>NC_068393.1:5642019-6289519 GCF_023724105.1 Carassius gibelio
TTTTCCACTTCATACATAACTCAACTATTTTAATAGCTGAAACAGTAGTATAAGCTTTTTTTTTTTTTTTTTGGAAAAGGGGAAAAAGATGGGCTAGGTATATATATGTATATATACACTGTATACACAATTAAAATCAATTTAAATTAAACATGAATAATTAATTTTAGTTTCTAATGCTTATTTCTAACCTGTTCTGATTTTAACTGTTGAGTAACAACAGGATCTGATAAAATAACAAGCTACTAACAGATTGCACATTGCTGTTGTTCCAGCCTGAGTACCTGCTTACTGATGGATACAGGAACGATTTGAGAAGCTCTTCAGGGGTGAGTCTCAAATCACCGAAATCTGCTGACTACCAAGAATTAATACGTCGTCACCAAAAACTGTCATGAAAACATGTTCTGGCGCATGTTAAAATCTGTAACACATTTTCCACCCTTCTTGTTCTTTAAATATAAAGGTTGAATTACCGGTAGATCTGTAATTATGTGGTATCGTACTAGTGTACAGGGAAGGAACGATAACAAGATAACGCATCAAAAAGATTTCAAATCAAAAGGATTGTTGAGACTTGTTGGCTTTTCCTAGTTATTTCCCTTAAAATGTGACTGATAATGAAATCAGAATGCATGAAGGTCCAGCCCTAAACATAACCACCAGCACGACACAAGCAGATCGTACAAAAATGTACAAATTATATTATAGAAGTTCATACAAATTAGCCACCAATTCAGCAAAATGTAAAATAGTTAAGCATTTCCATGAGATTGTGTTGTTTTCCTTTCTATTCAAAACATTACAACTCTTAATTCAAATATTAAAAGTAAAAATTAGTGGTTATAAGTCACATTGTTCTTTGGTGATTTTAAAATATTGTCTGATTTATGCTTTCTCTTACAGTATGGCGTTCAGAACAGCTGGCAGGAAATGTCCAGTGGTGTAGGAGTGATGAACATGGTGAGTGATCGAGACAAACCGCTGTAACACCTGAGGCATGGAAGAGCTGTGAAAAACAACAACAACAAAACGTTGCATTTTGCCTGAGGTGTTCCTGCTTCAGAGCAGTATTTGAAATGTGCTTTCATACACAGTACAGCAGGCTTTACATGTCTGAGACCAGATGGTGATCTGGAAATCAATAGAAAGCTTAGGTGTGAAGTGAATGTTATTATCATTCTGCACTATTTCTATTGTTAATCAAATGTAAATGCATGGTAGCTCTACTTTATTATAAAACTATTGAGCATACTGTACATCTATATGGACTGGTTTACAGTACACTGCAATACATTTTACAATCAAGTTTGTCAGTGTGTGTGAGGTTGGTTTAGGAGCATTTCACTCAAGACATTTTTTCTAATTCTATGTGCAATACTTCTTAACTGCTGTGTTTTAAGATCATTTTTAGTTGTAAAGCATTATTTGTCTCTGTGAACTGCTGGCTTAGTCTGTGTGCTCGCAGTAAGTGTCCTTTGGAAAACCTTGCAAAAATATGAAGCTGGTGCTTTAAGTGTAGAAATATGATACAATATATATATATATATATATATATATATATATATATATATATATATATATATATATATATATATATATATATATATATATATATATATATATATATATATATATATATATAGTTACAGAAAATGTCATTAGCTCAGTTTGAAACAATAGAAGTCCCCACAAAGAGAATTAAAAAGAAATGATAAAAAGAAATGAGTGTGTTATACACTACTGTTCAAAAGTTTGGGGTCAGGTCTTTTAGTTATTATGTTCATCAATGCTGTATTTATTTGATAAAAATACAGTTTCTAAAAGATAATACTTTATATCTGTGATCAAATCTGAATTTACAGTATCATTACTTCAGTCATCAGTGTCACATGATAATCATTCTAATATTAACACATGGGAAAATGTATTGATACATTTTTATTATTGTTGTTATTTTAATGTTTCATTTATTTAATGCATCCTTGCTAAATATAAGTATTCTTTTTTTTTTTTTTTTTTGTACTGACCCAAAACGTTTGCATAGCCGAGTAGTGTATATACAATAAACATTTTATATATGACTATCATGGATATTTAATAATGTATTTTTTTTTTCTAAAGCAACATCACAACATGTCAATGGTTCGAAGGGACAAGGAAAGCTTTAGGGTAAGTTATTCAAATAATTCATATAAATAAAGAAATGATCCTCACTAAATATAACGACTGAAACAAAATCATTCATCTAAATTAAATATCATACATGTCTTTAAGAATGAAAGCCGCCGGATGTCCCGCACACACAGCGTTGCTCGGACAGACAGGAACCTGGCAGAACACATTGAGAGGGTGAGTCCAACACACACACAACTGTTTATTTTCAGGTATCATTTACACTTATATAAATATTTGCATGAACATACTATACAAAAGTGCAGTTAAAGTAAATTTTATATATTTTTAAAATATAAAATACACATATTATGTATAATAAATAATGTTTAATTAATAATGTATTGTATTTAATATATTTATATACACGTATTTAAAGTATGGCAAAAGATTATAGAAACAGAATGATTTAAAATGTACTTTACACTTTAAATTGATAAATTGCACTTTTTAAAGGTGCACTTAAGTGTGGTCACGAAAGTGTCTTTCTCACCTGAGCAGCCTTTTATTTGATTAATATTACATTATCTGCAAGTACAGGTGTTCAGAATACTTTTATTATAAACGTTATATATGTATGTGCATATGCATTTAAAGGTAGATGTTAAATAAACATTGTTTATTAAAGCATTGTTTAATGTGAAAAAACAAACAAACAAACAAACAAAAACTTGCACTGGATGATTTTCCTTTGATATTATTGGTGGAAAGGAAAGGCGACCTTGCTTCATTCATTCAGATTGTTTTTAGTTGAAAACGCAATGCACTGGCGCCACCTATCGGCCAGATTCCTCATAGCATAACATAATACGAATATGTACAAAGATCTGCAGACTTTGCAGACACCACAAGGTGAAATCATCAGATAATGCTGCTTGAAAAAAAAAAAAAAAAAAACCTATACACTGTGAGCATAAGCATTAAGACTATGCTATTTATCTTTCCACTATGCTATTCCATAGAAAATCAGTGGGATTTTGGAAGAGCAGAGGGACTTTCCAGCTTATTCCCCGTATCAGTATGAACATGAAGGGGGCGGTAGTGACTGCCAGTCACTGGATCAGCTGACGATCAGTAACCACGGTGATAACCTGGATTTCCTGCACAACCTCGGGCCCAAGTTCAACACTCTGGGTGGGATCTGTCGACAGTCAGTGGAGAGTCCGAATATCCGGCTGTGAAAATGGATGAAAATGTGAGGCTTACTATCCTCTCACATTTCTATAATGCTTGTTGCTACAAATGGGTTCCAAGGATTTCTTACTCTTTTTTTTTTTTTTTGTGATTGATTTTGTTTTTTGAAGACAGAGTTCTAGGCCATTGTTGCTTTTAAAAATCAAGCAGCATTTAACCTGTACAGGTGCAGGATGATTGTGGATATAAACTGTGAACATTACATCTTCAGTGCCAAGACTGCCTGCCCTCAAGGAACTATGGTATACAATGTGCATTTGTGCTCACCATGGATGTGCAGGGAAGCATGTTGGGTGTTTGAAATCAAAACTCATGCCTGCATCCCACCAGCTTGTCTGAGAGGATCAGAGGCATTGGTGGCATGGACTCTAGTGGTCTTCACAGTGAGCTTCTCTCACTGATGCACTGACAAGACGGTGTTCTATTTAGATCTCAAGATAATCATAACAACAATTATTTATGCAGCTTATGTAACTGAGTGTTTGTCTGGGGTTCTCCAGCACTTGCTGTCTTTAGCCCACATATTGTTTCATGCACTCTGCTAGAATTAATTTGCACTGGAGAATTACTTGTGTATCTTAAGGGACAGTCCGGCCAAAAATGACAATTCTATCATTTACTCATCTTCATGTCGATCCAATCCTAATCCCAATTTTTTTTTTTTTCAAAATTTATGTATGTGTGTGTGTGTGTGTGTGTGTGTGCGTGTGTGTGTGTATGACCATGGACCACGAAACCAGTCTTAAGTGTCAATTTTTCAAAAATGACATTTTACATCATTTGAAAGCTGATTAAATAATGTTTCTATTGATGTATGGTTTGTTAGGCTGACAATATTTGGCCGAGATACAGCTATTCGAAAATCTGGAATCTGAGGGTGCAAATAAAAAAAAAAAAAACTATTGAGAAAATCACCTTTAAATTTGTCCCATTGACTGGACTGGATATTCCATACAAGAAAGGAACATCATACAGTACATCATACAATTTCTGAACATCAGGTTGAGTAAATAATGACTTAATATTCATTTTTGAGTGAACTTTCCCTTCCGAGCATGAAAAGAAAAGAGGTTATCAATTTAACAGTATCTGAGAGTCTGGCGGGTTGCAGTAATGCACCATTGATCATCATTACATCCCTCTTCTATTTACACTCAAAAGGCCTTTCTTCACCTGGGTTTTTTTTTCTCAAATTTGTTATACTCTTTTATTTTTTTTACACACAATTCAGTGTTCATCTGTTTCTTTCATATTGCTCATTGTATTGTTTGTTTCACCCAAATCTTTTTTTTTTTTTTCAGTAAGGATTTTTAATTCAGTCATCTTGAGGGTTTAGGTGTAGGGTGCTGCTGAGGGACTGAGGCGTTGTCTGCAATGTTCACTTTTTCTTTGAGGAACAGCCTCTCCAAAAATGTATGCGTAATATTATCTGATTTTGAATAACACTTTACAAAAATATTCAATATGTTATCATTAGTTAATGCCTTGTGGGATCTCAACTATTTTTTACAGCATTTATGTATCTAATTTGTTGTTAATTCACTAAACAATATAAATATAATTGTTAATTGTCATAAAGTACAGGAGTCTGAATTAAAATTGTAATGATGCTGAATAAATAATGCCAGTTTCTGATAACTAAATGTTGTGAGCTATTTTTTGTGTTCAGGTATTTGTCTCTAAATCTTTTACTTACTGCAGGGATTCCCAAACTTTTTGTCAGCTGAACCCCTTTGGCATGAAATATGTAGCAGACATACCCCTTTAGATTTTAATTTAATATTCATGGTTCTTTCATGTCAGTTAATGGTCACATTGTCACAGTGTCTGGGTTGTGTTCCCTGGGTGTCCACTAGGTGTCCTCTGTTCCCACGGTGTCTGTCATCTCATCACTTCCTGTTCCCTTATTTGGTCACCTTCCTCCTTGTTTAAGTTAATTGATTGTTCCCCACCTGTCTCCTGTTTCCCCATTATCCTTCTGTGTATTTATACCCGGTCTGTTTGAGGCTTTGTCATGGAGTCCTTGTCGTATGGATGTTACTTACCTGAGTCTGCTTCTCCCGTGTGTTTTGGTTTGTGTTTATGTTTTGGATTCTCTGGTTTTGACCCTGCCTGGATTGTTTATTCTTTTGGATTGCCCCTAAATAAACCTGGTTACCTGCAATTGGATCTCTCCCGTGCTTTTTTGTATCACCGTACGTGACAGAAGGACTCCATCACGCAGAGATCCAGCGGTATGCCGGTTCACGCTTCTTTCCCAGCCACAGAGCGGGAGAGAGGCGATCTCTTTGAGGGAACCCGCCTGGTCGTGTTTCGCGGGACCAGGGGAGGTCGTCGAGGAGGAGGTGGGCGAGAGGAAGCACAGCACAAGATGGCCGCCGACCCAGCGCCGCTGCAGGGCATGACCACCAACCCCACGCAACGAGGCCAGATGGAAGCCAGCCTCACCCCACAGGGCAAGATGGCTGCCAGCTCAGCACCAACGCCCAAGATAGCCGCTTACACCCTTCTCGACTACTTCGAGATGCTATCAAGGATCCTAGAGGTTCCCAAGACGGTTCACGTCATGGCTGCTGAGCCAGCGCCTCAGCACAAGATGGCTGCCAACCCAGTGCCACAGCACAAAATGGCCGCCAGCCCAGCGCCACAGCACAAGATGGCTGCTGAGCCAGCGCCTCAGCACAAGATGGCCGCCAACCCGTTGCCACAGCACAAGATGGCTGACAGCCCAGCGCCACAGCACAAGATGGCCGATTCAACACCTGAGTCTTCAGACAAGGGGTCACCGACTCGCCATCATAGAGGACGGAGGAGGAGGAGACAGGCGTCTACCATTCCTAAAAGTCCGGAGGACGTTCCGAGCAGCCAACTGTCGTCCCGGAGGACATTTCGGAGCAGGCCGCTGCCGTCCAGGAGGACGTTCCTGAGCGGGCCGCTGCCGTCCAGGAGGACGTTCCCGAGCAGGCCGCCGCCGTCCCCGAGGCGGTGCCCAATGCTGTTCCGGAGGCCGAGGCAGAGTCCGTTGCTGTTCTGGAGGCCGAGGCGGTGCCTGATGCTGTTCCAGAGACCGAGGCGGTGCCCAATGCGGTGCCCAATGCGGTGCCCGGTGTTACCTGGGTGTCCACTAGGTGTCCTCTGTTCCCACGGTGTCTGTCATCTCATCACTTCCTGTTCCCTTATTTGGTCACCTTCCGCCTTGTTTAAGTTAATTGATTGTTCCCCACCTGTCTCCAGTTTCCCCATTATCCTTCTGTGTATTTATACCCGGTCTGTTTGAGTCTTTGTCATGGAGTCCTTGTCGTATGGATGTTACTTACCTGAGTCTGCTTCTCCCGTGTGTTTTGGTTTGTGTTTATGTTTTGGATTCTCTGGTTTTGACCCTGCCTGGACTGTTTATTCTTTTGGATTGCCCCTAAATAAACCTGGTTACCTGCAATTGGATCTCTCCCGTGCTTTTTTGTATCACCGTACGTGACACACATGACATGCTGATAAATATTTTTCTTAAAAAAAAAAAAAAAAAAAAAAAGCTTTTTAGTAAATGTTTTATTGTTATTTATTTATTACCCTTTTAAGCTTTAATTAACTGACCCATATGAGTTCATGAAATCCATCGAGGTGTTTTAATTGTAAGCCATCACTTCTGGCCAAAATATCTATAATCCATAATAATGCCTCCTCCATTGAAAAAGTCCATCCTCTGTTGTTCTCTAACATAAAATCCACTCATATATTTGTTTAGAGCTGTTTTGGACTGTTTATTTGGATGCCATCCAGGTCGCTCTGCTTAAATTAACTCCTATACAGTGAACGAATAGAGTCTCATTTTCATCTCTGAGTTCGGACGCATGTGGCAAGGACAAAGAACCATCTATGTCTTCCGTAATAAATCCTCTGCGGGGATGAGAGCTGATCCATTGCTGGCTGACATGTTAAACTCTTTCTACGGCCGTTTTGAAATCAATCTAAACAGTGTGAGTCTGCCGATCAGCGCATTAGGACGCAGCAGCCAGAGCAGCGATAAACATGTGATCACTGTGTCCGAGGACGAGGGCCCTAAAGCGAGTGAATGTCAGGAAAGCAGCCGGACCTGATGGGGTTTCTGGGAGTGTTCTGAGTTCCTGCGCTGATTAACTTGCTGGCTTGTTTATATCCATCTTCAATGAGTCCCTTGCTACTTCGGTGGTTCACACCTCCTTTAAAAAATCTGTCATCATCCCTGTGCATAAGAGCAATAAACCCTCTTGTCTGAATGACTATCACCCAGTTGCCCTCACAGCAATAGTCATGAACTGTTAAAGAAATTAATTTGCTCCTCCTTCCAGGATACTTTAGACCCTCTTCAGTTTGCCTATTGTCGCAATATCCAATGATCCAATTATCCAATGAAGATGCTGTTTCTCACATCTTGCACTCTTCCCTCTCACACATTGACGGGAACAACAGGAAATAAGTAAGGCTGCTATTTATCGACTATAGCTCAGTTTTCAACACTATAGCCCCTCAGCTTGCTTCTAAACTCATAGAGCTAGTTCATCTCCAGCTCCATCACCCTGAACATAGGAGCCCCCCAGGGCTGTGTCCTGAGTCCCCTGCTCTACTCTCTCTATACACATGACTCTGTGTCTTGGCACAGTTCCACATCTATAATCAAATTTGCTGATGAAACTGTGGTTCTGGGCCTCATTCACAACAATAATGAGACCGCATACCTGGATGAGGTAGAGAAACTTACACCATTGTGCCAGGACAGTTGTCTCTCTCTAAATGAGAGCAAAACTAAAGAGCTTATTGTTCATCAGGAAGAGACAGCAGCAGCCCTATACTCATGATCAATGGGACCCCTGTGGAGAGGGTGAGCAGCTTCAAGTTCCTTGGTGTAAACATTTCAGAGGACCTGACTTGGACTACCCACATTCAAATACAGGTTCATATTTGAAAGGGGCCATAGAAAATGTACTGACTCAGTGTGGTATGGGAACAGCTCCAGTCAAGACTGCAAAGCCTTGCAGAGAGTTCTGCCCTTAGCTGAGCAGATCTCAGGGTTTGCTCTTCCCTTGCTGCAGGACATCTATTGCAAACGCTGCAAAAGCAGAGCTGTTAAAATCATCAAGGACTCCAACCACCCTAGTAACTGTCTTTACACTTTGCTGCCATCTGGTAAGCGCTTCCGTAGCCTGATGGCAAAAACTGAGAGAATTAGGAGGAGTTTCTTCCCCCAGGCCATCAGGCTCCTAAACTCAAAACCAGCCTCTTAACCTCTACATGTCTCCATTTAATATTCACTTAATAAGTAAGACATTTATCATTCCCTACCTCACATTGACATATTGACAGTCACAACCTGTTTGTACATTTGCCTCTTGTACATTCCTGTGTATATTAATATTTAAGACTACAGTATACTTTCATGTACATTTTAATTTCTATACTTTAATTATACAGTATATTTTATACTTATGTTTATTGTTTAATTTTCTTTCATTCTTTCATACCTGTATATTCATGTATATTTTCATCTGTGTTGTATTTTTTAATAATTGCACTGTCCATGGAGCGGACCTGACTTTGTATACATTCTCTGTATAATCGTGTATGTGACGAATAAAAATCTTGAACTTGTAAACCTACCCATTTTAGTGATTTTCCCCCATAACTTTTATATGACTGCTGTTCTAAACACCTCATGTTTTACTAAATATCCAAGGGCAGATGAATAAGATCAGAATATCAGTTTCTTAAAATAATAATTTTAAGAGAAAATGTCTCCAAGTTATGCATGTAACTGCATCGAAATGCTTTGGGAATGCCCCTGTGTGCCCATGCTCTGAATGACATGTGACATCAGTACAATGGAATGGCGAAATGTCACGGGCGGGGTGACGTAGAGACCAGAGAGGTTAAAAGCTCATCTGAAAGAAGCAGCATTAGCTTCTGTGTTTTCAGCAAGTACTCTATGTGAAACATGTCAGTCTGATTTACTTGTTTGTATTAACAGTGCACAATCATTTCTATATGGCAGGCTAAACAGACAACACTTTAGATCGTGTGTTCTTCTCTGCCCATGCTAAACTTTACTTCGAGAAGTGTGTCCGGGTATGCAGTCGCTACGCTCCCGTCCCACTGTTGCTGAGCCACAGTGGCAATTGGGATTGCATATGAATCTATCGCTTTCTCAAGGTTCGGAAGCCCTCTGTAATGATACAGAAGCAAAAACTGTGAGGTTATAGATTAAAATCTTGAATCTTGTCTTAAACAGGGTTAAAACCCTGATCTCCTGGACAAATAGCTGGTTCTCATCCTCGGTGTGCTAACTCGGGGTTAGGGATTTACTGAAAACCAAGTGCAGAGAAATAACAAAATCTCAAGAAGACGAGAGGTATAAACTCCAAGTAGCCTTACTTGTAGAGATCCAAGAAACAAGGAACAAAGTACAAACAAAATACAGAAGCACAGCTTCCAAATGTCAAAAAAAGGGGAAAAATAAAACATGCACAATGGCTTACAATAGACTCGCTGAATGCAACAGACTGAACAAAAAACAATGGCTAAAGGCAAGCTTATATAGGGTCCTATACAGGTTAGTGTCATCAACAATGATTGCTAAGTACAGAGTTCTTGCTCATGGTTGCCCCTGGCAACTGGGAGGAAAATTGCAGGCAACAGACCTCCTGTGTCCCCTTGTGACTGGGAGGAATACCTCTGGTCATGGTAGGAGTGTGACCCCTAGTGGTTGTAGGAAGTATTGCTAGCTGAAGTCTTACACCTGCTCTGCAGTCTCTTCCCCCTTTGAGTGAGTTTATGCTGCAGCTATCTTCCTCGAAGCAGGCTGATATTAGCCATGATGTATATGAGACTGAGGACTCGCCATCTCAGTCTTTTGCATATGAAAAGCGTACTGCATTTTAGATTGCTCGTTTCTCCCTGCCATCACTATAATTAGGTGTGGGGATTCACCCGATTTATGAGTGGTCTGTTTTGGAGCAGAGCACTCACAGTCAGCTCTTAAAGGTGCCATATGCAAAAATTGAGGTAAAAATATCTAAAAAATGACCTACAGAGAAATAAGGGCGATGATGTCATAAAAAAAGGTAAAGTTATATTGCTGCAGAGATATCAACCTTAATTAGCATTACTAGCCCGACAGGTGTCGTAATACCAGTTTCGGCCATGGGAGGTGGTATGCGGGCAACATAACCACCAGCCAACCTGCAATACACGGCTTGTGGGCGTACAAGAGTCAATTGCATGTGTCTCACTGTGAATGCTTGAGAGTTGGCAGCTCTGATTACGTTGGTTGGCGCTAGCTTGGTCAACATCAGCTGTCTGATGTTGACCAATGATGTTGACAGAATGATGTCTGTCAAATTAATTTAATTCAAATAATGTGTATATACAACTCGAAATGTAATATGAACAAAACGAATAGGAACATATTCACTGGTAAAGGTGAAAAGGAGTAGCTTGAAGATGTCATGTTTCAAAATCACTTGACATCACCCAACATTTCTCTGGAGGCAAAACGTCCTCTTAAGCTTCGGCTATGGCTGTAGGGTTGTTGTCAAGGTAGGGGCGGAGCATAGAGACTATGCCGTTTCTCGTTTGTTACTCTAGAGTAGACCAATTCACTTTATTGAGGCATACTGCCCCCATCTGGTATGGAATGTGGAGTATGACTTGATTTTTTTGCCAGACATTACAGATGGCACCTTTAAAGGGGCTGGCTTTGTTCATTTATAAAATGTCCCGAAGTGTGTATTACCTTGGATGTTTAGCTCTGCTCTCGCTGGCATTTCTTCTTGAAGGAAGACAGTCTTATGCATTATATAATCAAGTGTGATTAAGAGGATGGGAACACAAGGGCGTTCCCAAAGCATTTTGACACAGCTCAAGTTCCTGAAGGGGAACTACATGATTAAACAGTGGTATGCAATTACTTTTGTTATTAATGGGTGACAATAGGGTTTAAGTTCACCCATTAATTAACATTCTGTCAACATTTATTCATCCTTACTTTCCTTCGTTCTTTCTTTCTTATTTTTTCATTGGGTTCCACATAAGAAAGTCACACATGCTTAAAACAACATGTCAAAACATTGCCAAACTCATCACATTGTTTGCATTTCTCAATTCGGTCAACTCCTATAAGATATGCGATAAGATTTTGCAATGTTAAACAATAGGAAAGTTCACCTGCATGGGTGTGATAAACACTGATAGACTGGTTCTGCCTTTTTCTTCGGTATCTTGTCGCTTCAACATCCTGTTGAGAAAAATTACTTTCCAAGGTAAAATAAAAACACCAGCTTTATTGTAAATAGCTGAATTTTAATATTTATATTTAGAATGGGTTCTTCAAAATAAACAGAGTAAAAATAGTGGTTAAGCAGAAACCGGTGGTTCATGGTGCAAGAGACCTAAAAAGAATGTAACTTATGCAGTTATTTTGTGACGTTAGTGACGTGAAACTAAACTAAAAAGGCCTACTACTATGAAATTGTGTAATGTTTTAGGGTTGAAGCATCTATTTCTACTTGTTTATCATATGAGTCATTATTCTTTGGTTTCAGTAGTAACTATTTCAGTACTGGTATTTCCTGAAATCTAAAAAAAAAAAAAATATTATCCTGGACTCACTATACTCTCAATTATCCATTCACTGGGGACCTAATGTCCCTTTTAGGTGTCACGCTAGCTTCATGTGGATCTTATGATCACAAACTCGCCAGTCTAATGTTAGTCAGAGGGTTCTACTGCTTGCTTACAACAAAAAGTGTAGTTCACTTAGTCCTTTCCCATAAAACTTGCTAATACCAGTGACAGACAGAAATCAGAAGGTCTCCGATGATGTGCCTACTGCTCCTATCATTCTCGAGCCTTCAGTTTGACCTATCCTAGCCGTAAATCTCTGGTAACAAAAGTCTCCTCACAGTTTACTATTCAGAATGATTTCAGGAGAATTCAGAATACATCAAATATAACATTTATTATCAGTCAGGTAAAATTGTATCATGCCAATTACATAATGAAACAATTAGAAGGCAATTTAGAAAAGATAATGCAACTGTGAATCACATTGTAGCCGGTGGCAACCCGCTCTCGACATAGACACTGTAGCCATATAGGACAACAGCCAAGAGTTCCACACAGGAGACAAACAAATTTAACATAGTCGCATATGTAACAGTTATCCTAATTTAAGACACACAGACCTAAATGCATAGCAAAGCACTCAGGTGTTTTAGACAATAAACTTAACCAGCTTATGTGCACATGTAGTAGCACAAACAACTATACAGTGTGTTCTATGGGCACAATGTGTTTAACACAGTTACATTTTTAAATCATACCTGACAGCAAAGAGGCAAACAGCAGCAAGAGTTCTGGTGAAGACCCCCCATTCCCCCCCACCCCCATTTCAGTACTGGTATTTCCTGAAATCTTAAAGCTACAAAAGGTTTCCTCTGAAGAAGCCCTTCTTTTTACACATCGCCTACCCACAAGGATACGTCATTGTTTATCTAAACATATTCAGGTGCTGCTGGATTCTCCACATTAGTCTAGCATAGTTTTAAATGGTAACTTTCTGTTCATGATTCCATGACGCTTTCTGTGAAATGACTTATCTTCTGTGGAAAAATGGGTGGGAATGAGTTAAAAAGTTTCTTTACATAATAAAACGTATTGCTATGAAATACATAGAACATTAATGGCAACTTGAACTGAGAAACAATTCAAAAAGTACTTTGAAACTGATTTTTTTTTTTTCAATTCTATATATAATTTTAAAGTTAATGAATCTTAAATTGCAGAAAGTGTCTCAATCATCAAATTCCCATTTGTTATAGAAAAATATAAATATAAAAAATATCTGAACTTTACATTGCTTTTGGCTTTGTAAAGATCGCTGCCTCACATGCCTGGGCATTTAGCATGCTGGGAAGATGATCATCTCGGAATCGCGGGCCAAGCTCTGTTACCTCAAAGGGCCAGAAATCTGTTGCTTAGACTGTATACTTTATACACTCACTCTTTATTGGTTGATTTGTTCTTTATAAAAATAAACAGAAAAACCAATCCAATAATTTTTTTCATTGCACAGTTACATGATGTGTGGGTTTTAAGTTTGATTTTCTATTCAGTTTAATGTACTTTATTGGCATACACTGAAAAAAAAAAAAAAAACGATAAGTAAATTTATTTAATTTTTATTTGGCAAGTTTTTGCACAAGCATTTTTCAAGTAAATTTTACACATTTGGAAATTATAAATATACTAAATTAAGTAAAAATAAAAAATGAATAAGTACATCTAACTTGACCTGTTAAATTTGATTGAGTAAATTTAAATTAAATTATATTAATGCATTTAGCAGACACTTTTATCCAAAGCGACTTACAGTAAATTCAGGCTAACAAGTTTCACCTACCATGTGTTACCGGTGAATCAAACCCCCAACCTTGGGCTTGTTAAAGCAATGCTCTACCACTTGAGCTACAGGAACACTTCAAGATTTTGTGAAAATTTCACTTACAAATCTGATATAATTAAGTAAAATCAGTTGTTCTTTTAAATACATTTTACTTGTCTTATGCATTGCTGGTAATTAATTTGATTTTATTTTTACTGTTATAATTTCACAACAATACAATGTGTAGTTAAGAGTCTTTTATTAGGAACAAATAATGCAAAAAATAGCCAGCACACAGAAATCTATGATACTTAAGATCACTCTAAAATAGTTTAAACAGCTTAAGCAATAGTAAACATCCATGTTCAATGGCATATTAAACACATTACAACTCCAACATTAGCAGTTCTATGCATAAATATGACAGCTTCTTATTCTCATTATCAAAACATGACTAACAGACTGCAGTTACAAATAAAACCTGTTAACTAAGCCCCTGACCCCACCCCCCAAAAACTCCTTGGGAATTTGGAAAGGTTTTTACACAAACCTGAAAAAGAGATTCTAGAAATGTCTAAATGTAAAATTATTTTTTTCAAAACAGTTTTATCAAATGAGGGTAAATAGAACTCACTTCTGTCCCTTTTAACCAGCTTACAGCAAAAACAGCATGAAGGACTGGATGCACTTGATAAATATTCTGCAATTAAGAAAACAGACAAAATAAATTGCACTGTAAAACCCGACAAGTAACTTAACTCAAACCGTTTGAGTAAAAAGATTGCCTCGATTTAAACCATGTAAGTTTTAAAACTTTGCAATTAAGTAATTAAGTGATTAACTTAGTGCTGATTGAACATTAGTGATGAACAGCTGCTGTTAACAAACAGAATCACTGAGGAAAAGAGAAACACAAGAACTCCAACTGACTTCAGACACAGGCTTAGATGAAATCAACTGAAATAAAATACATGAAATCTCTCAAGATCTGATTAAACAACCCCACAAACAGCATCACCAGCTCCACTTATTAATAACCACACTGAGAATGAACTTAGGTTTAGATGTTGATTTATTGAGACCGGGTATGGTTGTAACACTTTTTTCTTCAGCGCCTAAAATTACCTTTTTTTTTTTTTAAGCTACACGTCTAAAACTTTTAGGCAAAGTACCTACATGTTTATACTACAAACCACTACTGGGGTAGGTTGTAACACATACTGGGGTAAGTTGTAACAGGCAGACAAAATATAAAAAAACTAAGGGTACTCCAAGTGATATGCCACAACAACAGTTTTATTTTTAAATGAATGGCTGCAACGATGAATATGTGTGAATATGGGGAGTGTATGAGCATATTGTGTGTTTTTGTGCATGTGTGCCTTTTTGTGTGTGCATGTCTGTACGTGCACATTCATATGTGTGTGTGTGTGTGTGTGTGTGTGTGTGTGTGTGTGGGCATGTTTTTGTGACATATCAGGACACAACTCTGTATAATGACATGGGTATGACACAGGTATTACAAGGAGAGGTTGACTTATGAGGACATAACCCATGTCCCCATTTTTCAAAATGCTTATAAATCATACAGAATGAGTTTTTTTGAGAAAGTAAAAATGCACAAAGTTTCCTGTGAGGGTTAGGGTTAGGGGTAGGGTTGGTGAAGGGCCATAGAATATACAGTTTGTACAGAATAAAAACCATTACGCCTATGGGATGTCCCCACTTTTCACAAAAAGTGTGTGTGTGTGTGTGTGTGTGTGTGTGTGTGTGTGTGTGTGTGTGTGTGTGTGAGAGAGCAAATTAACAGATGTATGTTTATCCCCACTCCAGAGAATGAACAAATGAAATGCATTCTTTACCAGTCACAATGGTGACAAGAACAAAAAAATAAAATAAAAATTCACTGTAAGTCTGGGGTTCCGCTTCATAAACGAGCCAAACCAATTAGGCCCTGCCATTTTCTTCTCATTTTTTTCTCTGGCTTATGACAAAGACTCCTCCTGCTCCCTGGTGATGTCCTGGTGAAGACTGTATTATCCTACATGAGGAAGGTCCCTCAATCCCTGGTCTTTCAGTTCTTTATATTTCTGCCAATATCTGTTCAAGTTTACATGGCAGATTCCGTGGGATTTTGCCACTGCCCTAACAGACTTTCCTTTCCAAACTTTCTCTACTGCTCTTTTTAAAAGACTAGCATCGACTCCAATATCTGTTTTTCCCAACCAAGTTCTAGGCATTCTGTAGTATTGTTAAAATCACAAAAATGTTCTTGGTTGTATGTAAGGGGATGATTGTAACACTTTCAAAACACGTGTTACAACCTACGCCTTCACTGTCACCCAATGTTTAGCAAGCTGTATTAGCATGGTGCTTTGAAATTGGCAGAAGGTTGATACACCATTCTTTACTAGAGAAACTACAGTTTCACCTGCTTTAACTCATACATCATTATCTGCAACGGTAGAAGTACTAAACAAAAAAATTTTTTTTTTTACTTTATTACCTCAGAAATTGATTTTCCGCTGTAGCTTCAGTAGAGATAGCAACACAGACTGGAAAACCTCCATGTGGGATTGTAAAGGAAGCCTGATGAAACTGAAATTGTCACATGACTCCTATCTTGTCCCTGATTCATGGAATTGGTAGTGTTACAACTCTCCCCGTGTTACAACCATACCCGGTCTCCCCTAACCATGGGCTCTTGACCCTTGACTTCTGTCTTAGTCTTTTCTCTGGCTGTTATAACCGTGTTTCTAAAACACATTTGTTGTAACTCAAAATCCCAGAAGAAATATCATCAGGTGTTAACCTTTACCTAGGTGTAGGTTGCTATACTTTATATCGGTGATGATAATCATCAATTATTGAACAGTGTGGAGTCTAATCTCTGATGCAATTGGTGTTGTGTTATTAGTTGAAAAGATAATAGTAATAATTATTCTAAGAGTCAGTGGTTCTGTGGTAATTAGATAATATAAAAAGGCCTATCTCCATCTCCACCTGACTTCAATTTTATGTGATCATTAAATTTAGGCAATGTTTCTAGTTAAAAACAGATAACAAATAATGATTATTTATTCATTTAGATATTTGCTTCATCCTGGACTCATTATACTCTCAATTATCCATTCACTGGGGACCTAATGTCCCTTTTAAGTCTCACGCTAGTTTCACGTATATCTTACGATCACAGACTCGCCAGTCTGATGTTAGTCAGAGGGTTTAAATAGACTGATATCTGTTCTGCCTGCCGGCTACTGCTTGTGTATGACCTTTCCCGTAAAACTTGTTAATACCAGTGATAGACAGAAATTAGAAGGTCTCCGATGCTTACTGCTCCTATCATTCTCGAGTCTTCAGTTTGACCTATCCTGGCTGTAAATCTCTGGTGACAAAAGCCTCCTCACAGACAGTTTACTAGTCATAATGATTTCAGGAGAAAGCAGAAAACGTGAACAGAAACTCAAACTCCAGACACTTTTTGTCAAAGTAAGCATTAATTAATCAAATGAAATCTCCATATGGACAAATATCTGTAAATGTTAAGCCGCAAAAGTTGGTTGAAATATGAATCCTGCATGTTCTGCGCGTCTCTGTGTGAATGAATGAATGGTTTATTTGCTACATAGACTGAAGCTCATGACATTTGCAGTAATTTCAGCATCTGTCGTCTCAGTGAGGACATAATTAGATAAACATCAGCAGAACTGTTCTGAGTCACTTCACAAGTATTTTACAGTTTCATTTGAGTAAAACCAGTTTCAATTCAAAGGTATTCACAATAACTGATCAAAATAAGTTCGTTTTAACATAAAGGCATTGTGCTAGAAATATTATTATTATATGTAATTTTATTAATAAGATTCGGGAGGAGCGCGTCAGATACTTAGCCTAACCAACACAGGTGGACCATAATCAAGTAATCAATCCCATAGTATAAATATCGCTGACTTACCTCTATCCATTGACGGTTTATCAGCATCCCTCCTCCACCCCATCTCCTTACTTCGAGTTCACTTTATAAATAGACGGGGAAGGGGGGGTACTCTAGGTTCGGGCCATTCCCAAGCTCGGAGCCCTTCCCTGGACAGCACGGCAAATACGCATACCATACCTCAGCTAATTATATGTATAATTTTTTTTTTTTTAAGAAATAAATCACACAATATTTCGTACATGTTTTAATTTTAATAGCGAGTCCCCTTTATTTACCAAAAAAACAAAATGTGTTTAAATTTCATTAATAAAAAGACAAATAAAATTTTGGTGAAACTTGTTTACTGTTTTTTATAATTATATTACTTGTAGAAAAACTTTAAACACAATTGTAAATAATTATAAAGAATGGCATAGTTTTTTTTTTTTTTGTGTGTGTGTGTGTGTGTGTGTGTGTGTGAGATAAGATATACATATATATATATAATTTTTTTTTTTTTTTTTTTTTTACCGAATACTGAAATTTTGGTAATGTGACAACACTAGTTTCAACAAAGCAACCCAGACCCCCCACCCCCCTGGTCTGCAATTGTGCCCTCTTAACGCCATTTTGCCCCTGCCCCTCCAGAGGTCTTTATCAGAAAGTTGTAACGTCTCTAAAAGAACAGACATAAGTCAAAATATGTGTGTTCTAGAGAAATATCTAAGAAATAAATGTATGATTTATTTAATAAATTTTGCTATTTCGATTTTAATCACAATTTTGAAACACACAGATATGCATTCATGTTGAATTTGAAACATACTGTATTTCCAAAAGAAAACCAATTAGAGCTTTATCGAAAAGTTGTAAGGTCTCTAGAACAGACATAAGTCAAAATAATCATTATAGTAAATGTGTAATAACATTTCTAAGAAAAAAATATATTACAATTTCTATTAAAAAAATATATATAAATAAATACATCCCGTGTCCAGGGATGTTTTTTCATAGAGCTCATTAGTTGTAGTGGTGCCACTGGTGTTGAAATAGATTTGTTATACATTATACAGGTTCACACGTAGGCCTACTCCGTTTGCAAAGCGTATATAGTATGTGTATGTGGTGCAGAAGCAGCAGAGAGAGCGCATTAATGCAACGTGAAAGCACATTAAAATAATGCACGAGCGCAAATCTCTCTGTTCGCACGCAGAATTAATTTGCTATTAATTTAGATTCAAGATTCAAGATTCAAGATTCAAGATTTTTATTCGTCACATACAAAATTATATATAGCATATATAACCAGCAGTGAAATGTGAGTCAGGTCCGCTCCATGGACAGTGCAATTATTAAAGAAAACAACACAGATGAAAATATATATAAATAAAGCTATGTAAGAATGAAATAAAAGTAAACAATAAAAATATAGGAATAAAATATAAAAAATGTATATTGCAGAATTAAATATAATTCTACAATAAATTTATTAATTTGATCTGTCACTGTTACGTAACGATAAAGGACAGGAGGCAAATGCAAGTAATGAATGTTTATTTAAGATGGGTAATGATGAGGAGATGAGGGTGGGTGACTCGGGAACCTTGACGGCAGCACAGACAGGTGAGTAGGTGTTTGAGTGCGCTGGTGGAGGTGGGGGTGGTTCCGTGATGATGACTGGTAATCCAAGGTTGATCCAACAGGAACAAGACACGAAGCAGTTGAACAGGAGGAAGAACAGACATGAAGCACGGAGGACCTCAAACAACGATCTGACAAACAAGAGACGAAAGACAGGGCATTAAGTAGGCTGGTGGAATGAGCTGCAGCTGCAGCTGATCAGATGATCAGCAGTAACACCCACGTGAAACAATAAACATGACGTGGATGCATTCATGAACCGTGACAGTCACAAAACCAGACGTGCTTGCTCAGATACAAGCTGCTCTCGCCTGAAGAGAGTATGCGCACTTAAAACGTTTCTCCTCTCACTTAAACTGCGTCTTGTGCGCTCACAACTCTCTCTATGCTCATGTGCTAAATATTAATTATTTTTTATTTCTAGCCTTTTACCGTGTGCAGTGTGAACGCTCTGATCCGTTAACATTGTGTGAACCTGGAGTTAGGCATATGCCCAGTCTGTTCTGTTCTCGCGCTAGGGTCGTTACATTCTGATTGGATCAGAAATTCACTGCGGGAGGTCAGGGCCGCAGAAAATCGTGCTATGAAGCTATTTAGAAATCATGCACGCTCAAATCGTGATTTTGTGATGATTTCTATTAATCGCACAGCCCTAGAATGAACTGGCACTGAACAGAAAATAACTCGGACTGGCACCGCTCAGCAAAACAGGCAAACCAGATACAATTGGCAGTTTATTCTTAATTAATCCAATCAGCAAGCTCGAATAGTGTAAGCATAGTTACAGTTTAATATTTATTTTTTGTTGTTTAATTATATATATATAAAATTATGTTATTATGTTATGACTTAGACATTTTTACATATATTAACAATATTATTATTTCTTTTAATAGTAATTGGCGGCCCACCTGCAATACCACCGCGACCCACAGGTTAAAAACCACTGGTCTAGAGTATGGAGGAAGACTGAAGAGCCACAACATACAAGCTGCTTGAAGTCCAGTGTGAAGTTTCCAATGTCAGTGATGATTTGGGGTGCCATGATACCTCACTGATGCTGGAGTTTGTGTTAAATGAGCCCCACCCAAGTACTGAGTGCATAAACGGATATTCAAAGCATAAAAGTTAAAGTTATGTTGTTATGTTTGTGATTTCACAATAAGAGTTTTTTAAATTGTTAACAGACAATTATATTTTATTTTATATTTTATTTGCTCTATAGCACATAGTTGTGTAAAACACATACCAAAAACATCACATTAATGTGTTTACTAAAGTGAAACAATTTGTGTTAAATTGTGAACACATTTTTTAACCCAGTATGTCTTGTCCCTGAGCACACTCAATACATGTTGAAAATAACACATTGTGTTGTTTTAAAAGAGTTGTTTTAACAGTGATAAAGTAACACTTGTCCCAGTTCCTTCCCACGTCATTTGAATATGCCCTCCTCTCTTCTCTCTCTCTCTCTCTCTCTCATGTGTCATATGAGCAGTGTGGATTACTGTAAGGGACAGAGGAAAGCTCAGTCTCAGTCGAGCAGGACTGTGTGATGATCTGCTTCAACATGAGGACCCTTCCAGTCAGCTTTCTCCTGCTACTGGTGAGTTAAAGTTGCTGTGTGATGTGATACACTGGAGCCAGCCACATTGGCTCGTGTTTCTCTGCTTATACTACTAGACAACAGCCGTTTATGTTGCAGGTACTAAGTCTGTCACACAGTATAAAGCCAGGTTAATGAAGAAAGAGCTACAGAAGGTTTGCTTTCCATTGAATGATTAGCTAATTTTATTGTTTGCCATGCATCAGATAGTAAGCTTGAATTAGTTCTGATAAATTGGATTTGTGTTACTCCCTCTGGGGGTGTGGATGAAAGGGACTTTAAGATCATGACACAGGGACATTATTATGAACTTTAAGAACTGTTTTAATTGTAAGCTCATGCCTTAAAGTACCTGTATAGTCCAACATATGCTTATTGGTAAAAGTAATTAATAATGATGTGAATAATGAAACATCAAAAGTGCACTGTCAATATCTAATTGTTACATATAGTATTCTTTATAATCTGCACAGCTGTGAGTTTCATTTTTCAAGAATTGACATGTCAATAATATATTTTGTGTTGTGGTTTACAAACGGTAATGTCTTAGAGCATTCTTAGAAACATGATCATCAAAGAAAGCTTGATTTACTACTGTGAATGCATCATGTCTTTGGGAAAACGAAAAAGTAAAAAAAAAGAAACCGTTTTGTCATCAGCAATAACTAATTAGCTTTTGTCCTCATTAGCAGATACGGACAACTATTCACAGAGGGATTATAACCTCTGTGATATCATTCCATAATCAAAATTAAATTTGATTTAATAAATAGACTGTGAAAAAAAGTCAGTTAAATTTAAATTATAAATATATGCCTGCCAGACTAAATGAAGGGACTTTCACACTGACATTACAATAAAAGGAATCCTTTATTCTTTAATGCAATATCATTTATTCTCTCTTTGATGATAAGTTTAAACTTATACAGTATTTGATGTGCATCTATGAAGTTACTATTCTGTGATAACAACCGGCTGAATAAACATTTTCCCACTTATTACACAGCTACTTGCCTTATAAGTAAATGATGAGACACAAAATATTTATTTGAGTTTAAATATTTGAATGCAAAGCTTCCGTGAAGACATGAGTTGCGAGCAAGCACATCTTAAATATTGATTTAAGATGAAAATGTTTTAAAATCTTACCAGTTTGTTAGTTATCTTATAATCCATTACACTGTACAAAACAATCGTAGAAGAATGGCAGCAGCTGCGTTTGTATGAAAATAGAGAGCGAGTCCAGGATGACATAATTAAATAACTGTACACATAGTATTGAACTAAGTTTTAATATTTTATTAGCTAACAAAATGCAAAGCTTCCACCACAAAGAAAAAGTGTTCCTAGCAAGAGTATGGTGCTGATTTCAGTTTCCCGGATGAGCCTGTGTTATCAGCTTTTACCGGTTGTTATCAAGGGATAACAGACATCAGAATGTTGTGATTGACCAATCAGAATCAAGTATTCCACAGAACCATGTAATAATAAATGAAAATTAACTCATCAAAATCTTCTCAGCAAAGTGTTTATATATTTAAAATATATCTTCAAAGTAATGTAGGGGTCTACGTTTCAAATGTTAAACCATTTTCACTTAAAAAAAAAAAAAGAAAAAAAAAAAAAGAAAAATCATATTTTATTCAGTTGTTCCAAACCTATGAGTTTGTTTCTTCTGTTGAACACAAAATAAGATAATCTGAAGAATACTGGTAACCAAACAGTTGTTGGTAGCCATTTTCTTCCATAGTATGAAAAAACAACAAACAAACAAAAAAAACATGTAATCAGTGGCTACCATTAAAGAACATTCTTCAAAATCCCTTAATATTTTTTTAATGAAAATTAATTTCAGTTTCACAACAATTATGAGTGCTGTAATCGGATTTTAACATAACTTATAACTGACTTATTTTCAACTCAGTCTGTCTGGAGTGTGTGTGAATGGGCTGACAGCAGGAAGATTCGACAGAAGCGTGCATGGATCATTGATTCATTTAGTATTGAGGAAGAACACCCTGGTCCATTTCCATACATACTAGACAAGGTGAGGGGCATCATAACAGCTTTCAGCTAGAGCTCTTTCAGTTCAGATTTATTTGAATAAAGTTTTTCACATTACATATGTCAAATTGCTGGATAATAATAATCATGTGTATGTTACTTGCATTTCAGATTACAATTGATACGTTTTATTTACTAAATTTCGAGCTACATGGTCAAGGTGTGAATAAAGAGCCAAAGAATATTCTCAGCATTAAAGACACAGGTGAAATTATAGTACATGGAAAGGTGGACTATGAAAAGGACCCTAAAGTTCTCTTTGTAAGTACTGCTTAATGAACAAAGTATCCTTTGCAAAACAGCATTGAAATACATTTCTGCAAGGAAGGCCTGTATATTGATATTCACTGGACTCAATTGCAGTTGAAATTTGAAGCAAAAAATAAATCAACTAATATAGTGAATACAAGGCTTGGGCTTGATATCAAAATATTGGACATAAATGACCATGCACCAAAATTTAATAAGGAAATCTATGAAGAGACTGTGGACGAGTCACATGCTCAAGGTAATCTATTATAGTTTGCACTTCACTACTTTCTATTTCATTTCTGAAACAAAACACACAAAACAGAACATTCTGACATTATTTACTCACCCTCATGTCACTGCAATCCACAGTGTTGTTATGTCCCCCCTCATAACATGAAAGGAAACATTGTAATTATAGTGATTATTACACACTACATTGGTTGTTGCTATATTGCTATTACTATTAAAGGGTTGTTTTTTGAGCTTGACAGCCCCTGGCTACTATGAGCTATTATTGAACAGCAAGGGCTCCATAATATTTCTTAAAACATATATACCATATACTTATCCACGAGAAAATTAACAGCCTACAAGTTTGAAACAACATTAGGGGGAATAAAAAATTATGGACGTGTAATTACTGGCTGAAATATTAACACTTGGTTTTCTTAATATTTTTCTAGGCAAAGACGTACTGACTGTACAGGCAACTGATGCTGATGATTCAGAAACAAACAATGGAACATTCAGTTTCACAATAAAGTCTGTTATACCAAAAACAGATAATGCTGAATTTTATATACAGCAGAAAAACCAAACTGGGACTATTTATTTTAAGGGGTGTTTGGACTATGAGGTATGAGCCTCATTTCTTTCATTGTGATTTAGACAACACATATTGCTTTTCATGCTTCATAAATATGTCTCCATTGCCACCAAAGAAATGTTCTTCTATATGAATCTTTTCCAGAAAGCTCAGAAATATACAGTCCTTGTTGAAGCAAAGGACAAAGGCGAAAAGATACAGCTTTCAAGTACAAGTACAGTGATAATCAATATTTCGGATAATAACAACAATCTGCCAGAGTTCTCTGGCAAAACAGTAAGTTTCACAGTCGACTGTAAGATTAATAGTGTTTATGCTTGTGAGATTCTTGGTTATTGCTTTTAACGGCAAGTTAGACACACTTTCAAGTGAAACCCAATGAAATATTTGACTTATGTTTCAGGGACCAGGGAGGGTCAAGGAGAGAGAAGCTGGGGTTGAAGTTCTGCGACTGCAAGTAACAGACAGAGATGTCCGTGGCTCAAAAGCTTGGAAAGCCAAATACATAATTTACGGAGATACAAAAGAGATATTCAAAATAGAAACAGACCCTGTTACGAATGAAGGGATTTTAACAGTTGTTAAGGTATGCAGATGATTGATGATTCATTGTGTAAGCCAACCTTCTCAAAGGTTGAGTTTGTGTTTACACAGAAATGCCGTTTATTGTTGTCTCTGCAATTTCAGATCAGAACTATTTTAACAAACAGAAAGATACACAAATATCTCTATATACAATCATGTTGATTGTTCTCTGAACTCTCTTTATTTTAGCCAATGGACTACGAGGAGCAAACATATCAAAATCTGTCCATCAGTGTGCAGAACGAAATTCCTTACTACTCCTGTAAGATTCAAAGGAAAGTACCGAATGCAGCATGGGAGCTTGACCAAATAGCCCCAAACTCTGACAAGAGTGTTACACACCTCTATAATAGCATTCCAGTGACTATTTATGTTGAAGATGTCAACGATCCACCGGTGTTTATACCTCCTGTTAAACATATTCCAGTAACAGAGAACATCGATGTAGGAACAAGTCTTACAACCTTCACTGCTAAAGACATGGATGGAAGTTATGCAAACACATTTACGTAAGAGAAGCTAATGTTACTGTATGTTTCACTAATGGTACTGTATAGTTTTGAATGAACAGGATTGAATATAAATAATGATGAATTCATCAGATTTATTTGAATTTCAGATTTATTAAAGGTGAAGATATTGATGGATGGATAACTGTTGATGCAAAGACTGGACATGTATCCACGGCTAAAATTCTGGATAGAGAGTCGCCATTTGTATTAGACGACACCTATACAGTAAAACTGTATGCTGTGGATGAAGGTAAGACATGAAATATTCTTATGTTTTGCCAAGTATCCCTGACGGACAATTCTTTTCATTTTCAAATTCATTTCATTTGAGATACATGCACATTTACACAACCTCATGATTCATGAACAGCTTTCTGAATGTCAGTTTCCTCCTTGTCTCTGATTGGCAGGTGTTCCTCCGATGACAGGCACTGGAACTCTAGTGATTCACCTGATTGATCAAAATGATAACGTACCAATACTGGAGGTGAACACAGTCAGCATTTGCCAAGATAAAGAGCCCACAATGGTCAACATCACAGCCGTAGACCTAGACTTTCCTCCATACGGATCACCTTTCTACTATGAGCTTTTAGGAGATGTAAAGGACAAATGGAGGCTTGAACCAGATCATGGTAATGGCACTCAATCCAGACCGCACGACGATCTCTCTCATTATATTTCACTTGGAAAACACAAGTTTTATGTTGACTTTATGTCCAGAACATTCTTCCATGACCTCCTTAAATTGTGTTTCTGTATCTAAATTAAGAGCCAAATATTTAGAATTAAGATTTTTTTAATGAGTTTAAAAAGTAAGGTAAGGTAAGGTAAGGTAATTTATTTATAAAGCACAATTAAAAACAACAGGTAGTTGACCAATGTGCTGTACAATTTGAAAACATACAAAAGCAAATGCGCAAAACATTTACACAATACTATAAAAATATCTAGCTACTCTCATAAAACAAACAATAAACTTACTCCGCTATTTGAGTATTAGACAGGAAAGCCAGAGAAAAAAGGTGAGTTTTTAAGAAAGATTTAAAAGATAACACTGTGTAGGCAGTTCTAATATGCGAAGGCAGACTATTCCAGAGTTTCAGTGCCAACACAGAAAAAGAACGATCACCCCAAAGTTTGCGTCTAGACCTTGGGACAATTAACATTTTCTAGTCGGAGGACCTAAGTGATCTTGATGGAGAGTATATCTGCAATAGATCTGAGAGATAAGGTGGTGCCAGACCATTTAGAGATTTAAAAACAAACAACAAAATCTTAAAATCAATTCTATAGCGGATAGGCAACCAATGTAAAGAAAACAAAAGCGGAGTGATATGGCTCCGCTTTCCCGAGATCCTGTCAGCAATCTAGCTGCGGCATTTTGAACAATTTGCAAACTTCTCAAAGTCGACTGATTAATTCCTGCATACAAAGCATTACAGTAGTCTAAACGTGAGGTCACAAAAGCGTGCATTAGTCTCTCTAGATCCTCAAATGACAAAAATTACGACTTTTGTCAGGGTTCTTAATTGAAAGAAGCTTGATCGCACAACAGCGTTTACTTGTTTGTCAAATTTTAGGGAGTTATCAAAAATTACCCCCAAGTGTTTCACCATGGATTTACAATAAATAGATAAAGAACCTAAATCAACCCAGGGTGACTAGATACATTAGAGGGTACAAACACAACAATCTCAGTTTTATTTTCATTTAGATGCAGAAAATTTGCAGCCAGCCAAGTTTTCAAATCATTCAGACATGTTAAAAGAGGCCCTAATGAATGATTATCTTCCTTTTTTACAGGCATATTTATCTGTGTATCATCTGTGTAGCAGTGAAATGATATTTTGTGTTTTTGAAAAAATAGCACCAATTGGAAGCATATATAATGAAAACAAAATGGGTCCCAAGATAGACCCTTGAGGTATCCCACATTTAAGAGGGGCAGACGAAGATGTAAGTTCCCCCATGGTAACTGAGAAACTTCTGTTTGTTAAATATGATTTAAACCAGTTTAAAACAACACCTCGCATCCCTACCAACCTCTCTAGCCGTGAGATAAGAATCTTGTGGTCTATAATATCAAATGAACTAAAACTGCTGCCTTTCCAGAATCTAAAGTCAATAAAACATCATTAAAAACTACTGTGATGTTTCCTAAAGCCATACTGAAATTCTTTAAAAAGCTAATTTTCATTTTAAAATAAGAATGAATAAGAACTGCTTTCTCTAGTATAAAAGAAAAATAATAAGCAGCATAACTATTTTCAACTGATAATAGTAAGAAATGTTTTTGAACAGAAAAAAAAACATATTAGAATGATTTCTGAAGGATCGTGTGACAATTAAAAAAAAAAAAAAATCAATTGAAGTTTTGACCAAAGGAATAAATGACATTTTACAATATCTCCAAACAAAAAATAGTATTTCACATTATTACAGTATTATTGATTAAATAAATTCAGCCTTGGTGAGCGTAAGAGACTTATTTCAAAAACATTTAAAACTCTTAATTACTCCAAGCTTTTAGTATATATTTACAGTAATACTAACTCTCATTTTATTGTCTGTCTCCTAAAGGCACAATGGTGGGTCTTGTAAAAGAAGACAAAGTGTTTTCAGGTCATCACGTGCTCCAGATCAAAATATCAGACCAGCAGGGATTTTACTCCATCCAGAACCTGACGGTCAAGGTGTGTGATTGCTCTTTAACTCCCAACTGCCATGGCAAGATGGTCTCAAATGCTCGGATGGGGTCTGTTGCAATCTGGATGCTTGTTCTTTCAGTTCTCACAGGTGAGTGGTTTCCAATGTTTAGATGATTTTTATAGTGCTAATAAGTGATGAAGAATTTTGGAAACTGTTTCACAATACCAGAAACCCATCCTTCTGTACAAGTCAAGTCAACCATTACAGGTGTGGTTAAACAATAAAAAACTTGCCATGGAAACATGTAAAAACCTGTTTTTTGAATGTCACGTTTTTTTTTTTTTTTTTTCTGTACTTTTATTACAGTTTTGAAATGTTATTTAATTTGTTCTCTGTAAATACTGTAGTTTTGCCTCGCTAAAAGCACTTAGAATATATGTTTTTCTGCATTTGGGAAAACAATTATCCAGTTGATTTAAAGATTTAGTTCACCCAAAAATGAAAGTTTTGCTGACAGTTTACTCATCCACAAGCCATCTGAGATGTAGATATAGAGTTTGTTTAGCATTATATCACTTACTCACCAAAGGATCCACTGCAGTGAATGGGTACTGTCAAAATGTAAAGTGAAAAGCTGTGTGTTTGTAAGAAACAAATCCATCATGAAGATGTTTTTTAACTTCAAACCATCGCTTTGGCTTAAAATATGAGTCCTCAACGCTAATATTGTTTCCTCCATTGAAAAAAATAGTCTGAAACAGGAGAGAAATCAGCACAGATCAAGCATGGTTTACAAATGAAAACAGCTCTAAACAAATATGAGGGTGCATTTTGATGTGAGAAGACAAAAGTGGGAATGTGAAAGTATCCAAGTTTAAAATAAATACTCTCTTTTTATATTTCAGCAATGTGCTTCATGAGTCTACTGATCACCTGCAAGACAGGGAAAAAAATGAGTCCAATGTTTGAGGAGAGCTACAGTAATCTCATGAAATCAAATACAGAAAGTCCAGGGACTGACTGCTCGGTAATTTCATCACACAACCCACAGTAACTGTTTTTCAGTAATGTTTGAATTTGTGCCTTTTATTCAGTTAAAACACTATAACAATATTTTATGTCAACATTAGCTCAAGTAATTCATATTAGTTTATGCAATTACATGAGAGAACAATACATACGGCATTTGTTAATTTAATGTTAATGTAAATAATGACATTTCAATTACATCTCCTTGTATAATTTGAAACACACACTCACACACACACGCACACACACACACACACACACACGCGCACACACACACACACACACACACACACACACACACACACACACACACACAGGTTTCTATGTTTTATTGGGTCATTTTATGCTGTACCTACTATATTTCCCATTAATTAAAAATACCCCTCACACAAAAATACCGGCAATTTTTTTTCTTTGTTTCCTCATGGGGACCAAAAATGTCCCTACAAGGTCAAAATTTAGTAGAATTACAAACCTTGTGGAATGCCAGGTACATGCACACACACACACACGCACACGCACACGCACACACACACACACACACACACACACACACACACACACACACACACACACACAAATTATACAAGAACATGTACTTCATATATTTTTTGTTTCTTGGTATTAGTGCTGTAACTAATTATTGCAATATAAAAAAATACTGTAAAATAGCATGTGTAACATTAAATTAAATTTGTAGATTAAAAATTGCTGTAAACATTTTTGTGCATGATTCGTACATGGTACTTTCATTAACTAGCAAAGTGTAACGTTTGATCACTTCAAATTATATTTATATCTAACATTCGCATCCTGTTTGCTACCATATGCAGGAGAACTTTTTCTTAAAATGATCATTATGCTTCATAATATCCAGGTGACTTATAAAGGACAGCAGGCAGTTTCACAGGATCCACCGCCAGTCTACAGCGACCAGCAATTCAGCGACCAGCAATTCAGCCAATCGATATATAAGGTGATTATTAAAGTTTTTTTTTTTTTTTTTTAGTTTTTTTTTTGCATAAAATGACGGTAATAATTGACGTTTCGCTTACTTCAGCACAACTGAACATTTTTCACATGCTTTTTTCAACCAGATATCGAGCATCAGAAAATCAAGTTTTAGAACCATGCGTTCATACAAAACCAATGCATCTTACTCGGGTAAAAACCTCGCCTTTCTCATCAACCAGGTGATTTAAAGCTTTACATTACTATTCTACTGATTACTCATTCCTTATTAATATTTTTCCTCATTTCACAACTTAAAAAAAAAAGTTTAAAGAACATTGTTTTAATGTTCCCATCATGTTATAAAAATGTTTATTTTGAATGTCCAATTTTTAAATGTTAAAAACTTTATTTGTTTATTTAGTTTGTTAATTAGTTGAACATAAAGGGAACATTCCACTTATTATTATTATTATTAATTTTCCAAACATTATGGAAAAGTTACTTCTGCATATTTAAAAAAAGTAGTAACATTTACGAAACATTCAATGAATGTCCAAATGAAATGTTTTGATTCCACTTTTTTCCGATTGTCCACAGTTATTCTACTAACTATAAGTAACTTTGCAGCTACAAAACTAACTCTCATTAAAATATTAATAGTCTGTTAGATGAAGGTTAGGATAAGTAGATTAAGTTTTACATGTACTTGTGAAGTTTCTTATAGTCTGTTGGTGGAGCATAAAAATAAAGGGATATTCAGCAGACAGTCTAGTACTCTAATGACTATTAGTTGAGTTGTAAAGTTACTAAACATCTAAAGTGGATTTATCTAAATAAAATTTAACACTGTTTCAGACATACTGTAAAACCTTCCTTTTTAATCTTTAGCTCAACAGGTTTTTTGATCATGAGAAATACATTTGGTTAATAATGTCTAAATGTTTGAATAATTTTCATGGTGCTTTTGTTTTTTCCTTCTTCTGTTCAGAAACTACTTGCTCTCCAAACCCGTGATGATCAACATGTTATTTACAAACCGCACTGTTACGCAGATGAAGGACAACCTATGGACAATGGTGAACTGGATGCAATATCCATTCCAGAGGATGACTTTCAACCAGAGATGCTCAGAAATCTGGACAGCAAGTTCAGTAAACTAGCAACCATTTCCAGACCCGACCTGATGAGGAGGTGAAAATTATCTCCGGACTTGTAGCCAGTGTATACATAAATATATAGCACAAAATGCAACTAAGGGTTTAAAAAGGTTTTACAGTTCTGTGAATGTCAATAAATATGCATTTCCTTTTTCTGAATGCAAATAAACTAATGTTTACAAATCAACAAACGAATAATGTTAACATTTTAGATGAGCTCAGGTTTTTGGGCTTTTGTTGTATGTATTTTCATTCTGTATTTTTTGTGCTGTGTTCATGTGGAATCATTAGAAGGTATTTAATGCAAAAGAAATGTGGTGTAGTTATTTGATAAAACCTTCTTTAAGAGTAGTACTTGGGTGGATGGTTTTAGGTTTTTGAGTTTTTAGGAACTGATAGGCGTTTTTGTTTCGATTGTTTCGCTGGGCGTGACATTTCGTCACCTTGGAATCACAAGGTTCTATCTGACATTTTTTCTATCTGACATTCACACATATTTATTCTATGACAACATGTGTTTGTAAGAAAGAATCGATCAGCATCAGCTTTCTTTGTCATTTCACTGGAATGCTCCCTAACAGAAGGAAATATTATATGTGAAATATTTTAACTGTAATATATTTGTATTTATATATAGTCAGTGAAATATTTGTCAGTAATCCCTTAAACTCATTCATTGGGACTTTAGTGGCCCAGGACGTCACTGACTACCTTAATTGAAATCTAACGCTAATATGAGCCAGATGCTGAATGGGCCGGGCAAGCTAGGTCACTCTGATGATGACAGTGACTGTAAAATCATCTGCTCAAATTGAACCCTTCCAAAAAATGAGTGTATGCTTTATTTTATTATTTTGTAACTGTTATTAAAATATCAGGAGAGTTTTACGCTATTGCAGTAGTAAGAGATCCATCTGTGTTAGACTGGTGAAACATTCATGCATATAGGCTAAAGGCTGATTAATACTTCTGCGTCAGTAATATGCCATATTTACGCTGTAGGCTATGCGTCAGTTTTCATTTATACTTCTACATCATTGTCCATGTCGATGTGCAGTACACACTCAAACTGCTAGTCTTCGGTGTCCACTGCATATAGCTGGTTTAACCCGCAGTACCAAGACAAAAGCTGAAGAAGAAGCGGCTTGTCAGAGAAGCAATGTATTCATTAAATCATTGTTCAAAACTACAAAGGGAGACAACAATGAAGCAGGAGAAGATGGCATTCTTTCCATCTCCGCATGGACTTATACCACGGTAGATTAACATTGTTTGTCACAGACAACTACTGATGTATAATGCTATGTAGTATAATAAATGATAAGAAACTTGTTCTTTGCTTTGTTTTACTATTTAAGAAGGTGTAACATTTAAAATATATTTTGTACATATGTACATACGGAACAAACATTTATGTGTGCACATAAACACATACAAAACTCAAGTATATACAGAGAGAGGGATTCTAGCAGACCAATCACTGTGCTTGTGGTCCGCTGTTAGATTTTTGGAGCGGTGCACGTCAGCCTACGGCGTAAGCGAGTGCGTAGGTTCGATGCAGAAAGGGTAAAGGGTTCAACTTTGTGGAAATAATTTTGCTGAAGCATTGTCTTTTTTTTTTTGCACTTTAAAGTCTTAAAATGTCTTACATTTTACAATATAAATACTTAAAGGTCAAAGAGTTGAAATTGTAATTGATGAGGTCTTTATCACTTTCTGTGGAATAAAGTCCTGGACAGATGTATTCCAGTAGCTGCTTAAACTGTTCCTGCAATTATGTGTTTAATTATCCACCGTATTCATACCGCAAATTAACATCTGCACTGGACAAGATATTTACCACTGCCTTTTATGCTTAACTTGAATAAGAAAAATATTCAGTAAATATCATAGAAAACATTAAATTGGAATTTCTTATACATGTCAGCACATTGTTACAATACTTTTTTTTTTTTTTTTTTTTTAAACAATGTATAGCTCAGTAAACTGTATTTCTAGAAGTAGTTTCTTTTTTTTTTTTTTTTTTTTTTTTTTGGAAGCTAGAACCTCAAACCTCAAAGCAGATAATTACTTTTTAGAATTAGAAGGTTCTATCTGCATTTGACCTGTTCCAAAAATTCCCATTTACAATTTTAATAGGATATTTATATTGTATATTTAGAATACATTTAGGGTGTCTGTCATTTTCATGTATGGAAGAGAATTGTTCCTCATATCACTTTTGCTATATGGAATGCAAAAACTTTGAAACTCACTTTCTCAAACCGCTCAGAAAGCCGATGATAGAACCTTATAATTCCAAGGTGGTGAAACTGTGTTGGCGAGGAAACTGCTCTGTTTCAGGTGCTTTTAATCATTTGCTGTTAAATGTGAAACTGACTGTTTTTTGTTTTTTTTATGGTGTTGTACATTGACACGTGGGAATCGATGAAAAACTCAATGAAGCATAAACATTTCTGTTCGTTAGATTTTATTTTGACAGGTCACTCGACCTGTTCAACCATTTTTATTTTTATTTTATTTAACACGCAGCTCTTGAAATAGTTCACTTTAACATTCCACACAGTAATTAGTCCACAATAGCACTTTGTACAACTGTGCCGCAACTTGTTCCCTGCCTTCACTCATAAATTTCTAAAATATATGAATACAAAAATAAATGTTATATATATATAATGCTAAATAAGTAGGTAACCTAAACAAATTATAATGTTTCAGGATCATTTTCTGCATGGTATTTTTCAACACCTATTACATTAAAATGTTGCGAATTGTGGTTTTGATACTAAATATATTAATATTTGTATGTACATATACATAAAATGCATTAGCAGCACTAGCTTTTCACCTTAGTTTTAGATTTTGAAGCTTTTTAAAAGATCGGAGAAATCACAACTTTCATTAAACCAAACTTTGCACATAATTTCACAATTTGCTATTTAAAAATCTATGTATTTGCTATTTGTTTACTATTGCAGTATGTAATTATTACTCAGATGAAATGTCAGATGTTTGTAAAGGAGTATTTCATCTTTATACAAAGCCTCTATATATTAGATGTACTTTGGTGTGTGTATATATGTATGTGTGTATATAAATCTTTTTTTTTTTTTTTTGGTTAAGTCTGTTGTACTTCCCTACAGCCCCCTTTATTCATATATTTCTACTCCCTCACCCAGTTACACTAACACACACGCACACATACACACACACACACAAATCGTACTGATATGTATGTTATGTTGGTCTCTGAATTTGTTTTCTGCATTTTGTAAATATTGTAATAGTCTGTTTGCATAAATAAAAAAAATAAAAAATAAAAAAGATGTACTTTGGTGTAAATTTTGATTTAATTTATATATTTATTTTTTGAAGTGTAACACTGTCACGCTGTCTAGTCTCTGTTTCCCTGGGTGTCCACTAGTGAGCTCACTTCCCCTTAGGCACTTCACCGTAGGCACTAGAATTCTTCTAGTCTGGTCCTGTCTTCACAGTAATTGCACTCCTGTTAATTGCACCAGGTGAAGGCACTCTAGTGTCATTAGTCTCCCTATATATTCCAGTCTTTTCCTGTTGTTTGTATGGAGTCCTTACCCTTCGTGTATGCAGCTTTCTCGTCATCCGAGATTCCCCTTCGTCTTCTCGTATGCCCGAGTTTGTCCTTAGTCTTCTCATCCTCCGAGTTCCCTTTCCTGTTCCCTCCTTGTTTATTTTTTTGTTTATATTTGGATGGTCTGTTTGGTTTTGACCCTGGCTGGTTTTGACAATGATTTTTGGATTACCTTTGAATAAATACCTGCAATTGGATCTTGCTATCTCCCTGTGTCTCTCTGGGTACACGATCGCCACAGAAGGACTCCATCCAAAAGAGATCCAGCATGTCTATTCATATTTCCTTCCCAGTCACCGAGCGGGTGAGGAATGGTTTTGAGGGTACCCGCCTGGTCGTGTTCTATGGAACCAGGGGAGGTCGCTCAGGAGTGAGTGGTCGAGAGGAGGTCCAGCATCGCTCTCCTCTGTGGCCCCCCGTCGATCCTGGGTTCAGATGGGAGCCGCCGTCTCCCCATTGTGGACCAAGAGGGGAGAGGAGGCGCAAGTCTGCTGAGCCAGCGCTGCTGCACAAGATGGCCGCCAGTCCAGTGCCGCTGCACAAGATGGCCGCCAACCCAGTGCCGCTACGCAGCATGGCCGCCAACCCAGCACCACGAGGCAAGATGGAAGCCAGCCCCACACCACAGCACAAAATGGCCACCAGCTCAGTGCCTTGAGGCAAGATGGCCGCCAGCCCATCGCCACAGCACAAGATGGCCGCCGGCCCAGCACCACTGCCCAGGATGGCTGCAGGTCCAGCGACACTGCACAAGATGGCCGTCAACCCAGCGCCAAGAGGCAAGATGGACACCAGCACAGCGTCACAGCACAAAGTGGTCACCAGCTCAGCGCCACGGTGCAAGATGGCCGCTAGCTCAGCGACAATGCCCAAGATGGCCACTCAGATGTTTTTGGATTATTTCTCCGTGCTGTCAAAGATCCTAGAGATTCCCAGGAGTGTTAACGTCACGTCTGTCGATCCAGAGACCGTTCACGTCACGTCTGCTGAGCCAGCACCACAGTACAAGATGGCCACCAACCCAGCGCCACTGCACAAGGCGGCCGCCAGCCCGGAGCCACTGTAGAGGATGGCAGCTACAGGGGGTTTTTGAGTCAGGTTCCCGTTGACTCTCCAGAGTTGAGTCAGGTTCCGGGTTGACCTTCCAGAGTTGAGTCAGGTTCCCGTTGATCCTCCAGAGTCGAGTCACGTTCCAGGTGATTCTCCAGAATCAGGTCAGATTCCTGTTGACCTTCCAGAGTCAAGTCAGGTGCCCGTTGACTTTCCAGAGTTGAATCAGGTACCGGTTGACCCTCCAAAGTCGAGTCAGGTGCTCATGGACCCTCCAGAGTCAGGGTTAGTCACCGTTGACCTTCCAGAGTCAGGGTTAGTCACCGTCGACCTTCCAGTGTCAGGGCTGGTTCCTGTTGACCTTCCAGAGTCAAGTCAAATTCCAGTTGACCCTCCAGAGTTGAGTCAGGTTCCGGTTGACCCTCCAGAGTCAAATCATATTCCCGTTGACCCTCCAGAGTTGAGTCAGATTCCCGTTGATCCTCCAGAGTTGAGTCACATTCCAGTTGATTCTTGTTCTCAGAGTTGAGTCAGGTACAGGTTCTGCTCTGCCCTGGGGGGCTTCCGCCCTTACCACATGGTTGTGGTGGTCCTCTGCTCCACCCTGGGGGGCGCCCGTCCCGACCACACAGTTATGGTGGTCTTCTGCTCCGTCCTGGTGGGCATCATGTGATGTCCTTCTTAGACTTGTGTTATTGTGTTTATTTTTTGTTGTTCTTCTGTCTGTGTCTTTCGTTCTGTTTCCCTCTAAGGACCTGGCCCTCTGTCCCATCCCCCTGATCCTCCGCCGGTCCACCACCCTCCAGGACTCCTTGTTTTGTGTTGCACTTCTCTTGTCTCTGTTTCCCCATTTTACCTGGTACTCTTGTCTCTGTTTTACCATTTTATCTGGCCCTCCGTCCCTCCCCCTGATCCTCCGCCGCTCCACTTCCCTCCTGGTCTCTTTGTGTCTTTGGTTTTCCCTTGGGTTCGAGTGGAGCATCTGGCAGCTGCTCCGTGGAGGAGGGGGTAATGTCACGCTGTCTAGTCTCTGTTTCCCTGGGTGTCCACTAGTGGGCTCACTTCCCCTTAGGCACTTTACCATAGGCACTAGAATTCCTATAGTCTGGTCCTGTCTTCACAGTAATTGCACTCCTGTTAATTGCACCAGGTGCAGGCACTCTATTGTCATTAGTCTCCCTATATATTCCAGTCTTTTCCTGTTGTTTGTATGGAGTCCTTACCCTTCGTGTATGCAGCTTTCTCGTCATCCGAGATTCCCATTCGTCTTCTCATATTCCGAGTTTCTCCTTAGTCTTCTCGTCCTCCGAGTTCCCTTTCCTGTTCCCTCCTTGTTTATTTGTTTGTTTATTTTTGGATGGTCTGTTTGGTTTTGACCCTGGTTGGTTTTGACAACGATTTTTGGATTACCCTTTGTTTGAATAAATACCTGCAATTGGATCTTGCTATCTCCCTGTGTCTCTCTGGCTACACGATCTTCACAAACACGTTTTCTCTTGTGGATGCGAAAAATATGATTCAGCTTGAATAAAAAACCTTCTGGAATTGTATTATTATTATGTTTATTTGTTCCTCTTTTCATAAAATTATGTGCACTGTAATATCATCTGCTTAAAAAAAGGACTTTATTGTGCCAAACAATGGGGGGGTTGATTTATGCTATAAATCTGAGTTGATTGACTTCATGATATATTACCTTTACATAAAAACCTAATTGAAATAATACTGTTGTTTTTCTATGTGTGACTGCACATACAGTAATATCTTAAACATGACTACTTGCTAAAAGAATTCAGTAGGCTACTCTTATTCTGCACAAGTAATAAAAATACAACCTAACAATGTAGTTTGGCTTTAATTTCATATATTAAAACTAAATTAAATAAGGAAATTTACATTTTTATCTTGTCATAATTTGCATTAGCATGTTAATATATCAAAGCTTGTGTTGAATAAGAGAAAATAAAGTCAAAATGGAAAAGCCATATGTGACAAGCTAAGGACACCCTTACTGTTAACAAGGGAATTAAGTAATGGCCAGGCACTACTAATCAAATTGATTAACTGATCATCAGGAGGTGTGCGCAGACGTTTTGGCAGTTTGCTGGTCTGGAGCATCCAGGTATGTCTTAACACAATACCAAAGAGGAAAGACTTCAGCAATTATTGTTGCCATCAATCTGGGAAGGGTAATATGGCCATTTCCAAACAATTTGAGTCCAAACTTTTGGACACTTTACTTTATAAGTAAAAATATAAAACATTTAAAATGAAGTGTTGTATAAATAAAAGTTTAGGAATCATATTTGTTTCAAGTGCTTTTTATTTGGACCTCCAAAGGTCAAGAACCAGCCCTGGTCAGCGTCTCAATCACTGCAAAGGACAAAAAGTTAACCATCTTTCTGGCACAATTAGGGACTAACAGAAAAGTTAAGACATACATGGGGGCTTACATGAAGTCTCGACACAATAATTGCTCATATATCATTGTCCACTCTGTGAGACCTGATAATTGCAATCGCTAATCCATCAATGGGAGACCTTACGCAAGGTCTGTCTCCTACTATGTGAGTCATTGTAAGATGATAATAAAACTGATTTGAAGAATTGATGTTGAGAAAAAGTGGCAACGCATGGAAGGTGTAGAATTATCCTTGAACGATCCATCTCATTAAATGAACCCAAAACCGCATTCCACAGTTCGGAACGATTCCCCATCAAACCATTAGTGCGTCATAAAAAACAGTCGTGGTCCCAAGATGGCTAAAGGAGATGTCACCCCCCTTTCCCTTTTTGTGCCTTTATAATCTCAGACCAGCGATGCCAGGACACCAGGAAAAGATTTCTCTTTGTTCCCCAAACTTAAGACCAAATGGCCAAGAAACCCTGTGGTGACCCCAATGCATAAATCCCCAGCCTTATCAGGAAACGAAGGATGCTAAGGCATTCCTATGGCCCAGGATCACCACAAACCTTAAACCAGGGAACACCTCCTTTCTGCAGCTGTAAATTCCAGAGACTTTTTTCTCCAAATCCAATAGACTGAAATTAACCCACTTATGGTTTAATACAAACAACGGTCTCAAAATTGCTTCCAATAAGCTGAATTGATTACCAATATTTACCTCACATATATCGTAAGTATCATGTATGTTTTATATAACCTGTGGAATTCTTTCTGTGGGTTTAACTTTCATTACAGCCTATTCGTAGGGTTTTCTACCTCAGTTATAGGAACTAATCACCAGAAGTTGCCTCATACATGTGTGTTGCCTCTCTGTGTTATGCATGCTTTATATTACTTGAGTTAATTTTGTGTGCTGAACACTTATCACGGCTAAATACTTATTTACTTCTGCCTCGACTATGGGAAGTATATGTATTTTGGTACCTACTTGATGGGTAAAGAAGAATTCTGATTTCTAGATTTTTTATATAAAGTAGATGTATGTAGGATGCACCATATTTAAACTATTAAGTTTGCTTATTAAAGCGGGTAACTAAACTTTTAGGAGTTTGGACACACGTGAACATGTGGACATTACGCTGATTACATGCAAGAACCAGAGGATAATTCTCATGCTAAGTATCAGGATCCTGCCAAGTCGAGCACCCACACCTGTTCCTTATTAATGAGCTAATCAAGGCATTATAAAACCGGTATCTCAGCCTCAGTTCTGGGTGGAGCCTCGAACAGGATTCGACCAGTTCTCGTTCAAGCCTCCAACAGGAACAGTCTCCTCGCACTCGTCTCCTGAGTTCCTGCAAGCCAGACGTAACGTATTCTCACCTGTGTCCTTGTTCTGCTGCCCTCAGGACCATGGATCACCGTTTAGCGACTAGTGATTCGACGGTCGGTGTAGTCTCCTGTGATTATCCCGAGCTGGTACTGTCTTCGGCATCTAAGAAGGAAGAGAACATTAGTGAGCTATCTGTGACTTGGGCTTTGATACCTCTGTACTGAGCGAACTCACCTGTTTGCTATCCCGTTCCATGTGATTACCATACAGCCCGCACTTGAATAATGGAGCTTTCACCATGCACCTGAGGACAAAGGACTCACCAAGCACTTGTATAATTGTAAATAAATAAGCTGTTCTGAATTCACCTACCTCTGTCTCCCGAATATATCCTGACAGAAGGCTTGACGCAAACCAAAAATGAAGTTAAGCCCAGGATGGGCTCCCGATCCCCAGTTAAGCCCAGGATGGGTTCCCGATCCCCAGTCAAGCCCAGAATCTCTCGTCAGGCCCCAAAGAGGCTCAGGATTGCGAAGAGGCTCAGGACTGAGTCCCCTGCTGCACTGTGGCCCACCAGACCCATGTTTCCACCTCGGCCTGTCAGCCCGCCAGCTCCGTGCCGTCTCTGCATCCCTTTGGCTCCACCGAGGCCCGTCTGCCCAAGGACTCCTCCGGGCTCCCTCGTCCATCCAGACAAACCTTGATCGGTCATTGCTCAGCTTCCGCTATGGACTTCCGGGTCTCCAGCTTCGCCTCGACCCTCCATCACTTTGGCTTCACCTGGCTCCTCCCTTCCTTCCCCTGTCATCCTCGCTCATCCCATCGTCGCCCTGGTCAGCCGCATCCTCAGCTCCGTCTCAGGCATGCGAGCCAGCCGCTTCGCCTTGGGCTTCCAGACCGGTGATGTTGACCTGGTCCGTAGAGCACTCCGTTCCGTCATGCACCCTGGTTCCGCCTCTGTGGATCGGCCTCAGGATGCCGCCCAATCCCCCTGTCAAAGCTCTCCCCTGGTTCCTCCCACTGTCGGCTCCACCATGGTGTTGGCTTAACGATTCTCCAGGCTCCACGTCCTCAGAGAGAAAAGAGCGTAAGTGAGCTATCTGTGACTGTGGCTTTGACACCTCTGTACCGAGCGAACTCACCTGTTTGCTATCCCATTCCATGTGATTACCCTACAGCCCGCACTTGAATAACAGAGCTTTCAACGTGCACCTGAGGACAAAGGATTCACCAAGCACTGGTATAATTGTAAATAAATAATGCTGTTCTGAATTCACCTACTTCTGTCTCCCGACTATATCCTGACACTAAGCATGGACAAAGTTTCAAAAAACTATTTGGATGTATTACAGAATTTCTTACTTCTGGGTTTGTTTCAGAGCTTTTGGATCGCTGCATGGGACTTGCTCAGGAAGAAAGTCTGCAAAGAAGGGTGTTTTTTGGTTATAAGGAAAAGATAACTTTGTTCAGCTTCCTAAAGAAGCCAGAATTATGTAAACAGTGGATGCAGTTTGTTTTTCTGGGACAGCAACGGAGTTTCACAAGTGTGTTCGTTGATGAAAGTTTTATAAACAAGGCCCAGTTCAACGCTGGATTTACACATCGTTTGATACTGAAAGATGGAGCGGTCCCAGCTATAAAAGATCCTGAATTATTCAGAACAGTGGACTATAAATGAAACTGCATGAATTGTCTGTTTTGTTGACATAAGCCGCTCAAGTGCTCATCACTCTTTAGCTCCTTACAAGGTGCGCCTCCAGAAGCTCAGCTTTTTTCAGAGAGAATCGTAATTAGTGGTCGGCCGATATGTGTTTTTTTTTTTTTTCACAGACGATGCCGATATCTTGTAAAGCAGTGGGGGGTGGGGGCGAAATCCGATATAAAGCCAATATGATGTGATGTTTGGATATGATTAATATTTAAGAAATTTAAAATCATTTGACAATGGATTGAAAAATACATGTGTAAAAGAAACATGTTTATACTTTAGATGACAGTATTTTTCACAATAAATATAAATATTTAAATAAATATTTAATAAAAATATAGTTAAAAAGAAAGTAAACACAGTAATCAACAGAGCACTCAGTATTCTGGGAAGTTTGTGTGCACTGGGATTCATATTTTTCAAAAAAGCCAGGGTAACCCTCAGCACACAGTGAAAATGACATGAATATGACATTTGGCGAATGCATAAAGTGTAATATCATTTGAAATCACGACTTTGTAGTTTAAAGCATTCAATTCACACAGACTGATGTGAAAACTGATTTATCACGCAGAGAACAGGCGATCATGCTGTATACACGTACACACTTCACAAGATTTCACATTCGTCTAAGTTTGCAAGGTTTGTGAAATTAAATGTTCATTAGTCATTCAAAGATTTGTTTAAATTATATAAATGCATATTTGCTTAATTCTAATGGCAAATGAGAAAGTATTCTAATGTTTACCTTTCTGTTACTAATAGGCCTGATATAAAAGCAATGTAAAAGTTATAATTATTTTTGTATAGATTAATTTCATTGTTTAAAGTTCTATCTGATTAGTAGATAGACTTCTATCCATATTAGACTGATCTGTTAATGACGATGACAAACAAGAGAGAGAGTGTGAGCACTGTGTGCGCTCAGGCCATCAAAACATGAAAAATGACAAATATCAGCCGATATATCGGCCTTGGCGATATATCGTCGACCACTAATCGTAAAGCTGTATCTTTCTTTTATAAATATAAAACTAAAGACTTTTTGGAGATATGAAGAATGCAGGGCTACTTTATAGGTATTCAAGATTAAAGCTGCGGTAGGGAACTTTTGACGCGGTTAATAAACAGAACTGCTTGCGTCTTGCGGAAGAACATCGTAGCCGGAACTACTTCTCTCTGTTTATGTCTATGAAGAATCACAAAGGTTCTGGGTTACTCCGCCGCGGTATCCCCGAAGCAATCTAAAATAGTCCGAATATAAACAGTTATTATAGGTGCACCCTAGTGATTCAGGACAAGCCAAAAACACGGTTTGGAAAATGGATTCATGATGTACTCGCTTATTATATACATTTTTCTACATTTTGAACACAAAGTTACGGACCGCAGCTCTGATTGGTTATTTTTTACCGGGAGCGATGGCGTTTCTGCAAATGGCAATAGGACCACTGGGAGGAGCCAGAGGAGCTTGATTTTTTCACAGATTATCTGTCTCATATTCTACTGTCAGGACATAATGACAGGTTTAACAAATATGTAAAAAATATTTTTTTTTACAAAAGTTCCCTACAGCACCTTTAACATGAGATTGGGTGAAACTGTGTGTTATGCCCCATTAAAGCAGCTAAAAAATTTATAAAGTATTATTAGTATTTTAATTGTAAAAATGCACAAGATTGTTTCTTAGGAATACGATTAGGATTAAGTTAGTAAATCAGTATTTAGCTGTGAAATGTATTTGCATTTATGCATGTGTGTGTGTGTGTGTGTGTGTGTGTATCTATTACAGCTTAGTTTTCTCCACTGCATTGTTATATTGTTGGCTGTTGAATGTTGGTGAGATTTTCATGATTGCTAGTAACTTTTCATGATATTCAAGTTTATGTCAATCATGCATGCTATTAAAAGAAATCAACTGGTTAAAAACAACTGTATCATATGAGGTGGTCATTGCCTGTTAAAACAATCAGTCTACACTTACCTCTTGTGTTGAACAGGTGACATGACACTTGTGAATGTGACGAAATCAGAATAAGCTTGTTCGAGATGCAAAAGTGCAAAGTGCAGTGATGCATCCTGAACAAGCCTACCATCTTGTATTCACCCATTTGGAGATAAAAAATTTGAGTGGCTCATGTTAAAGAAGAACACCCCCTCTCTAACAGGAAATGAACATCAGTTATCAGTTGTTTCCCAGACAGCAACATAGTGTTGGCCCAGATCCTGCCCACATCTGGGTATACAATTCTTACTGTCTGAGTCACTGGCAAAAGACTAAACAAAACAACCAATTACTGGTTTAAAATATACTTCCAATGTAAATGACTGACATCCAAGTTGCACCACGTTAGGTAGGCCTATGGAACAGAAAGATTGGCAAAGAGCACAGAACGTATTTTTGGCCATTCACACAGAAGCATTTGCATAAAAAAAGTGAACCACTATTAGTGGAATAGAACTTGAGCACCAAATATTTCATGTCATGCATGTCAATAACACACTTATGAAAAGTGCAAATGAAAGTGAATCAGTATTGTGTAGGAACCCAGATAGCAACATAGTGCTGGATCTGGACCAACACTACATTGCTGTCTGTGAAAGTTTTACAGAACTACAAACAAAAAGTGCTGTCATGTGTAAAGTCAAAGGTCCCGATATACTCATGCTTTTTTGTTCTTCACCCAGGGGTGAAAAGAAGTTTGAAATACCTGAGTAGTGCTAAGATAAGCAAACATCCCTATGCTGCACATGCTGCTGAGAGACCCATTTAGATAAATAAATATGTGCTGCACACTTTCATTCATATTTTGTTAAAAAACATCAGATACTGGAAATATTAAGAGGATTTGGCATTTCCATTTAATATACTAAGCCAGTTACATTCTTATTATTATAAGGCCTATTATTATTATGTTACTTTTATTATTAAATTAATGTCATAATTTCCCCCGGATAAATTTCATAGCACATCACTGAATAACTGACGTGCTGTGAGCAGAGGCAAACCAAGATGAAGGGGGGGCCCAGTCAAACAGACCAGGTCCTTCTAAAATATTATTTTGTAAATATATCTTCCTTACCTAGATATATATTTATACAACATAAAAAAGTAGTTGAATTACATCTAATAGAACATAAATTGTAATAAAAAAAAAGTGCTTATTCTTTAAAAAAAATATCAATCTTCATCTGTATGGCAGAAGATACAATGATGTACAATACAGTCTTGAAGATACAGTACAATCTTCATATTTACAGTAACAGATTGTGACCTTAAAAATGGTGCTCATGAGCTTTAGTTACAGAAAATTCTGTCACTATTCATATCCAAAGACAATTGTATGTTCCGTTAAGTTGAAATAAGGGCCAGTGCTGACAGCCTCTCTTGGTTCATTGTTGACCTGAGGTAGGGCTGGACAATTAATTAAATTAAATTGCAAAGGCAATGAATCGATACTGGACAGAAGTTGTGATTGTTGTTCATATCTTTCAGAGAAGCACATTTCTGTGATCAGCAGTAAATCTCCATCCAAATGCCAGAGGGCACTCTCATGCTGGAAATCCAAATATGCCCCGAAGAAGAAATTCAGGAAATGCCTATGGCTGCAGCTGAATAAACAGAAGATTTAACTGCTTTCATTGATTCAACCTGACTAATAAACACACGACTAAGGCAATATATGGTTTATCGGACCCACTTTATATTAAGTGGCCTTAACTACTATGTACTTACATTTTAATTAATAATTTAGTACAATGTACTTATTGTGTACATACATGTTCTTACATTGTACTTATATTTGGGAAAAAACTACATGTAATTACATCTGTATTTAATTTCTGTAATTACATTTATAATTACAATGTTGACCCATACTTTACACCTTAACCCACCCTTAAACTTACCCATACCTCCAACCCTCTCCCTAACCTTACCCCTATCCCACCTCAATAGCAGCAAAAGTGTTCTACAATACAATATGAACACAATAAGTACATTGTACTTATTTTCTTATGTAAGTGCATAGTAGTTAAGGCCACCTAATATAAAGTGGGACCGGTTTATCTTAGTTCTTATTATTGTAATTTTCATCCTAATAATGTATATCTATAATGAAATGTTAATCGCCATTATCACTGCTAAAAATACAATGGAATATTGTGTGCCTTAATTATTCTGTGTAAGAAGCCACATTTTCTCAGAAGGATTTACTCCAAACACTCGACTGATGTAATGGTGAGTTTGGAGTAAACACGTTATTAAATGTGGTGTTTTTACATGCTCTCAGATTACAAAGAGCCGTAGTTCACTGAAAAGATACACAAACAGTCATTATCACAATTGATTTTATCATTTACATTTACATTTAATTATTTAGCAGATGCTTTTATCCAAAGCGACTTACAAATGAGAACAATAGAAGCAGTCAGGTCAACAAGAGAACAACAACAGTATACAAGTGCCATGACAAGTCTCAGTTAGTCTAGCACAGAACGCATAGCCAGGGTTTTTTATTTTTATTTATATGTTTTTTTAACAAATGAAAAGACAAGAAAAGAAGGAAAAGTGCTAGTATTAGTAGGTTAAGTGTTGACAAAAAAGGAGAGTCTTTAGATGTTTCTTGAAAATGAGTAAAGACTCAGCTGTACTAATTGAGATTGGGAGGTCATTCCACCAGCTGGGCACAGTCCAGGAAAAGGTCAGTGAGAGTGGTTTTGAACTTCTTTGAGATGGCACCACAAGGTGTCATTCACTTGCAGAGCGCATAAGATTTAACCAGTGAGTTTAGGTATGTTGGTGCCGTGCCAGTGGTCGTCTTGTAGGTAAGCATCAGTACCTTGAATTTGATGCGAGCGGCTACTGGTAGCAAGTGTAACCTGATGAGGAGAGGAGTAACCTGAGCTTTTTTTTGGCTCATTGAAGACTACCCTCATTGCTGCATTCTGGATCAATTGCAGAGGCTTGACAGTACATGCAGGAAGGCCCGCCAGGAGAACATTACAATAGTCCAGAAAAGAATAGAGCAATAGAGCTTGGAAAAGAAGTTGGGTGGCTTGCTCTGACAGGAAGGGTCTAATCTTCCTAATGTTGTATAAGGAAAATCTGCAGGACCGGGTCGTTGTAGCAATATGGTCTGTGAAGCTTAACTGATGATCCATCACAACTCCTAGGTTTGTGGCTGTCCTCGAAGGAGTAATCGTTGATGAACCCAGTTGTATAGAGAAGTTGTGATGAAGCAATGGGTTAGCTGGAATCACCAGGAGTTCTGTCTTGGTTAGGTTAAGCTGAAGGTGATGGTCATTCATCCTGCTAGAAATGCGTCACAACAGCTTATCGATTTCATAATCCTATGATCATTTTGTCTGCAATTATGAACACAATTTTGCTTGGCTTGTTGGAGAACTACTGCTCTGTGTAGTAAATGCTTATCACAAAACAGGCTTTAATGACAAAATTTGCATGACAATAGCAATTAATCACGTTCGATTAATCATGCAGTCCTCGCGCCCCACTGCTCTGCACATTTTTCTGTTTTTCTTAGCCCTTCAGACATTTGCTCTATTCGAACATAAGTGCCCTGCGAAGTGGACATCACAGGATATTCAGATATTCACAGGAGTTCATTTCTAACGAGCTGATTATCTGAATCAGGGGTTGAAATCAAATCACATTGATTCCAATGACACACATCCACAGACTCGTTGCGCTGTCCCGTCTTTAATTGTTTCCCACGACTGTATGTGCACTTGCGCGTTTGATAACTGTGCGCATCGTTTTGTCTGACTGTACATCTAACGGCAGCGCGCTGCACCTGCCGCCACTAAATTCCATTATATTTGTCCCATATTGTCAATAATATACATATTGGATTCAACTAGGACAACTAAATAAATAGACTGCTATTGTTCTGCAAGTATGAGGGTTAGATTATTTAGTGTACAGGTCGTTTCAAGAGTGACAAACAAAGTGATAGAAAATATTTATTTTAATGCATTTTAAATGTTTAAAAATGTGGAAACCACTCATTGCATCACACCATCTCCTGACTGCATTATTATTTGTAAAACAGGGACTTTATGGAGAGTGTGTATACATATTTAAGTTTAACCGTTTATATTTCATTAATTAAGGGAAATTAACAAGTGTCTCAGCCCTCAAGGGACTACTTGACCAACAAGCTTATTCCTGCTTGAAAAGCAAAACGTTATTGATAGTGTAAAAAACATCAACTTTGAAGCACATGTTGATTGATGGACTGGCATTACTCAACATTACTTACCAACTTCCAGTAACGCTACATTCAGTGAAGGTAAAATAGTAAAAAAAACATAGTTCATTTAAATGAAACCAGAAGCCGAACCAGAAAATTTCTAAAAATATCCCACCCTACTTATGAAGATCTGTACACTGTAATATATGTTGCATTTTGACATTGCCAACCTTTAAATTAAGTTGACAGTAAGTATTAAACAGTATTGGGCATTTAGTAGTTGAGTATTGTGCATTTTTCCTTACCACTATTTCTTAGTAATTGTTTAATGATTTTAATGGAACTGGAATCAGAACCGGAACCGGAAATTTTCTAACGATTCCCAACCCTACTCACCATAAAAGAGTTGCCCCTCTTCTGTAGCGAGCAGCTTGATCTCTTTCAGCAGATCAAATGAAGAAGCTGTTGCTGATGAAGGCCCATGCCAATGACCCATTCAAGCCCTGCAAGATCATCTCAGCTCTAGCAGGCAGGACTTATTCAGTGGCTGGCCAGACTGGCTCAGCACTACATACGGTGGCAGTGCTTCAAGTATTCCAGGCAATACTCTTCTGGCCCAAGTCCTGATGCCATTAAGGAGCTTTCAGAAAGCAACTGACTTGGCTTTGCACACCACTAAGGCCACTGTACAGGCAAACAGCAATGTCATGCATTGCCACATTTGCTTGAATTTGATGGAAATCAAGAATGCTAACAAGGTCGCAGACTATAGAATCTTACAGTTCATCCTTGCAGAGAGCTTACCAGTGGTAACTTTTATAAATACTGCCAGTTTTTTTTTTGTCTAATTCCTCAAAAAGAAAAGTGCTATTTGAGCAAAGTGTTATCTGAGGCCATTGTTTCACAGTAGAAAACGAAACTAAAGAGAGTGAACAACAACAAAATAGTTGAGACTGCAACAGCAACAGACAGCTTAGCACTTGTGAGTGTGAGGGTACACTGTAAAAAATTTCTTGTTGTTTTTACAAAAACTTTTTGGCAGCTGTGGTTGCCAGAACAATTTGGTAAAAATTACAGATTCTCTTTAAGAGGAAAAAATGTTAAATTTACATGTTTTCACTTTAAGAAATACATACATTTTAAGTATATTTATTCAAAAATATAGGTTTATTTCACAGAAAAAGGCTGCTGCTTCGTCAAAATAATTTTGTGAAATACCTGGTAAATTTACACGGTTTCACCATAAGAAAAACATACATTTTAAGTATATTTATTCAAAAATATAGGTTTATTTCACAGAAAAAGGCTGCTGCTTCGTCAAAATAATTTTGTGAAATACCTGGTAAATTTACATGGTCTCACCGTAAGAAAAACATACATTTTAAGTATATTTATCCAAAAATATAGGTTTATTTCACAGAAAAAGGCTGCTGCTTCATCAAAATGATTTTGTCAAATACCTGGTGAATTTACATGGTTTCACTGTAAGAAAAACATACATTTTAAGTATATTAAATAAAAAATATAGGTTTATTTCACAGAAAAAGGCTGCTGCTTTGCCACCATATTTTTGTAAAACACCTGATTAATTTACATGTTTTCATTGTAATAAATACATACATTTTAAGTGAATTTATACAAAAATATATTATTATTTTACAGAAAAAGGCTGCTGCTTTCTCAAAATAATCATGAAAATGGCTTTGGAACAATTTATTCACATCAAATTAGTGGACAAAACATCTGTCATTTGTTAACATACAAATTTGTAATGTGTACTGTACTTTTTTTACAAACAACACAAACATCATCTACAAAAAAAAAAAATATCTTGATCATCACTGACTCAAAGAGAAAAAGACAAAGAGAGTCAATGAAAGAAATAAGCTTTTCTCTTTAAACTATTAAAAACAATTAAGGGTGTTCAATGCACAGAAGTTTTAACACCTTTTAAGGATCACTGCATTTTCCTCTTTACATGCAATAAAACAAATATACCAATATCTACAAAAAGCTCTTTAAATTGAGGTAGATGATGGCAAATCAGAAAATTTAACACCTATTAAAGTTATTTGTAAACAAACTTGTCTGTATCAATTTTGTCTGAAATGATCTGGCCAATCCTAAGAACAAAACACAGGACCTCAAACCAACCTTTAAGGTAAGAATGGCGCATCATTACATGTCAGAAATTTTATTGACTTCAGTCCATATTCAAAGTTTTAGACATCACGCCACTCATGATCCGAAAGTTCCTGAATCAAGGTCAGAACTCTTGGGTTTACATGGAGACGTGATGTGTTTGTCTTCTCCACCTTAGTGCCCTTCTCTGGGTTGATGGGAAAAAAAACACCTTTGGAGAGGAAAAGAGAGGCAAATTTTAAATAGGTTAGTAACAGTAACTTTAAAATTTCTTTTATTCAAGATATAAATAATTAGTTTTGGCCACGGTTTCACAGACATATTTAAAACTGTGTCAGTGCCATAATGTACTTTTGTCTAAAGATGCGCATCAGTAATGGTTTGTCTCCGACATATTTAACAAATTTAACCAAGGCCTAGTACTGGGTTAAAGTCATAGTTTGGCCAAAAATGAAAATTAGCCCATGATTTTCTCTCACCCTCAAGCTACATATAGTATGTCACAAAATTTAGTACACCCCTCACATATCAGCAAATATTTTTAGATATCTTCACTGTAAAAAATTTGCTGTAATTATGCAGCTGGTTGCCAGTAACTTACTGTAGAAGATAAAGACTGAAAATGTTTCATGTTCATTTAACTTTGAACAAACTGTTGCCAGTAAATAACATGAATGTATAATCTACAGTAAGTTACTTTGCAAAATATAATTGTTTCTTTCCACAAAGATGGCCAAGGCTATAAGAAGATAAGTAACATCATAAAACTGAGCACACTGCAACAATTAGGTTTAAATGGCCATCATCCCAGATGGAAGCCTCTTCTAAAAAACTGGCTCACAAGAAAGCAAACAAACAGTTTGCCCAAGACAACTTGTCCAAGAGGATGAATTACTGGAACCATGTCCTGTGGTCTATGAGACAAAACTTAAACATAAACTTGTTTGGGTCAGATGGAGTCCAGCATGTGTGGTGTTGGTCATGCAAACCAAACTGTTGCAGTCTGCTGCGTATGGTCTGAGAACTGACTATCTGACCTTCTTCTGCAACCTGTAAAGCAATGTTTGCAGCACTCATGCGTCTGTTTTTGAAGCCAATAAATCTTTACTGCTACACAACAAGCACATTGCTAAATATATACACATTTTATTTCTGTAGTATTGTCACAAGAAGATATACTAGAATGTTTGCTGAAATGTGAGGGGTGTACTCACTTTTATGACAAACTGTATCTCTTTACTTTTCCATACGAACACATATTCAGATATTTTTACAAATTTCTATATATTCCAATCTTTATAAAAAATTTATATGGGCTCAAACTTCTTTAAGCCCAAAGAATGTGCAACCATCCTTCACAAAAGTAATCCACACAGCTCCGGAGGACGAATAAAGGCTTTCTGAGGGTAACTTACATGATTTTGAAAGAGAAATGTCCATGTTTAAAACTATACAAACTAAAATATGTAACCTGCCATAATGCCGCCATCTCAGTCTCCTCTGCATTCAGAAGAGTGTTTTAGTTTAGTGTACGCACATTTCTTAGTGACTTATGACAAATGTGGAGGGTTGTTTTGCCTCCGCATTTGTGGTATGTTGCAACAAAAAGTGCGTACACTACGCTAAAACACTTTCCTGAATGCAGAGGAGACTAAGAGGGTGGCATTACCAGATGCTCGTCATTTTTCTTTGTAAAGTTTTGAATATGGATATTTCTAAGAGAAAATCATGGATTAACCTCAGAAGGCCTTTATTTATCCCCCTGGATCCCTTTGATTTATTTTTGTAAAATGATAGAGGCACATTCTTTGGGTTTGAAGGAGGTGGACCTGACATTTGTACACTTAAAATTGGAAGATGTAGGACATTTTTAAAAATAACTGGAAATGTGTTTGTCTGAAAAATGAGGGACATATGCATCTTGGATGGCTTGAGGGTGAGTAAATCATAAGTTAATTACCATTTTTGTCCGAACTATCCCATTAAGCTAAGCCTTGTCTTTGAAACCAGGCCTTAAAGTGTTAAACCTAACCCTAAATAAGAAAATATTACTACAGTGGCTATTAACCACATATAATCATAAAAAGTCCCCGTAGCCCTAAGTCAAGCAGCCAGCTACCGTAATTTTTTTCAGAACAAGAAAGCAAAATAGTTCTATTGAAGAACACATACCTCTGCATAAACTCAAGAGTTGATGCCAGCTGTGATGGGTAGTGTATATTAAAGCAGTAATAGCTGCCAAACATCAAGCACACTGCGGAAATGAAGGAGGGGATATTGTTGTGAACAATGTTTTGATCCACACATAGCATGAACCGCTTCGCAGAAAAACACGATCGACCTAAAAGGAAAAAAAATTGCATTAAACATACAGCAAAACACATTGCACAACAATATTCCAATGTCCCAGGTGAAAAAGAAGTACACTTCCATAGTGTACTTAAAGTGCTCTATTTTCAAGTACTAATTTTGTACCTAATATACTAAAAGTTCTTCTTTAGTACTTCTTAAGATAATCTTAAAAACATCTAAGTGTACTTAACTGTGTTTTTTGAGACACCATAAATATGAACTAAAATGTGCTAAAAATGTATTTAAAAAATTTATTTATGTACCTCTTTTAGGAAACTTGAACCCATCTTTGTATGAAAGTTGGGTTCAAGTTTAATACAAGTGTTAAATAAATACATTTTTTAATACAGAGATAGTATGTTAAAAGTGCATTTTCGTTCATATTCATGGTGTCTCAAAATAGCACAGTGAAGAACACTTAGATAATCTTAAGAACATCTTAAAAAGTACTAAAGATGAATTTTTAGTATATTAAGTACAAAATTAGTGTGCGAAAATAGAGCACTTTAAGTATGGAAGTGTACTACTTTTTCACCTGGGGTGTACAAATACCTCAAGGAGTGGATGAAAAAATTTGAGATACAAGACAAATTAAAAGAACGGGAAAAAATGTACTTACCACATACAACAAGGCTGGGAGTCAGATGAACTTGACCCATCGGTACTTCCTCTGGCAGGCAGGTGTCCTCCACATAACAGAACATTGTGTCTTCCTTATCATTAAAGTAAGACAACAAAAGCAGCAACATCTCTTTGACATCTTCAGAGCCATCACTCAGCTCTCCCCTGATCACTTTCAAGTTCGTTACAGCCTGTAGGAACTTTTTGTTCTTGTTTACACCAACAGTATTGAAGTAGTTCAAGAGTTGTTTCCCCTTCAGAACCACATTCCGTGTGAAAGTTTCTATAAGCCCAATTCCAGTAAGTTCCTTAAAGTGGACTGTCATGCCAAGCTCGCTGAACCAAAATGGCCACTCTTTGAGGAGATGTTTCATATTTTCCCCTTGGTTGACTTGTTTACGCTGTGTATAGAAAGTCAACTTCATTAGATGCTTGACCTCCTCTGCATTTGTTTCAGTTTGCAGAAACATCCTCTTCAGTTGTTCTTTCTTTTCTCGCTGGCTCTCTTCGGTCTCTCCAAGGGGCAGGAATTTTAAATGTCAGTTAATGCAGCCATAAGTATCTTGCACTGCGGCCCTCTGTTCTGGAGAGATTTCATCGGTGTCACACTCATCAGAGCAACATTTTCTTTTCCTTATTTTTGGGGTTGTACATCGTTTTACATTTTCTATCCTGTACTGCAACTGCTTAGCCAAAGAGTGGTACCCTAGCCCAACCACCTCTCCCTCAATTACGTCTTGCAGAGATTTAGGATATTTTGCTACCATCTTCTTGGCAACTTCATTAGAAAACTTCGTACTTGGGCAACGATTTTTTTGTATCATCTCCCGAACCACAATCCGGACCATCTCTCTTCTCATACATGGACTTGGTCGGTTTCCTCTTTCAAATATTTGTATCAGTTCCTCTGGTAACTTATCCCATGGAACCAGAAAGGTGTCCATCCAGTCTATATTAGGGTTTTGGGAGCTGATGGGAGAGGTTGATTGTGAACTTTGGGGTGAAAATGAACAAAAACTTGTTGAAGGTCCTGGCAAGGCATCACCAGATGAGCTGCTGCTTTCAGGAGTCTGACCTGCAAAACACAAAAATTATTATAATCATAATGTAAAAAATTTATATTTCCAACTTTTTAGATGATTTATGGTTACAATGGGCACTGGTTATATTCTGTATTGTGAAACATGACTTACACCTCAGTTTCAAAGCAGCAAGGACTTTGCGGGCTTGAACTGGCCTCAATGCTGACAGCAAATCAGCTTCTTCAATAAACCTAAAGTCATCCCTTGTCTCCACACCAAGAGACTGCAAGGTATCTTCTAAAATATGTTTGGTCACCTCTGGAAGGTCAGGCAAGATGTCAGTGATGGTGGTGTGTAGAAATGTCCTTTCTGAGTCAGTCATTTCTGGAATCAAGTAAGCAGTAATTAGACTTTCAGTGAACACTGTACACATAAGTGGAGCTGTATTTTTTTTTTAAGTAAACAATGTGTTTGACAATTTTAAGTATTGTCTGCACATCTAATAGTAAAATAAAAACTCATTACTCAAAACTCATATTTTCATACTTTTAAAGTTGTATGTATTGCTGCCTAACGATCGCGAATAATCGTTTGCAGAATAAAAGTTTTTGTTTACATAATATATGTGGGTGTACTGTATATAATACTTATGTATATATAAATACACACCCACATACATGTATAATTTTAAGAAAAAAAAATGTAAATTATAAATATTTATATATAATATTAATTATATATAAATATAAACATGTATATACACATGCAACTGTGTGTGTGTGTGTGTGTGCGCGTGTGTGTGTGTGTGTGTGTGTGTGTACTTATATATAATTATTATACACACTACACCCACATATATTATGTTAACAAAAACTTTTATTCTCCTCTATTTCAACAACACGCTGTGTTTCAGTGGAATGACTTGATGGCCATTAACAAAGTAAGTTGGTAATGGATAAAAATCTACCAAGTCATTAATGTTAAGACAATGCAACCTGGTGATCTGTTTTGTCACAGAGTACAGATGGTATTCAGAATGATAGTCAGCTTTATGTATTTCCATCACAAATTACACAGTGGCATCATTTTGAATTAAAATAATGAGAAGTTCTCCAAATTCAATGGTCTCATTATTTTCTGACACAAGGAAATTACCCTTTTCATATGATGTACCTTTATGCACTATGTTTGTGGATAGACAAGTATTAATTTCTGAAAAGCTAAACTCTCTGACTGCATGTTTAATTGCATCACTGTAAAGGCTGGGGTAAAATGTGCAACTGTCTTTGACTTGCAGAAGCTGACTGCATCCTGGTCCAGCTAAAAGATATGCCTGAAACATTTGATGTCTTTCAGATAGGGTTAAGCAGATGTTTTTGAAGTTTTTTAAATGCCTAGCACATCTCTTAAAGTAGCTGTGTTTACTTTCAAAACGCATCGTCCACAGTCTAATCAGGGGGCCAAATTGTAAAAATAGTGCAGGATAGTGGCGCAAGAAGTGGTGTTTAGGTTTTAGTGGACTCTCAGGAAATAAAGACTTTCTTGATTCCAAATATTCTTGGATTAGAATGTCAAGATAGGCTACCTGTGCTGATGAAATCTTCTGTGCACAAATCAAATCAACAACATCTTTAAGCTGGAGAGTTAACTGCCACACATCATCTTCTGGATTTTGCACTTTTTCACCTATTAACACTGGAAGCAATCTCAAAAAATTCCAGTTCTGGATGGCTTGCCCTGAAAGCTTGGCCAGACCAGAGTTGACAGCACATGGCTTTGTGAGAGCATCAGCTCCTTTGTACTTAAACTGCTTGATGCGCCGGTTCAAAGTTGAATATGTAAACCATTGCTTTTGTTTAATGAAATACTTCAAGTACAATGCAACATCATAGGATAACACACCCTCAAATATATCATGGCCTAAACACGGTGGGAGAGCAGGATGGCAAACATGAAAAGATTTTAGAGTATTAAAATCTGAGTTTACCTTTATGCCTTTATAGTCCTGAATGTCTTCAGTTTGTAGATCACAAACAGCAGAATCGTAACTGTCAGGGGTACGCTGTGGACCACAAACATTGGGGTCATCATTTTGAAACTCATTTCGGGTTATTTCGCAGTACCTGCAAAAGTACTGAGAACGACTGAAATTTTCTGTAAACCCCCCTATGCTGTGCGAACCCAAATTGTCACCGGCAATACAAAACAAGCCTCCTTTGATCATTTTACCATCTACAGTTATTCCGTTTTCTTCCAAATCTTTTAAATCCTGTAGTAACTCAGAGAAAACTTTAGCATATCCAAACTGTTTTAAGTCATTCTCTACACACAGTAAGACAAGGGACATGTGATCAGTATTGTATCGCAGATAAGCAGGTAAATTAGCCACAGATAGATAAACTGCTAAAACTTTGTGCTTTTTTTTTTAGCAGAGCCAAGGGGATTGACAATTTCAAAAGCATCCTGGTAAAGAATTAGTTTCAGGCATTCTGGGTTTTCAGTGAAAAACTGGTTGGACTTTAAGCTTTTGCCATCACTTATGTCACTGAAAACATCTGATTCTGTTGCACAAGGCGTTTGTGACATTGAATTCTTCCAGAATTCTGACTGCAGTAAGCTACTTAATGTTTGCTTTACCGGTATGTAGTATGCAAACCTTTGTGTCATATTTTCATCATTTCCTAAGCTTACCTTTTTAGGCTCTATGTACTTGAACATTTGCTTGAATGCCTGCGCTCTTGAAAATGCTGTTCTCAGTGGTCCCTGATGACAGAAAGAGAACAAATCTGAATTTTTTACACAATCACAAACTTTAGTGACAATATCCTCTGTTAGACACATATCATTTTGTAAAAGTGACCGTATTTCACTTAAAGTGTAATCCTGTCCTAGATCATGCACATTTTGCATCTCTTCAACAATTGTTTGTATTGTTGAAGCTGGAAGGAGGAGCTGCCCTTGCAATTTTAGGTTAAGTAAACAAACATTCCTAAGAAATGACTCTTTAAAATTATGTGGCAGTTCAACATTGTCACTCGTTTCATCATTTGAGGTCTGGGAAACATCATTACATGCAATGACAGCAGAAGACTGAGAAAATATTTCTGTAAGTGTCACTTATGCTATCCACCAAACATGATCTATGCTGTCTGGACATATGAGCAGTAAACGTTGATTTCACAGTGAACGTTTTTTTACAACCCTTTACTGGACATGCCAAAGCTTGCCCCTCAACTATATGTGTGTATAGTTTTAAGTGGCATTTGAGTTCCTTAACTGTGTGAAATTGTCGATCACACAATGAAATGGAACATTTTAAATCTGTAACAGCAGCTGTAACAACGGGTGCAGACTCATTGTGATACCGATAGAAATGAGCTTTAAAAGCTGCATAACTACAAAATGTCCGTTTGCAGTTAGCGCCAAGACATTTGAAAAAACAGCGGGGTTCGTTTCTATGAACTCTACAGTGCAGCACATAACCCCTCAACGTCTCCAGCGTCTTGCTGCAAAAACGACAAGTAATCATTTTTAAGCAATAGACCCCCCTGACGCATCCTTATTATGACTGCAAAATAGCCTTGATTGCAATCATTGTGTAATACTGTCTTTTAAATTTTACGAAAACAAGCTGTTAATTTACCACTGACTGCAACAAAGTTCACGTGTACACGTGTCAGCATTCACCAACATGGAATGCACTGGGGCGATCGCGCTTGCTATGACCCTTGACCTTCGTTAAAATCCAAGGAGCAATCTTCCGATCTCTCTAGGTGTGTTCGACTTCATGCGGCGCCGCAAGAACTGACAGCCGGATGACGTCAAAGTACTGCGAGAGCGAGTCGAAATTAGACTTCTCCGTAAGGTTATCGAATCGCTCTCGCGGTACTCTGATGTCATCCTGTCGCCGCAGGAAGTTTGACCTTTTGCGAGGAGACGTCACATTTACTACTGCAGGCGAGAGTAGGCAGCCGCAATGGGAAGGAGTGGAAAAGATGCAGGCAAACTAGACACTCCCTGAATCTCGCATTATCGCTGTGTTGACTACAGACATCAGTAATAGAAGAGATCACGTTCGCGTATTTTATCGCGGATTAAATCGATGCAACTGAAATACCAACAATGCATTTACATTTACATTAAGATGTTTATAAGGAGATTCAACAAGGTGAAATGTGTGGAAACAGCTCACAGTACAAATAATTCAACACCAATACAAAAGTTTAAAGGAATTCATTAAAAATATAAATGTAAAAAGTCAAGAACAAAAAATATAAATTTTTTGCTAATCTCAAACAAGCCTATTGGTGAAGTGTCCGACTTAAAGCCCTTTTTCACTCCTCCCCAGTGCAGCCGTCTGCTCTAGTCTAAATTTCAGGCGAGGCAAGGTGCATCTCAAACAAGCTTAGAATAGAAATGTAGAATTGTGAAATCATCTCCTAAATTTGTTATTTTTTAAACGAACTGAAAATGTATATGAATTCTTAAAAAAAATTGAAAGGTCCTAAAGCACAAAAAATATATGATACCCTAAAGCACTTCACAACTGTGAACAATGACTGAATGCTCCCCTTATTTCATGTTATAATCTTTATATTTATTTATTTATTTATTATTTTATTTTTGTTACTAAGTCTACATGTTCCTGTCTGTATTAAGTGCTCCCTCAGGCTATATCTTTTCTGTATCCTATTTTGAAGAAACACATTTTATGCAGCCATGTTTGTTTGTAAATCTTTATATTTTAAATAAATAAAATTAGTTTCTTCTTTAATAAAGCCATTACAGAAGTGACTTAACTGTAATTCATCGACTAGCCGCTTGAGGCTGGCTCAAAAAGGAAGTCAATTCCCATATACCTCCATGTTAAAATGCCCATCTTTACAGTAGAAAATATGTTTACAGCCTGATACAGCCTGGTGCTATTTTTTCCCGTCATGACAACTGTGAGGGTGAATTGTTTTGTAACTCATCCGTTTCATTTATATTAAGTTTTAGATAGAGCTCTGTATAATTAAGGGCGCGGCCAATTAAGGGACAAGTGAACTGCCACTGCTAGAATTCGAGCTTTTAGTAGAGCTGAAGATCTTTGCCCGAACCCGACGGGACCCGTCGGGACCCGACGGGCTCGGGCGGGTTCGGGCTTCATTTCTAACATTTTACACGGGCTCGGAGCGGGTTCGGGCTTGCGCTCCGGCTTTGTGAGGTAAATGAGCGGTCAAGTTCAATGCTGCTGGATGCACTATCAGTATAGCGCAGGATCGCGCTGAATTCATTTACAGTGGATTTAATGATTTTCCTCATCAAAAACATGTAGCCTAATCTTGGTGAGTAGGTTTTTCAATGTATAACTAAATATGAATCGAGTCTTAAATACATAATTTAGTCAGAGGATAAACTAATGTTGGCAGTAATGGAGAGAAGTGCCGACGCAAATCCCGCGGAGCCTTTCTCTTAATTTCGTTATTGCCAAATACCCATCTTACTTCAGAATGTATTATCTTAATTTAATTCGTTAAGAAATATTAATTTTATTGGCATATTTATAGTGTATTGCATAAGCCTATTTAGAATGAGATGTTACAATGTTACAGATTACTTATTTCTTTGTTTCAACTTCCAAGTGGCGTGTAGATTATTAGTCATGAATAAATAATGTTAAAACCTGTGTAAATTTCTCATTCTTGACAAAAGCTGTGTGTGTGCGCACATTTAAATAATGTCGGGCTGTAAACGGGTTCGGGCTTTTAAAAAGCTGTCAATCTAAATGTACATTCGGGTTCGGGCTGCATTCTGTCGGGCTCCGGACATTTCGGGCCTAACTTTTAAGGCCCGATTACAGCTCTAGCTTTTAGCAACCAGTCACCTCAACTTCACTAACCTCCCGCCTATTTACTCATTTCGGTTATCCGCGAGTGATACGGATTGCGTCATAACCTGCGACTCTCTGTCGCACAGTAGAGAATTTACCGTATGGACAGGAGGAGAAGTGTACGTAGAATATGTCGTACTGGCATTAAATTTTAAAATAAATGCTATGCAAAATGAAAAAATAATGCATCAAAATACTTACCAAAATGTGCTCCTGTTCACGCTCGCCGTCTCTGCAAGATTCGGTGGGTGATTTAGATTTCTCTTGGCACAGCTATTAGAAGACTTACAATTGTCAGACAGGTTGCTCACGTCACATCTACGTCATCAAGCTCGATTTGAGTCTGCGCAGTACGCTCGACCGTGCTTCTTACTTCACTTGTCTCCGTTGAATCCAATGGGGTCGCTGTCTCCATTTCTTTTACTGTTTATGGCACCGCATACTTTAAGCTTCAAAAATGCTCTTCACAAACCAATGGGTGACGTCACGGACACTACGTCCATATTTTGTACAGTCTATGGTTAAAATAAGCGCGATAATCCGAATGCTTAGTGGATGAGGCCAAGCTCCAGGGATACACACAAAGCTCATATTTTGACATTTAAACACGGATGTTTATTTACATGAAAATTTTACACAGGCATCATTAATGAAATTATTCTGTAAATGAATAAAACATTTTTTTATTTGATTTACAATTGATTAAGAATGAAATAAAATTGTTAAAAATACTTATCAATAATTATTATACTTAATAACCCTTAAACTGTTTATGTGGAAATGGAATACATAACTACAGTAGGATGAATGCAATTCCATAACCAGCTAGGCTGTGTTCCAAAGCTTAGGCAGCTGACTTCGGAGGCATGAAGGCAGCTCCGGTCTACTTAATTCATAATACAAAACTATTTTTTAATCCTTCATATTAACAATATTTTTGCTGTTATTGAACATTATCTGTAAATTATAGAATTAATAAAATGTAACATGTTTCCCTTTTTTGCTGCATTAGACTCCTTTTTATATTACAGTTTTTCTCTGTTTAAATTGCACTTATATTTAAATGTGCAAATAAATATAGTTGTTTTAACATATCCTTACTGTAAAATTGATGGTTCACTGTTTTACAACAGTATTTTTTGAAATTGCAAAATATGAGTGTTAATGTAACAAAATGTCATTGTTTTTTGGTTTACAAAATTTTGATGTCATGAATTCACACAATTTTTCAGTTAATTTCACTGACATTTTTTACAGTGTATGATATTGCTCAGCTTTGTTTTAAAAGAGTTATCTTATTATCTTATTAAGAATATCTGTTATTGGCCATAACTTACGGGGGAAATAGCACAGACACTAGACATGGATTAAGCTTTCATGAGTGTCTTTCATGAGTTTCATGATCTGTCAACCACCCGCATTTACACACAACATCAAACAGAGAATACTTGAAAGGCTACACTTTAGAATGTACACATATGCTAGAATACACGTTGTCATGCCCAGCTTTGTTGTGCTGGGTGTGCTCACTCCACCATGGACAGAATATGTTTGGGCCATGTCTCTTCCCCCAATCTGAAGGGGGAGCTATCTGTTTTCGGTCTATCTGAGAGTAGCTGATTGGCGGGACTGTTTAAAAACATCTACTGCCAGTTTTTCTGGGGCTGCTCTGGGCTGCGTGTCTCTTCTTTTCTCTGGCCTCCAGGCTGGTGCAGCACCATCCAACTTCTTTTTGCCTTTTTGCATTACACGTAGTTTACACTTTACTGATCTGCACTACAGTTTTGATTAGCTTTCAATAGCTTCTCAATTACTGACTTAACACATTTATTGATTCAAATTATAATTTCATTGTATAATTTAATGTTTTAATATTTATTTTGGATTTAAAGGTACAATTTGTAAAATATTTTCAGTAAAATATCCAAAAACCACTAGGCTAGTGTTATAGATTTTGTCCAGCTGATTACTAACAATATCTCTAATGTTTTTAACTACTTATAAATCATTAAAAAATTTCCCCATTCTAAACAGTGACACGGGGCAGTTCAGTCACCTGTCAATGATGTTAGTTACCCTTTGTTACCGCCTTTACTGATGTAGAAACCGCGTGACAACAGTGTCGTGGACAAATGCGGAAGTAGCTTCGCAACAAACTTCAACTAGAAAGAGATGCCAATCTCACTAGTAGTTTTGATTTGTATCTTTACAGAAAACGTATGCTATTATAACGATCAACAAGATTAGTTTTATGGGGTATACATGCCAAATGCAGGACATCGTGTCTCTAGACCCGCACAAGGACGTGTCTGATCCATAGTCTGCTAGCATCTTTGCATTGACTTTGTATGTAATCTACTTGCGCAAATCGTTGAACTCGCGTTAAATCCATGATTTATCTTTCATTCTGATTGATGGCAGTCAGCGGTTGGGTAGAAGACAACAAATCCCATCATTCCACGCTCCATCTCAGCGTCATCAAATCACATGATTGTTATTGTTTTGGTAGTGCACCCTCTAGTAGCAGGTCCTACAACCTGTACCTTTAACTTAAAAAGCTGTGTGGACTTCCCTATGTCATTGCTATTGTAAGCCAAGAAGTCGTGACATATGGGGGCTCGTCCGGCCATTTGGATCCCGTAATATAAGTAGACAACTATTATTCGCAATATTGTGTAGGCATAGTTGCGTGGGTAGTGCTACGTCATTGGTTCACATTTTTGTGGATGAACCATACCGGTTATCAGCTGATGGTAGTAATCTAATCAGTTGGCACGCGTTGTGTTTGTTTGTTGGGGAGTTCAGCATCGAGTGTTCAGTTAATGAATTGAATGTTACTTTAGTATTTTGATGGCTAATTTTTTTTTTTTTTTTTTTTGGTTGTGGAAGAAATTGGGAGTATTTGCGCAGATTAGAGCAATTTGACTAAACATATTTTGTTTGTTTAGTTTGAGTAGCAAAGTGTGTTTGTAGGGCTACTTATGTTGGAGGATGGCATTTTACGGAGCCAGTGTTATCCCCAATTAGTGCACTTTGATGCCGGTTTAGGTTGCTGGTCACTGAAGTCCGAACGAGGGCCCTGACGTGGAGCACCGTCTGAATTGACTTGTGTCGGGACTGAGCGGCAACCTCTCGCTCTCTCTAGTGAAGCCAATAAGGAAGTGACTAAAACTGCAATTCATTGACTGGCCGCTTGAGGCTGCTCTATTTCACATAGAGCAGCTGTTACTACACAGAGCCGTTGTTAACTGAGAAGATGCGCCAAAAAACGCTGAAAATGAAGTGGATTTGCGCATCTTCTCTATTAACAACGGCTCTGTGTAGTAACAGCTGCTCTATGTGAAATCATGCACCTGATGGAATTAACTGCTGATTAGAGAACCGGCTTTACTGACGAGATGCGCATAACGATCGGCCGATCGTGATCGGAGCACCCCTAGTGTTTATATGTACACTTAGCCTGGTGTGATTGTTGAGTGATGACTTGTAATTTAAGTTTTGATAATGGGTACACTTGAGGCATTTTTGGCTGCTCCTTCAGTGGCCTTGCTTGCAGTGTTGAATATTAAACAATTGCATAGTGGGGTCAAGCACTATAAAATTGATGTAACATTGCTGAGGGGAGCTAAAAAGCATGACCTGCTTGACTTCATTCGTGAGTGTTTGGTTGATAAGAACGTGTTACCTGATGAGAAATTGCCGAAGCGATGTAGTCAGGGAGTGTCGGATTCAGATAGTGAGCTTACTTTAGATAGTGAGCCCACTCTGAGTTTGATGGTAGGCCCACAGCTAAAATCCAGTGTATTAACATTTGAATAGCAAGTCAAATTGTTAAAACTGCAACATGATTTGCAAGTGGAACAAAAGACGTTGGAATTGGAATAACAAGAATTAGCAAGGAAAAAATTAGATGAAGAATTAGCTCAAAGAAGGCTTGATTCCTTGTCTGTTTTCAGATACTCCAACCTGCACTTTAATCGAACATGACATAGAAGTCAGTGATGCAAAGCCATCAAAATCCATCAGAGGTTTTACCGTACTGGTCCTGATAAGCGTAAAAGTCTAGATGATAGTGTCCAATATCTTCTGGAAAATGGTCTTGCTATATAGTCGTACTCAAGCTGGGCTTCCCCCTGTTTGTTAGTTAAAAAACCTGATCATACGTACAGATTTTGCTCGGATTACAGAAAAGTCAATTGTGTAACACAACCAGACTCCTATCTCGGGCTGGGCGATATGGAGCAAAAAATATATCTTGATATATTTTGCTATATCTTGATATACGATATATATCTTTACAGAAAAAAAAAAACCCTCCAAAAACTACTGCAAAAACAAATATGCCAAATACCATAGTCTTTTTTTATTGAAGTGCAAAGTGTAGGGTTGGGTATCAATTGGGTTTTATTCGATACCGGGGCCATTTCGATACTTTTAAAACGAACCAAAATCAAGGAGGCATGGGGCAAGCACAGCGCAGAGAAGGCAAACAAACAAAGTGGCGGAATCAGAATTAAATATAAACAATATATCGATATATACTTATATATAATATATACTTAAATATAATCCTTATCGTGTTGAAAAAAATATCTCTATATATTTTAAATATTGAGATATCGCCCACCCCTACTCGTATCCACTGCCTAGGATAAAAGATTGTGTGGATTAAGTCGGTGCGGCTCATTATGTGAGCAAATTTAACTTGTTAAAATGTTATTACCAGGTGCCTCTTACTCCTTGGGCACCAGAGATCTCTGCCTTTATTACGCCATCGGGACTCTACTCTACTCTTGCTCAATGCCACCTCCAGTTTCCAGCGGCTCATGAATCGAGTCGTTGCGGGACTGGATGGGTGCACTGTGTATATTGATGATGTGGTCTGTTATTCAGACAACTGGACAGTCCACCTTGCCCGCATCTGTTCATTATGTGAACTTAACAAAGTGTGAGTTTTGCTCAGGCTACAGTGGTGTATCTTGGAAAGGTGGTCGGCCAGGGGAATGTTCGGCCAGTGAGAGCGAAGGTTTTGGCCATTGATAAATTCCTACGTCCAGCTACTAAGAAAGAATTGATGCACTTCCTTGGTATGATAGGGTATTACAAGAATTTTTGCTTTAATTTTTCATCTGTCATTGCCCCACGTTCTTCTTCAAAAGGATGATAATGGAATAGATAGACCAGTTCCCTTTTTTTCTCGGAAATTCTCAGGGGAATTGGTTTGGCTAGATGGGGGTGGGTGGGGGGTGTGAGTTTTGTCATTTCCAGTGATGGCTGTTGTATTAAAGGTGATGAGAGTTTGGTTTAGTCTAACATTAGTTTTTCGGGGTAACTGGTTAAAAAGGGTAACGGATTTAGTCATTTATTGTTTTTTTGGGTGTAGTTTGTTATTTGATTTGTTTTTCTTCTTAGTATTGATTATGGGAAATGGTGTAATGTGTAGAATGTAATTTTACAGAGTCCAATAGGGTTTTCTGTTTTGTGAGGGGGAGTGATGTCACGCACGGCTTTGTTGTGCTTGGTGTGCTCACTCCACCATGGACAGAATATGTTTGGGCCGTGTCTCTCCCCCCAATCTGAAGGGGGAGCTGTCGGCTTCCTGATGCTCTAACGTTACTGCTATAATCATGTCTTTCGGTACAACGTCTTACAAGACTAAACATGCTTCATCGTTTCCAAAAGCCTCTGTTCGAAAAGCCACGCTTAATTTTGAATACAATGACTGCACCAAGATTTTTCTGACTCATTATTGGAAGCAGCTCATCAGATTTGCTAAACAATTATTCAAGTAAGCCTCACATCGTCTACCCTCGTAGACAAACAAAATGTCCTTAGTATTGAATTCCCTGTCAGGCAGTGCAAGAGTGCTCCCTGTTGAGCCAACCTTTGCCTTCTCCGTTCAACTATCAGCAATGCTTACTTGTATGACATCACGAGTATTAAACTCCTGTCAGATGCTGCAAGAGCTTTCTCGCTTAAGCAATCTTGGACTTTCCATCCGACCACCAGCAAAGCTTACCCGATTAAAAAAAAAGAAAAAAAAAAAGAAATAATAATAATAATAATAATAATAATAATAATTATTATTATTATTATTATTTCAGTCTGCAACACGTAGCTATCGAACACCAGTGAGTACATTGCAGCTAAAACAAATTTTCCCTCCAATGGCAAGACGTACCCATCAAATACCACAAATTAAGCTTTCGCCGAACACCAACGGGTGCTTCACAGATAAAACAATCTCAATTTTCCCTCTGATGGCTGGAGAGACTACCCATCCAGTGTCTCAAATGTAAAAAAAAAAAAAAAAAACACTGGATTCCGGCCATAGCCTCCCGGCCAGATAACCTTAACTTTTCTATCCTATGGTCGGCGAGGCTTCTCTCTTCGATGCCAGGAGCTCGAGCTCCCATCGCATGCTGACGAGAGCCTCCCGGCCAGACAACCTCACCTTTTCTATTCTGCAGCCTGCAAGGCTTACCCATTCGTTGCCAGGAGCCACACTCCCTTCAGACGTAGGTGAAAGCCCCCGGCTACCTTTCTTGCCTTTCTGTCTTATGTACGGAGAGGTTTACCCATCCAATGCATGGAGTCGGGGCTCCCATTGGACGTAGGTGAGAGCCTCCCGGCTAGACAACCTTACCTTTTCCATCTTTTGGCCAGTGAGGCTTAACCGTTCGATTCCTGGAGCTAAGCTCCTGTCGGACGAAGGTAAGAGCCTCCCGGCTAGACAACCTTTTCCGTCCTTCAGCCAGAGAGGTTTACCCGTTCGATTCCTGGAGCTAAGCTCCTATCGGATGTCGGTCAGAGCCTCCCGGTTAGACAACCTGACCTTTTCTATCCTCTGGCCAGCAAGGCTTACCCGTTCGATGCGAGTGCTCCCATCGGATGCTGGCGAGAGCCTCCTGGCCAGACAACCACTACTATTCCAAGTGGTCTAGGTCGCAAAACCCAATAATCAAGCCGTCCGATGCCGCAAGTACGAAACACACAAATAAACCCTCCTTCCTTCCTACGGTCGTCAAGGCTTACCTGTCTCATGCTGTGAGTAGCAAACTCCGAAAAGACGTTGATGAGGGCCTCACGACCACACAAACTTACCTTTTCCATCCTACGGCCTGCGAGGCTTACCCAGTTGTTTCCGGGAACAGGGCGTCCCCGTTGGATGCTGGCGAGAGCCTCCTGGCCACCTAATTTTACCTTTTCTGTCCCACATCTGGAGAGGCTTGCCCATTCGATGCGTGTGCTCCCTTCGGACACCGGCAAGAGCCTCCCGGTTAGACAACCTTACCTTTTCTATGGTCAGCAAGGCTTACCCGTTCGATGCGTGTGCTCCCTCCGGACACCGGCGAAAGCCTCCTGTACAGACAACCTTTACCTTTCCACTCTACGGTCATCGAAACTTAACCTGTTCAATGTGTGTGCTCCCTTCGGACGTCGGTAAGAGTCTCTCTGCCATGCAACTTACATTTCCATTTGACGGTAGGCGAGGCTTAACCACCCGACGCTATGAGTCTCGACCTCTTGTCAAATCCTGCAAAAAAAAAAAAAAACCTCTCCGCTACCCTCACATCTTTTAACCCCGCCTGGCGAGGCTTACCCGTTCAATGTTCTGAGTTTAATGCTCCATCGGATGCCTCGAGAGTCCTCCCAGTCGGGTTTTCCTTTCCACTCTCCCCGTCCGGCGAGGCTTACCCGTCTGATGCGTGCGCTCCCTTTAGACGTCTGGCGAGAGTTTGGGCCTATGCTTGCGGTCGGGCCTATGCTTGCTGGCCACAAGCGAGTCTCATCCATCCGATGCCGTGAGTCGGGATCTCCCTTCGGATGTCGCCAGAGTCCTCTTTGTCGGCTAGCCCAAAGCTTTTTATCTGCCAAACTGAGAGGACCCAGACGTCCATCATCCGAGTCTCAATCTCCTGTCGGAGGCTTCATGGGCCCTCTCGGTCAGCATTAGGCCCTTCACCCATTTAATACCAGAGGCTATCATCCAGTAGGGCACGTACGCCGGCACCATGACCTATTCCGGTCGAGGCAACTCGGGTCCTCCCGGTCGGGCACCACAACCATGCTGCTCCTCCTCATCGGCCGGTAGGGCTCACCATTCCAACACCACAAGCTCCCGTTGAGCATCGGCTCAAGCCCTACCGACCGGGCACCAACAACCACATAGTTCACTACCTGCAGCCGGTAGGGCCTACTCTTCCAACCCCTAAGTCGCTCCCACCGGAGTACGTAGGCCCTTTTTTTGAAGGGGGGGGGGGGGTCTTTAAACTGGCGGCTGTCCTCTTGTACATTTTTATTTTTTGGGGGGTACTCTAGGTTCGGGCCATTCCCGAGCTCGGAGCCCTTCCCCGGACAGCACGCCAAATACGCATACCATACCTCAGCTAATTATATGTCAGCGTGAACTAGTGAAATTATGTTTTTATTAACAAGATTTGGGAGGAGCATGTCAGATACTTAGCCTAATCAACACAGGTGGACCATAATCAAGTAATCAATCCCCAGATCTGGGTAGTAACGGATTACATGTAATCTGAATTACGTAATCAGATTCCAAAACTCAAGTACTTGTAATTAGAGTAAACTACTTTTTAAAATACTGGCAATCAGACTACAGTTACTTTTTTATGGATTACATGATTACATATTATTTACACAATGGTAATAAGTCATTCACAAATCATTGATTCTTCTAAGTTTCTTTTTTTTTTTACGTTTATATGTTTTTTCCTAATAAACCTGCCGCTTATATACATTCATGTTATATACATTCGAGTTTTCCGGCGGAGAGGGGGAGGGGTGTCAAAATCACTATTCAGTGTAAACTCTGCCTACCATGGATTAATTAGCTGTCAATGGAAATCTTTGACCTACCAAAGTAATTGCTGGGAATTTCATGTCCTTTAATATATTTTTGTAATGTTGATATTTCTTCATTGTTACTACCTTATGCACTTCAAGTGTTTTAAGATGAAATATTTGACCTGGAAATGGTCTTTATATGTTAGCCAGGGCTCGACATTAACGCTTGTCCGGGACAAGGATTTTGTGAAGGGGCAAGTGATAGAGAATTGTATTTGCCCAACCGGACAAGTAACCTGATCAAAATTTTAATAACAAAAAAAAACTAGGGGATCACCGAAACTTTAAAGAGAATTATTCTGATTTTATTACTTTCAGTGTAAACGGTGACTTATAACAGATAATGTATTGACAGTATCAAGGTCGCGTCGGTTGAGGCTCGTTCAGTCTGTCTGACTCACGGAGAAATAAAAACTGTAAGAACAGCACACACAAAGAAACAAACATTGCGATACAAAACAATATAAATATTCTGTATAATATGTGCAACATCACACGACCAGGAGTGATGTTTTTTTCGACTTTCAGCTCGATTGCGAATGTGATATTGATTTTATACATCAGTTAAATAAACAAGTAATATTAACTGACTTACATTTAAGAGACATTGTGGACTTTTACTTCATTTCAAACAAAAATAATTCTAAGCAAAGCCAAAGCAGAACAGTCGCGCATCTCCGAGCAACAGTCTTTTGTAACTAAATAATTAATTTTTTTAAATGAGTCGATAATTCAGTGAGCCATTTATAAAACGGTTACCTACTTCATTTATTGAATGAATCAGCCGTTTGAATGAATCGATTGAATCAATGATTCACTCATTAAGACAGTGACTTGTCACCCCCTACTGGTGGTTTAATATCATATTTAAAAGTATCATTGCATTTTCCCAACATTTCATATTTTGTATGTCAAAAAAGTAAAACATTAATCTTATAACATAATTTATTCATTTGGACAGATGGAGTTTGTTGATACTGATTTCATTTTAATAATAATAACAACCTTAATGTCTTATTATTCTAACGTAATGTATTGACCACATGTGAGAATTCAACATAAATGTAGACATCTACATTTAATCAGTTTAAGAAAATATTTTCCTTTATAAAGTTAAAGTGTAACAGCAATCAATTGAAGGCAAATATAAAAAAATATATACTGATTGAAGTAATACCTGATAGAGCACTGATTAGACCGTTTCAGAATAAATTACATTTGTGCCAAAAAACAAATAAACATTTTTTTTTCCCGGACAAGTATACTTTTTTACTCGGACAAGTGAATGATTGATTTACTTGTCCGAAGGACAAGCTCTTGTAAAAGCTTAATGTGGAGCCCTGTATTAGCAATGTTATTGCTGTGAGTTTCATCCTCTTTAATATTCATTTTTGTAATGTTGTTATTGTTTGTCTTTTCCTCGTTGTTACTTTGCACTTAAAACGGTTTGAGATGGATAGAAAAGTCATCGAGTTTAGTCTTTTTCAAAATTCACGTTCCCAGTGAAAGATTATTTGTTTTTAATTAACTTTGGTTGGATGTATTTGGAATCAACTGTAGGCAACTGTACTTTGTTCACAATAGTGTGAAACAACTGGCCCATATAATCAGCCTCTTAGGTCAACATCAAGTCATTGAATGGGCTCTCCATGGGAGAGATCCTTTCAAGTCACCAAAAGGTTACACTATCATTGTCTCTCCATGGGGTGTTATTGTATTGTTTGTAGCACATTTGTTAACAGGTATAAAGGTCTGGTCTCACAGACAGTACCTGGGGTTAAGATTGTATGAAGGATGACATGCTAACATCACTGCTGAAGAACTGCTACACTGCTACCTTCAATAAATTCTTCTCCCCACAAGAACTTTGATCAAGCTTACTTATTTTATGTATTAGAGAAATCTAGTACATTGGCGAGCCACCCAAACTACTGCTCAGTCAAATACAGCAAAATCTAACAATTTGGCGAGCCAGCCAGGAGAGACTGACAAGAAGAGAACTCACCAATTGCAACAAGAAGTGAACAAAAGAGTTTTGGAAATTCTACAGTTTTTGTGTTGAAGATCAACAGACCGCATCTGTGGACATAAGTTATTTGAATCAACTTGATCCTTTCTCAAAGATTCTAATTTGGTGAGTGAAACTATCAGCTCTCTAAAAGAACTTAAAAGAACACTTTTTCATAAGTAAGCAGATCATTTGATGTGTGTAGTGTAACCATAATAACCAGTGTAGCACTGTTTAAGAAATGTTTGGCTTAGGCCTTTCTCTTGAGTCTGTAGGAACCTTTTAAATGATTTAGTTAATTCTCCTGAGACTGTAGGAGCTATAGAAAAAGTGTTTATAGCTTGGTCCAGTCCTCTTGAGTCTATAAGAATCATTCAAGAAAGAGGTTTAGTCCGTTCTCGTGAGACTGTAGGAGCCATAGATGTGTAATTATAGGCTTAATCCTGTTCTCTGGAGTCTGTAGGAATTGTTTAAGAAACAATTTAGTCCGTTCATCAAGAGACTGTAGTAGCAGAGGCTTGGTCCTTTCTCTTTATGTCTGTAGGAATTGTTTAAGAAACAATTTAGTCCGTTCATAAAGAGATTGTAGAAGCAGAGGCTTGGTCCGTTCTCTTTTTGTCTGTAGGAATTGTGTGAAAGAAACAATTTAGACCAGTAATCAAGAGACTGTAGAAGCAAGGGCTTGGTACTTTCTGTTTGTATCTGTAGGAATTGTTTAAGAAACAATTTAGTCCGTTCATAAAGAGATTGTAGAAGCAGAGGCTTGGTCCGTTCTCTTTTTGTCTGTAGGAATTGTGTGAAAGAAACAATTTAGACGAGTAATCAAGAGATTGTAGAAGCATAAGCTTGGTCCTTTCTCTTTTTGTTTGTAGGAATTGTGTAAAAAAAAAAAAATACAATTTAGTCCATTTCTCCAGAGACTGTAGGAGTCATAGATAGAATTGGGACTGATGTTGCTGCAAGAATTGGGAATTCTTGACTGGGTGCTAATTCAGTAGCCACTAATGTAGATTTAAATTAATGTTCAAACCGAATTAGAAGATGATGGCATAAAACCATGAAACTATAAGTTTGTTTGCCTTCCATAAAAATACAGAAAAAAATAAAATAAAAAAAATAATGTAAATTGTCTAAGGGACAAATTTGAAAAAGGCATTCAGCCTTCTGAGCTAGAACTCAATTCAGACATTAAACAAGGAAAATTAGCCTGAATGTAAATGTTTCGTTTTAAATGGAAGATTGAAAACTAAGCTGAGCTTTTAAACTAATGATTTGTCTGTGTAACTGAAAATGGTCAGTCTAACAGACTGCTGTGAATTTGAATCTGAATAAGTACCTTTAACAGTTCTAACACCTTTTGTTCTGTTTTCACACCTCTGAGGGCACTTTTCCTGTATTCGCCATGGCTGAGTCTGCACAAAACAAAGGCAATAGTCATGCATTGAGGCCAACAACAGAAAGACATGGAACAGAACCTCCAAATGTTACCATTGATCAGATGTTGGAGAATCTGAATGCATATCTGGACAAAAGGCTGGGACTGAGGAAGTGCCATGATGACATCTGCCAGAAGTACAGCATCAAGTACTCAGAGAGTGGACTATGGGCTTTGCCGGACATTAAAAGGGCTTATGGAAAGATGCAGCGCTTAAGGACATACACCAACAGAGATGGCTTGTCTGTAATTTTGCTCAAACAAATTCGACAGCATCTACAGAGATGTGAAACTGACAAATTACAACATGAGAAAAAAGCAGAGAAAGCAAAGGTTCGAGCACTGGCTGAACAATTACAGACTGTAAAGAAGGACAAAGAAAGACTGTTACATCAGAATGACAAGTTGTTAAATTTGCTCTCCAAACGACTGGAATCAAAAGCTTCAAGCAGCTCTGATAACAGTGATGCAGATATCAACACACATACTGAAATTACAAAGGACAAACTGAAGGTTAGACTTGCTCCTGTAATTATTAAGAACAGAAGAACTGAAACTGAAAATGAAGAGGAGTATGAGGAAGATGGTGAACGACGAACTCGCACAGTAAAAAAGGTAATAAAGAAATATGTTCCATACAGAACATACCAGCCAGCTACTCCAGAGCAAGTTGACAAATGGTCAAAAGAATTGCCAGATGTGTACAAGCAACCACGGAAAGTATGGCAATTTCTTCAACGCTTGCAGAAAATCTACAATTTACATCCACTGGACAGTGTGATGATTGTTAATGTGAACTTAAGAGACAATGACCAACAACGACTTACAGAAAGTGTTGAAAGAAGGATTGGTGAATCTCAAGAAAACATTGAAGCTGGATGGGAAGCGGTTCAAACCTTCTTATTTGAACTGAAACCTGCAGAGGTTAATTGGGCTAAAATTACCTCTTGTGTGCAGAAGACAGGAGAAAGTGTTGCAGAATTTGAAGAACGCTTCAGACAAACTTGGATGGAACATGCTGGTTTGAACAACAACATTGAAGAACTCTGTGAAGACACTAGCATCCCTTTTAAAACCATATTTGTGAATGGACTGAAACCTGAGGTTTCTAAAACTCTTAAAATCAGGTATGATGACTGGGACAGCACTGGAACAACATTTATGCAGATTGTAGAATGGTCAGCAAAGATTGAAAGAACACAGGAAGTCGATCTCAGAGTTTTACAATCCAAAACCTTGTCATACAACAACAGGACAATGGGATACGAAAAAAGTGAATATCAGAGACACTCAAGAGAGAAAACTCAGGAAAGATTTAGACATTGCAACGAGGAAGGACACTGGATTCGTGATTGTAAGCTGAGTTTGAGACAAAGTGATGACGACCACCTGTTGAAGAGGTTTCAGCAGTTGACAGCCAAACAAAAACAGACTCTGCTAAATGCTGTGGAGCCACAGGGAAACTGAAGAACCTCTCTCTGCAGCACCAGCTAGTGACATCTTATCCAAAAGCTGATGGACTCCATGAAACCTCAACAACTGAAGCCACAGAGGATGTCCTAGTAGACAGTGCTGCTAAACAAGCCGTAAAGGAGAGAGGTAAACATGCAGCGGCATTAAGACAACTTCAGCAAAACTCACAAACTGTTCTACATAGTAAACAGATTCAAATTGAATTGGCCAGGAAACAATCATCATTGTTAATGGAAGATGTAAAAAAACATGATGACAACAGATGCCTTAAGGAAAACCACAAGGAAAATGGACTATGCCCTTTTGAACATGTCACAGGCCGGCCCATGTCCACTGAAAATCTAACATCTGACAGCCTTGTCCAAACTGATGAAAGACTCAGTCTGGCAGTACACAATGCCAAGAATCAAGTTTTGGCACCTCCAAAAGGGAGCCATGGTTTAGTGCCCAACAAATGGGTAAAGATTAAAAAAACTGATGTGTCGCAACAAGAATACAGATGGGAAAGACCAATTGAGGATCTTTTAGTAACTGACACAGCAGTTAAGGCACAGGGAAACAATGAGTGGATTGATGTGAATTTGCCTAGAGATGAGGGATAGATGGCAGTAGTGTTTTTCAGAGTTCAAATATGGTGGGACTAGAGTTTTTAGGCTCTAGCTTGTCGCCTGAGGACGAAGACATGAACATTTCACCACTGATAAACACTGTAGTGTCCTGCCAACATTAAATAGGGACAGTTATATTGGTAATTAGGCATATTTTGTTTAAACTATTTCTTTGGAAAGATTTGTTTCCCTTTTCTCTGGTGTGATTGTAGGTGTCCCAGCGTTTCAGAGGATGAGCAAAGATATCCAACGCTTGGACCAAACTGCACTGGCCACCTAGATAAACATGCCTTAACATCCACAGAACACAACAACATTCGTCACTTCCACAAGATCGCAACATTAAAATAAAAAAAAAGAACTTAGGCATTAAAGATAATGCAAACCTCACCATGAACTCTTATTCTGTCATCTTAAGTAAGGGAGCCTGTATGCAGCATTCTGTATTCATGATTACTGAAAAGTATTGCAAGAAGGAACCTGTATACAGCATGTGTACATGACTACTAAAATTATAACTGTTTTGTATGTTCTTTCTATTATGTGTGATCAAAAATGATCAAAGGGGGGATTGAAAGATTATTTGTTTTTAATTAACTTTGGTTGGATGTATTTGGAATCAACTGTAGGCAACTGTACTTTGTTCACAATAGTGTGAAACAACTGGCCCATATAATCAGCCTCTTAGGTCAACATCAAGTCATTGAATGGGCTCTCCATGGGAGAGATCCTTTCAAGTCACCAAAAGGTTACACTATCATTGTCTCTCCATGGGGTGTTATTGTATTGTTTGTAGCACATTTGTTAACAGGTATAAAGGTCTGGTCTCACAGACAGTACCTGGGGTTAAGATTGTATGAAGGATGACATGCTAACATCACTGCTGAAGAACTGCTACACTGCTACCTTCAATAAATTCTTCTCCCCACAAGAACTTTGATCAAGCTTACTTATTTTATGTATTAGAGAAATCTAGTACATTGGCGAGCCACCCAAACTACTGCTCAGCCAAATACAGCAAAATCTAACCCAGTGTAGCTATATTGTTTGATGTTTTTCATTGATGCAGTCTTAATCACTTTTAGTTTTTTTTTTTTTTTTTTTTTTTTTTAATTAAATATTTTACCTAGTAGTGATATTGCTGTGAATTTCACGTTTTTCAGTATTGGTTTTCAAAATGTACTTAATTATAAGTAAATATGCTTTAAAATCATAAGATGTGATTTTTTTTTTTTTTTCAGTGTTACTAGCAAACTCTAACAGCAAGTTAAATTAGTGTTAGTATTTTCTAAGTATTAACTGTCCATATATTGAACTTGAATGTACTGAATATTTTATATATTTAAATATATTTTTTAAAAAGTACAAGATTAAGCTAACTGAATATATGTGATATCACATAAGGTTTAGAAAAAATTTAATCTAAATGTAATCCAAAAGTAATCAGAATATGTTACCAAAAATGTGTAATCTTAGAGATTATATTACTGATTACATTTTTTTTCATGTAATCTGTAATCAGTAACTGATTACAATTCATAAGTAATCTACCCAGCTCTGTCAATCCCATAGTATAAATATCGCTGACTTACCTCTATCCATTAACGGATTATCAGCATCACTCCACCCCCGCATCTCCTCACTTTGAGTCCACCTTATAAATAGACTAATTTTTTTTAAGCTTTAAGATTTCAGGAAATACCAGTACTGAAATAGTTACTACTGTAACTAAAGAATAATGACTCCTATGACAAACAAGTAGAAATAGATGCTTCAACCCTAAAACATTCCACAATTTCATAGTAGTAGGCCTTTTCAGTTCAGTTTCATATCACTAACGTCACAAAATGTTTTGCTTGGGCCAGGCATCCAGCCACCACACAAGCTGGACCAGCAGGACCAACAATGTACCCATGGTGATGCAGCAAGGTGGAACACAGGGACCTGAAGAATGAGAGGGTGCGTGAGTAGGGAGTTTGATGATGCTCTTGAAAGTAATTAAATTATTTCCTTACAAAACAATTTTTTTGTGAAGCCAAACCAGGACCAGGGGGGTGGGGGTCTGGGTTGCTTTGGTTGGTTTATGGTTGGGGGTGGGTAGGGTCAATTGGTTTGTATTGGGTGGGCGATATGGCAAAAATGTAAAAAATAGCATGATTTATCATGATTGTTTGTCATGTTGGTTTTCTGTATTTTGCAAGCTGTTTGAGCATTAAAGCCAAATTAATATCCCTATATAAAAGACAAAGCAATATGAAAAGTATGGCAGATATTTAGGCCAAAGTGGGTGAAGATAAATATCTTTGTCATTATTTTATCTTTGTTATAAGAAAAAAAAAAAAAAAGTACACATTACAAATACACATAATACACAAATAAAAATAAAAAGTGTTTTATTTTCAGGTACAATAGTATTTAGCAAGAGCATTCAAAGAATTTAATGAACAAATAAAGATAAAACACAATATACATTATTCCTATTATAGCAACTGTTTTACAGTACATTAAACTACATTAAAACATGTCATTAACTTAATGTTATCAAAATCCAAAGAAGTTTAACAGGATTATAAAAGTACTTAAAAGTGCCTCATCTTGGGCTTTTTTCTTTTCCTTATCTCGGCGCTGGACTACTGTTGTCTTTTCTTTTTAGTAGGTTACTTTTTAGTAGCGGGTGCCCTACACAAACTACGTACTCTGTCTATAGGGAGCAGCGGTACTGAATATGTTGCAGTATATTAATTCCGTGGCGCCACAACAACTGCAAATGATAGAATGTGCGCTACAGCATAATACAACAATATTTCTTCAAAAATAGATAGTGGAGACTACTGTTGTCACGGTACCGAAATTTCAGTATTCGGTACCGATACCAGTGAAAATCCACTGTTCTCTCTACCAATTTCGGTACCAAAGCAAAATACAAAAAAATGCTAATTATAAAAATAATAATAATAAAACACTTTTTATCACAAAAAAATGCCACGCCATTCTTTATACATATTTATAATTGTGTTTAAGGTTTTCCTACAAGTAATATAATTATGAAAAACAGTAAACAAATTACCCCCAAATTTAATTTGTCTTTTAATTAATTAAATTTAAACACATTTTATTTTTTGGTAAATAAAGGGCATTTGCTATTAAAATTAAAACATGTAAGAAATATTGTGTGATTTATTTCTTTTTAGAAAACTACTTTTTTCAACAGTAGTAGCAGTATCACATACATTCTACTAAATAATAGTAATATTTCTAGCAAAAATGCCTTTATGTAAAAATTTACTTTTATTTTGAAGGGTTGCCGTGAATACCTTTAAATTGACACTGGTTTTTCTCAAATGAAATGGAAAAATGCTTATGTATGCGTCGAGAACCGGGTTGACCGAGTACTCGGTACCACCGGTACTTAACCCATTAGAACCCGGACCAATTTCCCCTTATAGGAAAATTATGGGGCATATAAAACATACTAAAATGGACCACTTAAAACATGTTTCTGCAGTTGTTTTTTTAAATACAACCACTACTTGTCAAAGATCTGTGATGTTACATATATGTGACATTGGGCGTTTATGATAAATTTTTAATGTTATATATTTGTCACATTGGGCTTTTATTTCTCATTTGAAAAAATAAATACAATTTTGTCAGTTTTCTTGCTAAATAAAATTTTTTTCTATTTATTTTCTTTTCCACAACATTTTCAAAATTATAACTTTTCTGGGAAGATAAATAAAAAAAACTTTTTCAGAAGTACCAATGAGAATTTCCATTTCTTTAACAGTGCTTTTAGCATTCTTTTGAGTTCCAGATTTTTGCACACTGTACAAATTTGTTTGTTCCTTTAGTAACTCAAGCATTTCTGATGTTATAAACTTTCTGAAATACTCCAGGGGCGTTTGAAGTTTGTCTGGAGGTGTGACGCTCTGCCCTTTGAATGTGCACTCAGGGGTTTCAAAAGGTTTCTTTCTCCAAGAAAATGTTTTTTTTTTTTTTACCCTGGCTGGTTGTATTTTGCTTCCCAGAGTTTGTGTTTGGTTGTGCAGCTTCTAAATCTAAATCACTGGATCCGCTATCTGAATCAGATCCATTTGATTCATCGTACTCCATGTCTTTCTTGGCAGGAGTATATCCAGGGTCATCAACGTCTTCATCCGAAACACTGTCACATCCCTCATACTCACTATCATCTCCCTGGATAATCTTCAGTACATTCTGAAGATCAAGATGTTTCCTGAATCTATTCATGTTATTCTCATTACAAAAAAGATAAAATAACCTTAAAATAGTAGTATCAACATATGTTATACCTGTTTTATACCATATGCTGCATACCTGTTTTAGTTACAGGTAAGCAAAACAATTCTAAAATACATTTCATTAACAATGTTATTAAATTTACATTTATTTTGTTTACATATGTTAAAATATGCTTTTAATTGAGCAGCAGAATATATATAACACTAAAATGATTGAATCAGCTAAATTGTTTGAGCAGCTCATTACCATTTTTCTTAATGTGACACATACGTCACATCAAAATTCCACATACTGTTTTAAGGGTTAACAGCCCGATGTGACACATATGTCACCACAACATTTTCATAACTTGTTTTATATCAATTTGTACAAGACATGTTTTAAAATCAGGTCAAGTGTAATCTTGTCAGGATCCTGCCCTGACTGTCTTGTCTGTCCTATCTTTGTTTAATGTGTCTCTGTTCATTTTGTGCCTTAGCACATGGTTGTGTCTTTGTTTATGTTGGCCGTGTGCTCCCCTTGCCCTGCCTCCTCGTTTCTAATCACCACGCCCCCTTGTTTAGTCCTTTTTGTTTGTCTAATTGTTCACCTGATCCTTGTGTGCTCTGCTCCCTTTATATTGTGCTCATTTCCCTCTGGTCTTTGCTGGATCTTTCTTGTGTGTGCCTTGTGTACAGTCTTTAGCTTGAATATTTAGTCTTGTTAGAACTCTTTAATCAGTATTTTGCATCTTATTTGGTTCCCTCTTATTTTCTAGTTTTTATTTGTTCCCATGTGAAGTCTAGTTCTAGTCTTTGTAGTTTAGTGTTTTTGTTCTTTAACCTTTTGGGGTTTTTCCCACCTTTTTATTTTCTTTCTAGTTTTCAGCAAGGTTGTTGTTTTCTTTTGGTTTGTAGTTCTAGTTAGTTATTCCTAGCTTTTTCCAATTGTTATCCTTTTTGTTTTCAGTTAATTCCAGTTATTTCTAGTATTACTCTTTGTTTTTCCTTTTTTAGTTTTCGTTTCTTCCTAGGCATTGGTTTGCAAGTTTACTTTCATCTGTCAAATTCTTGTCTCCCCTGTTTTGTCTTTGTTTGTGTCTGTGTTGGTTCCCCCCCTGCTTCCCGAATCCTCCCTGGTCGCTGGTTCTTCTGACCTGACAGACATTGTGGTGCTACAAGGGGTTCCTTCAACTGGGTCAGGTCCTTCCTACTTGAGTTGCTACCAGGTCTCCTTTTGCCACAGAGTCTGGAGTAATGTCTTTCTGACCAGCCTGTTCTCCTGTCGTGTGCCCTGCCCTATTGTGGACTGTCTTACTGCATCATCTGTGTTTCACACTTGTTAATAAACTGTTTCCCCCTTGATAATTCTGCATCTGGGTCCTCCCTTGCCAAACCCTGACAAATCTAGGATATGTTATTCAAACATTAGAAATGTTGCATGGGTTCACAGCAAAAAAAAAGAAAATAGGGTTGTTTTTTTAACCCAACCGTTGGGTTACACATATTGGGTCAATGTGTTGGGTTATCTTAAAATTTGTTGGGTAATTTTTTTTTTTTCGTCGTTGGATTATTTTTAGTTATAACCCAACTGTTGGGATTAAATCTGTTTCCCGCTTCACTCTGGTTCAAATTTTAATGGTCCAGTCAGAGACTCGCGCGGACATCAGTGGCAGTCTTCCTGATTATGAAGGGTAAGTAACTGTTAATATAATCGTATGATGTATATAACTGTTATAACATTAAGTAATGTGTCTGATACGTTAATTCTTGTTTTTTTATATGTTAAAAAGTTTTAATTCCCTTTAGTCCATTTGTTTCACCCAGATAATCAGATCGATTGTAAATGAATGCTATTCCTGTTTGTTCGCCAGTATTAATACACTAAAAGATTAGCTGCAAAAAATGTTAAGTATTACTTAAAGCTAATAAAAATGTTAGAAAAGCCGCACGGACAATTTATCGGATCGGACCAGTGAAAGAAGCTGCTCGAGCTGAGCTCACACATCAGTTATGCGACAGACAGGACACTCCGCGAGAATCGTTTGAATGAACCTGCAATTTTCTGTTATAAAATTGAAAAACCCAGACGATAGAAAAGCGTGTATAACGTTAATGTTACTCCTACAACAAACCTTTAAGAGGGGAGCGTAAAACAAGCCATATTCATCTTAGCGCACCAGCACTAATTAATTGTACTGTAAAAGTGTTTTTATGATTTATTCATATTAAATATTGTTATGGATCTATTGGAATGCCCTATAATTACAGCAGTTTCTCTTATGAAGCTAGATTGATTGACATGTGTTTTAAATGTGTTTTACTAATTGTGTTTATACTTATGTTTTAGACAATGGACTTTTTCGTGAAGGAAAAAATGCAACAATAGAATTTCTGCCTGACTGAAACATTTCAAGGTAAGTAACCTATTTAAATTAATGATACACACATTTTCAATTTTACTTAGACCCATGAATTCCAAAAATTATGAAAAAAGACAAATGAGGTGAAATAAATGTATTGTTGCATTCCGTCCTACAAAGCTTCCTTTCATTTACAGTGTACTTTTGTTCCTCCCTACAAGTCCAAATCAGTCAAAGGGTAAAGGGTGGGAAAATTTACTCACATTAGCCACAACTATTGCCACAAATTTTCTGGAGGGAGTGAAAACTGGTTTAGTCGGTCTCTTAGTGCAAATGATAGTAGATCCCCACAAAGACTGTAAAAATGTAAACCGTAAGCTTAGCTTTTTTTTACTTGTCTGTAAAATCTCTGTACTTTTGTCATTTAAAGGCCTTCGTGCAGAAATTGTCTTTAAAACTCTTCCTGCCATCTGCACCATACCACACAAATGGAAAAATGGTGTGCACATCATACACGGAAATGAAGCGGTCCTTCATTGACATTCAACCTGTAAGTAAAAGCTACACTTAAAATAACAGTGCCCTGTGTAGTCAAGTCACCTTTATTTATTTTGTATAAGACACACGTACAATACAAATAGTTCCAAGAAGATATTTTGAATAAAAAAATGATGACAGAATTTTCATTTTTGGGTGAATTATCACTTTAACCAATTTAAATTCGCTTTAGCTTTTAACTCATTTAAATTCACTCATTTGTAAAGTGAGTGTATCAATGAAATATCATCACAATGCATGTTAACTGAACTTTTTTTTTTATTATTATTCTTTTAAGGTTGACACTAATTAGTGCTGTACTTGAATCACGAGACAAGCCAGAATCCACATATCCTGGTGCTTGATGACAAGGAAAACTCCTCCCAAATTTTTATTATTTTAAACGGGGAGGTGATGGAACATAAGATACTACAAGCAGTTGATCTGTGTTTTTCTTTGTATATGACATCTACTACCCAAAGTCCTCTGCTCATATTTGAGAGTTTTTGTAACACACAGTCTTTAATAATTTCTAATGCACACTGTCTCCTCCTTAAAAACTTTGTATTTAGTAATCTGTAAAAAACTTTAATTTATTGATCATCATTACAGGGGGTTCAGTGTCTTGCTCAAGGGCACTTCAGTCATGGGTATTGAGGGTGGAAGAGAGTGCTCTTCATTAACTCCCTCCACCTACAACTCCTGCCAGCACAGAGACTCAAACCTGCGACTTTTGGGTTACAGGTCCAACTTTCTAAACATTAGGCCATAGCTGTGAACTGTATTTGCACATTTGTGTGTTTTGATATGAATATGAATCGACACATTTGTACATCTTGGAAATGTCAGTTGTATTTTTACACATTCTTGTTTCTTAGTAAAGAAACCTGGTATCGTCACATTTTAATTTTTCTTTTGAGAACACTAGTGGAGACCGTTTTATCCTTGTAACAATATTGCGTTCGTAATCATCGGGAAGAAGGAGGCGGGAACCGGCGCACAATCAAAAGACATTTTAATAATCACAAAATAAATACAAAACAGCGGACGACTGGTGCGCACAAAATAAAAAGCAAACACATAAAATAATGTCCCAGGCCTGGTCCTCTCTCGTCCTTCACTATAGTCGCTCCAGTTTTATATCCTTCCATCTCCTACGTGGGACTCGATACTGGCGGTGGGGCGCAGGTGTAGCTCATCTCCAATCACTACACCTGGCCTCACTCCTCGTTCCCACGCCTCTCGGCCCCGCCCCACTCGCCACAGTCCTCCTCAATCAAAAATCTTTATATCGCACACCCCTTCCCTCAGAAGAAATCACGGTCAGAGGGCAGACCGGACAGCAAGAGCACTTTAGAATCAAAATGCAGTACGTTCCTGATTCACCGTAATAACATGTCATAAATGCATTCCTTTCTATATAATTTAGTTAGAAAGGTAAGGGTCCACATTTAGTCCAATGAAGCAATTATTCTGTAAAGATAGTAATTCCTTTGTTTACATTTCTGTTTTTCAGGGACAGTATTGTTTGTGTCCATTATGGAATAACTTGCATTCAGAAACTGCATCTTGGTAGTAATGAGACAATCCACAAAAAAAGTCAAAGACAGGCGGAAGATCGTTTATTTTAATTCTGCCACTCTCTCCTGATGTGCACTGTGATGTACCTGTCATATGATGGGGGCGTAACTTAGTTATCGGGGTTTGGCACAAATAAATAAATGTCCTTTTTTCTTTCTCAACATTTTTCTTAGGTGTGTGTGTGTGTGTGTGTGTTGTGTCAACGGGGCAGGGCGCTGAGAACCAGAGCCCCCAACCTTTAGGGGTTTAGGACACGGTGGAGGCCTCCACTCAAGCCCTACCCTCATGGTGGCCTAGGAAATCATAGACATTATTTCCAGATCCATTTCAGGCATTGATACAGTCCTGGAGGCAACAGCGCTGCTGAATCTTCCTCAACAGAAAGCACGGGCTCTCCCTCTGATGCAGTGATCGATATCCAGTTGTCTGGAGGAGCGCCAAAGGATATTGCTGGTACACTCCTTGTAGAGGGACCAACACATTCCATTGGCAGCTCAACTGGTTGTGGAGTGCAAGAGGAGCGATGGACCCCCCAGGTTTGGTTCCCTGGTGGGTTTGTCATCACTTTTACCCTCAGACAGCCCATGCTATAGCCTGAAGTAGCCCCTTCCTGACTGCTGCCATGACGAGAACTAAATCGAAGCAGAAGCAACGGAGTTCTGCGCCCCTTTGGCAGGTTTCTGTAAGCTGGCTATTTCTTGCATTATTTGTTCATAATAAAAGACTCTTAACTACACATTGTATTATTGTGACATTATAATAGTAAAATTAAATTAAAATTAAATTAATTACCAGCAATGAATAAAACAAGTAAAATGTATTTAAAACTGATTTTACTTAATTATATCAGATTTGTAAGTGAAATTTTCACTTATTTTTTTCACAAAATCTTGAAGTGTTCCTTTAGCTCAAGTGGAGGAGCATTGCTTTAACAAGCCCAAGGTTGGGGGCAGTGGCGAGGTCAGAAATTTTAAACTGAGTGGACCTTGTTTGTCTGAATAGGGTGGACCACAATGACTACCCTCAAAATACACAAATTTTACAATATGGGATAAAATCACACAGTTCAGATAAATTATATGTGATTGTTAGCCAACAAATTCATGAATATATATATATATATATATATATATATATATATATATATATATATATATATATATATAAAACATTTATAACAAGCAGCTACAATGCCTATTGCAAAGGAAGACAAATATAGATATTGTACTGCTATGACCACTGTAGCAAGACATCAGTGTTCAGTAATTGTGTTCATTTTAAACTGGAATAACCTGATTCACTAACTTTTATATATATATATATATATATATATATATATATATATATATATATATATATATATATATATATATATATATATATATATATATAAAATATTATAATGATATATAACATTATAATATGATATAAAACATTACAATATAACATTTAAGTAATCTATATAGCCTACCAGTCAACAGTTTTTGAAGAGTAAGATTTGTAATGGTTTTTATGGAAGTCTCATCTGCTCACCAAGCCTGCATTTATTTAATCCAAAGTACAGCTAAAAAAGGGTAATATTGTGAAATATTTTTACTATTTAAGTAACTTTTGTATTCAAATATATTTTACATTTTAATTTTTCCTGTGATCAAAGGTGAATTTTCAGCACCATTACTCCAGTTATCAGTGTCACATCCTTCAGAAATCATTATAATATGCTGATTTGCTGATTACCAATATTTAAAACATGAGTACATTTTTTCAGGGTTCTTTGATGAATAGAAGGATCCAAAGATCAGCATTTATGTGAAATAAAAATACTTTGCAATATTATACAGTATATCATTCAAAATCTTAGAGTCAGCATGAATTTTACTTTTTGGAAAATAAATTATATAAATTAATACTTTTATTTAGCAAGGATTTTTTTAATTGATCAAAAGTGATGATAAAGACATAATTTTACAAAATATTTATATTTCAGATAAATGCTGTTCTTCTAAACTTTCTATTCATCAAAAAACCCAGAAAAAAATTATTCTCGACTGCTTTCAACATTATCATAATTTTGAATGATTCTGTTTCATGATAGAATGAAACTTGATAATTTGGTCTCTTTTGGTCAGTTTAAGAGGCTAATATTTTTATGAGGCTATGTCTACACCCCCCACCCCCCAAATATAAGAAAATATATTTCCCAATAGTATTGAAGGCTTCTACAAACTATTTAGTCAGTAAACATACCACTGCATCGTTTTTTCTTTTCAATTATAAAACACTAGACAGAAACTTAGACATCATATAAGTGATTAATTTGAGCACTAGAAAAATACAATAAGAATAATTTGAGTAAGAAAAATAAGAATAATAAGAAAAATAAAAAAAAGATTTAACTTTGTTTGCCAATTACAGAACATCCTGAGATTGCAATAAATGCATCTTTTACAATGAATTACAATGCAAATAAGTGCTGATGTGCTGATGGCCACTTATACAGATGGTAATAACACAAATGTGCCATAAAGTAAATAATCTACTTTCTCTATTCATATAGACGCGTTCACTTTGATAGCTGTGATCATTCAGTAATAGTGAGCTGATTTGGGCTGATTTGCACTCAAACAGATGGTAATCATGCAGATACATTCACATTCAACGTAAAACACACTCTCATATGTATAAAAACTGTTTAAAAATAAAAGAAACAAAGGAAAATGCGAAAATGTTCCACCTCCATCAGCTGACAGGTGCGTCAGAGCGCGTCACGAGCCCACAGGAGAGAGCGCCAAATTAAAATAAACTATCTTCCGCCTATTTTTCATTCATTCTTTTTCCGGTGGATTGCCTCATTTTGTTTGTGACACTGTACACTGCAAAACCATGCCATGTTTTTACTACAAAGATGCAGTTTCCGACCGTGAGTTATTCCATAACGGATGCAAACAATTCTGTCCCTGAAGAAATGAAACGTAAACAAAGGAATTGTGATCCATATTACAACATTATTGCTTCGTTGGACTAAACGTGCTTTATGATATGTCGTTCAGTGGACCCTTACTTTCCTAACAAAACTGGGATTTACAGCTGTGGATGTGTTTATGACTTGTTATTACGACAGGTCTGGTATGTACAGCGTTTCCATTGCTCATGTTTGTATGTGTACTGCTTACACAAATGAAGCGAATACAGTCTTTATGAGCGTTTCTATTGAAAAACAGCAATCTGTTGTCAATGCTTGAGGCTTAGATATTTATAATGATACATAGTTTGTCAAGATTAAATTTGTCCTGTTTCATTTAATCTATTCATAATCACTGACAGGTGCGAGTTGAGAGGCTTTGAGGATGAGGGCATTCTGGTGCTGGCTAAGAGGTTAGCCCCTTACCAGTCACCCCCCATTTTTTGGCATGGAGACATAAATTACATACCCAAAATAAAAATGTCTCTGCTCATGATTCTTTCTGACTAGATAAATGATCAACATTTGTCCACGAGCTAACACTTCAACGTTTGCCCTTCAGGAATCTGAGTCGTTTTCCTAAACATAAACATAAAATAAATTGGTCCTGCCAGAATACTTGCATGGAAATTTAAATTAAAAAAATGTATGCATTTAGCAGACGCTAAAAACTTATCATGAAACTTATGTCTGTATTATTTCAGTGAGGTTTAAACATGCATGGTAAGGCTAATGTAATGTCTTGGACATTTCGGTGTGGATGAAGACTCTGGAAATAATACCATGTAAAGGTGGCGGTAACGCACCTTTACACTGGTTTGCCAAAACCCCCATGAAACACTAGTAGAAGAAGAAGAGGGAACTGCGTCATGACCAGGGGGCAAGGAACTCAACCGGAAGTTGAAGTCGGGTGGGGGCTGCCATCTTTAAGCAGAACTTCACTTGCGTTAGCATTCCCATTGACTCCCATTCATTTTGGCGTCACTTTGACAGCGAATAACTTTACATCTGAGGCGTTTAAAGACTCCGTTTGTCCATTATTTATTTCTAAAGATACACGACAATATATAATGGGCTCCAGTACCTTCTATGTTACATTATGGCCCCGTATAAACAGTTTATGTAAAAAATAGGCTAACGATTGCGTCATAACCACTCAACTCTCTGTCGCATTACCGTACAGACAGGAGGAGAAGCTCGCAGGCAATTAACTTAATATGGCGTACTGGCGTTACATTTTAAAATACTATACAAAATAATTAATCAGAATACTTACTCCTGCTCACTCACGCCAAAGAACTCCCCGCTCAAGCTCGCCGTCTCTGCAAGATTAACGATGGCAGTTTGCACGCACAGCTACTAGAACATTTACATCTGTCGATCAGGTTGGTGACGTCATCAAGCTTCGTTTGAGTCTGCGCGTCAGAAACGGAAGTGCTAAAAAACGCTAAAAATGGGCTTCACTTGTCTCAATTGAGTTCCAATGGGGTCGCTGTGTCCATTTCTTTTACTGTCTATGGTCATGACGTCGTTTAACGAACTTTAGCCACGACCCTGCTTTTAGCGTCTTCGCCTGAAAATGTATTGGTTTACGTCACGCGGTCTGCGACGCTAGAGGAAGCAGCCTCAAACTGAGCCTCGGCCGGAAAAGCCGCGGTGAAAGGCTGAGCTGCGGCGGGAAGTGAGAGAGGCTTGCTGTGGTGAGAACTCGTGTCACGAGTGTTGTGTCGAGTGAGCTCGGGGCTTGCACGGTCTATTTGCCACGACGTGTGGCTTGGCGAGGAGAGCAGCTGTCGCGATGATGCTTAATGGTGCTCAACGGCCGTGTTTGGCTGGGTAGGAATGATCGCAGGTCCGACAAGAGCAGCAGATCTGATAAATCCCCGGTATAGCTCTCATCTTTGGTAGGAAAATTGGGTCGTGGCCTAATGGTTAGAGAGTTGGACTCCCAATCGAAAGGTTGTGAGTTCGAGTCCCGGGCTGGCAGGAATTGTAGGTGGGGGGAGTGCATGTACAGTTCTCTCTCCACCTTCAATACCACGACTTAGGTGCCCTTGAGCAAGGCATCAAACCCCCAACTGCTCCCCGGGTGCCGCAGCTTAAATAGCTGCCCACTGCTCTGGGTGTGTGTTCACAGTGTGTTCACTGCTCTGTGTGTGTGCACTCTGGATGGGTTAAATGCAGAGCACAAATTCTGAGTATGGGTCACTGAATGTCACGTCACTTTCAATGGATAGAGGTAAGTCAGCGATATTTATACTATGGGATTGATTACTTGATTATGGTGCACCTGTGTTGATTAGGCTGTAAGTATCTGACCCGCTCCTCACGAATCTTGTTAATAAAAACATAATTTCAGGAGAATTCAGAATACATCAAATATAACATTTATTATCAATCAGGTAAAATTGCATAATGCCAATTAAATAATGAAACAATTAGAAGGCAATTTAGAAAAGATAATGCAATTTTTAATCACATTGTGGCTGGTGGCAACCCGCTCTCGACATAGACACTGTAGCCATATGCGACAACAGCCAAGAGTTCCACACAGGAGACAAACAAATTTAACATAGTCGCATATGTAACAGTTATCCTAATTTAAGACACACAGACTAAAATGCACAGCAAGGAATAAACTTAACCAGCTTATGTGCACATGTAGTAGCACAAACAACTATACAGCATGCTCTATGAACACAATGTGTTTAACACAGTTACATTTTTAAATCATACCTGACAGCAAAGAGGCAAACAGCAGCAAGAGTTCTGGTGAAGAGCTCCACAGACACTACAATACCCCCCATACCCCCCCAAAAACATTTTATCTGTCGTCTCGCTTCGTGAGTTTAGCTCCACGTTGCATATCATCAAAATATAATAATGATTTTTGTTTGGGAGCTTTTATAAAAGAGTCTGCGCTGAGAATCATTTCAGAAAGATAACAGCTTTAACACCAGCATTAAACTCTTTTTTTAAATAAATCAAGCTCAAAACTCTCTTTCAGTCAGCAGCGAGTGTTTGAAATAACTTGATCCAATGTGGATTATAATCACCATACAAGGCAGAAATATTTATAAGCGATGAAAAAGATATGGACGCTAAACTTGTTACCATAGTAAACATGGTAAAATATGACCGCTTGAAGAAATCAGACGTCAGCTTCTTATTCTCTATCACAGTCGTGTATTTATTAAGTAACTTATATTATCTGTCACAAGCCTCGTCTCGAGAGTTTTTCTCACTTTGCCTATCATAAAAGAATATAGCCTAATAATGTTTTTTTGTTCGGGAGCTTTGATAAAAATAGAGATATTATCATTCATTCTAAATGTGAGGCCTACTGTGGCTAATAAACAGAAACAGACTCGACTGAATAAGCAGGCTATTTTCATGAGTGTTAAAAATAAATAAATAAAATATAAAAAAGTGTATTTATGTGTGAATAATTTTGAGTCCTGATAAATTAAAACAATATGATCAATGCATCACTTATTCTATAGTTAAAACATCGATGCTTTTGAATTTGAATATATAACAAAGCATGCAAACAAACTGCCGCTTTTATCATCTTCGTTTTGTGATCGCACATGTTCCAGTGACTTATTTCTTAGTTTTCTGATAACTTCTCTTTGTTGGTGAAATTTTGAGGTTGCATGACGTTGTTCTGAGAGGCGTGTAAAGGGCGTGTTTTAGTGACGCGCAGCGGTGCTTCAAGCTCCACTGTGGAAACCCTGCGCTATTCTGGCCTCGTGCTACTGGCCCGGGGCTATGAGCCCTGCCCGGCCCGCTTTAAGACCTGGCTTGCACTGACCCCACAGTGGAAATGCGGCTATTGGAATGTGTTGGTCCCTCTAAAAGGAGTGTACCAGCAATATCCTTTTGCGCTCCTCCCGACAACTGGATATCGATCACTGCATCAGAGGGAGAGCCAGTGCTTTCTGTCGAGGAAGATTCAGCAGCGCTGCTGCCTCCATGACTGTATCAATGCCTCAATTGGATCCGGAAATAATGTCTATGATCTCCCGGGCCACCATGAGGGTAGGGCTTGAGTGGAGGCCTCCACCGTGTCCTAAACCCCTAAAGGTTGGGGGCTCTGATTCTCAGCGCCCTGCCCTGATGCCACAAAACACACACACACACACATATAAGAAAAATTTTGAAAAAAGAAAAAAGGACATTTATTTATTTGTGCCAAACCCCGATAACTAAGTTACGCCCCATCATATGATAGGTGCATCACAGTGCACATCAGGAGAGATTGCCAGAATTAAAATAAACAGTCTTCCGCCTGTTTTTGACTCTATTTTGTGGATTGTCTCATTACTACCAAGACGCAGTTTCCGAGTGCAAGTTATTCCATAATGGACACAAACAATACTGTCCATGAAAAACAGGGAAGGGGTGTGCCCTGAAGGAAGGGGTGTGTGATATAAAGATTTTTGATTGAGGAAGATTAAAAAGGTCTCCACTATTGTTCTCAAAAGACCCAGTACTTCGGTACCAAGTCGGTAATAAAAAAATGAAAATGTGACGTTACAAGGTTTATTTAAGTACTGGTGGTACTGAGTACCCATTCAACCCGGTTCCTGACGGCACTATGATTTCCACGAAGCAGAAAACGTGGACGGAGACTCAAAATCTAGACATGAAAATTAAACTTACATTTTAATATGGACAGTCACGGAATTTGTCAAAGTTAGCATTAATTAATCAAATCAAATCTCCATATGGACCAGTATCTGTAAATGTTAAGCCGCAAATGTTGGTTGAAATATGAATCCTGCATGTTCTGCGCTTCTCTGTGTGAATGAATGAATGGCATGCGAGTTTGTTTACTACGTAGATTGAAGCGTGTGACACTTGCAGTAAATTAAAGTCAATTTCAATTTAAAGGTATTCATGGCAACCCGTCAAAATAAAAGTAAATTTGTACATAAAGGCATTGTGCTAGAAATATTACTATTATTTAGTAGAATGTTTGTGATACTGCTACTACTGTTGAGAAAAAAAAATTTTTTTCAAGGAAATAAATCACAAAATATTTCTTCCATGTTTTAATTTTAATAGCAATTTATTTACCAAAAAATAAAATGTGTTTAAGTTTCATTAATTAAAAGACAAATAAAATTTGGGGGTAATTTGTTTACTGTTTTTCATAATTATATTACTTGTAGAAAAACCTTAAACACAATTGTAAATATGTATAAAGAATGGAATGGCATTTTTTTTGTGATAAAAAGTGTTTATTATTATTATTATTATTATTAGCATATTTTTGTGTTTTGCTTTGGAACTGAAATTGGTAGAGAGAACCGTGGATTTTCACTGGTATCGGTAGCGAATACTGAAATTTTGGTACCATGACAACAGTAGTATGATACTTCCTGGTTGACGTCACTTCCTGTTTGTTGTTGACGGCTGTACTGCGTTTGAGCTCCGTCACTATATTCTTTTCATTGACTATTTTTAACTTAAAAATAAATTTTATACATCATCGTTTCCATTTATATTACGTGTGAATATATCCTCTATTGTATTCTACAACAAAAACAATCAGAGCGCCTCGCTATCACTAGTTTTATTTTGATCTCCCGGGTCCGCTATTAGCTTTTAGCCAGTTAGCATCAGCAAGCGTGGTTGCTGCTAACTGCGCTTACATTGCTAATACTCTATTCACACACATTACCACTGCTGTACTCACTGTTACTTGCTTTAATGGCGGATGAATGTCTCCACTCTGTGCAGCTCGAGCTCGAGGCCGTGGGGAAGCAGATTCGCAACCTGAAACAGAGGCAGGCCCAGCTGAGAGAGCGGAGAGCCGTGCTGGAATCATCCCGGGCTGACGCTCACAAGTCCGGGGTAAGTATACAGCGTGCTGTTAACAGTCCCACCACGTCTACTCCGTGTGTTTCTCTGCACAGGCCCGGTGCACCCAGGACGCGATCTTCCCAGATGTCCTTCACTGCGACGCCGGGACACCACGGACCCTGGGTGCATCCACAGCGGAGGACACGACTTCTCCCCCTCCTGCCTTCGAGATCTCCATCCAGAACCGCTTCGCTCCCCTCCGCGAGACAGGACGCGACGCTGTGATCATCGGAGACTCCATCGTCCGACACGTAAGTGCTACGTTAGCCGAAGGTAAAGTGCACACTCATCGTTTGCCTGGTGCTCATGTTCTCGATGTTTCTGCGCAGATAGCCGCGATCCTGAAGGACGACGAGAGCCCCAGAGCGGTCGTGCTTCACGCCGGGGTTAACGACACCACGCCGCGGCAGACGGAGACGCTGAAGAGGGACTTCAGGAGCCTGATCGAGACGGTTCGCAGCACGACGCCCGTGGCGACGATCGTCGTGTCAGGACCACTGCCCACGTATCGATGAGGACACGAAAGGTTCAGTAGACTTTTTGCTTTAAATGAATGGTTGTTGTCATGGTGTAAAGAACAGAAACTATTTGTTAATAACTGGAATCTTTTCTGGGAGCGTCCTAGACTGTTTCGCGCTGATGGCCTGCACCCCAGCAGAATCGGAGCGGAGCTGCTCTCTGACAACATCTCCAGGACACTTCGCTCCATGTGACTAGTAAGACAATTCTCAAATAACCATTATGATGAGTTTTGTTCCACCCGCTTAAATGCTAAAAGTACTTGCGCTGTAAAAACTATTAAGACTGTGTCTGTTCCCCGAATAGTGAGGTCAAAATATAAATATAATGTAGGATCTAGAAAAAAATCTTATCGTAATTAAACCAGAAAAATGTAAAGTAAATGAACAAAAACAATTTTTAAAGTTTGGGCTCATAAATATTAGATCACTCACACCAAAAGCAGTTATTGTAAATGAAATGATCACAGATAATAGTTTTGATTTACTCTGCTTGACTGAAACCTGGCTAAAACCAAATGATTATTTTGGTCTAAATGAGTCTACTCCACCAAACTGCTGTTATAAGCATGAGCCCCGTCAGACTGGTCGTGGCGGGGGTGTTGCAACAATATATAGTGATATTCTCAATGTTACCCAGAAAACAGGATACAGGTTTAACTCTTTTGAAATACTTCTGCTAAATGTTACTCTGTCAGACATGCAAAAGAAATCTAATGTATCTCTTGCTCTGGCTACTGTGTATAGACCACCAGGGCCGTATACAGAATTCCTAAAAGAATTTGCAGATTTCCTCTCGGACCTTCTAGTTACAGTTGATAAGGCGCTAATCATGGGAGATTTTAATATTATATTCACAGTTGATTGTCTCTGTATGCTGCTTACAATTCGGAGTCACTGAATGTTGATCCTTCCTACAAAAGGTTTCCTCTGAAGAAGCCCTTCCTTTTACACATTGCCTACCCACAAAGATACGTCATTGTTTATCTCAACATATTCAGGTGCTGCTGGATTCTCCACATTAGTCTAGCATAGTTTTAAATGGGTACTTTCTGTGCATGATCCCATGACGCTGTCTGTGAAATGACTTACCTTCTGTGGAAAAATGGGTGTGAATGAGTTAAAAAGTTTATTTTCACAATAAAACATATTGCTATGAAATACATAGAACATTAATGGCAACTTGAAATGAGAAACAAATCGAAAACTACTTTGAAACAGATTTTCTTTTTTAAAAGTTAATGAATCTTAAATTGCAGAAAGTGTCTCAATCATCAAATTCTCATTTGTTATAGAAAAATATAAATATAAAAAATATAGGAACTTTAAATTGCTTTTGGCTTTGTAAAGATCACTGACTCACATGCCTCGGCATTTAGCATGCTGGGAAGATGATCATCTCGGAATCGCGGGCCAAGCTCTGTTACCTCAAAGGGGCAGAACTCTGTTGCTTAGGCTGTATACTTTATACATTCACTCTTTATTGGTTGACTTGTTCTTTAGAAATAAATAAATAGAAAAACCAATGCAATACGTTTTTTTTATTGCACAGTTACATGATGTGTGGGTTTTAAGTTTGATTTTCTATTCAGTTTAATGTACATTATTGGCATACACTGAAAAAAAACAATAAGTAAATTTACTTAATTTTTTATTGGCAAGTTTTTGCACAAGCATTTTTCAAGTAAATTTTACACATTTGGAAATTATAAAAACTACAAAATTACTACTACTACTACTACTACTACTAAACTACTAAAACGAAGAAGTACATGTAATTTCCTGTTAAATTAGAATGCGTAAATTTAAATTAAACTAAATTATATTAATGCATTTAGCAGACACTTTTACCATGTGTTCACGGTGAATCAAACCCCCAACCTTGCGCTTGTTTAAGCAATGCTCTACCGCTTGAACTACAGGAACACTTCAAGATTTTGTGATTTCACTTTCAAATCTGATATAATTAAGTAAAACCAGTTGTTATTTTAAATACATTTTACTTGTTTTATGCATTGCTGGTAATTAATTTTAAATTAATTTAATTTTACTGTTATAATGTCACAATAATGTGTAGTTAAGAGTCTTTTATTATGAACAAATAATGCAAGAAAAAGCCAGCTTACAGAAACCTGCCAAAGGGGCGCAGAACTCCGTTGCTTCTGCTTCGATTTAGTTCTCGTCATGGCAGCAGTCAGGAAGGGGCTACTTCAGGCTATAGCATGGGCTGTCTGAGGGTAACAGCGATGACAAACCCACCAGGGAACCAAAACTGGGGGGACTATTGCTCCTCTTGCACTCCACAACCAGTTGAGCTGCCAATGGAATGTGTTGGTCCCTCTACAAGGAGTGTACCAGCAATATCCTTTGGCGCTCCTCCAGACAACTGGATATCGATCACTGCATCAGAGGGAGAGCCCGTGCTTTCTGTTGAGGAAGATTCAGCAGCACTGCTGCCTCCAGGACTATATCAATGCCTGAAATGGATCCGGAAATAATGTTTATGATCTCCCGGGCCACCATGAGGGTAGGGCTTGAGTGGAGGTCTCCACCGTGTCCTAAACCCCTAAAGGTTGGGGGCTCTGGTTCTCAGCTCCCTACCCCGGTGCCACAAAACACACACACACACACATATAAGAAAAATGTTGAAAAAGAAAAAATGAAATTCATTTATTTGTGCCAGACCCCAATAACTAAGTTACGCCCCCATCATATGACAGGTACATCACAGTGCACATCAGGAGAGAGTGGCAGAATTAAAATAAACGATCTTCCGCCTGTCTTTGACTTTTTTTGTGGATTGTCTCATTTCTATCAAGATGCAGTTTTTGAGTGCAAGTTATTCCATAATGGACACAAACAATACTGTCCCTGAAAAACAGAAATGTAAACAAAGGAATTACTATCCATTTTACAAAATTATTGCTTCATTGGACTAAATGTGGACCCTTACCTTTCTAACTAAATTATATAGAAAGGCATGAGTTTTTGACTTGTTATTATGATGAATCTGGAACGTACTGCATTTTGTTTCTAAAGTGCTCTTGCTGTCCATCTGCCCTTTGTCCGCGATTTCTTCTGTGTGAAGGGGTGTGCAATATAAATATTTTTGATTGAGGAGGATTAAAAGGTCTCCACTAGTATTCTCAAAAGACCTGGTACTTCGGTACCAAGTCGGTACTAAAAAATTGAAAATGTGAAGATACCAGGTTTCTTTAAGTACCGGTGGTACCAAGTACCCGGTCAACACGGTTCCTGACGCATACAACACTATGATTTCCATGAAGAAGAAAACGTGGACGGAAACTCAAAATCCAGACATGAAAATTAAACGTACATTATAATATGGACAGTCACGGAATTTGTCAAAGTCAGCATTAATTAATCAAATTGAATCTCCATATGGACCAGAATCTGTAAATGTTAAGCCACAAAAGTTGGTTGAAATATGAATCCTGCATGTTCTGCGCATCTCTGTGTGAATGAATGATTGGCATGCGGGTTTGTTTACTACGTAGACTGAAGCGTGTGACAATTGCAGTAATTTCAGCATCTGGCGTCTCAATAAGGACATAAATACATAAACTATATCACCAGAACTGTTCTGAGTCACTTCACAAACATTTTACTGTTTCATTTGAGTAAAACCAGTGTCAATTTAAAGGTATTCACAGCAACCCATCAAAATTAAATTAAATTTTTACATAAAGGCATTGTGCTAGAAATATTACTATTATTTAGTAGAATGTATGTGATACTGCTACTACTGTTGAAAAAAGTATATATTTTCAAAGAAATAAATCACACAACATTTCTTCCATGTTTTAATTTTAATAGCAAATCACCTTTATTTACCAAAAAATAAAATGTGTTTAAATTTCATTAATTAAAAGACAAATAAAATTTGAAGGGTAATTTGTTTACTGTTTTTCATATTTATATTACTTGTAGAAAAAACGTAAACACAATTGTAAATATGTATAAGGAATGGCATGTCATTTTTTGTGATAAAAAGTGTTTATTATTATTATTATTATTAGCATATTTTCGTGTTTTGTTTGGTACCGAAATTGGTAGAGAGAACAGTGGATTTTCACTGGTATCGGTAGCGAATACTGAAATTTCGAGAGCGAGTGAAGAGATGAGCGGCGATAAGTGGTTCAGGTGAGAAACGAGTAACACCTGGATCTCGTTTCAGTGATTGGCGTGGGGAACCCACATTTAAGGAGCGCGACAGCCGGCGAAATGCGAGAGAGATGGGGACTCATGAGCGCATGAAGCTGGAGAGCGGTCGAGCCAGACAGACGCAGTAGTCGTGGCCGGAGTGCTTTTAGAGAGTGTGCGCACCTGCCACGCTTGTTTATTTTGTTGTTTGTTTTTGTAAAGAATAAAGCCTCTCACGAGCCCCGTACGCCGACTCTGGTCTCCTTCCTCTACCCTGATCGAACCATCGTTACACTGGTGCCGAAACCCAGGAGGAAGGACAGCGTTCGCCATGCAGACTCCATCAGCTACATCAGCCTCGCCATTTGCGGAACATCATCTCATCGCTCGCGGGCCTGCACCAAGAACACCACCAGGCCCTGCTGGACCTGCGGGCCGACCAAGACCACCGGTTCCAGGCGATGATGCGGGTCCAGCAGGAGGACCGCGAGCTGGTCCGGCGCTTGCTGGACCGGGAGGGTCGGATGGGGACAGCCTCCCCCAGCGCCCCGCCCCCTCACATGCCGCTCACCAAGATGGGACCCGCTGACGACCCGGAGGCTTTCCTCGACTTGTTTGAGCGGACGGCGGAGGCATGTGGGTGGCCGGTGGACAGCTGGCCCGTACGGGTGATCCCTCTGCTGTCGGGGGAGGCCCAGAAGGCGGCCCAACAACTACCCATCCCGAACCTCCTGGTCTACGCCGACCTCAGACGAGCTGAGGCTGACCCTTTGTGTTGGCGCAGCAGCTCCGGGACTCGTGCCACAAATGGCTGTTGGCCGGGGACGGCGACGCCGAATCCATCATCAACGCGGTGGTACTGGAGCAGTTCATCTCCCGCCTTCCAAAGAAGACCGCCCAGTGGGTCCAGTGCCACCGCCCGGCATCGCTGGATCTGGCCATCCAACTGGCGGAGGATCAGCTGCCGGCATGCTCCAGGGTCGGCGAGCCCCTCCCTGCTGTCTCTCTCTCTCCCTCTGTTTCCCCCTCCCCCCCACTCCGAAATCTCTCCCTCTCCCTAGGTCCCGTTGGGTGGGGCCACCAAGGGCTGCGCCCCGCTGGAGGGTGGTGATGGATCCTGCGGCCAGGGCCCGAGGTCCCGCACGAGGGATGGCCGTTCCCCCGCGACTGGGGAGTGAAGACTCTCCGGCTGCTTCCCCACGTCAATCCTCTGAGCCACTTCCTGCCACTAGAGCATCGGGGAGACCCGAGCCAGCCTGCTGGCGTTGTGGGGATCCGGGCCACTTTGTGGACAGGAGCATAGTGTGGAGGTGGCCGTTAGTCCGCGCCTCCGGCATCCGCTAATTTTGGGGACGAATTGGCCAGCTTTTCAGGATTTCGAATTGTACGGATTATTGGGCATTAAAGCGGTGCGTACCAGCGTCTATCACCCAAAAACGGACGGTCTGGTCGAACGGTTTAATCGCACATTAAAAACCATGATCCGGAAATTCGTACATGAAGACACGAAAAATTGGGACCGTTGGCTAGAACCCCTCTTATTTGCTGTGCGCGAAGTCACCCAAGCCTCCACGGGGTTTTCCCCCTTCGAGCTTCTCTATGGACGTCAGCCCAGGGGGGTGCTAGATGTCCTGAGAGAAACTTGGGAGGACGGACACTCAGATAGCAAAAATGAAATTCAATATGTCCTGGACCTGCGCGCAAAACTCCATACACTGGGGCGGCTCTCTATGGAGAATTTGCTTCAGGCCCAGGGCAGACAAAGCCAGCTATATAACTGGGGAACTAAGCTGCGAGAATTTGCACCGGGAGATAAAGTGCTCGTTTTACTGCCAACCTCTAGCTCCAAATTGTTAGCCAAGTGGCAAGGACCCTTTGAGGTCACACGGCGTATAGGAGATCTCAATTATGAGGTAGTACGGACAGATAGAGGCGATTCACGGCAAATCTACCACCTCAACCTCCTTAAAAAATGGAGCAGGGAGGTGTCAGTGTTGCTAGCAACGGTAGTGAGTGGGGAGGAGGATCTCGGGCCAGAGGCGATTATTAAAGGAAAACCCCTCGCACTGGCTCTAGGAGGGGACCACCTCTCGCCCTCGCAGCTCACTGACATCGCGCAGTTGCAGGTAGAATTTGCGGACGTGTTTTCGCCCCTACCCGGCCGTACGGACCTGATTCAGCACCACATTGAGACAGAGCCGGGTGTTGTAATTCGCAGCCGGCCATATAGATTGCCTGAACACAAAAAAAAAGGTAGTTCAGACCGGATTAGATAGAAAGGTAGTTCAGACCCTTTAGATAGGCCTGTGCAAAAAAAGGCTTAGCTTCTGGCTTGCATGGAGTTATATGGTGTATAATAGCAAATTATAGTATGTGTGTGTGTGTGTGTGTGTGTGTGTGTGTGATAGAGAGAGAGAGAAAGAGAGGGTGTGAGAGAGACCTTTGTGCACTTACCTTCAAGTACAGTATCTGAAAAAATCTAAATATGCACCTCATGCTCTCAGAACTACATGGAGTAAACAATAAAAAAAGAAGTGTGTTTATTCACCTGCTGCCTTTTGATGGTGAAAAGTACAGATGGCCTATATGTGAAATCCTCCTCTTTTCTTGATGGTAAAGCCAGTTTAAAACCTTAAAATCCTGTAAAAAAACTACTTTGCATCAAATTTATGAACATAATGTAATATGAACCAAAATGCAATACAAACTTCAAATAAGCTCAAGGGGTCGCTGGAGGGGTCACGCTACATAATCATTTCTAAAACTTTGGTACAAGTCAAGCCCTTTCTCGTGTTGCTTGCTGCTCTTCTCACCATTAAATATCCAGCACGACGGCATGCAAGTGTTTAAATCCACGTACTTTGCTTTTGTTTTGTCTATTCGCTTGTTAACGTCACGTAGCAGCGCTTCCGTGTCCAAACGCTCTATCATTTACCACGAGAAAACAACAAAAAGTGCTAATATAAACTCAATGTTATAGAATACTAGCGAAAAAGTTATAATATTAACCTTTAACTCCATACCGAAGTACCAAATAGCCAGACAATTAAAATATTAATATTAAAAAAAATATATACAAATTATTTGTGTTTGGGACGCTGTGAGCACAGAGACTGTAGTGAATATTGTAAGTTTGAAAGTGTTTAACTTAAATTATCAATATGAATAAACAGTGCTCATAAACGGCTGCTGAGGGCATATTCTCAAGTGAAGCGAGTTGAGGCCTGGACCCGGAAACAGCGCTTCTTACGTCATCACTTAACAACCGAATACTTTCACCACCATTAAAAGGCAGCAGGTGCATGAATAAACTTTTGTTAACTCTATGTAGTTCTAAGAGCTGAGGTGTACATTGTGATTTTCTGAAATACATTAAGGTAAGTGCGCAAAGGTCTCTCTCACACACACACACATACACACTCAATATAATATGCTGTTATACTCCATATAGCTTGATATACAAGTCAGAAACTAAGCTTTTTTTTTGCACAGGCCTATCTAAAGGGTTAATGGTCCCACCTAGTGATCAACTGTAAAATTAACAAATTTTACCTCTTCCCAAAAGGGAAAACCACAAATATCAAGAATGCATGATTACATAGTGTCATGGCTTTGCAATCAAAAAATGTCATTATAATGGAAGTCAATGGGGCAAAAACAGCCACCAACAACAAATTAGGGAGAAAAAAATTAAATCTTATGCTGGACAAAAACTAAAAATGCATCAAATCCAATGTTGCTACTAATCTTTGACATCCCCAAGACTGTTATAAAAAGTAAAAAAAAAAATTAATTGAGTGGATGTTTTCACCCCGAACAACTCGAAAGGGTAGTGAATTTGAACAATCCACAAGGGTTAACAATGACTAGGCTACATGTTTTAAAATGTATTACTGTAAAAAAGTACAACAGAAATCAATTTATAAAACAAGATTATTTAGAATTATAATTTCACAACTCTAAAAATGTTACTTTTGTCTTTACAGGTCTTTCTTTTTACTATCTTGATTGCAGTTTAATTTATAATTACTGTAACTGTCCTGTTACAATTGTATTTTTTTCTAACTAGTTTTCTAACTAGAAAAACTGTCTTGATTGAATGTGTAAATGATAAAATGAGTAAACTCAGACTTTTACGAAATAAACAAAACTCTTACCCGTGCTTCCCATTCTTCATTCGCCATGCTGGATTACTGATGTAAAGGCTTAGTTTCCATTCTAATTAATCCATATTGTGCAAAAGGTGCGCAGAATCGTGCTCCTTGAATGCATTCAGTGGCTTATGATATGATTGGTTGAATGGTAAGCTCGTATCTGATTGGCTAAAGAGTACGACAGACCCACGTGGGAAGAGAGCTCTGCCAGGAAAGTCTCAAAAACACACACACACAAATCCGAGTGGATTCGTAGTAAATGACGATTCGTACATTCAGACACTCGTACATTTTAAACATTCAAAGCTTTTTGTGCACAGTTGTATATCTACAAATTGTATTTTATAAATATATAATTTTATGTTGCGCATGTGAATTGCTTTTTGTGAATATATATATTTTTTCATGCACGTGAATTTTTTTTGTGTGTACAGTATTGTTCAAAATAATAGCAGTACAATGTGACTAACCAGAATAATCAAGGTTTTTCATATATTTTTTTATTGCTACGTGGCAAACAAGTTACCAGTAGGTTCAGTAGATTCTCAGAAAACAAATGAGACCCAGCATTCATGATATGCACGCTCTTAAGGCTGTGCAATTGGGCAATTGGTTGAATTAGTTGAAAGGGGTGTGTTCAAAAAAATAGCAGTGTGGCATTCAATCACTGAGGTCATCAATTTTGTGAAGAAACAGGTGTGAATCAGGTGGCCCCTATTTAAGTATGAAGCCAACACTTGTTGAACATGCATTTGAAAGCTGAGGAAAATGGGTCGTTCAAGACATTGTTCAGAAGAACAGCGTACTTTGATTAAAAAGTTGATTAGAGAGGGGAAAACCTATAAAGAGGTGCAAAAAATGATAGGCTGTTCAGCTAAAATGATCTCCAATGCCTTAAAATGGAAAGTAAAACCAGAGAGACGTGGAAGAAAACGGAAGACAACCATCAAAATGGATAGAAGAATAACCAGAATGGCAAAGGCTCAGCCAATGATCACCTCCAGGATGATCAAAGACAGTCTGGAGTTACCTGTAAGTACTGTGACAGTTAGAAGACGTCTGTGTGAAGCTAATCTATTTTCAAGAATCCCCCGCAAAGTCCCTCTGTTAAAAAAAAGGCATGTGCAGAAGAGGTTACAATTTGCCAAAGAACACATCAACTGGCCTAAAGAGAAATGGAGGAACATTTTGTGGACTGATGAGAGTAAAATTGTTCTTTTTGGGTCCAAGGGCCACAGGCAGTTTGTGAGACGACCCCCAAACTCTGAATTCAAGCCACAGTACACAGTGAAGACAGTGAAGCATGGAGGTGCAAGCATCATGATATGGGCATGTTTCTCCTACTATGGTGTTGGGCCTATTTATCGCATACCAGGGATCATGGATCAGTTTGCATATGTTAAAATACTTAAAGAGGTCATGTTGCCCTATGCTGAAGAGGACATGCCCTTGAAATGGTTGTTTCAACAAGACAATGACCCAAAACACACTAGTAAACTAGTAAACGGGCAAAGTCTTGGTTCCAAACCAACAAAATTAATGTTATGGAGTGGCCAGCCCAATCTCCAGACCTTAATCCAATTGAGAACTTGTGGGGTGATATCAAAAATGCTGTTTCTGAAGCAAAACCAAGAAATGTGAATGAATTGTGGAATGTTGTTAAAGAATCATGTAGTGGAATAACAGCTGAGAGGTGCCACAAGTTGGTTGACTCCATGCCACACAGATGTCAAGCAGTTTTAAAAAACTGTGGTCATACAACTAAATATTAGTTTAGTGATTCACAGGATTGCTAAATCCCAGAAAAAAAAAATGTTTGTACAAAATAGTTTTGAGTTTGTACAGTCAAAGGTAGACACTGCTATTTTTTTGAACACACCCCTTTCAACTAATTGCCCAATTGCACAGCCTTAAGAGCGTGCATATCATGAATGCTGGGTCTTGTTTGTTTTCTGACAATCTACTGAACCTACTGGTAACTTGTTTGCCACGTAGCAATAAAAAATATACTAAAAACCTTGATTATTCTGGTTAGTCAAATTGTACTGCTATTATTTTGAACAATACTGTACGTGAATTAGGTTTCATGCATGTGAAATTGTCTACGCATGTGTGAATCGTGTTTTTTGCGTGAATTATATTTGAGACTAAACTGCTTCCATAGTAAACATGTAAACATAAACATATATACATAATTATTAAAAATGCCTTTTATGGTGAAGGCATTAGACAGCCGAAGCCCTGCGCACCCGCGCTCACCTCATGTTTGCGGCTGACTACAAATGATCATACCTGATGGACAACATTGCATGGGAAAAGACAACAGTAGTCCGGTGTCGAGATAAGGAAAATAAAAGATCCCAAGATGAGGCACTTTTAAGTACTTTTATAATCCTGTTAAACTTCTTTGGATTTTGGATTTTGATAACATTAAGTTAATAACATGTTGTAATGTAGTTTAATGTACTGTAAAACAGTTGCTATAATAGGAATAATGTATATTGTGTTTTATCGTTATTTGTTCATTCAATTTTTTGAATGCTCTTACGGAATACTATTGTAACTGAAAATAAAACACTTTATTTTTATTTGTGTATTATGTGTATTTGTAATGTGTATCTTTGTTCAATTTTTTTTTTATAACAAAGATAAAATAATGACAAAGATATTTATCTTCACCCACTTTGGCCTAAATATCTGCCATACTTTTTCATATTTTGTTACCTTAATGTGACAAGCTTTGTCTTTTATATAGGGATATTAGTTTGGCTGTAATGCTCAAACAGCCTGCAAAGTAGAAAAACCAACATGACAAACAATCATGATAAAATCATGCTATTTCAAAAAATAAATAAATAAATAAATTGTTTGCCATATCGTCCACCCAATACAAACCAATTGACCCTACCCACCCCCAACCATAAACCAACCAAAGCAACCCAGACCCCCCACCCCCCTGGTCCTGGTTTGGCTTCTCAAAAAAAAATTGTTTCTTAAGGAAATTATTTAATTACTTTCAAGAGCATCATCAAAATCCCTACTCATGCATCCTCTCATTCTTCAGGTCCCTGTGTTCCACCTTGCTGCCCCACCATGGGTACATTGGTGGTCCTGCTGGTCCAGCTTGTATGGTGGCTGGATGCCTGGCTATGCAAACCATCTCACTGGCTCCCGTGGACCATCAGACTCAGCTTCTGTCTTGCGTGCGATCACAGTAATGCTGGTGAAGGATGTGATAGAGATGGTCCCTCCAGCCGATATGGAGATGGGGTTTTACAGCCCCTCCAAAGATTGTAGTACATTCCTAGTGGCCAAACTGACTTACAACAGGTGAATGTGTGCCAATACCACCCTTACTGTACATATAGAACATAATTAATTATCGAATACATTTACTGTAATTGACCAAAAGGGTTTTTTATGTTTCATAGGTTGTGGTATGCTTGTTGTTTCAAGACTAACTTACTACAGGTGAAATTTTGCCAATATTTCCATTACTGTACAAACAGTGCATAATTATTCTTAAAAATCAATTACAGTAAATCACCGATAGGTTTTTTTCATGTTCCAAAGGCTGTAGTATATTCCTAGTTACAAGACTGACTTACTACAGGTGAAACTTTGTCAATATCTCCATTACTGTACAAACAGTGCATAATTATACTTGGGAAAAAAATTAAAATATACCAAGTGTTTTTTTTTTTTTTTTTGAAAGGTTGCTGTACATTCGTAGTGACCACACTGACTTACTAAAGGTTACATTTTCACAATAACACATTTATTGTTTGTACAGTAAACAAATATTTTCATTAAAAACTAATTCACCTAATTGCTTTATGAGGACACGTCCTGTGTTCCAGTAAAACAAAAGGCTTAAAAAAACTGTGCTTTCTGGAATTCTAAAGTTGCCATTAGTTTTCTGTGAGGGGGTAGGTGTAGTGTTGGTGTAGGGTGATAGAAAATACAGTTTATATAGTATAAAAGCTATTACACCTTTGGAGAGTCCCCGCAAACCACAAATTGTTTTCAAAGAATAATTATCTACTGTACGTACAGCAAGATATAAATTGTAAAAATTTCACCTATAGTAAATCAGTCTATTAACTACAAAGGTACAACAGCCTTTGGAAAATGAAAAAAACCCTTTTTGGTGAAATAAAGTATTTTTTTCCTAAAAATTATGTACTGTATGTACAGTAAGGAAAATATTGGCAAAATCGCACCTGTAGTAAGTCAGAGTCATAACTACAAATGTACTACAGCCTTTGGAACATGATAAAATCCTATTGGTCAATTACAGTAATGGTTTTGAAGGTTAATTATGTACTGCATGCACAGCAAGGCTGATATTTGCAACCTTGCACCTGTAGTAAGTCAGTCTTGTAACTACAAACGTACTACAACCCTTGGAACATAAAAACCCTATTTAATGAATTACAGCAATTGTTTTTTTAACAATATTATGTACTGTATGTACAGTAAGGGAGATGTTGGCAAACTTTCACCTGTAGTAAGTCACTCTTGTTCCTACAAACATACTACAACCTTTGGAAAATGAAAAAAACCCTTTTTGGTGAATTACAGTCATTGTTTTTCAAATAATAATTATGTGCTGTACGTACAGTAAGGAAGATATTGGCAAACTTTCACCTGTAGTAAGTCAGTCTTGTAACTACAAACTTACTACAACCTTTGGAACAGGTGATTTACAGTAATTGTTTTTAAGAATAATTATGTACTGTACGTACAGTAAGGGAGATATTGTCAAAATTATGATATTGGCAAACTTTCACCTGTAGTAAGTCAGTCTTTTACCTACAAATGTACTACAACCTTTGGAACATGAAAAAACTATTTTGGTCAATTACAGTAATTGTTTTTGAAGAATAATTATATACTGTACATACAGTAAGTTATATATTTGCAAATTTTTTCCTGTAGTAAGACAGTCTTGTAACTACAGACGTACTACAACCTTTGGAACATGAAAAAACCCTTTTGGTGATTTACAGTAAAAAAAAAAAAAACCCTTTTGGTGATTTACAGTAATTGTTTTTTAAGAATAATTATGTACTGTATGTACACTAAGAGAGATATTGGCAAACTTTCACCTGTAGTAAGTCAGTCTTTTACCTACAAACGTACTACAACCTTTTGAACATGAAAAAACCCTTTTGGTGATTTACAGTAATTGTTTTTTAAGAATAATTACGTACTGTATGTACAGTCAGGGAGATATTGGCAAAATTTCACCTGTAGTAAATAAGTCTTTTAACTACAAACATACTACTACCTATGGAACATGAAAAAAACCCTTTTGGTGATTTACAGTAATTATTTTTTAAGAATAATTATGTACTGTACTTATAGTAAGGGAGATATTGGCAAACTTTCACCTGTAGCAAGTCAGTCTTGTAACTACTGTCACGGGCTGAAGAATCACACGACAGGGTTTAGTGCAAAGTGAAGCCCCGGAGGGTGTATTTATTAAATGGTGCTCGGTGTAGTGCTGAATCCTGTAGTGTCCGGTGCTCGTCCTCGGTGCCACGTGATCCTGTTTGCCGGCCGGCTGAGTGCAAGGGAACTTGGTGTCCGGTGCTCGGGTGGTGGGCTGGTCGATCCGCAGCTGTCTAGAGGGACAAGAGACACAACGTTAGTTTCAGTCATCTGAAGATCCTCTCTTCCCTGTGTCACCTTCAGCCACAGCGTTTATAGTCCTCTTTTCATCCGCTTCAGCTGGGACCGATCAGCCCGCTGTGATTGCGTGCAGGTGAATCTCCCTCGTTGCCAGGGGGGCGACGCTGATAGGTGCCCAGGACACGGCTCACACTCCCCCCCCCTAAGCGTCGCTCTGGTTCCTTGGGCGAGGGGGGAGGCGGGGGCTGGTGGAGGAAGAGTACCTGACAGACCTGCGAAAGCTGTCCACAGGCGGGAGAGTCCATCCGCATTGGCGTTGGCGGTTCCAGCTCGATGTCGTACGTCAAAGTGGAAGTCCTGGAGCGCTAGGAACCACCGCGTTACCCGGGCATTGGTGTCCTTAGCCCGGGCCATCCACTGCAACGGGGCATGATCGGTGAAGAGGGTGAATTTCCGTCCCAGTAGGTAATATTTCAGCTCCAGGACTGCCCACTTGACGGCCAGTGCCTCCTTCTCCACTGCCGCGTATCGTTGCTCGGTGGTGGACAGCTTTCGGCTGATGTAGACCACCGGGTGCTCCTCACCGTCTTGCACCTGTGACAGGACGGCTCCCAACCCGGTGTCGGATGCGTCCGTCTGCAATAAGAAGGGACAGTTAAAGTCGGGAGCGCGCAACAGTGGCTCAGACGTGAGCGCCGCCTTTATCCTTCTGAATGCCTCCTCTTCCGGGGTACCCCACTTTACCTTCTCCGGCTGTCCCTTCTTAGTGAGGTCTGTCAGGGCTGTCGCTAGGGAGGAGAAGTTGGGTATAAAACATCGATAATACCCAGCCAACCCCAAGAAGGCCCATACCTGTTTCTTGGTGGAGGGCCTCGGGGCCGAGAGAATGGCTGTCACTTTTCCCTGTTGCGGACGGATTAGGCCCCGGCCCACCTGGAAACCGAGGTACTGTGCTTCAGGTAGGGCAAGGTGGCATTTCTTGGGGTTGGCGGTGAGCCCTGCCCGCCGCAGCTCAAGAAGCACCCTCCGGAGCCGCTCCAGATGGTCCTCCCAGGTCTCCGAGTGGATGACCACATCGTCTATGTAGGCCGCGGCGTAGGCTTGATGGGGTCTCAGCACAATGTCCATCATCCTCTGGAAGGTAGCCGGAGCCCCGTGCAGCCCGAAGGGGAGAACCCGGTACTGCCAGTGGCCAGTAGGGGTGGAGAAGGCGGTCTTGGGTTTGGCGGTCTCTGTTAACGGTACCTGCCAATAGCCCTTGGTGAGATCGAGCGTGGATATGAACCGGGCTCTCCCCAGCCGCTCCAGCAGCTCATCCACACGGGGCATCGGGTATCCGTCGAACTCGGAGACCTCGTGTAGGCGGCGGAAGTCGTTACAGAACCGGAGGGTGCCGTCCGGTTTTGGGACCATGACTATGGGACTGGACCAGGGACTGCGGGAGGGCTCGATCACCCCTAGCTTCAGCATCTCTTGCACCCCCTCTTCAACCGCGTGTCGCCGGGCCTCCGGAATTCGATAGGGCCGCTGCCGCACAACGGTCCCTTGTGGTGTGCGGACATCATGCTGCAGTAGGTTGGTCCGCCCGGGCCGTGGGGAGAACACGTCGGAGAACTGACCGACCAAATGTTGAAGCTCTGTCTTCTGGGCGGCCGACAGGTGGGGGCTGACGTCAACAACCACGGGTGAGGAGGCGGCTAGGGCCGCAAGCTGAGTCCCCGTCCCCTCCCAGCGCTTCAGGAGATTGATGTGGTACAGTTGGCTTTCCTTCCGACGCCCCGGCTGGCGTACTCTGTAAGTCACGGGCCCCACCTTCTCCGCGACGATATATGGGCCTTGCCACTTGGCGAGGAATTTACATGCTGCCGTGGGGACGAGGACTAGAACGTAATCCCCTGGCTGGAATTCCCGTGGTTGGGCCGCCCGGTCGTATCGTCGATGTTGAGCTTCTTGGGCGGCCGCCAGGTGCTCCCGGACGCGGGGCATGACGCGGTCGATCCTCTCCCTCATCTCCCTCACGTGCTCGATCGTGGTTCGATGGGCGGTCGGCTGCTGCTCCCAGGCCTCTCGGGCGACATCGAGCAGGCCACGGGGCTGCCGCCCAAACAGGAGCTCGAATGGTGTGAATCCAGTGGAGGCCTGGGGGACTTCCCGGATGCCGAAGAGGACGTACGGCAGCATTTGATCCCAATCCTGTCGGTCCTTTAGCCCGACGGGATTAGGAGGTGGCAGAGGTCAGCCATCGTCCGGGACATGAAGGGGGTGCCCTGGTCGGTCAGTATCTCCCGGGGTATGCCGACCCGGCTGCACAGCAGGAAGAGCTCCTGGGCGATGGCCTTGGACGTGGCTTTGCGCAGTGGAATGGCTTCGGGGTACCGGGTCGCATAATCCACGATGACGAGGATGTGTTCGTGTCCCCGGGCGGACTTCGGCAGCGGCCCTACGAGGTCCATTCCTATTCGCTCAAAGGGCACCTCAATGATGGGCAGCGGGATTAGCGGAGCTGGGGGAGGAGCTTGGGGGGACGTCCGTTGACAGTCCGGACACGCCTGACAAAACCGCTTGATCTCCGCCTCCATGCCGGGCCAATGGAACCGGTCCCGGACTCGGTGAGTGGTGTTTTGCGCCCCCAGGTGGCCCGCCATAGGATGGGAATGGGCTAGCTCGATGATCGTCTGTGTCTTCGTGCGTGGGACTACCAATAGCTTGACCTCCTCCCCTCTCCGCTGTGCGACACAGTACAGCAGGCCGTTCTGAACCACGAAGTGTGGGGTTGGGTGTGGTGGTGGTTGGACCTCTTTTCCCTCAACCACTCTCACCTGCTTCCAGCAGTGCTTCAGCCGGTCGTCCCCGAGCTGCTCCTTCATAAAACTTCCCCCACCCCGTACCTGCTGGAACACATCATAGAAAAGGTTAGTACTTTGGGGGGGGGACTCACCATCTCGGGCGCTGTCCGAAGCGAGGAGGACAGGGCGCTGTCGGGGACCCCGGCTGTGGTTCTTCCTCTTCTGGCGGTTCCCGGCAGGGCTGGCAGGCCGGGTGACTCGGGTGAGCAGTCGGTCGAAGCCTGGCCAGTCTCTCCCCAACAGCACGGGCACGGGCAGGTCCCTGACTACGCCCACTTCCAATGGCCAGGTGCCAGCTCTCGTGGAGAGTGTTACTCGTCGGGTGGGCACGTTCTGGGTGTCCCCATGGACGCAGGTAATGGAGAGGCGTGCTTTGGTTCCCGTCCGTGGGGGAAACAGGGAGGACTGGACCAGGCTCACCGCACTTCCAGAGTCCAACAGCGCTGTATATGGTCAGCCGTTAATGGTAATCTCGGTCTGGGGTGCTCCTCGCGGCGGCTCCAGATGGACTGCACAGCCTGCCAGCCAGGCGCGATTGGGAGAGGGTGGTGGCTCCGTGGGCGACATCGAGCAGGCCACGGGGCTGCCGCCCAAACAGGAGCTCGAATGGTGTGAATCCAGTGGAGGCCTGGGGGACTTCCCGGATGCCGAAGAGGACGTACTGCAGCATTTGATCCCAATCCTGTCGGTCCTTTAGACCGACGGGATTAGGAGGTGGCAGAGGTCAGCCATCGTCCGGGACATGAAGGGGGTGCCCTGGTCGGTCAGTATCTCCCGGGGTATGCCGACCCGGCTGCACAGCAGGAAGAGCTCCTGGGCGATGGCCTTGGACGTGGCTTTGCGCAGTGGAATGGCTTCGGGGTACCGGGTCGCATAATCCACGATGACGAGGATGTGTTCGTGTCCCCGGGCGGACTTCGGCAGCGGCCCTACGAGGTCCATTCCTATTCGCTCAAAGGGCACCTCAATGATGGGCAGCGGGATTAGCGGAGCTGGGGGAGGAGCTTGGGGGGACGTCCGTTGACAGTCCGGACACGCCTGACAAAACCGCTTGATCTCCGCCTCCATGCCGGGCCAATGGAACCGGTCCCGGACTCGGTGAGTGGTGTTTTGCGCCCCCAGGTGGCCCGCCATAGGATGGGAATGGGCTAGCTCGATGATCGTCTGGGCTAGCTCGATGACTCACCATCTCGTGCGCTGTCCGAAGCGAGGAGGACAGGGCGCTGTCGGGGACCCCGGCTGTGGTTCTTCCTCTTCTGGCGGTTCCCGGCAGGGCTGGCAGGCCGGGTGACTTGGGTGAGCAGTTGGTCGAAGCCTGGCCAGTCTCTCCCCAACAGCACGGGCACGGGCAGGTCCCTGACTACGCCCACTTCCAATGGCCAGGTGCCAGCTCTCGTGGAGAGTGTTACTCGTCGGGTGGGCACGTTCTGGGTGTCCCCATGGACGCAGGTAATGGAGAGGCGTGCTTTGGTTCCCGTCCGTGGGGGAAACAGGGAGGACTGGACCAGGCTCACCGCACTTCCAGAGTCCAACAGCGCTGTATATGGTCAGCCGTTAATGGTAATCTCGGTCTGGGGTGCTCCTCGCGGCGGCTCCAGATGGACTGCACAGCCTGCCAGCCAGGCGCGATTGGGAGAGGGTGGTGGCTCCGTGGGCATCGGCTCATCCTGCATGCCAGGAACCGCCGACCTGCTGACTGTGCGCTGGGTGCCCTCTGGCGTGCGTCGCTCCTGGTACACCCTCCGGGGAAATGGCGGTGCTCGCTCCCCAGCCTCTCGTCGCATCGTCATCTCCGCCAGCTCCACAGCCTCGACGAGCTCTCCCACGGTGCGTGGATTCCTCATCCTGGCCGCCTGTCGAAGGGGCCGTGGCAGGGCGCACAAATACCGGTCCACGACGACACGTTCGGCCACTTGGGCGGCGCTGGGGCTCCCGGCGAGCAACCAGTGATGGGCGAGGCGGTTGAGTTCGGCAGCTTGGGCGCGGGCTGGCAACCGACTATTGTACTCCCAGGCTCGGAACAATTGGGCCGCGGCGATGGGGGACAAACCCACACGCGCCAGAATTTCCTTCCGTAGTTCATCATAGGATTCCCTTTGGTGGGCTGGCATAGAAAAGTAGGCCTGTTGGGGTTCCCCGGTCAGCAATGGTGCCAGTATCCGCGCCCATTCCTCACGGGGCCAGTCCTCTCATGCGGCGATGGATTCAAACATACCCAGGTAATGCTCTATGTCGTTGTGGACGGTCATCTTCGGCAGGAGCTGGGTGGCTTGAGTGCGTGGGTCCGGCAGCGGGGCCCGCTGAGCAGCCGTGAAGCGGAGAGCGGCGACTTCACGCTCTGTTTCTCCTTGGCGAGCGGCCATGTGCTCGACGATCTGCTGCTGGCGAAGGCTTACTTCCGTCAGGTGCTTGAGAAGCTCTTCCATAGCTGGGGAGGGAGTCACCGCCTGACGAAGAAGCAGAGGGGGGAAAAAAAAACTACTTGGTGAGTCGGTGATTCTTCAGTAAGTTGCCCGCATTCTCCACCAGTGTCACGGGCTGAAGAATCACACGACAGGGTTTAGTGCAAAGTGAAGCCCCGGAGGGTGTATTTATTAAATGGTGCTCGGTGTAGTGCTGAATCCTGTAGTGTCCGGTGCTCGTCCTCGGTGCCACGTGATCATGTTTGCCGGCCGGCTGAGTGCAAGGGAACTTGGTGTCCGGTGCTCGGGTGGCGGGCTGGTCGATCCGCTGTCTAGAGGGACAAGAGACACAACGTTAGTTTCAGTCATCTGAAGATCCTCTCTTCCCTGTGTCACCTTCAGCCACAGCGTTTATAGTCCTCTTTTCATCCGCTTCAGCTGGGACCGATCAGCCCGCTGTGATTGCGTGCAGGTGAATCTCCCTCGTTGCCAGGGCGACGCTGATAGGTGCCCAGGACACGGCTCACACTACATACGTACTACAACCTTTTGAACATGAAAAAAAACCTTTTGGTGATTTACATTCATTGTTTTTCAAAGAATAATTATGTACTGTACGTACAGTAAGGAAGATATTGTCAAAATTTCACCTGTAGTTAGTCAGTCTTGTTACAACAAACATTCTACAACCTTTGGAACATGAAAAATTATTTTGGTTAATTACAGTAATTGTTTTTGAATAATAATGACATACTGTACATGTAGTAAGTTATATATTTGCAAAATTTTACCTGTAATAAATCAGTCTTTTAACTAAAAATGTACTAAAACCTTTGGAACATGAAAAAACCCTTTTGGTGATTTACAGTAATCGTTTTTTAAGAATAATTATGTACTGTACATACAGTAAGGGAGATATTGGTAAACTTTCACCTGTAGTAAATAATTATTGTAACTACAAACATACTACAACCTTTGGAACATGAAAAAACCCTTTTGGTGATTTACAGTAATTGTTTTTTTAAGAAAAATTATGTACTGTACGTACAGTAAGGGAGATATTGGCAAACTTTCACCTGTCGTAAATAATTCTTGCAACTACAACTGTACTACAACCTTTGTAACATGAAAAAACCCTTTTGGTGATTGTTACGAACCCCTGTTATAAAATGTTTGTTGAGAAAGGGGTCCACAACATAAGAGGAGACATGAGGCCAACAGCAATTTAACCGTTTATTTTTGGTCTAATAAATGATTACTCAATCTCACATCTCTCATTCACCTCAACTCTCCACATGTAACAATAACAATTAAACTATACCAAAGTCAAAGAATATACTTAACAGACACTGACAAATAGATCAAACCAAGTAAACATCAAATAGAACACAGCTTTCTTTGGAAGCTGGACATCATGATGCGCACAACATTCACCTGAATGGAATTCACTGCTGCATCCTTCATTCTGGTTCACCCTTCTCTTATATACTCTAGTTGAGCCATCAGAGAAACAGGACACAGGTGTGCAGGTGCGGAGCCTAACACTCAGAAGAGAAAAGACTAATTAGACCACAAACAAACAAATACAGATTCAAGAGTCAGAAGGCTTAGGCGGTAACACTTCTCCCCCTAAAGGAAGAATTTGACTTTTCTCTTTCCTTCCTTAAAAGGACGAGGAAAAACTAATTCTGAATGAAACCATACCAAAACCTAAACCAAACCGCGAGACAAAGCATCTGCCACCACATTGTCAGATCCTCTTTTGTGATGGATCTCCAAGTTATACGGCTGAACTATCAAAGCCCAACGCATCAATCATTGATTATGGTTATACATTTTATGCAGAAATACCAACGGATTATGATCCGTATAAACGGCGACTAGACAAGAGCTGGACCCCACATAAACATCAAAATGTTGCAATGCCAACAACATAGCTAAAGTTTCCTTTTCAATAGTGGAGTAATTCAACTGATAACAGTTAAACTTAGCTGAAAAGTATGACACTGGGTGGCCGATTCCATCAGCACCCTCCTGTAGCAGCACAGCTCCTATTCCAACTGCACTAGCGTCCACCTCAAGCTGGAACGGGCGAGTCATATCTGGGGCAGACAGCACAGGTGCACTGCAAAGAAGAGATTTTGCAGAGAGAAAAGCTTGATGGCACTCATCAGTCCAACTGAAACAAACTTTAGGACTACACAGTTGAGTTAAGGGGGCAACAACACTTGAGAAATTTTTGCAAAAACACCGGTAGTATCCAACCATGCCCAGGAATCTACGCAACTCTCTCCTCGTAGTAGGTACTGGACAGCGGCCACTTTTCCATCCAATGGCCGTACCTGACCATTCCCCACTTGCTTCCCTAAATAGGTGACAGAAGCCTTAACAAATTCACATTTCTTAAGGTTTAGCGTTAAGGAAGCATCTGCTAAACGCTGAAACACGTCATATAAGGTCGACAGGTGTTCATCCCATGTAGATGAATAAATGACTACATCATCCAAATAAATATTGCAATTAGGAACCTCACCTAAGACAGTTGACATCAAATGCTGAAACATTGCTGGTGCGTTTCGCAGGCCGAACGTCATTCGCGTATATTGTAGGAAAGCGTCAGGGGTGACAAACGCGGAGACTTCAGAAGCGCGTTTAGTGAGAGGCACCTGCCAATAGCCTTTCAGCAGGTCTAACTTAGTGATATATTTTGTGCTCCCAAGATTGTCAATACAATCATCAATACGTGGTAACGGAAAAGCATCGGCCACAGTGACAGAATTGACTTTCCTGAAGTCGGTACAAAAGCGAAAAAACCCATCAGCCTTTGGTACCAGAACGCACGGCGAGCTCCAGGGACTATTGCTCGGAACAGCAAAACCATTCTGCAATAAATATCTCACTTCGTTCTTCATTGCCTCCCGTTTACCTATTGGACAGCGATTAAGCATGTTGCTTGAGGGGTAATGCACTGCCGACCTCGATGTCATGCTGGATGACATTAGTACCAGGAGGAACGTCATAGAATAAACTCCGAAAACTTTCTATCAGCTTCATTATGTCTCCTCGCTGTTCGATCGTTAAATAGGAGAGCTGAGAGGAAAGCAGAGATAAAACTTCTGAGTTTTCAAAACATCCTCCTTGTAAAGCTTCCATAGGGACATTCAATCCATCATCCTCAGTGTCGGTAGGCAAGGTATAAGTTAGTAAGAAAACATGCTCAGAGGTTAACTCAGTCACCGGTTCACACGCCAAAGATTGAAAGAGACAGTGCTTCTTTCGCCACAGTACACGCGTTACGCAAGCGCTCACGAGTACGTGATACAAAATCAAGGACATTAGTCTCCGCAAATGAACCTTTACAAAGGAATTCCTCTTTCAACATATTTAAGGGTCCACGGACATTATGACCAAACACAAGCTCTGACGGACTAAACCCAAGCGAGTCCTGTCGGGCCTCACGCACAGCAAATAAGACTAATGGAACTCCATCGTCCCACTCATTCCCAGTCTCTATACAATACTTGCGCAGTGCTGATTTTAATGTTTGATGCAATCTCTCCAAAGCCCCTTGCGACTCAGGGTGATAGGCACTCGACACAACATGTACAGTTGTACAGTAAGGGAGATATTGGCAAAATTTCACCTGTAGTAAGTCAGTCTTGTAACTACAAACATACTATAACATTTGGAACATAAAAACACCCTTTAGGTCAATTACAGTAATTATTTTCTAAGAATAATTATTTACTGTACATACAGTAAGGGAAATATTGGCAAAATTCCACCTGTAGTAATTCAGATGTATAACTACACATGTCCTACAATCTTTGGAACATTAAAAAAAAAAACTTGGAGAATTATATATTTTTAAGAAAATAGCTTGTGTACTGTACGTACAGTAAGGGATATAATGTCTGTAGCGACATATTAGATTAAATATTTTCAGTCAGTTTGCCCACAACGCATTTACTGTGGCATTGAAAACATAATTTGTATTAATTATTGGACTTCGTTTTGTACTGAGAGGTAAATTTGCAGATGGTCCCTAAAGCAAGCCTAGGCGAATATTCAGCGAATATCAAACCTAAAACTAACTTTACCGCGCTATTCTAAGCGGGGTTATCGTGAGAAAATGACTCATAACGCGTATACGTGTTAATCGACTCCAGAGGGTTATTAAATGAGCCCCATACTGCACGCATAAATGAACATACTTTTAAACGTTACATAACATATTTCCTAAGATCGATCAAAAAAAAGCATATACAAAACATAAAAGTTCAAGTTATGTTGTTATGTTTGTGATTTCACAAAAGGAGTTTTTAAATTGTTGACAGACAATTAAAAATAATTGCTCTGTAGCACATAGTTGTGTAAAACACAACAAAAAACATCACATTAATGTGTTTACTAAAGTGAAACATTTTGTGTTAAATTGTGAACACATTTTTTAACTCAGTATGTGTTGTCCCTGAACACACTCAATACATGTTGAAAATAACACATTGTGTTGTTTTAAAAGAGTTGTTTTAACAGTGATAAAGTAACACTTGTCCCAGTTCCTTCCCACGTCATTTGAATATGCCCTCCTCTCCCCCCCCCCCCCCCCCTCTCTCTCTCTCTCTCTCTCTCTCTCTCATGTGTCATATGAGCAGTGTGGATTACTGTAAGGGACAGAGGAAAGCTCAGTCTCAGTCGAGCAGGACTGTGTAATGATCTGCTTCAACATGAGGACCCTTCCAGTCAGCTTTCTCCTGCTACTGGTGAGTTAAAGTTGCTGTGTGATGTGATACACTGGAGCCAGCCACATTGGCTTGTGTTTCTCTGCTCATACTACTAGACAACAGCCGTTTATGTTTTTATTGTTTGCCATGCATCAGGTAGTAAGAGCCTTAAAGGTAGAGCATGCCTGAATTAGTTCTGTTAAATTGGATTTGTGTTACTGCCTTTAGAGTTGTGGATGAAAGGGACTTTAAGATCATGACACAGGGACATTATTATGAACTTTAAGAATTGTTTTAATTGTAAGCTCATGCCTTAAAGTACCTGTATAGTCCAACATATGCTTATTAATAAAAGTAATTAATAATTATGTGTATACAGTCAAAAGTGCACTGTCAATATCTAGTAATTATATATAGTATTATTTATGATCTGCACAGTTATCTGCACAGCTTAATTTTTCAAGGATTGACATGTCAATAATGTATTTTGTGATGTGGTTTACAAACGGTAATGTCTTCAAGCATTCTTAGAAACATAAACATCAGAAATAAACTCCTAAACTTTAAAAGTTTTGTCATCAGCTGTAACTAATTAGCTTTTGTCCTCATTAGCAGATACTGACAACTAATAAACCTTTCAGCAGCCGGAAAAATTTAAATATTTCTTCGACTCCTGTGGCCTGCAATGTGGATTATAACATCTGTGCTATCATTCCATAATCAAAATGAAATTAGATTTAATGAATAGTTATCATACCAATAGTGTAAAAAAAATAACTGTGAAAAAAAATAAGTCAATTTAATAAAAAATTATAAATATATCCCTGCCAGATTAAATTAGGGGACTTTCACACTGACATATATATATAAAAAAAAGGAATAGTTAATTCCTTTATGCAACATTACTTATTCTCTCTTTTGGTGATAAAATCAAGTATAGATTTATATTTGATGTACATCTATGAAGTGAAAGTTGTATTTAATTAACCTGACTATTCTGTAATAACAACCGGCTGAATATACATTATCCCACTAATTACACAAATACTTGCCTCATAAGTAAATAATTATACATAAAATATTTATTTGAGTTTAAATATTTGAACACAAAGCTTCCATGAAGTCAGCTTCGATGAAGCAGCACATTCAAACTAAACCAATATTTAAGGGATATGGTGCAGTTACACATTTCACCACATAAAAATTATGGCAATAAAAAATATTGATTTAAGATGAAAATGTTTTAAAATTTTACCACCATCTTATAATCCATTACACTGTACAAAAACATCGTAGAAGAATGTCAACAGCTGCGTTTGTATGAAACGAGAGAGCGAGTGCAGGATGACATAATTAAATAACTGTACACATAGTATTGAACTGAGTTTTAATATTTTATTAGCTAACAAAATGCAAAGCTTCCACCACAAATAAAAACTGTTCCTAGCAAGAGTATGGTGCTGATTTCAGTTTCCCGGATGAGCCTGTGTTATCAGCTTTTACCGGTTGTTATCAAGGGATAACTGTCACGTAAAGTGTTATGGGAAACACAGGAGAAGGAACCAATTTGCAGGTACACCACCTCGGCCTCCGGAACAGCCTCGGCATCGGGTGCCACCTCGGGCCTCTGGAACAGCGTCGGGCACCGCCTCGGCCTCTGGAACAGCAACGGGAACCGCCTCGGCCTCCGGAACAGCAACAGGAACCACCTCGGCCTCCGGAACAGCATCGGGCACCGCCTCTGCCTCCGGGACAGCATCGTGCACCTTATCTGGAGACTCAGGCTTTGAGTCGGCCATCTTGTGCTGTGGCGCTGGGCTGGCGGCCATCTTGTGCTGTGGCGCTGGGCTGGCGGCCCTCTTGTGCTGTGGGGCTGGGCTGGCGGCCCTCTTGTACTGTGGCGCTGGACCTGTGGCCAATTTGGGCATTGGCGCCGGTGTCATGAGAAATCGAGTCCGCCCGAGAAATCGAGTCTGCTTAGGACCCCGAGTGATCACATTGGCTCAACAAACAATTAATGGGTATTATTTTTTAGCGCCTGATTACAATTCCTGCTAAATAGCGTTTTTATTTTTGTCGTTTGAACTTTGCTATAATGACCATTTATGTACTTTAAATTACATGTTTCATAGGCTAGTATATAGCCAACGCGCTTTAGGTTGTGAACTCAACCATTTCTCTTTTTTTTTTTTTTTTGTTACTCGCGTATCAGCATAGCATACAGCTACTCGATGTGTGTGTGTAAATTTATATTGTTAATCTAAATTATATAATATCGCAATTGCTAGTGCAGAACCGTGTTATTGTTGTATTATATACAGATATATTATTATTTTATGTAAAATGAATGTTATATTAATTTTACATGAAGTATGTCAGTATGCCTATTATATTTATACCATTAAGTATAGTAAGTGAATAATGGTTTTTTGTGCATTGAAAGTAACTAAAAATACAGCTAGATAGTTTATATAGATAGCAATAATTGCTATATAATTATAATTTGCAATTATAATAAAATGATTCTACTGTTTTTTTGTTTTTTTTTTTACATATAAATGTTCAAGCAATATGCACACTATCTATGTAAGACATTTATACATTTTTCAAAATGCATAACATTTTTAAAGAATCTTTACAGAAAGACATACTGTTGTGTCTTTGTGGTCAAAAACACCCTCACTGTTTTAATAGTTGGTGTTAAATGCATTAGTCATCATACATAGAGCAAGCAAGCCAAAGGCAACGGTGGTTAATTAAGAAAAAACTGTAAGATGTCGATACTGGAGTAAAAAAAACCTTTGGAGAAACCAGACTAACCAAAAACACTGGGGAGCAGTTCTCCTCTGTATATTCAGTCTGAACATTTGGTACAATATCATTGGTAGTTAACAGTGTTACTGCATTGATTCAGCTGTAAGGTTAGAGGTTAAATGTGCCATGTACAGGCAGCAACATTGTTTTCTCTGTGGCCCAGGTGAGGCATGCAGTGGCAGTGAAGAGTGCTAAGGTGCAGTCATCCATTCATAAATTCTTGCTGTTTTGCTGAAACTGGATACAGTTCATCCTATGTGAAGTCCATTGTGGAAGATTGGGGAATCATCAGTCTCAACGTAACTCGAGAGCGTCTCGGGACAGAGCTTCTGTGGTAAAGAAAAATATAAAAATGTTTAGGAACTGTAATATAATAACAATTTTTTCCCTCTCTGCCTTTGTAATATACAGTATGCTGGAAGACTTTCTTGACATCATACAGAACGGGTTCAGAATACAACAGAAGCAGGAAACATCAAAAATCACTGTTAACCGTAGAGCATCGGTTTACAATTCTTGCAAAAATCAAGTTATGATTTATGTGTATGTTGTTATAAAAACAATCAAACAGACATAAATGTAATCTGTTAAACTCAGTCTATTTTGCATTCAAACATTGCTTTAAATAAAGAGACAGGTGATTTATTTGAGCAGAGCTTGTTTTCTGCCTCCACTATTTGGAAAGTCTCATACGAAAATACTAATATATATATATATATATATATATATATATATATATATATATATATATATATATATATATATATCCTATTTTCTATGAAACAAAAAAACTGCTGCAATGAAAATCTCCTTTTGATTTATTGTGCCTTAATTTACTATTAATTTCATTCATAATTATTCACTTACTGAACGCTATTATAAAAGTATATACGTTTGTTTATGTTAAATAAAAGATAAACATGAGAAAAGAGTCGTATCTTCGCTTAAAATGCATCTTGAACAATCGGGTCCCACCTAGCGAGGACCCCTAAGATGGCGGCTCTCGCGATGCCTGTGCGCAAGTCGCAACGGAGGCACTTGTCACGAAGGACACAAGACAGGTAGTAATTCACACTAAAAATCTTCGTGTGATTTGTGCACGAGTATGACAGAACTAGAGGTGTGCTTAAACCCGTCCTGCACATGCATGCATTTGGGTGTGGAGGGGAGGGGCGATTAATGATTTGAGCTGATTTTCTTATTAACTACCAATATTATCCACTGTCCTTGTACAGTAATATGACACTGACAATACACACACAAATAATAGTAGTAACGTTAGTAGTGATAATAATAATGAATCATCTTACGGGTCCTCGCTAGGTGGGACCCGATTGTTCAAGCCTTTTTCTCGCGATCTTTGACGATGAGGTCTGTATTTATTGTTCAGGCGTTTTATCAACTCCATCTGCTATTTTTTCCACATATGAACGTATTTTGCTGGTAGTTAATACGATCTCAAATCTGACAAAGATTTTTAGTGTACATTAGTAACTGTCTCGTGTCCTTCGTTCGTGACAAGTGCCTCCGTTGCATCCTGCGCACAGGCATCGCGACGGCCGCCATCTTAGGGGTCCTCGCTAGGTGGGACCCGATTGTTCAAGATGCATTTCTATGATTTTAAGTGAAGATACGACTCTTTTCTCATGTTTATCTTTTATTTAACATAAACAAACACATATACTTTCATAATAGCGTTCAGTAATTGAATAATTAGGAATGAAATTAATAGTAAGGCACAATAAATCAAAAGGAGATTTTCATTGCAGCAGTTTTTTTGTTTCATAGAAAATAGGATATATATATGTATATTAGTATTTTCGTATGAGACTTTCCAAATAGTGGAGGCAGAAAACAAGCTCTGCTCAAATAAATCACCTGTCTCTTTATTTAAAGCAATGTTTGAATGCAAAATAGACTGAGTTTAACAGATTACATTTATGTCTGTTTGATTGTTTTTATAACAACATACACATAAATCATAACTCGATTTTTGCAAGAATTGTAAACCGATGCTCTACGGTTAACAGTGATTTTTGATGTTTCCTGCTTCTGTTGTATTCTGAACCCGTTCTGTATGATGTCAAGAAAGTCTTCCAGCATACTGTATATTACAAAGGCAGAGAGGGAAATTTTTTTTATTATATTACAGTTCCTAAACATTTTTATATTTTTCTTTACCACAGAAGCTCTGTCCCGAGACGCTCTCGAGTTATGTTGAGACTGATGATTCCCCAATCTTCCACAATGGACTTCACATAGGATGAACTGTTTCCAGTTTCAGCAAAACAGCAAGAATTTATGAATGGATGACTGCACCTTAGCACTCTTCACTGCCACTGCATGCCTCACCTGGGCCACAGAGAAAACAATGTTGCTGCCTGTACATGGCACATTTAACCTCTAACCTTACAGCTGAATCAATGCAGTAACACTGTTAACTACCAATGATATTGTACCAAATGTTCAGACTGAATATACAGAGGAGAACTGCTCCCCAGTGTTTTTGGTTAGTCTGGTTTCTCCAAAGGTTTTTTTTACTCCAGTATCGACATCTTACAGTTTTTTCTTAATTAACCACCGTTGCCTTTGGCTTGCTTGCTGTATGTATGACGACTAATGCATTTAATACCAACTATTAAAACAGTGAGGGTGTTTTTGACCACATAGACACAACAGTATGTCTTTCTGTAAAGATTCTTTAAAAATGTTATGCATTTTGAAAAATGTATAAATGTCTTACATTGATAGTGTGCATATTGCTTGAACATTTATATGTAAAAAAATTGTGTAGAATTATATTATAATTGCAAGTTATAATTAACAATTATAAACTAGCTGCATTTTTAGTTACTTTCAGTGCACAAACAGCCATTATTGCCTTACTATTACTGATTTGTAATAGTACAAGTAACTGTTGTACTATTTTATGTACTGTGTTATATGAGTTAAAGTCAATTACAATTGTAAATTTGTCATCATAATGTGATAATTGCTGTATGATTTTCTTTGAAAACAATAGTTTCTTAAATAATATACAATCAGCAATTGCAATACATGAACTGCTTGTAAGCAAAACCATATATAACAACATAAGTATACTTATTACAATATTGAAAATAATGTAAAAAATTACATGAATTAGGTAGTAAGTCAAAATAAATAAAAATCAAAGTGTGTGTGTGTGTCTATATATATATATATATATATATATATATATATATATATATATATATATATATATATAGTACATATGTTCGTTTTATTAATAATTATCTTTCAACTATCCCACAATCTTCTGAATTTGTGGGCTAAACGTGTTTTAGTCATCACAACTGAATTATTATTATTTTAGAATATATTCAAAAGCTGTGCTGAGGCGTTCTAGTAACCGAATATTAAAACTAATTACAATGCATTATTTATGAGATGCTGCTAGTTTTATGACATTTAAAAAAAAACAATTTGATCGATTACATTCTGTATGTTGCTTTTATTAAATTATTTTAGCTTGAAACAACAAGCTACCGCAGCTCCGATTAACCATGCAACAAGTTATCGCGATAACAACTTTTGATCAGGCATTTAAAACAGCTACCGCCTTGGTCCTAAGCGGACTCAATTTCGCGGGGGGACTGGATTTCTCACCACACCGGGTTAGCGGCCATCTTGTACTGTGGCGCTGGGCTGGCGGCCATCTCGTGCTGTGGCACTGGGCTGGCGGCCATTTTGTGTTGTGGCGTTGGACTGGCGGCCATCTTGTACTGTGGCGCTGGACCGGTGGCCAATTTGGGCATTGGCGCTGGGTTAGCGGCAATCTTGTACTGTGGCGCTGGGCTGACGGCCTTCCTGGGCAGTGGTGCTGGGCTGACGACCAACCTGCCGGAAGAGACAGGAGTGGCTGGGGCATCCCACCGACACCGAAACTGCAGGTAGCGCACGAATTCCCAGAACTCCAGCGTCTCCAACTGCGCCATCTCTTCCTGAGGCACTGGATCATTCAGCCCGCAATTGAAGTGGTCTTTAAGGGCCGCATCATTATATCCCATGCCTTCAGCCAGGGACCAGAACACTTGAGCCAGGGCACCCACTTCGTTGCCCTCTTGACGGAGGGCGGTCAACCGAAGATACTTGACCCGCCTCTCCGCCATCTTGGCTGGGGAACGGAAAAGGGACATACCGCTGGTTCCTACGTTGACGGAGTCCTTCTGTCACGTAACGTGTTATGGGAAACACAGGAGAAGGAACCAATTTGCAGGTACGTCGTTTATTAGGGATAATCCAAAAGGGTAAACAGTCCAGGCAGGGTCAAAACCAGAAGATCAAAGCAGACATAAACAAGACACTAACGCAAGGCAAGACAAGGATGACGGGCATGAAATAACATAACATGACATAACCTCGGCCTCTGGAACAGCAACGGGAACCGCCTCGGCCTCCGGAACAGCAACAGGAACCACCTCGGCCTCCGGAACAGCATCGGGCACCGCCTCTGCCTCCGGGACAGCATCGTGCACCTTATCTGGAGACTCAGGCTTTGAGTCGGCCATCTTGTGCTGTGGCGCTGGGCTGGCGGCCATCTTGTGCTGTGGCGCTGGGCTGGCGGCCATCTTGTGCTGTGGGGCTGGGCTGGCGGCCCTCTTGTGCTGTGGCGCTGGGCTGGCGGCCCTCTTGTACTGTGGCGCTGGACCGGTGGCCAATTTGGGCATTGGCGCCGGTGTCATGAGAAATCGAGTCCGCCCGAGAAATCGAGTCTGCTTAGGACCCCGAGTGATCACATTGGCTCAACGAACAATTAATGGGTATTATTTTTTAGCGCCTGATTACAATTCCTGCTAAATAGCGTTTTTATTTTTGTCGTTTGAACTTTGCTATAATGACCATTTATGTACTTTAAATTACATGTTTCATAGGCTAGTATATAGCCAACGCGCTTTAGGTTGTGAACTCAACCATTTCTCTTTTTTTTTTTTTTTGTTACTCGCGTATCAGCATAGCATACAGCTACTCAATGTGTGTGTGTAAATTTATATTGTTAATCTAAATTATATAATATCGCAATTGCTTGTGCAGAACCGTGTTATTGTTGTATTATATACAGATATATTATTATTTTATGTAAAATGAATGTTATATTAATTTTACATGAAGTATGTCAGTATGCCTATTATATTTATACCATTAAGTATAGTAAGTGAATAATGGTTGTTTGTGCATTGAAAGTAACTAAAAATACAGCTAGATAGTTTATATAGATAGCAATAATTGCTATATAATTATAATTTGCAATTATAATAAAATGATTCTACTGTTTTTTTTTACATATAAATGTTCAAGCAATATGCACACTATCTATGTAAGACATTTATACATTTTTCAAAATGCATAACATTTTTAAAGAATCTTTACAGAAAGACATACTGTTGTGTCTTTGTGGTCAAAAACACCCTCACTGTTTTAATAGTTGGTGTTAAATGCATTAGTCATCATACATAGAGCAAGCAAGCCAAAGGCAACGGTGGTTAATTAAGAAAAAACTGTAAGATGTCGATACTGGAGTAAAAAAAACCTTTGGAGAAACCAGACTAACCAAAAACACTGGGGAGCAGTTCTCCTCTGTATATTCAGTCTGAACATTTGGTACAATATCATTGGTAGTTAACAGTGTTACTGCATTGATTCAGCTGTAAGGTTAGAGGTTAAATGTGCCATGTACAGGCAGCAACATTGTTTTCTCTCTGGCCCAGGTGAGGCATGCAGTGGCAGTGAAGAGTGCTAAGGTGCAGTCATCCATTCATAAATTCTTGCTGTTTTGCTGAAACTGGATACAGTTCATCCTATGTGAAGTCCATTGTGGAAGATTGGGGAATCATCAGTCTCAACGTAACTCGAGAGCGTCTCGGGACAGAGCTTCTGTGGTAAAGAAAAATATAAAAATGTTTAGGAACTGTAATATAATAACAATTTTTTCCCTCTCTGCCTTTGTAATATACAGTATGCTGGAAGACTTTATTGACATCATACAGAACGGGTTCAGAATACAACAGAAGCAGGAAACATCAAAAATCACTGTTAACCGTAGAGCATCGGTTTACAATTCTTGCAAAAATCAAGTTATGATTTATGTGTATGTTGTTATAAAAACAATCAAACAGACATAAATGTAATCTGTTAAACTCAGTCTATTTTGCATTCAAACATTGCTTTAAATAAAGAGACAGGTGATTTATTTGAGCAGAGCTTGTTTTCTGCCTCCACTATTTGGAAAGTCTCATACGAAAATACTAATATATATATATATATATATATATATATATATATATATATATATATATATATATATATATATATATCCTATTTTCTATGAAACAAAAAAACTGCTGCAATGAAAATCTCCTTTTGATTTATTGTGCCTTAATTTACTATTAATTTCATTCATAATTATTCACTTACTGAACGCTATTATAAAAGTATATACGTTTGTTTATGTTAAATAAAAGATAAACATGAGAAAAGAGTCGTATCTTCGCTTAAAATGCATCTTGAACAATCGGGTCCCACCTAGCGAGGACCCCTAAGATGGCGGCTCTCGCGATGCCTGTGCGCAAGTCGCAACGGAGGCACTTGTCACGAAGGACACAAGACAGGTAGTAATTCACACTAAAAATCTTCGTGTGATTTGTGCACGAGTATGACAGAACTAGAGGTGTGCTTAAACCCGTCCTGCACATGCATGCATTTGGGTGTGGAGGGGAGGGGCGATTAATGATTTGAGCTGATTTTCTTATTAACTACCAATATTATCCACTGTCCTTGTACAGTAATATGACACTGACAATACACACACAAATAATAGTAGTAACGTTAGTAGTGATAATAATAATGAATCATCTTACGGGTCCTCGCTAGGTGGGACCCGATTGTTCAAGCCTTTTTCTCGCGATCTTTGACGATGAGGTCTGTATTTATTGTTCAGGCGTTTTATCAACTCCATCTGCTATTTTTTCCACATATGAACGTATTTTGCTGGTAGTTAATACGATCTCAAATCTGACAAAGATTTTTAGTGTACATTAGTAACTGTCTCGTGTCCTTCGTTCGTGACAAGTGCCTCCGTTGCATCCTGCGCACAGGCATCGCGACGGCCGCCATCTTAGGGGTCCTCGCTAGGTGGGACCCGATTGTTCAAGATGCATTTCTATGATTTTAAGTGAAGATACGACTCTTTTCTCATGTTTATCTTTTATTTAACATAAACAAACACATATACTTTCATAATAGCGTTCAGTAATTGAATAATTAGGAATGAAATTAATAGTAAGGCACAATAAATCAAAAGGAGATTTTCATTGCAGCAGTTTTTTTGTTTCATAGAAAATAGGATATATATATGTATATTAGTATTTTCGTATGAGACTTTCCAAATAGTGGAGGCAGAAAACAAGCTCTGCTCAAATAAATCACCTGTCTCTTTATTTAAAGCAATGTTTGAATGCAAAATAGACTGAGTTTAACAGATTACATTTATGTCTGTTTGATTGTTTTTATAACAACATACACATAAATCATAACTTGATTTTTGCAAGAATTGTAAACCGATGCTCTACGGTTAACAGTGATTTTTGATGTTTCCTGCTTCTGTTGTATTCTGAACCCGTTCTGTATGATGTCAAGAAAGTCTTCCAGCATACTGTATATTACAAAGGCAGAGAGGGAAAATTTTTTTATTATATTACAGTTCCTAAACATTTTTATATTTTTCTTTACCACAGAAGCTCTGTCCCGAGACGCTCTCGAGTTACGTTGAGACTGATGATTCCCCAATCTTCCACAATGGACTTCACATAGGATGAACTGTTTCCAGTTTCAGCAAAACAGCAAGAATTTATGAATGGATGACTGCACCTTAGCACTCTTCACTGCCACTGCATGCCTCACCTGGGCCACAGAGAAAACAATGTTGCTGCCTGTACATGGCACATTTAACCTCTAACCTTACAGCTGAATCAATGCAGTAACACCGTTAACTACCAATGATATTGTACCAAATGTTCAGACTGAATATACAGAGGAGAACTGCTCCCCAGTGTTTTTGGTTAGTCTGGTTTCTCCAAAGGTTTTTTTTACTCCAGTATCGACATCTTACAGGTTTTTCTTAATTAACCACCGTTGCCTTTGGCTTGCTTGCTGTATGTATGACGACTAATGCATTTAACACCAACTATTAAAACAGTGAGGGTGTTTTTGACCACATAGACACAACAGTATGTCTTTCTGTAAAGATTCTTTAAAAATGTTATGCATTTTGAAAAATGTATAAATGTCTTACATTGATAGTGTGCATATTGCTTGAACATTTATATGTAAAAAAATTGTGTAGAATTATATTATAATTGCAAGTTATAATTAACAATTATAAACTAGCTGCATTTTTAGTTACTTTCAGTGCACAAACAGCCATTATTGCCTTACTATTACTGATTTGTAATAGTACAAGTAACTGTTGTACTATTTTATGTACTGTGTTATATGAGTTAAAGTCAATTACAATTGTAAATTTGTCATCATAATGTGATAATTGCTGTATGATTTTCTTTGAAAACAATAGTTTCTTAAATAATATACAATCAGCAATTGCAATACATGAACTGCTTGTAAGCAAAACCATATATAACAACATAAGTATACTTATTACAATATTGAAAATAATGTAAAAAATTACATGAATTAGGTAGTAAGTCAAAATAAATAAAAATCAAAGTGTGTGTGTGTGTCTATATATATATATATATATATATATATATATATATATATATATATATATAGTACATATGTTCGTTTTATTAATAATTATCTTTCAACTATCCCACAATCTTCTGAATTTGTGGGCTAAACGTGTTTTAGTCATCACAACTGAATTATTATTATTTTAGAATATATTCAAAAGCTGTGCTGAGGCGTTCTAGTAACCGAATATTAAAACTAATTACAATGCATTATTTATGAGATGCTGCTAGTTTTATGACATTTAAAAAAAAACAATTTGATCGATTACATTCTGTATGTTGCTTTTATTAAATTATTTTAGCTTGAAACAACAAGCTACCGCAGCTCCGATTAACCATGCAACAAGTTATCGCGATAACAACTTTTGATCAGGCATTTAAAACAGCTACCGCCTTGGTCCTAAGCGGACTCAATTTCGCGGGGGGACTGGATTTCTCACCACACCGGGTTAGCGGCCATCTTGTACTGTGGCGCTGGGCTGGCGGCCATCTCGTGCTGTGGCACTGGGCTGGCGGCCATTTTGTGTTGTGGCGCTGGACTGGCGGCCATCTTGTACTGTGGCGCTGGACCGGTGGCCAATTTGGGCATTGGCGCTGGGTTAGCGGCAATCTTGTACTGTGGCGCTGGGCTGACGGCCTTCCTGGGCAGTGGTGCTGGGCTGACGACCAACCTGCCGGAAGAGACAGGAGTGGCTGGGGCATCCCACCGACACCGAAACTGCAGGTAGCGCACGAATTCCCAGAACTCCAGCGTCTCCAACTGCGCCATCTCTTCCTGAGGCACTGGATCATTCAGCCCGCAATTGAAGTGGTCTTTAAGGGCCACATCATTATATCCCATGCCTTCAGCCAGGGACCAGAACACTTGAGCCAGGGCACCCACTTCGTTGCCCTCTTGACGGAGGGCGGTCAACCGAAGATACTTGACCCGCCTCTCCGCCATCTTGGCTGGGGAACGGAAAAGGGACATACCGCTGGTTCCTACGTTGACGGAGTCCTTCTGTCACGTAACGTGTTATGGGAAACACAGGAGAAGGAACCAATTTGCAGGTACGTCGTTTATTAGGGATAATCCAAAAGGGTAAACAGTCCAGGCAGGGTCAAAACCAGAAGATCAAAGCAGACATAAACAAGACTTTGGAGGGTCCGCCGGAACCCGACTCGACTCCGGAGGGTCCGCCGGACCCTGACCCAACTCCGGAGAGTCCACGGAACTCCGAATAGACTCTGGACTGTCTGTGAAGACCTGAGGCGCCTCGGCTTCGGGCACTGCTTCTGGAACGGCCTCGGACACCACCTCGGTAACGGCCTCGGGAGCGGCCTCGAGCACCGCCTCGGCCTCTTGAACGGCCTCGGGCAACACCTCAGTAACGACCTCGGGAGCGGCCTCGAGCACCGCCTCAGCCTCTGGAACAGCGTCGGGCACCGCCTCGACCTCTGGAACAGCAACGGGCACTGCCTCGACCTCTGGAACAGCAACGGGCACTGCCTCGACCTCGGACACCACCTCGGCCTCCGGAACAGCCTCGGCATCGGGTGCCACCTCGGGCCTCTGGAACAGCGTCGGGCACCGCCTCGGCCTCTGGAACAGCAACGGGAACCGCCTCGGCCTCCGGAACAGCAACGGGAACCGCCTCGGCCTCCGGAACAGCATCGGGCACCGCCTCTGCCTCCGGGACAGCATCGTGCACCTTATCTGGAGACTCAGGCTTTGAGTCGGCCATCTTGTGCTGTGGCGCTGGGCTGGCGGCCATCTTGTGCTGTGGCGCTGGGCTGGCGGCCATCTTGTGCTGTGGCGCTGGGCTGGCGGCCCTCTTGTGCTGTGGCGCTGGGCTGGCGGCCCTCTTGTGCTGTGGCGCTGGACCGGTGGCCAATTTGGGCATTGGCGCCGGGTTCGCGGCCATCTTGTACTGTGGCGCTGGGCTGGCGGCCATCTCGTGCTGTGGCACTGGGCTGGCAGCCATTTTGTGTTGTGGCGCTGGACTGGCGGCCATCTTGTACTGTGGCGCTGGACCGGTGGCCAATTTGGGCGTTGGCGCTGGGTTAGCGGCCATCTTGTACTGTGGCGCTGGGCTGACGGCCTTCCTGGGCAGTGGTGCTGGGCTGACGACCACCCTGCCGGAAGAGACAGGAGTGGCTGGGGCATCCCACCGACACTGAAACTGCAGGTAGCGCACAAATTCCCAGAACTCCAGCGTCTCCAACTGCGCCATCTCTTCCTGAGGCACTGGATCATCCAGCCCGCCATTGAAGTGGTCTTTAAGGGCCGCATCATTGTATCCCATGCCTTCAGCCAGGGACCAGAACACTTGAGCCAGGGCACCCAATTCGTTGCCCTCTTGACGGAGGGCGGTCAACCGAAGATACTTGACCCGCCTCTCCGCCATCTTGGCTGGGGAACGGAAAAGGGACATACCGCTGGTTCCAACGTTGACGGAGTCCTTCTGTCACGTAACGTATTATGGGAAACACAGGAGAAGGAACCAATTTGCAGGTACGTCGTTTATTAGGGATAATCCAAAAGGGTAAACAGTCCAGGCAGGGTCAAAACCAGAAGATCAAAGCAGACATAAACAAGACACTAACGCAAGGCAAGACAAGGATGACGGGCATGAAATAACATAACATTAAACAAGGACTCCGTAACACAGACTAAGACAGACTGGGTATTTATACACAGAAGGATAATGGGGAAACAGGAGACAGGTGGGGGGAACAATCAATTACGCAACAAGGAGGAAGGTGACCATATAAGGGAACCGGAAGTGATCTGGGACAGACACAGTGAGAAGGAGGACATCTAGTGGAACCCCGGGGAACAACAACCCAGACACTGTGACAATAACAGACATCAGAATGTCGTGATTGACCAATCAGAATCAAGTATTCCACAGAACCATGTAATAATAAAAGAAAATTAAAACTCAAAATTTTATCAGCAAAGTGTTTATATTTTAAATAAATCTTCAAAGTAATGTAGGGGTCTAAATTTCAACTGTTAAATATATATATATATATATATATATATATATATATATATATATATATATATATATATATATATATATATATATATAATTTATTCACCCTCAAGTTCTTCCAAACCTCCATGAGTTTGTTTCTTCTGTTGAACACAAAATAAGATAATCTGAAGAATGATGGTAACCAAACGGTTGTTGGTAGCCATATTCTTCCATAGTATGAAAAAAAACAACAAATAAACAAACAAAAAGCAAACAAACCTGTAATCAATGGCTACCATTAAACAACATACTTCAAAATCTTATATTTTTATTGTTATAAAAAAAACAATTGCAGTTCACATTAAATTGTTAATCCTCATATGCTTCTTATGGTATAATCAGATACACACACTGACTTAACCTTTGTAACATAACTTATAATGACTTCTTTTCAACTCAGTCTGTCTGGAGTGTGTGTGAATGGGCTGACAGCAGGAAGATTCGACAGAAGCGTGCATGGATCATTGATTCATTTAGTATTGAGGAAGAACACCCTGGTCCATTTCCATACATACTAGACAAGGTGAGGGGCATCATAACAGCTTTTAGCTAGAGCTCTTTCAGTTCAGATTTATTTGAATAAAGTTTTTCACATTACATATGTCAAATTGCTGGATAATAATAATCATGTGTATGTTACTTGCTTTTCAGGTTTCAATTGATACGTTTTATTTACTAAATTTCAAGCTACAAGGTCAAGGTGTGGATGAAAAGCCAAAGAATATTCTCAGCATTAAAGACACAGGTGAAATTATAGTACATGGAAAGGTGGACTATGAAAAGGACCCTAAAGTTCTCTTTGTAAGTACTGCTTAATGAACAAAGTATCATTTGCAAACCAGCATTGAAATTAATGTAAATAGGCTGCAAGGAAGGCCTGTATATTGATATTCACTGGACTCAATTGCAGTTGAATTTTGAAGCAATAAACATATCCACTAATAAACCGAATACAAGGCTTGGGCTTGATATCAAAATATTGGACATAAATGACAATGCTCCAGAATTTCAAAAGTCAGTCTATGAAGTGACTGTGGACGAGTCACATGCTCAAGGTAATCTATTATAGTTTGCACTTCACTACTTTCTATTTCATTTCTGAAACAAAACACACAAAACAGAACATTCTGACATTATTTACTCACCCTCATGTCACTGCAAGCCACAGTGTTGTTATGTCCCCCCTCATAACATGAAAGGAAACATTGTAATTATAGTGATTATTACACACTACATTGGTTGTTGCTATATTGCTATTACTATTAAAGGGTTGTTTTTTGAGCTTGACAGCCCCTGGCTACTATGAGCTATTATTGAACAGCAAGGGCTCCATAATATTTCTTAAAACATAAATACCATATACTTAAGCGCACATGTTTGAAACAACATTAAGGGGAATAAAAAATTATGGACGTGTAATTACTGGCTGAAATATTAACACTTGGTTTTCTTAATATTTTTCTAGGCAAAGATGTACTGATTGTACAGGCAGGTGATAAAGATGATTCAGAAACAAACAATGGAACATTCAGTTTCACAATAAAGTATGTTATACCAAAAACAGATAATGTTGAATTGTATATACAGCAGAAAAACCAAACTGGGACTATTTATTTTAAGGGGTGTTTGGACTCTGAGGTATGGGCTTAATTTCTTTCATTGGGATTAATAAATGTTATTCCATTTAGACAACATACATTGTATTTCGTGCTTCATAAATATGTCTCCATTGCCACCAAAGAAATGTTCTCCTAAATTAATCTTTTCCAGAAAGCTCAGAAATATACAGTCCTTGTTGAAGCAAAGGACAAAGGCGAAAAGATACAGCTCTCAAGTACAAGTACAGTGATAATCAATATTTCGGATAATAACAACAATCTGCCAGAGTTCTTTGGCAAAACAGTAAGTTTCACAGTCGACTGTAAGATTAATAGTGTTTATGCTTGTGAGATTCTTGGTTATTGCTTTTAACGGCAAGTTAGACACACTTTCCAGTGAAACCCAATGCAATATTTGACTTATGTTTCAGGGACCAGGGAGGGTCAAGGAGAGAGAAGCTGGGGTTGAAGTTCTGCGACTGCAAGTAACAGACAGAGATGTCCGTGGCTCAAAAGCTTGGAAAGCCAAATACATAATTTACGGAGATACAAAAGAGATATTCAAAATAGAAACAGACCCTGTTACGAATGAAGGGATTTTAACAGTTGTTAAGGTATGCAGATGATTGATGATTCATTGTGAAAGCCAACCTTCTCAAAGGTTGAGTTTGTGTTTTCACAGAAATGCAGTTTATTGTTGTCTCTGCAATTTCGGATCGGAACAATTTTAACAAACAGAAAGATACACAAATATCTCTGTATACAATCATGTTGATTGTTCTCTAAACTCTCTTTATTTTAGCCAATGGACTACGAGGAGCAAACATATCAAAATCTGTCCATCAGTGTGCAGAACGAAATTCCTTACTATTCCTGTAAGATTCAAAGGAAAGTACCGAATGCAGCATGGGAGCTTGACCAAATAGCCCCAAACTCTGACAAGAGTGTTACACACCTCTATAATAGCATTCCAGTGACTATTTATGTTGAAGATGTCAACGATCCACCGGTGTTTATACCTCCTGTTAAACATATTCCAGTAACAGAGAACATCGATGTAGGAACAAGTCTTACAACCTTCACTGCTAAAGACATGGATGGAAGTTATGCAAACACATTTACGTAAGAGAAGCTAATGTTACTGTATGTTTCACTAATGGTACTGTATAGTTTTGAATGAACAGGATTGCATATAAATAACGATGAATTCATCAGATTTATTTGAATTTCAGATTTATTAAAGGTGAAGATATTGATGGATGGATAACTGTTGATGCAAAGACTGGACATGTATCCACGGCTAAAATTCTGGATAGAGAGTCGCCATTTGTATTAGACGACACCTATACAGTAAAACTGTATGCTGTGGATGAAGGTAAGACATGAAATATTCTTATGTTTTGCCAAGTATCCCTGACGGACAATTCCTTTCATTTTCAAATTCATTTCATTTGAGATACATGCACATTTACACAACCTCATGATTCATGAACAGCTTTCTAAATGTCAGTTTCCTCCTTGTCTCTGATTGGCAGGTGTTCCTCCGATGACAGGCACTGGAACTCTAGTGATTCACCTGATTGATCAAAATGATAACGTACCAATACTGGAGGTGAACACAGTCAGCATTTGCCAACATAAAGAGCCCACAATGGTCAACATCACAGCCGTAGACCTAGACTTTCCTCCATACGGATCACCTTTCTACTATGAGCTTTTAGGAGATGTAAAGGACAAATGGAGGCTTGAACCAGATCATGGTAATGGCACTCAATCCAGACCGCACGACGATCTCTCTCATTATATTTCACTTGGAAAACACAAGTTTTATGTTGACTTTATGTCCAGAACATTCTTCCATGACCTCCTTAAATTGTGTTTCTTTATCTACATTAAGACCCAAATAAAAAAAAAAATGAGTTTAAAAGAAAAATAATAAGCAGCATAGCTATTTTCAACTGATAATAATAAGAAATGTTTTTTGAGCAGAAAAGCAGCATATTAGAATGATTTCTGAAGGATTGTGTGACAATGAAGACTGAAGTAATGATGCTGAATTTCCACACACATACCAAAAAAAATTGGTTCAAATTGAAGTTTTGACCACAGGAATAAATTACATTTTACAATATCTCAAAAAATAAATAAAAAATAAGTAATAATTATTTCACATTATTTCTGACTAAACAAATTCAGACTTATTTAAAAAACATTTAAAACTCTTAATTATTCCAAACTTTTAGTATATATTTACAGTAATACTAATTCTCATTTTATTGTCTGTCTTTTTCTCCTAAAGGCACAACGGTGGGTCTTGTAAAAGAAGACAAAGTGTCTTCAGGTCATCACGTGCTCCAGATCAAAATATCAGACCAGCAGGGATTATACTCCATCCAGAACCTGACGGTCAAGGTGTGTGATTGCTCTTTAACTCCCAACTGCCATGGCAAGATGGTCTCAAATGCTCTGATGGGGTCTGTTGCAATCTGGCTGCTTGTTCTTTCAGTTCTCACAGGTGAGTGGTTTCCAATGTTTAGATGATTTTTATAGTGCTAATAAGTGATGAAGAATGTTATACAATACCAAAAACCCATCCTTCTGTACAAGTCAATTCAACCATTACAGGTGTGGTTAAACAATAAAAAAAAAACTTTCCATGGAAACCTGTAGAAACCTGTTTTTATGTCACATGTTTTTTATTTTTTATTTTATTATTATTTAACTTTTATTACAGTTTTGAAATGTTATTTAATTTGTTCTCTGTAAATACTGTAGTTTTGCCTCGCTAAAAGCACTTAGAATATATGTTTTTCTGCATTTGGTAAAACAATTATTCAGTTGATTTAAAGATTTAGTTCACCCAAAAATAAAAGTTTTGCTGACAGTTTACTCATCCACAAGCCATCCGAGATGTAGATATAGAGTTTGTTTAGCATTATATCGCTTACTCACCAAAGGATCCACTGCAAGGGTGCTGTCAAAATGTAAAGTGAAAAGCTGTGTGTTTGTAAGAAACAAATCCATCATGAAGATGTTTTTTAACTGCAAACCATCGCTTTGGCTTAAAATATGAGTCCTCAACCCTAATATTGTTTCCTCCATTGAAAAAAATAGTCTGAAACAGGAGAGAAATCAGCACAGATCAAGCATGGTTTACAAATGAAAACAGCTCTAAACAAATATGAGGGTGCATTTTGATGTGAGAAGACTAGGGCCGGGACTTTAACGCGTTAATTGAGATTAATTAATTACACAAAAAATAACGCGTTAACTAAGATTAATTAATTACAGAAAAAAAAATTCACGCATTTTTAATAACTTATTTTTGCACCGCGGAACGTTTCTCACTTGATGAGTTTCGGCGGGACCGATTATACTGAAGCACCAACTAGCGTTCGCATATCACTGCAGCAGCACATTGAGCCTCAAGTATCACCTCAACGCAAAACATATAGCAGCTAGCGTGGACTTTACACTTTATGTTGAAATGTGTATTATTTTGTTGGTGCAACAGTTTATGTTGAACTCTTTATTGTTTTGGCCAAGGTTGTTGAGAGTTGGACTTAGTATGTTATGGCCTCTGAAGCAACAGAGAGATGTTTTCTAATAGTCAGTGTTTCTAATGTTCTGAATGCAATTGACAGTATTGTGTTTTACTTAAAAAACACTTTACAGAAGGTTCCAGCACCTATAAGCTTCCTGAATTTCTGAAATGTACTATTTCTAAATTGTTTCTAAATATGCTATTGATACACTTCATGGCAAAAATTGCACTGGTCTGCTAGACTTGGTTGAACAAAAATAAACAATATTTTGTTGCTTAAGCTTATGTATTCAGTCATTATTCAATGGTATACTATAAATCCATGTGAAAAAAAATTACTTCTCACTGTTCTCAGGTCAAATATTTATATGCGATTAAAATGCGATTAATTTCGATTAATTAATTACAAAGCCTCTAATTAATTAGATTAATTTTTTTAATCGAGTCCCGGCCCTAGAGAAGACAAAAGTGGGAATGTGAAAGTATCCAAGTTTAAAAGAAATACTCTCTTTTTATATTTCAGCAATGTGCTTCATGAGTCTACTGATCACCTGCAAGACAGGGAAAAAAATGAGTCCAATGTTTGAGGAGAGCTACAGTAATCTCATGAAATCAAATACAGAAAGTCCAGGGACTGACTGCTCGGTAATTTCATCACACAACCCACAGTAACTGTTTTTCAGTAATGTTTGAATTTGTGCCTTTTATTCAGTTTTAGGTAACACTAAAACAAATGTTTTATGTCAACATTAGCTCAAGTAATTCATATTAGTTTATTTAATTACATGAGATAACCACGCATACGGCATTTGTTAATTTAATGTTAATGTAAAAATGACATATCAATTACATCTCCTTGTATAATTTGAAACACAAACACACACACACACACACACACACACACACACAGGTTTCCATGTTTTATTGGGTCATTTTATACTGTACATACTTTATTGTCTATTAATTAAAAATACCCCTCAAACAAAACTACTGGCAATTTTTTAGATTCAACACTTTATTCTGTATGATTCATGATGTGAGTTTAATTTCCTCGTGGGGACCAAAAATGTCCCTACAAGGTCAAAATTTAGTAGAATTACAAACCTTGTGGAATGCCAGGTACATGCACACACACACACACACACAAATTATACAAGAACATGTACTTCATATATTTTTTGTTTCTTGGTATTAGTGCTGTAACTAATTATTGTAATATAAAAAAATACTGTAAAATAGCATGCGTAACATTAAATTAAATTTGTAGATTAAAAATTGCTGTAAACATTTTTGTGCATGATTCGTACATGGTACTTTCATTAACTAGCAAAGTGTAACGTTTGATCACTTCAAATCATATTTATATCTAACATTCGCATCCTGTTTGCTACCATATGCAGGAGAACTTTTTCTTAAAATGATCATTATGCTTCATAATATCCAGGTGATTTATAAAGGACAGCAGGCAGTTTCACAGGATCCACCGCCAGTCTACAGCGACCAGCAATTCAGCGACCAGCAATTCAGCCAATCGATATATAAGGTGATTATTAAAGTTTTTTTTTTTTAGTTTTTTTTTTTGCATAAAATGGCGGTAATAATTGACGTTTCGCTTACTTCAGCACAACTGAACATTTTTCACATGCTTTTTTCAACCAGATATCGAGCATCAGAAAATCAAGTTTTAGAACCATGCGTTCATACAAAACCAATGCATCTTACTCGGGTAAAAACCTCGCCGTTCTCATCAACCAGGAGATTTAAAGCTTTACATTACTATTCTACTGATTACTCATTCCTTATTAATATTTTTCCTCATTTCACAACTTAAAAAAAAAAGTTTAAAGAACATTTTTTTAATGTTCCCATCATGTTATAAAAATGTTTATTTTGAATGTCCAATTTTTAAATGTTAAAAACTTTATTTGTTTATTTAGTTTGTTAATTAGTTGAACATAAAGGGAACATTCCACTTATTATTATTATTATTATTTTTCCAAACATTATGGAAAAGTTACTTCTGCATATTTAAAAAAAGTAGTAACATTTAAAAAACATTCGATGAATGTCCAAATGAAATGTTTTGATTCCACTTTTTTCCGATTGTCCACAGTTATTCTACTAACTATAAGTAACTTTGCAGCTACAAAACTAACTCTCATTAAAATATTAATAGTCTGTTAGATGAAGGTTAGGATAAGTAGATTAAGTTTTACATGTACTTGCGAAGTTTCTTATAGTCTGTTGGTGGAGCATAAAAATAAAGGGATATTCAGCAGACAGTGTAGTACTGTAATGACTATTAGTTGAGTTGTAAAGTTACTAAACATCTAAAGTGGATTTATCTAAATAAAATTTTAACACTGTTTCAGACATACTGTAAAACCTTCCTTTTTAATCTTTAGCTCAACAGGTTTTTTGATCATGAGAAATACATTTGGTTAATAATGTCTAAATGTTTGAATAATTTTCATGGTGCTTTTGTTTTTTCCTTCTTCTGTTCAGAAACTACTTGCTCTCCAAACCTGTGATGATCAACATGTTATTTACAAACCGCACTGTTACGCAGATGAAGGACAACCTATGGACAATGGTGAACTGGATGCAATATCCATTCCAGAGGATGACTTTCAATCAGAGATGCTCAGAAATCTGGACAGCAAGTTCAGTAAACTAGCAACCATTTCCAGACCCGACCTGATGAGGAGGTGAAAATTATCTCCGGACTTGTAGCCAGTGTATACATAAATATATAGCACAAAATGCAATTAAGGGTTTAAAAAGGTTTTACAGTTCTCTGAATGTCAATAAATATGCATTTGCATTTCCTGAATGCAAATAAACTAGTGTTTACAAATCAACAAACGAATAATGTTAACATTTTAGGTGAGCTCAGGTTTTTGGGCTTTTGTTGTATGTATTTTCATTCTGTATTTTTTGTTCTGTGTTCATGTGGAATCATTAGAATGTATTTAATGCAAAATAAATGTGGTGTAGTTATTTGATAAAACCTTCTTTAAGAGTAGTACTTGGGTGGATGGTTTTAGGTTTTTGAGTTTTTAGGAACTGATAGGCGTTTTTGTTTCGATTGTTTCGCTGGGCGTGACATTTCGTCACCTTGGAATCACAAGGTTCTATCTGACATTCACACATATTTATTCTATGACAACATGCGTTTGTAAGAAAGAATCAATCAGCATCAGCTTTCTTTGTCATTTCACTGGAATGCTCCCTAACAGAAGGAAATATTATATGTGAAATATTTTAACTGTAATATATTTGTATTTATATATAGTCAGTGAAATATTTGTCAGTGTTTATAATCCCTTAAACTCATTCCTTGGGACTTTAGCGGCCAAGCACCTCTCTGACTACCTTAACTGTTTGAGATCGCTAATATGAGCCAGATGCTGAATGTGCCGGGCAAGCTAGGTCACTCTGATGATGACAGTGACTGTAAAATCATCTGCTCAAATTGAACCCTTCCAAAAAATGAGTATATGCTTTATTTTATTATTTTGTAACTGTTATTAAAATACCAGGAGAGTTTTACACTACTGCAGTAGTAAGAGATCCATCTGGTGAAACATTCATGCATATACACTGTTAGACCTTACCAGGTTTTTTTACAGTAAAATACTAGCAACACTGTTGCTAGCTAGTTGCTGTAATGAATCTTTTAACAGTAACTAACTGGCAACAGTGTTGCTAGTATTTTACTGTTACTGAACCATTACGGGGACTAACTGGCAACAGTGTTGCCAGTTATATACTGTAAATAAAGAATTACAGTGAATTTACAGTGTTTGCAGTTATCAGAATCAGAATCAGAAAGAGCTTTATTGCCAAGTATGTTTGCGCATACAAGGAATTTGTTTTAGTGACATAAGCTTCCAGTACACAGAGACACCAACACACAGACAAAAAAAAAAAAAAAAAAAAAAAAAAAAACAATTGTAGCCAAATAAATAAGTGTATAAACAATTGTGCTATAAATGATAATGGGATAGGATTGAAAAAGATGCAGGGATGTACTAGGATGGAGGGGTAACAAATAAATATAAGGATGTTGCACTTTTGTTTGCATAAGCATAAGTGGGGAACATTTAACTGTTCATGAGGTAGATTGCCTGGGGGAAGAAACTGTTTTTGTGCCTTGCTGTTCTGGTATTTGCGGCTCTGAGACGCCGGCCAGATGGCAAAAGTTCAAAGATGGGGTGACTTGGATGTGAGGGATCCAGAGTGATTTTATGAGCCCTTTTCCTCACTCTGGATGTATACAGTTCTTGAAGGGTGGGCAGGGGAGCACCAATAATCCTTTCAGCAGTCCGAACAGTTCTCTGTAGTCTTCTGATGTCTGATTTTGTTGCTGAACCAAACCAGACAGTTATAGAAGTACACAGTACAGACTCAATGACGGCTGAGTAGAACTGTTTCAGCAGCTCCTGTGGCAAGTTAAACTTCCTCAGCTGGCGAAGGAAATACAACCTTTGTTGGGCCTTTTTAACAATGGAGTCAATGTGATTGTCCCACTTCAGGTCCTGAGAGATGGTGGTTCCCAGGAATCTGAATGACTCCACTGCAGTCACAGGGCTGTTCATGATGGTGAGTGGGGAAAGTGCAGGGGGGTTTCTCCTGAAGTCCACGATCATCTCCACTGTTTTGAGCGTGTTCAGCTCCAGGTTGTTAAGACTGCACCAGACAGCCAGCTGCTCAACCTCTTGTCTGTAAGCAGACTCATCACCGTCCTGGATGAGGCCGATGACTGTAGTGTCATCTGCGAACTTCAGGAGCTTGACAGAGGGGTCTTTAGAGGTGCAGTCGTTGGTGTAAAGGGAGAAGAGCAGAGGGGAGAGAACACATCCCTGAGGGGCACCAGTGTTGGTGGAGCAGCTGTTTGATGTGAATTTCCCCAGTCTCACTAACTGTTGCCTATCTGTCAGAAAGCTGGTGATCCACCGACAGATAGAGCTAGGAACGGAGAGCTGGGTCAGTTTGGTCTGGAGGGTTGTTGGGAAGATGGTGTTGAAAGCCGAACTAAAGTCCACAAACAGGATCCTCACATAAGTCCCTGTTTTGTCCAGATGTTGCAGGATGAAGTGCAATCCTATGTTGATTGCATCATCCACGGACCTGTTTGCTCGGTAAGCAAACTACAGGGGGTCCAGTAAGGGTCCAGTGATGTCCTTCAGATAAGCCAGAACCAGTTTTTCAAACGACTTCATGACTACAGATGTTAGAGCCACAGGCCTGTAGTCGTTAAGTCCTGTTATCTTGGGTTTCTTTGGGATGGGGATGATGGTTGAGCGTTTGAAGCAGGAAGGTACTTCACACAACTCCAGGGATCTGTTGAAGATCTGTGAAAAGATGGGGGCCAGCTGGTCAGCACAGATTTTCAGACAGGCTGGTGTAACACCATCTGGGCCTGGTGCTTTTCTTCTTTTGTTCTTCTTGAAGACCTGGCGCACATCATCTTCACAGATTTGAAGAGCAGTAGGTGTGGAACGGGGGATTGCAGGAGGTGTTAATGGTTGTGCAGGGAGATGGTCAGAATGGGTGTTGGGGGTTTCAAATCTGCAATAAAACTCATTCAGGTCGTTAGCAAGCCGTTGATTAGCCTCAGTGCAAGGGGATGGTGTCTTGTAGTTTGTGATGGCCCTCAGTCCTCTCCAAACTGAAGTTGAGTCGTTGGAAGAAAACTGGTCTTCCAACTTTTTAGCGTAGGTCTTTTTAGCCGCTCTGATCTCTTTGTTCAGTGTGTTCCTGGCCTGATTGTACAAGACCCTGTCCCCATTTCTATAGGCATCCTCTTTGGCCTGACGAAGATGTCTGAGTTTTACTGTAAACCATGGCTTATCGTTGATGAATGTTAAATAAGTCCTGGTAGGAATGCAAACATCCTCACAGAAACTAATATAGGATGTTACAGTCTCTGTGAGTTCATCCAGATCGGTGGTAGCAGCTTCAAAAACACTCCAATCAGTGAGGTCAAAACAAGATTGTAAATCCTGCTCTGTTTCGCTGGTCCATCTCTTCACAGTCCTTACTACAGGTTTAGCAGATTTAAGTTTCTGCTTGTAGGATGGTATAAGATGAATCAGACAGTGATCAGAATTTCCCAAAGCTGCTCGTGGAACAGAGTGATATGCATCCTTTATTGTGGTGTAGCAGTGATCCAATATATTACTGTCTCTGGTGGGACATGTAACATGCTGTCTGTATTTTGGCAGTTCACGGGAGAGATTGGCTTTATTAAAGTCCCCAAGAATGATTAAAACAGAGTCCGGGTGTTGTTGTTCTGTCTCTGTGATCTGATCAGTGAGTTTCTGTAAAGCTGAGCTCACGTGCGCTTGCGGATGGATGTAAACACTAACCAGAATGAACGAGTGAAACTCCCGCGGCGAATAGAACGGCTTGCAGTTGACAAACTGCATTTCTAGATCAGGACAGCACATCTTCTTTAACACAGTTACATCTCTACACCACCGCTCATTGATGTAAAAGCATGTCCCGCCGCCGCGCGATTTCCCCGTGGATTCCGATTCGCGATCCGCTCTGAACAGCTGAAAGCCCGGCAGATGGAGCGCGCTGTCCGGTATGGCGTCATTCAGCCAGGTTTCCGTGAAACACAGAGCAGCAGAGTGAGAGAAATCCTTATTTGTCTGAGAGAGCAGAAGGAGTTCGTCCGTTTTGTTGGGTAGAGAGCGGAGATTTGCCAGATGGATGCTAGGCAACGGCGTTCGAAATCCGCGCTTCCTGAGTCTGACGAGCGCTCCCGCTCGCTTCCCCCGTCTGCGCGTCCTGAAGCGTTTGATCAGCGCCGCCGCTCCTCCGATAACAACGTTCAGTAAAACGTCTGAATAATTTAAATCCGGTAAAAGATCTTGTGGTGTGTTCTGCCGAATGTTCAACAGTTCATCCCTGGTGAAACTGATAGTGTTTGTTAAACAAAAAACAGGAAAAACGAACAAAAACAGTACAAACACTGGAGAGCCAAGCACTGAAGCAGCCATGCGCGGCGCCATCGAGTACTAGCAGTAGTTAGTAGTTAGTAGTTAACAGTAGTTATTTACTGTAATTTACTGTAATTACACGAAACCACTCAGTATAATACAAATAAAAAAATATAATAACAAAAGTAAAATAAATAAACAACAACGGCAGTGTATTTTAGTAACTTAATCAAGCATATTTTCAATAAAAGCAAATTAATGAATCAATATTTACAATAAAATTATAACAGAATAGAAATAATGTTTTCTTCCTTTACAGTATCACACACACACACACAAAATATGTAGTGACAAAATATAATACTCAGTCACCATTGACCCACATGTTGTTCCAAACCTGTAATAATTCAACAAAAATTAAATTACCAGTTTGTCTTTATAATGAAAGTCTCAATAAATATTGCTTTTGCTTACTTAATTACATGTTTTCTATGCAAATTTGGTAAGGTTCTGCAAAAATGTATGGACATGTGGATTCACATTTTGAACCTTTCTTTTAACTGTAGACCCAGTTCTACCAGAAAGACTCGGGAGATACATACATTTATTGACAGATCTTTTATACAGGAGTATAAAGACGTGATTGGATAATGCTGAAGGTAATTAGTGACGAAGTGATTGAGTCTTCCTGGCAGAACTTAGGCTAAAGCTTCCATTTCTACCAGAAAGACTCGGGAGATAGAAGGATGTACGAAGCATACATTTATTGACAGCTCAGCGAGCACAATTATAAATTTCTTTGGCGGAAGGCCCCGTCCATGGTTCGTAATCCGAGGGTAGCGAATCTGCATTTCCTGCCTGAAGACGAAGGCAGGGGCGCAGCAGACCCCCCTGGAAGGTAAGGACAGGACCATCCTGGTGGTGGTGGGGAGGGTGGAGGTTGTTGTCGCGTCGGCATCTGCGAACTCAAACATGTGTAAGTACGATCTTTTATACAGGAGTATAAAGACGTGATTGGATAATGCTGAAGGTAATTAGTGACGAAGTGATTGAGTCTTCCTGGCAGAACTTAGGCTAAAGCTTCCATTTCTACCAGAAAGACTCGGGAGATAGAAGGATGTACGAAGCATACATTTATTGACAGCTCAGCGAGCACAATTATAAATTTCTTTGGCGGAAGGCCCCGTCCATGGTTCGTAATCCGAGGGTAGCGAATCTGCATTTCCTGCCTGAAGACGAAGGCAGGGGCGCAGCAGACCCCCAAAATTAGGTGGATTATGAGACCTCCAGACGGGGCCAGCCTTCCCCCCAAAAAAGTAGATGAAGTATACCCACCAGTTGTGAATCCTAAGGTTCCTGGAAGAAATAGAGAGAGAGTTAGCATGACCAGTATAATGACGTTAGATTAAACTTCTTAAGTTTTTACAGGAATAGCCGCAATAGGCCAGACACAGACAGCAACGATAGGCAGACACAGACAGCCACGATAGGCAGGCACGGACAGGCCTCAATAGACCAACAGAAATAGCCACGATAGGCAGACACAGACAGGCCTCGATAGACCAACAGAAATAGCCACGATAGGCAGACACGGACAGGCCTCGAAAGACCAACAGAAATAGCCACGATAGGCAGGCACAGACAGGCCTCGATAGACCAACAGAAATAGCCACGATAGGCAGACACAGACAGGCCTCGATAGGCCGAACATAAATAGCCACGATAGGCCAGACGCCAGAGGTGTCAAGTAACGAAGTACAAATACTTCGTTACTGTACTTAAGTAGAAATTTGGGGTATCTATACTTTACTTGAGTGATTATTTTTCAGCAGACTTTTTACTTCTACTCCTTACATTTTCAGGCAAGTATCTGTACTTTCTAGTCCTTACATTTTAAAAATAGCTTCGTTACTGCTATTTCATTTCGGCTTGTTTTCATTCCGGCTTGTCATCATTAAAAAAAAAAAAAAAAAACCTATCCAGATAAATCGCGCCATCCGGATGGAGTGAATTTGATTGTGGTTGGATGAGAAGTATAAACATATACCATTCCGACACCCTATTGGTCTTTACGCGATCCATCGCACCTGCACGTGACACAAATCACATCACAGTCCAGCCAGGACCAGAGCCATATAGAGTGAGAGTTGCGACAACTCCATTGACTCCAATGGAACGCTTTTTTTACAGCAATGGCGGCTCGTGGAGCCTCTCAATAGTTCCCGGAAGTAGCGGCAAACCGATGCCGCGCCGTAGAAGATGCAGCAGAACAAACCGTTTGCGACGCACTTTTAACAGGTAAGACGTTTAAATAATAAGATTGAATATTATCAGTACATCTTAATAACAATAAATTGCAAATTAAAACCTTCTAGTAGATAATCACTCATTAAATGAGTAGATTTAAGATTTGTTATCAGATAACTAACAGATTAGGCTAGGATTGGAGCTGCATAAAGTTAGTAACCAACACCCTAATAATTGTAAAATCTGTTCTCATAATTCAGTTTCATCCATCGTGTTTGCAATTAGAAAAAAAGGAGTATAAACATATTTTTTTGCAGGGTGGGGAAAGTTAGCTAACGTTACATAGCCTATTACGTTAGTTCAATATAACGTGTGACAGCGGTGAGTGGAAGTGGTAAAAATGAGGTTATAAAGTTTGTTCCTTATTACACGTATTCAATTACTTAATAATAAAATGCACCCTATTGATATACATTTAGAGTGAATTGAGTTTGCAAAAACATGGGTGGAGTGTTTTTAGTCATTGTGATTCATTTACTATTACCTGTCTATATTATATAATAATACTGTATTATATACTTAGACTTGTTAGTGTATAAAAGTAACATACTGTAATATTATGTGGGTTCTGGTAGGTGGAGGATTAGTGGTGCCACTGAAGTGTTCTGTGATGGAGCATCAGTGAGGATGCAGGTCAGGAGAGCTGAGGGGACCTTTTTTTTTTGATAGCTGAATTTTCATTATTTTTCTTAGTGCTGCCTTTGCATTGCTTGATCTTTATTTTTTTTTCTTGTCTCTTAAATTTTTTTAATAAACCCTGGTAACTGGCTGATGGTTCACAGGAATGCTGACTGGCTGCTGACTGACTTGCTGCTGGTTGACTGGGCAGTGTCACCTGTCCCTGTCTCTCCTCTCTAGCCATGTCCTTTTTCTTCACTCTCACTTTCCTTTCTCTGAGTGTCCTCGTTCTTTTTTCCTCAACTTTTGAAACTGATAGAGGTAGAATACATGGTTTTGCTAATTTTAAATATTGAAAATATCACATCACTTTACTTCAACTAGTACGAGTTTGTACTTATTATATATGAATCACCTGAAATAACATAGCTGTAATCAGCAGCCATTTCTTGTATGTTCACAGGTCTAGGGGTGCATCGTGGAGCAGGGCCCTCCTCTTTTTGACCACAGGACGGTGTACAAAGATTGTGGGAATAGCATCTGGTCTCAGCCTACTCTTGAATTTTTTGGTCATGACAAATTGCATTGCCACAATTTGTCTGCATACTGACTTCAGTTTAGTTTCCACACACACCTTTTTTTTTGTCTACCCACTTACAGTACATATCACATGGTGGTTAAATGCACAGTTATAGGTAACACTGATGACTCCCTGCAATGTCTCACCATGAGTCTCAGCTCCCTGGGTTTTGCAAGGCTTTGCTTGTTCCTTATTTCTAGTAAAACATTGTCAATGTAAAAAAGTGCAAATAAATGTAAGTATAATTACCTAACAATTTTTTGTTGTTGTAATTTTTATTTGTATTTAGATTGCTCCAGCTGACTTGAGCCAACCATTATTTTCTCCTCTCTATGTCAGCGGGGAAGCCATACATTCGCACACCTTTCTCTGACTGAGTGGAGCATCCCCATGCAGCACAGTAAACCACGGTGGAGACTATGCAAGGACAACATGAAAGAAAGGACACATACAAAATGCTTGTCATGCTATTAAATTTATTAGAAATGTATTCATGAATTGCTGTAAATAGTTAATTGTATAATTACAATTTAAAATAACTGTTTTCTATTTTAAAATGGAATATACTCCTGTGATGCCAACCTGAATTTTCAGCATCATTTTGAATGGCAGTGTACATGTTTATATACGAGCATGCTTAAGTTGTTTTAAACCTGAATATATTGTGTACATGAATAAGTATTGTAAGAATTATACTAGATATAATAGATATATTATTTATAATACATAATTATATTACTATATGTAATTGTAAGAATTATAAACCGTAAGCTTCATTTTACATTTATTTAACATGCTAATTACTGCTGGTAACAGTTAATTGACCCATAGTGCGGTGCGAGCTGAAAATCACCTGTTACCAGCCTGTCTCTGTACTACCTGAAAGTCATCGATATGACATGAGTTAACATTAGATCAGTGAAAAAATTGACAATATGTAACGTTAAAAGGCAACAGCAACCCGTGTTTATAAAACTTAACGTTAGCCTGAAATACGTTTTTAAAATAACGGTAATTGAACACTAATCCTCAAATATTACCCGATTTGATATTTTAAAAACAACATCGCTGTAACTACATACTCATGCTACATACATATGTCAGTGTGTTGTATAAACATATAAAATAAATGCATTTATTGACTCCTTATTACCAGAAATCGCAGTTCTGTCACTCTACTCTATCAGTTTGAATGGCCGCCAATGCACTTCCTGGAACTATTTGAAGTCTACACGAATCACGTGACAACTAAACATTTCGAACTTCCGTTGTCACAACTCTCTCTCTATATGGCTCTGGCCAGGACATAGACAGTTTTGGGTTCGTTTATCAAAATATATATTTCTTAAAAGTAGGGTTGGGTATGGAACCGGTATCCGATCGCCTCAGAGTCAGTCCGCTTAAATTTCACATGAAACCAGCGTCAGACCGGTCTCCTTCCGTCTTTCAGCGCGCTCTTCAATCCGCAGAGGCGTAGACCGCGAACGGATCAGCGCATGCGCACTTAAACAAACAGAGGACACAAGGTATGTGTTTATCGATAGATTGTTAGAATATCCATATCTGTGCAGTTCTTTGTCATAAATACAGTTTACAAAAAGTCACGAGGTAGCAGTCGGTTTCTCATCTGTAAAGTTTTCGCTCATCACACCACAGCCATTTCCTCCAGCGAAAATCTAGCCCTTAGGCTAACACATATGAACGAACACATACTTTAATTACACTTACTAAAATATACTTAATTTAATCATACGTACTTTATACATACACTACTGTGCAAAAGTCTTAGACACTTTAGTATTTTCACTTAAAAGAATGGTGTTCGGACAGTTATTTATGTATTTTGCTGTAGTATGTCAGTATAAAATATCAGTTTACATTTCCAAACATTAATTTTCCCGTTGTCAGACTGCTTGTGCATTCAGAATCGCACTAGATTATTACTAAAATTAATGACCAACTGATATTTCCTACTGACACACTACAGCAAAAGATATAAATAACTGGCTTAAAACCCTTTTTGGGGAGAAAATACTAATTTTTCCATAAGACTTTTGCACAGTACTGTATTTTAAAAACGACATTGTTGCTACTTTATAAAGAATGACCATACAGTAATTCACAGAACTGATTTAAAACAGTGACAGACAGCACTCATGTTAACTTTTATATCAGAGTGAGTGACAGAGATACAGTAGAAACATTATGTGTGCTTTTGTATTAAATAATGACCCAGATTGTGAAATACATTTATTAGCCTTAGATTAAGGGAAGCACAACTTGCACAACAAGCTATGGATTTATTTTAAATATTTGTAATGTTCTTTAAAGTTATCCATAGTTTTTTTGTGTTTCTTTTTTTTAAAGTATCGGTTCAGGCACCGTTTAGGAGCCGGTACCATTTTAAAAGTATTGAAAAGGCACTGGACCCTATTTAAAAGTTATTATTTCTCACTGGCTCTTTTACCAAATGAGTGCTTTTTCTTCGTCCTCCACAAATTAAGCTACTGTAGGTAGTTCGGTAGCGAGATGTTTTAATAAATTAGCGTTTTCGATTGACGATGCGATTGACAATGTTGTGATAAGTTGGCTATACCAACTTTGTAACTCGTTCCCCCCCGAACACTGGACATAGCAGACGTATGTACCAAATACAAGAAGCTATGAATCAAGAAAGTATCAGGATTATGATTTCTTTTTCAGTTTTAGTTTTTGATCAATCACTTGGATTAATCATTCATTTTGACAGCACTATAATGTTTACTGTAAATAGATCACCATACAAGTGTAATTGTTACTAAGCCTGCACCAATGTTCTTGTCCATTGCCCTCGCAGATTCCTGCAGCTAATCATAGATGTACATAAACATTCCATTAAAAGTTATTGATGACAAGCCTCTGAAGTTTGACTTTTTGCACTATAACAATACTTATTGGCAACTAGTCATCATATCTCTAGTCCTTTAATGTATTTGCATTGTACTAAAGTGCGTTCATTTTAAATGGGCATATATGCGGCTGAGGAAGACCTGAAGGTCGAAACGTTGTTTAATTAAATTCCTCTGGAGCAGTAGTTTTCAGTGTTCAGACTTCACTTCTTTATTTGTCTATATCATTTAGTTGTCTTGCACCTGTGTCCTAATTGGATGTTTGGGATGTGCACACCATTTTTGTATTTTTATATATGCGGCTGAAACAGGAAGCCTAGTGCATCCCAAATTTTTCAACATGAACATTATAGTCATTATGGCCTATGGCCTTTAGAAAAATGTTTTTTGAGGAGGTGGGATAGTACACAATAGGCCCCTGTGGTGCGGCCTAAGCTTTTGTTCTTAATGGCATTTTTTTCCCCTTACATTACTTTTACTTTTATACTTTAAGTAGTTTTTTAAACCAGTACTTTTACACTTTTACTTGAGTAAAAAGCTTGAGTTGATACTTCAACTTCTACAAAAGTCTTTTTAAACCCTAGTATCTATACTTCTACTTGAGTAATGAATGCCAGTACTTTTGACACCACTGCCAGACGCAGACAGCCACGATAGGCAAACGCGGACAGGCCCCAATTGGCCGAACATAAATAGCCCGATAGGCCAGACGCAGACAGCCACGATAGGCAGACACAGACAGGCCCCAATAGACCATACATAAATAGCCACGATAGGCCAGACGCAGACAGCCACGATAGGCAGACACAGACAGGCCTCGATAGACCATACGGAATAGCCATGATAGGAAGAACACAGACAGCCTCGATAGACCGTACAGAAAAATAGCCATGATAGCCAGACACAGACAGGCCTCGATAGACCATACATAAATAGCCATGATAGGCGAGACGCAGACAGCCACAATAGGCAGACGCAGACAGGCCTCGATAGACCGTACAGAAATGGCCATGATGGCCAGACACAGATAGGCCTCGATAGACCATACAGAAAAATAGCCATGATAGCCAGACACGGACAGGCCTCGATAGACCAGCGGAAATAGCCACAATAGGCCAGACGCAGACAGCCACGATAGGCAGACATGGACAGGCCTCGATAGACCGTACAGCAATAGCCATGATAGCCAACACAGACAGGCCTTGATAGACCATACATAAATAGCCACAATAGGCAGACGCAGACAGGCCTCGATAGACCGTACAGAAATGGCCATGATGGCCAGACACAGATAGGCCTCGATAGACCATACAGAAAAATAGCCATGATAGCCAGACACGGACAGGCCTCGATAGACCAACGGAAATAGCCACAATAGGCCAGACGCAGACAGCCACGATAGGCAGACGCAAGACAGGCCTCGATAGACCATGATTAGCCACGATAGGCAGACGCAGACAGGCCTCGATAGACCGTACATAAATAGCCACGATAGGCCAGACGCAGACAGCCACAATGGCAGACGCAGACAGGCCTCGATAGACCATACGGAATAGCCATGATAGGAAGAACACAGACAGCCTCGATAGACCGTACAGAAAAATAGCCATGATAGCCAGACACAGACAGGCCTCGATAGACCATACATAAATAGCCACGATAGGCGAGACGCAGACAGCCACAATAGGCAGACGCAGACAGGCCTCGATAGACCGTACAGAAATGGCCATGATGGCCAGACACAGATTGCCCTCGATAGACCATACAGAAAAATAGCCATGATAGCCAGACACGGACAGGCCTCGATAGACCAACGGAAATAGCCACAATAGGCCAGACGCAGACAGCCACGATAGGCAGACACGGACAGGCCTCGATAAACCGTACAGAAATAGCCACAATAGGCAGACACAGGACAGGCCTCAATAGACCGTACAGAAAAATAGCCATGATGGCCGGACATGGACAGGCCTTGATAGGCCGTACAGAAATAGCCACGATAGGCCAGACACAGACAGCCACGATAGGCAGACACGGACAGGCCTCGATAGGCCGTACAGAAATAGCCATTATAGCCACACACAGATAGGCCTCGATAGACCATACAGAAATAGCCACGATAGGCCAGACACAGACAGCCACAATAGGCAGACATGGGACAGGCCTTGATAGACCGTACAGAAAAATAGCCATGATAGCCGGACACGGACAGGTCTCGATAGACCGTACAGAAATAGCCACGATAGGCAGACACAGACAGGCCTCGAAAGACCATACAGAAATAGCCACAAAGGCCGGACATGTACAGGCCTTGATAGACCATACAGATATAGTAACACCACCACCAGTAATTGCATGAATTTACCTGATTAGTTACAGGAGAGCTTGCTGAGCTTCAATAATGGTTTTGAATCAGGTCTGATGTATGATTCAAATGCTGAGGAAGACCATCTGCCCATGATCTTAACAGCTGATGTAGAGATCCCTCGTTCAGCTGCTGAAGTAGCTGCCCCAATTCTGAATGAATGGCCAGTAGATAGACTGCAGCTTTGAGAACAGTGGTTAAGTGAGTTCTAAACAGCCTTGGAAAGGGGGCTCCGTTAGAAAAAATAGAGCTGGTGCGTTTTAGAAATTCTAGGTCGGATTTTAAGAAATTTCACCATGCAGAGAAGGGACAGGATTTATTGATTTTAGAATTGTTAAGGTGACACCAGAACCTTGCACATCGGTTTTGAGTGCTTGAGGAGAGTGTGAAGAATTTTTGGTCCGAATCATAGATCTGAAGGAAATGACGCGAGCAGGATCAAATTGATTGGTTTGAAGTGAATTCCCCTGGAAGCATAACCTGTAGAAGGCAGATAAACACTGCCTCGAGAAGAATATTGAGGTACTTCGAAGGAAGGCTGTAGCAGATGGAAGTAATTAATTTTGCAATATGGGCAGGGTAATAGGCAGACATTGTCTTTAATTTGTTGGAAGATTTAGCTAACCCCTCAAGTAGTAATAGAACTGAATAACCAAAAGGCTTGAAAATTAGATTATAAAATTTAGCGTGGATTAGATGCTGGCAAGGAGACTGCGAATAGAGAAATTTTAAGATTTTTTTTTTTTTTTTTTTTTTTTTTTATTAAGACGAGAAGGAGCAACGGTCGAAATTAGAATAGGAACGCAAAAACTGGAAGGAAAAACATTAGAGCGGACCATGCAACGGGTAGGCTTGATTGAAGAGGGAGCAACGCCTTAGAAATGTGATTTCCAGCTGACGTAAGCACTTCGTTTAGTATCATGTCTGCTAACGGAGGGCAGACTGAAGAATCCGGTTGGCTGAGGGCACAGCTGTCTGAAGTCAAAAAGTGTAAAGTGAAAGCCGCAACAGCCGAGTAAGAGTGATGAACCAACACCAGTAGATGCGCGAAATAAACAAGCCTTGATTGTAGCTTAACCGCTGATACGTCAACTTAATAAAAAAAAAATAATAAAAAATGGGGAGTGACAGTTAAGGGGTTAAGTTTAAAATACGCATATATCGAATTGACTTAAGCTTACTAGCACACATTGCTAATCTTAATGTAAACAATTAAACATTGTTTGTCTTAGTAATCTTATCAAATTCTGAACATTTCCACTCTGTAACGAATAATTTTTCTGATGACGTCAGTTTGACAGCATGAGCAGAACCTCCTTAAGGTGCCCCTCCAGCCGTTAGTTAGCTATGAGTGATGGGCGGTCACACTGCACTTTTCTCTCCAATGACTCCATTCATACGCATGCAAATGCGTCGGACCGGAGACGCAAGCTTATGCGAAATTTCGCATTTCGCTGTGTTCAAAAATTCAAGTTTGGTGAACTCTGACCAGGGAATTTGCATAACGCGAAGATGTGGACCAGTAGAAGAGCGATACATTGCTGCAGGACCTCTCTGTACAAAAATTCAAAAAGGAAGCGCTATATAACTTTTAGCTGTTTGCGCAGCGTCCTATTTTATAATACATTAAAAGATTAATAAAGAAAAGAAGCTGCATGGTTTGTAGTGTCGACGGGAACAGATGATACATTGGAATGACAAAGTTTTATATATTTTTTTTTTTTTTCTTCTCCCCCTCCTCCCCTAGGGTGTATATATTTATAGAGAGATACAGAGTAACGTTACAATATAATAAAACGCTTTAGACGCAGTCGCAAAAGACACAGTGCTAGCAAGCACATATTAATCCATCTTGTGATAATTGAGGGGAGACAGTTTATCTTTCTCCCGCCCATATTCGCAGTGGCGTTCGAAATAATTTCGCATGTTTAAAGTCTAGTGTGACCGCGCCTTGAGACTGAGACCAGGAGTGCAAACAAACCATGCCTGCTAATTAATATTCGGTTTAAACTGGAGATATGTCACTACTCTGAAATAAGGTCAGCAGCAACTCATGTCACGTGGAGTTATATGCCTGCTGACTGAGCATTGAGCCGAATCTTACCTACGACTCAAAGGAGGGTCCATATTCGCATCAGCTTGGTAGATCCAGTGTTCATAATGCGCTAGCCCAAGAGTAAGCCTTGTAAAGATGAGGTGAGAGCAGCGGTTCCCTGCATCTGCAACCATAGAATCCCATTAGAGTATGAACTTTTCAGGAATAACGCAAATGAAAGACTGAATAAACAATGATTAAAGCATAGGATTAAAACAGCGAATCTCAAGTGTGCTAGACAGAGCTTTCCCTGAAATGCGAAAAATCTTTATCAGTATAAAGATTGTAGCGTTTATGATGAGCCTTAAAGTGCCTCATTATGAAGAAGTTATTCAGAAAATTGCATGCACTATGATCAACATCTTAATTATGCTGTGCAAGTCTGCTAGATAAACAAGAACGAAACGCCCAGTGCTTTATTTGAACGTGTGAGTATAAATCCTTGCAGAGAATAAGTTAATGCCCAGGCGCCGCAAGTGCATAGAACGAAATGATACTTATAATGCTGTAGACTTGTGAAGTGATGGAGGCGAGATGCCGAAGAGACCGGCAGCCTTAATTCTGTCTGCTGGTCCGGAGAGACTTCATTCGTGCAGATTCACATGAGCGTGCAGATGAATATTTGTTGATTGAGACCAAAGTCTTTTCAGGTGTTGAGACCCAAGCAGCACTGACGCGACATCTCGGAAAGCACCAGCGTTGCCAAGACCGTTTTTTTTTTTTTTTTTTTTTTTTTGTGGGTTGCCTTTTCTGTCCTGGGTTTGAGGTGACCCCAATTGTGTCATATATAGCCCCTAGAATGTGAATTCTACCGATAAATCCCCTTTGAACGCGATTGGGCTATTTTTTTTTTTTTTTTTTTTTTATATAGTAGTAACTGGCGGTTTTGAGAACCTGGCAACCCTGGCCTGGAAGCACACGGAACTCCGCCAATGTTCACATCCTCTGCCGAGAAAAGCTTGTAAATCATCCAACACAAACGACTGCAGATAATCGCCGCGACACGGAGCTAATCCAACGATCCCGTGTGCATCTTAGAGGAACGTCAAACTCTAGATAGTTTGCGGGGCACGAACTTAATTACAGCAAGTAGATGAATAAACACAACAGCTTGAGCAAGTACAATCGCGTCGGAATCTGCGGTTGTTGTCGCGTCGGCATCTGCGAACTCAAACATGTGTAAGTACGATCTTTTATACAGGAGTATAAAGACGTGATTGGATAATGCTGAAGGTAATTAGTGACGAAGTGATTGAGTCTTCCTGGCAGAACTTAGGCTAAAGCTTCCATTTTTGCGGCTGAAAAAAAAATGAAAAAGAAAAAAATATATATATACCTGTATTATGAGAACCAAGTACAACAACAAATACATATTGGCAAAAAAGATATTCCTTAAATAAAACCATGATTGGACATAATGATTTTTAACACTGACCTTTGAATAAGCTCAAGTGTGGCACTGGCTGACTCGTGGTACTCAATATAAAAAAAATAAAAGCAACCAAAAAAACGCAGAGAGTGCTGCAGCAAAATCCAGCTTCTCTTCAATGCAATGTGTCACTTTCCCCTCAATGCTGACCATCCACTTGAGGTTAGAAGTTTATCTCCTGAAAAAATGAAAAGTCACTATGAAAACTGCAAAGAAACGTAGGTTGTTTACTATATATTTTATGCGTACCAAGCATGATGAGCCATGGTATGGCTGGTAGGGTTTGCTCAGTCTCCATTGACATCTTGGTGGAAGTTTCCTTGAAAACAACATTAAAAAAAAAGATTACTCAGCAAAAACGTAGCAATATTCCCTTTAAAAGGGTTTATTTTAATAGTTTTATTTAATTATTTAAATAAAAATTAGTGCATTAAAGGGAGTGAGCAAACTTTTCTACCATCTTATATGAATTTGCAAGTGGAAGCACAGCTCTGAAAAATTACAAGCCACAAATGCACACCCTAGGACCTGACAGTGGAGGTTCGCCTGTGGATGCCTATGTATAACTTTATCTTGTTTTTGTGACTGCCTGTGATTTCTGTGCATATGAGGCCTAAACGAGGAGAATTTCTTAAATGTACAAGGGCACTTCTGCATTCCACAGGCATATTGAAAATTTACTCTATGTTGGTGTCTTTTTATATGTGCATAAATAACACTAAGCTGGTGGAAAGGCACATTGCACAGTTTGCATCTGTACACTTTGGCAAATGTTGACTAACCAATTAAATGAATAAATAAAACATTGATTTGAACAACTAAATAAATAAACAATCTGAGTTGGTAAATTTTCGATCAATTCAATATTTTGCAACACCAAGGGATGTCACTCTAAGTTTTTCACTCTAGCTCAAAACTCAGCTAACCATATAGCATTCTGGAAACAAAGGAAGTCCAAGAACAAATAAAAACGATTTAACTTCACATAAAGTATTCTAGAAACCACAATTATATTTGAACAGTTTACTTACTCCTTGTGTAAGGTTCCATTTTAAGGCTTAAAACATGAAAACGTCACAACTGGTTGACTAACGATGCATGCTGAAAAGTAAACAAATGACTTGATAGCCACCAGGCTGCCTTAAAGAGGCAACACCTTCACTTTTAGGATAAGGCAGTCAGTGCATGTGTATGTGTGTGTTAATGCATATTGCATAAATCTTTGGTTTCTGCCTGAATATGTGTACACTTCACAATATAATGTGGCATAATGCACTCGAGTAGTGTCGGAGGACAGTAATTTACTGAATAATGTTACAGTTGGTACCTGTAATGGGTACATAGAGTAATTTACTGTAATTTATTATTTGAGCTGCATAAATTCTTAAAGATGCACCTCATATTACAGTAAGATACTGTTCCCAGAAGATACAGCAAAACACTGGCTATTTTACAGTCATTTACCCTAGAAAATACAGCAAGGGTTAACAGTGTAGGCTAAAGGCTGATTAATACTTCTGCGTCGGTCCTATGCCATATTTACGCTGTAGGCTATGCTTCAGTTTTCATTTATACTTCTGCATCATTGTCCATGTCGATGTGCAGTACACACTCAAACTGCTAGTCTTCGGTGTCCACTGCATATAGCTGGTGTAACCCGCAGTACCATGACAAAAGCCGAAGAAGAAGCGGCTTGTCAGAGAAGCAATGTATTCATTAAATCATTATTCAAAACTACAAAGGGAGACAACAATGGAACAGGAGAAGATGGCAATCTCCACGAGGACTTGTACCATGGCAGATCAACATTGTTTGTCACAGATGACTACTGATGTATAATGCTATGTAGTATAATAAATTATAAGAATAAATTATAAGAAACTTGTTCTTACTTGTTTTACTATTTAAGAAGGTTTAACATTTAAAATATATATTTGTACATATGTACATACGAAACAGACATTTATGTGTGCACATAAATACATACAAAACTCAAGTAAATACAGAGAGGGGTTCTAGCAGACCAATCACTGTGCTTATGGTCTGCGTAGAATTGACACACTGTTAGATTTTTGGAGAGGTGCACATCAGCCTACGGTGTAAGGGAGTGGGTCTATGTGTAGGCTATTGCGTAGGTTCGATGCAGAAGTATAAATCAGCCTAAAGGGATCAACTTTGTGGAAATAATTTTGCTAAAGCATTGTCTTTTTTCGTGCACTTTAAAGTCTTAAAATGTCTTACATTTTACAATATGAATCCTTAGAGGTCAAAGAGTCGAACGTGTAATTGATGAGGTCTTTATCACTTTCTGTGGAATAAATTCCTGGACAGATGTATTCCAGTAGCTGCTTAAACTGTTCCTGCAATTATATGTTTAATTATCCACCATATTCCTACAGCAAATTAACATCTGCACTGGACAAAATATTTACCACCTCCTTTTATGCTTAAAAAATATTCAGTGAATGTCATAGAAAACATTAAATTGAAATTCCTTATTCATGTCAGCACATTGTTACAACACAAATTTTATGTCTATTTCTTGAAGTAGTTTTTTTTTTTTTTTTTTTTTTGCAAGCTAGAACCTCAAACCTCAAAACAGAAAATTACTTTTTAGAATTAGAAGGTTATCTGTTCCAAAAATTCCCATTTACAATTTTAATAGGATATTTATATTGTATATTTAGAATACATTTAGGGTGTCTGTCATTTTCATGTATGAAAAAGAATTGTTCCTCATATCACTTTCGCTATATGGAATGCAAATCTTTGAAACTCACTTTCTCAAAACCGTTTCAGAATGCAGATGATAGAACCTTATAATTCCAACGTGCTGAAACTGTGTTGGCGAGGAAACTGCTCTGTTTCAGGTGCTTTTAATCATTTGCTGTTAAATGTGAAACTGACTGTTTTTTGTTTTTTTATGGTGTTGTACATGGACACGTGGGAATCGATGAAAAACTCAATGAAGCATAACATTGATTTTCTGTTTGTTAAATTTTATTTTGACAGGTCACTCGACCTGTTCAACCATTTTTATTTTTATTTTATTTAACACGCAGCTCTTGAAATAGTTCACTTTAACATGCCACACAGTAATTACTTCACAATAGCACTTTGTACAACTGTGCCGCAACTTGTTCCCTGTCATAATTTGCATAAGCGTGTAAAAATATACAACATTTAAAATGAAGTGTTGTATAAATAAAAGTTTAGGAATCATATTTGTTTCCTCCAAATGTCTAGAACCAGCCCTAGTCAGTGTCACAATCACTGCAAAGGACAACAAGTTAACCATCTTTCTGGCACAATCATGGATTAACAGAAAGGTAAAGACATACATGGGGGCTTACATGAAGTCTCGACACAATATATATAATTGTCCACTGTGTGAGACCTGATAATTGCAATTGCCGATCCATCAGTGGGAGACCTTACGCAAGGTCTGTCTCCTACTATGTGAGTCATTGTATGATGATAATAAAACTGATTTGAACAATTGATGTTGAGAAATGTTTCAGTATTTTGGGAAAATAGTAACAGTGTGAAAGAAGGAAATCTGAACCTATATTGTATCGTTTCAATTACATCAGCTTTAATGAGTAAACAGAAGAACAAGGTGACTGTGTGTGAATGTGTTACAGGTTTTGTCACTTTCACTGAAATTAAACTTTAGGCAATCTATTGTCCGGTATATTTCAAGTATGAATGTTTCCAACTGGGATAAGAATAAAGCATCTACAGTATAAAACAGGCAATATGATTAAAACTATGCTGTATGTATATATACAGTATATATATATATATATATATATATATATATATATATATATATATATATATATATATATAATATAAGTGGCAAGGCATGGAAGGTGTAGGATTATCCTTGAACAGTCCATCTCATTAAATGAACCCAAAAACTTATTCCACAGTTCGGTACGATTCCCCATCGAACCATTAGCGTGTCATAAAACACAGTCATGGTCCCAAGATGGCTAAAGGAGATGTCATCCCCCCCCCCCCCCACACACACACCCCTTTTACCTTTTGTGCCTGTCTAATCTCAGACAGCAATGCCAGGACAGCAGGATTTCTCTTTGTTCTCCAAATTAAAGACCAAATGGCCAATGAAACCCTGTGGTGACCCCAATGCATAAATCCCCAGCCTTATCAGGAAACGAAGGTTGCTAAGGCATTCCTATGGCCCAGGATCACAACAAACCTTAAACCAGGGAACACCTCCTTTCTGCAGCTGTAAATTCCAGAGACTTTGTCTCCAAATCCAATAGACTGAAATTAACCCACTTGTGGTTTAATACAAACAACAAAATTGTCTCAAAATTGTCTCAAAATTGCTTCCAATAAGCTGAATTGATTACCAATATTTACCTCACATATATCGTAAGTATCATGTATGTTTTATATAACCTGTGGTATTCTTTCTGTGTCTTTAACTTTCATAACAGCCTGTTCGTAGGGTTTTCTACCTCAGTTATAAGAACTAATCACCAGAAGTTGCCTCATACATGTGTATTCTCTGTGTTGTGCATGCTTTATATTACTCAAGTTAATTTTGTGTGCACTTATCACGGCTAAATCCATATTTACTTCCACCTCAACTATGGGAAGTATATGTATTTTGGTACCTACTTGATGGGTAAATGATTACTAGAATTTTGATATAAAGTAGATGTGTGTAGGATGCACCATATTTAAAATATTAAGTTTGCTTATTAAAGAGGATAACTAAACTTTTAGGAGTTTGGTCACACACAATCACGTAGACATTACACTAATTAACTGCAATAACCAGAGGATAATTCTCATGCTAAGTTTCAGGATCCTGCCAAGTCAAGCAACCACACATGTTCTTTATTAACGAGCTAATCAAGGCATTATAAAACCGGTATCTTAGCCTCAGTTCTGGATCGAGCCTCGAACAGGATTCGACCAGTTCTCGTGCAAACCTCCAACAGGAACAGTCTCCTCGCACTCGTCTCCTGAATACCTGTAAGCCAGACGTAACGTATACTCACCTTTGTGTTACACTAACCTGTGTCCTTGTTCTGCTGTCCTCAAGAAAACAGTGATTCGACGGTCGCTGTAGTTTCCCGTGATTATCCCGAGTTGGTACCGTCTTCGCTATCTAAGAAGGAAGAGAACATTAGTGAGCTATCTGTGACTGTGGCTTTGACACCTCTGTACCGAACGAACTCACCTGTTTGTTATCCCGTTCCATGTGATTACCATACAGCCCACACTTGAATAACGGAGCTTTCACCGTGCACCTGAGGACAAAGGATTCACCAAGCACTTGTATTATATTAAATAAATAAGCTGTTCTGAATTCACCTACCTCTGTCTCCCGAGTATATCTTGACAGAAGGCTCGACGCAAACCAAAAGTGAATTCAGCACAGCCCGAGGACAGTGCTTCTGTTAACCCCCTGTTCCATGTTGATGTATATGACAAGTTCAGTCTCACAACCAGTGCCCTTCTCCAGCCTGGAAGAGGACTGCAATGAATACTTGATCATCCTGAATCAAAATGCTTGCTCATCCTGGAGCAACATGCACCCCAATACCCTATGGAGAGATCAAAAATATATTTTATTATCCTGCGATTATCCGGGGCTGCGTTGAGATGGGCAGAAGCATTGTGGTTTCAGGAAACTGTGGTCACCTTGTCCTTCCAGAACTTCATTTGCCATTTTAGAGAGGTTTTTGGGGAACCTATAGACGACGACTCCTCCCCAGATCTTTCCCTGAAAAATCCCCAGTTAAGCCCAGGATGGGCTCCCGATACCCAGTTAAGCCCAGGATGGGCTCCCGATCCCCCGTTAGGCCCAAGATGAGCTCCCGATCCCCAGTTAAGCCCAGGATGGGCTCCCCATACCCAGTTAAGCCCAGGATGGGCTTCCCGATCCCCAGTTAAGCCCAAGATGAGCGTCCGATTCCCAGTTAAGCCCAGGATGGGTTACCGATCCCCAGTTAAGCCCAGGATGGGCACCCGAACCCCAGTTAAGCCCCGAAGAGGCTCCTGATCTCTCGTCAGGCCCCGAAGAGGCTCTGGATTGCGCAGAGTCCCCTGCTGCACTGCAGCCCGCCAGACCCATTTTTCCACCTCGGCCCGTCAGCCCGCCTGCTCCATGCCATCTCTGCCTCCCTTTGGCTCCACTGAGGCCCATCTGCCCCAGGACTCCTAACGGCTCCCTCGTCCATCCAGACAAACCTCGGTCGGTCATCGCTTCCGCCATGGACTTCTGGGTATCCCGCTTCGCCTCGACCCTCCACACCTTTGGCTTCACCTGGCTCCTCCCTTCCTTCGGTTCCCCTATCATCCTCGCTCTTCCCATCATCGCCCTGGTCAGCCGAGTCCTCAGCTCTGCCTCAGGCACGCGAGCCAGCTGCTCCGCCTTGGGCTTCCAGACTGGCGGCATCGACCTGGTCCGTAGAGCACTCCGTTCCGTTGGTTCCGTCATGCACCCTGGTTCCGCCTCTGTGGATCGCCCTCGGGATGTCGCCCAATCTCCCTGTCAAAGCTCCCCCCTGGTTCCTCCCACTGTCGGCTCCACCATGGTGTTGGCCTAAAGATTCTCCAGGCACCACGTCCACAGAGAGAAGAGAACGTAAGTGAGCTATCTGTGACTGTGGCTTTGACACCTCTGTACCGAGCGAACTCACCTGTTTGCTATCCCGTTCCATGTGATTACCCTACAGCCCGTACTTGAATAACGGAGCTTTCACCATGCACCTGAGGACAAAGGATTCACCAAGCACTGGTATAATTGTAAATAAATAATGCTGTTCTGAATTCACCTACCTCAACAAACAAAGTTTCAAAAAAGTATTTGGATGTATGACAAAAATTTTCTGTGCCAAAAATCTTACTTCATCTTACTTAAGTTTCAGAGATTTTGGAGTGCTGCATGGGACTTGCTCAGGAAGAAAGTTTTCAAAGAAGGGACACCTGAGGACAAAGAATTAACCAAGCACTTGTATAATTGTACATACATAACGCTGTTCTGAATTCACCTACCTCTGTCTCCCGAGTATATCCTGACACTAAGCATGGACAAAGTCTCAAAAAAGTATTTGGATGTATGACAAAAATTTTCTGTGCCAAAAATCTTACTTCATCTTACTTAAGTTTCAGAGATTTTGGAGTGCTGCATGGGACTTGCTCAGGAAGAAAGTTTTCAAAGAAGGGTTTCAAAAAAGTATTTGGATGTATGACAAAAAAATTTTTGTCATACAGCCAAATAGTTTTTTGAAACTTTGTCCATGCTTAGTGTCAGGATATACTCGGGAGACAGAGGTAGGTGAATTCAGAACAGCGTTATGTATGTACAATTATACAAGTGCGTGGTTAATTCTTTGTCCTCAGGTGTCCCTTCTTTGAAAACTTTCTTCCTGAGCAAGTCCCATGCAGCACTCCAAAATCTCTGCTTGGTTAATTCTTTGTCCTCAGGTGTCCCTTCTTTGAAAACTTTCTTCCTGAGCAAGTCCCATGCAGCACTCCAAAATCTCTGAAACTTAAGTAAGATGAAGTAAGATTTTTGGCACAGAAAATTTTTGTCATACATCCAAATACTTTTTTGAAACTTTGTTTGTCATACAAAAAAGGGTGTTTTTTGGTTATAAGGAAAATATAATTTTGTTCAGCTTCCTAAAGAAGTCAGAATTATGTAAACAGAGGATGCAGTTTGTTTTTCCGGGACAGCAACGGAGTTTCACAAGTGTGTTCGTTGATGAAAGTTTTATAAACAAGGCCCAGTTCAACGCTGGATTTACACATCGTTTGATACTGAAAGACGGAGCGGTCCCAGCTATAAAAGATCCCGAATGATTCAGAACAGTGGACAATAAATCAAACTGCATAAATTGTCTGTTTTGTTGACATTCGCCACTCAAGTGCTCGTCACTCTTTAGCTCTGTCCAAGGCGCACGTCCAAGAGCACGGCTTTTTTGCAGAGAGAATCGTAAATAGCGGCTGAACAATATGTGTTTTTTTTGACAGACAATGCCGATATCTTGGAAATCGGGAGGCGGGGGGCGATATCCGATATAAAGCCAATATGATATGATGTTTGGATATGATTAATATTTAAGAAATTTTAAATCATTTGACAATGGATAAAAATACATGTGTAAAAGAAACATGTTTATACTTTAGATGAAAGTATTTTTCACAATAAATATAAATATTTAAATAAATATTTAATAATAATATAATTAAAAAGAAAGTTAACACTGTATTCAACAGGGCACTCAGTATTCTGGGAAGTTTGTGTGCACTGGGAATCATATTTTTCAAATAAAGCCAGGGTAACCCTCATTTTACATACAGCACACAGTGAAAATGACATGAATATGACAGTGGGCAAATGCATAAAGTGCAATATTATTTGAAATCATGACTTTATAGGTTAAAGCATTCAGTTCACACAGACTGACATGAAAGCTGATTCATCACGCAGAGAACAGGCGATCATGCTGGATACACATACACACTTCTGTAAGGGAAACAGGTCAATTTAGCTCAAAGGGAATCATTTAAGATTTTAAAGGGAATTTGAACAGAATCACTGTTTCACGGCTGCTCACGGAGACGCGCCTGCGGTTCAGTGAACGAGCCGTTTAACATCAAATCTGCGCTGGATACTAATATCTAAACTATAGTGAAAACACTATCAATTAGCACAGTAACAAGATCGGCAGCTTAAGACATTAACTTGTAAGGCCTGGTTCACACGGGACGATTTTAAAATTGTCGGCTGATTTTCCAAATATGAGAGACCCCACACACAGCGATAAAAAATCACGGATCTAACAGTTTTGGTCGTTCCGTGTGTGGTGTGCAGCCACACGGCAAAATCAACACATCACACACGAACCGATTTGACTCCCGAGCATTCCCAGGTCAGACTGGAAATTTCGCAAAATCCCTCGAGATCAAACGTGACTTTAGAGTAAACAATCATGGCGGACGAAGAGGATGCAGTGGTCATAGTTTGTGCTTTGTTTTTAACGGGAAAAAACATAAGAAAAACAAGAAAAGGCGATGGTCAAAGAGGTGGAGACAACGCGAGCATGGACTATACTTGCTATATCATAATATGGAGATAAGTTGTTGTTTTATCTCATAGAAATGTTGTTACGTACTACACAGATTAATAACCGTTGAAATAAACGTTCATATATTCGTTTGTACTCTGGTGGACTGCAGTTGTGGATGTAGTTATGCCCATCGACTTTATTTGTATTTGTTATATTATATACGCCGGCTGTTTTGATTTTGTTTCCCGGTACTATCACTGCCTCGTCACCTCGCTTTCTGATTGGCTACACCCACAGTCCACAGGCTGCGTGATTGTTTGTCCTCGGGGGACACCACAAACGAGAAGAAATCGGGCCAAATAAATCCAACATGTTGGATATCCCCGATTTGAGATCGGAGCGGTCCCGACATTCTTCCGAGCAGAGGAGAGCAGTCTTAACACACCACACACGGCAGGAATATTTGATCAGATTATTTTACGATAATCGGAGCATCCTAAAATTGTCGGAAGGGGTGAATCGGGGCTAAAATCGGTCTAATTATCCTGCCGTGTGAACCAGCCTTAAGCACAAAACACAAGATACTTCTCTTTTCAATATGAATAAGGCTTTATTAGATAAATCTAAGACATATAAACTAATCTAACACATAAACGCACGCACACACACATTCACACAAGTTGCAGGAAGATCGAAAGTTAGGGAAAGATGAGTTTAAGAGAATGGAAATATGGAATCCCAAGTTTACAGCAATACGTTAAATTGCATATACATGAACAACCATCAATCACGTAATTAGCGCTCGCATTGAGTTCCTCAATGGGGTTAAAATTATATTAGATACACCAGCACAACAAATATCTGGGAATACGTTGCCTTCGTTTGCTGTGAAAGGGACTCCAGTTGAAAGGGGTTTCCCGGTGTCGCTGATTGGCTGGAAGTTCAGTTGGCTGAAGTGACGTCTTGGGGAGCCCGTGCTTGGGCGTTGGCTGAAGCTGGAGTTGTGTGGCTGGTCGGAGTTCAAACGCGCAGACGAGGTCGACGTTACAAAACTTAACTCAGAACACGAAACTCTCAAACGGAAAAGAAAAGAAATAAAGTTTGACGAGACTAGGTTGTGTTCCTTCTCATTGTGGCATAGAAGCAGTAGGCAGGCACGCTGGAACCGCGCTCAAAGAACAATGACGACTAACCGCATGGCTAGATGCTTATAGCTAAAGCTAGGTAGCAAAGCTACAAGCTAAAAGCTAAGAGCAGGCATGACTGATAGCACGAGCAAGGCTGGAACTAAAAGCAGACTAAAAGCCCGCATGACTGATAGCACAAGCAATGCTAGACTAAAAGCCGACATGGCTAATAGCAGCAGCTAGACTAGAACTAAAAGCAAAAATGTAATCGTATCCAAATTATTTAAACTTTCTTGTTGGCCACCCCTCAAATGTTGCCTTGACCAATCAGATATGTTCTTGGGGTGGGTATCATAAATCATTTGTTTATCTTACCAAGCATGTGGTTCTTGCCTCACAGGGTCTAATTTTGGACATGATTCCTATAACATGATTATGATATATTTTACAAATAAATGATTGTCAGGACAATATCAAGCAAGAAAATGCGATTATTTCAATACTAGACATGACTAGGTATCCTATAGTTATCAAAAGACATACACAATAAGTGATTATACATGATAGTCAAATGTGTGGGTTACACGTAAATGAATATGGAGTTAAGCAATGGAATGATTCATTCATAAGTCTTTTTTGAGTTCATTCTGGTCCATATATAATGTATAAAAAGGGTTTCTTTGCCATTCTCTGGCAAAGGACTTTTCTGTGAAGACAAAGGTTTAAAGCCCTTCCCCCTTAGGAATTTCAGTCTGGTTCTTCTGGGTGGGGGGAAGTCAATGCAAGTATTTAACTTGATCTCCTGGGTTTACATGTGATGTCCAGCGTTGCATTTCAATCACGAACAATAAATTTGACAATCTCTTCTTCGAATTAAAATTGTTAATAATTGTTCTATTGGTGTTAATGTTGAAAGCTGTTGTGTGAACAAGTTGGTTGGTTGGTTATCTTGCTTGGTTCTTGTGGCACTAGAACTGATTTATGACTTCCTGAGGAATTCAGCTCATGTTTCAATGCACACAGCTCTGATAGACTCTTTGATTTGTCTGATTTGACTCATTTCTGCTACACTTCACAAGATTTCACAGCTGGATTCGTCTAAGTTTGCAAGGTTTGTGAAATTAAATGTTCATTAGTCATTCAAAGATTTGTTTAAATTATATAAATGCATATTTGCTTAATGCTGATGGCAAATGAGAAAGTATTATAATGTTTACCTTTCTATTACTAATAGTCCTGATATAAAAGCAATGTAAAAGTTATAATAATTTTTGTATACATTAATTTCATTGTTTAAAGTTCTATCTGATTATTAGATAGACTTCTATCCGTATTAGACTGAACTGTTAACGAAGATGAGTTTTCATGAGTTTGTTATTGACATGCATGACATGAAATATTTGGCCCACATCTGGCCTGTATGGATTTCACGCAGGCCAGATGTGGGCAGGATCTGGGCCAACACTATGTTGCTGTCTGGGAAACAACTGATAACTGATGTTCATTTCCTGTCCTTCTTTAACATGAGCCACACAAATTTCTTACCTCCAAATGGTGAATACAAGACAGTAGGCTTGTTCAGGATGCAAGGTTGTTCAGGCGACAAGAGAGAGAGTGTGAGCACTGTGTGCACTCAGGCGAAGCCGCTCTCAGCGCCCTCAAAACACGTCGAACACATCGAACAAGCAGAAAATCCGATGCCGATATTTGAAAATATCAGCTGATATATCAGCCTTGGCGCTATATCGTCGACCACTAATCGTAAAGCTATATCTTTCTTTTATAAATATTAAACAAATTACTTTTTGGAAATATGAAGAATGCAGGGCTAGTTTATAGGTACTCAAGATTAACGTGAGATTGGGTGAAACTGTGTGTGTTATGCCCCATTAAAGCAGCAACATTTTTTATCAAATATTATTAATATTTTAATTGTAAAAATGCACAAGATATATTCTTAGCAATATGGTTAGGATTAAATTGCTTAATCCTGAACAACCTTGCATCCTGAACAAGCCTACTGTCTTGTATTCACCATTTGGAGGTAAGAAATTTGTGTGGCTCATGTTAAAGAAGGACAGGAAATGAACATCAGTTATCAGTTGTTTCCCAGACAGCAACATAGTGTTGGCCCAGATCCTGCCCACATCTGGCCTGCGTGAAATCCATACAGGCCAGATGTGGGCCAAATATTTCATGTCATGCATGTCAATAACAAACTCATGAAAAGTGCAAATGAAAGTGAATCAGTATTGTGTAGGAAACCCAGATAGAAACATAGTGCTGGATCTGGACCAACACTACATTGCTGTCTGTGAAAGTTTTACAGAACTACAAACAAAAAGTGCTGTCATGTGTAAAGTTAAAGGAAAATTTAAATATATTCTGGACACTTTCATTCATATTTTGTCAAAAACATCAGATACTGGAAATATTAAGATCATTTGGAATTTCCATTTAATATACTAAGCCAGTTACATTCTTATTATTATAAGGCCTATTATTATTATGTTACTTTTGTTAATAAATTAATGTCATAATTTACCCCGCATAAATTTCATAGCACATCACTGAATAACTGACGTGCTGTGAGCAGAGGCAAACCAAGATGAAGGGGGGGGCCCCAGTCAAACAGACCAGGTCCTTCTAAAATATTATTTTGTATATATATCTTCCTTACCTAGATATATATTTATACAACATACAAAAGTAGTTGAAACACATCTAATAGAACATAAATTGTAATTTAAAAACAAAAACAAAAAAAATGCTTATTCTTTAACAAAATATCAATCTTCATCTTTATGGCAGATGATACAATGATGTACAATACAGTCTTGAAGATACAGTACAACCTTCATATTTACAGTAACGGATTGTGACCTGCGTATGAGCTTTAGCTACAGCAAATGCTGTCACTAATATCCATATACAAAGACAAATGTATGTTCCGTTAAGTTGAAATAAGGGCCAGTGCTGACAGCCTCTCTTGGTTCATTGTTGACCTGAGGTAGGGCTGGAAAATTAATCAAAATTAAATTGCAAAGGCAATGAATCGATACTGGACAGAAGCTGTGATTGTTATTCATATATTTCAGTGAACCACATCTTCCAAATGCCAGAGGGCGATCTCGTGCTAAAAATCCAAATATGCCCTGAAGAAGAAATCCAGGAAATGCCTATGGCTGCAGCTGAATAAACAGAAGATTTAACTGCTTTCACTAATTCAACGTGACTAATAAACCCACGACTAAGGCAATATATGGTTTATCTTAGTTCTTATTATTATAATTTTCATCATAATAATGTATATCTATAATAAAATGTCAATCGCCATTATCACTGCTAAAAATACAATGGAATATTGTGTGCCTTAATTATTCTGTGTAAGAAGCCACATTATCTCAGAAGGATTTATTCCAAACACTCGACTGATGTTATGGTGAGTTTGGAGTAAACACGTTATTAAATGTGGTGTTTTTACATGCTCTCAGATGGAGCAGCATTTATTACAAAGAGCCGTAGTTCACTGAAAATATACACAAACAGTCATTATCACGATTGATTTTATCATTTACATTTACATTTATATTTAATCATTTAGCAGATGCTTTTATCCAAAGCGACTTACAAATGAGAACAATAGAAGCAGTCAGGTCAACAAGAGAACAACAACAGTATACAAGTGCCATGACAAGTCTCAGTTAGTCTAGCACAGAATGCATAGCCAGGGTTTTTTATTTATATTTATATATTTTTTAACAAATGACAGGAAAAGAAGGAAAAGTGCTAGTATTGGTAGGTTAAGTATTGACGAAAAAGAAGAGTCTTTAGATGTTTCTTGAAAATAAGTAAAGACTCAGCTGTACTAATTGAGATTGGGAGCTCATTCCACCAGCTGGGAAAAGGTCCGTGAGAGTGATTTTGAACTTCTTTGAGATGGCACCACAAGGCGTCATTCACTTGCAGAGCACATAAGATTTAACCAGTGAGTGTAGGTATGTATGCTGGTGCCATGCCAGTGGTCGTCTTGTAGGCAAGCATCAGTACCTTGAATTTAATGCGAGCGGCTACTGGTAGCCAGTGTAACCTGAAGAGGAGAGGAGTAACGTGAGCTTTTTTTGGCTCATTGAATACTACCCTCATTGCTGCATTCTGGATCAATTGCAGAGGCTTGACAGTGCATGCAGGAAGGCCCGCCAGGAGAACATTACAATAGTCCAGTCTGGAGAGAACAAGAGCTTGGAAAAGAAGTTGGGTGGCTTGCTCTGACAGGAAGGGTCTAATCTTCTTAATTTTGTATAAGGCAAATCTGCAGGACCAGGTCGTTGTAGCAATGTGGTCTGTGAAGCTTAACTGATAATCCATTACAACTCCTAGGTTTCTGGCTGTCCTCGAAGGAGTAATGGTTGGCGAACGCAGCTGTATAGAGAAGTTGTGATGAAGCAATGGGTTAGCTGGAATCACCAGGAGTTCTGTATTGGTAAGGTTAAGCTGAAGGTTGTGGTCATTCATCCAGCTAGAAATGTCACTCAGACAGGCTGAAATGTGAGCAGCTACCGTCGGGTCATCTGGTTGGAAAGAGAAATATAGTTGGTATCATCAGCGTAGCAGTGATAAGAAAAGCCATGCTTCTGAATGACAGATCCTAATGACGTCGTGTAGATAGAGAAGAGAAGTGGTCCAAGTACTGAACCTTGAGGAACCCCAGTAGCAAGGTGTTGTGACTTAGAAATATCACCCCTCCAAGACACACTGAAGGATCTGTCAGAGAGGTAGGACTTAAACCACAGGAGTGCAGTTCCAGAGATGCCCATCTTTCTGAGGGTGGACAGGAGATTCTCGTCATTAACGGTGTCAAAAGCAGCAGACGGGTCCAGTAAGATGAGTACTGAGCTGCTCTTGCCAGTCGTAGGGCTTCAGTAACCCAGAGCAGAGCAGTCTCAGTTGAGTCGCCACTTTTGAAGCAGATTGGTTGCTGTTCTGGAGGTTGTTCTGTACAAGGAACATAGAAAGCTGTTGAACACAGCTCGCTCAAGTGTCTTTGCAATGAATGGAAGGGATACCGGTCTGTAGTTTTCAAGAAGCGCCGAGATGGTTTCTTGAGCAGTGGGCTTACCCGAGCCTGCTTGAATGCTGAGGGAAATGTTCGAGAGTGAAGAGAGGAGTTGATAACGTGAGTAAGCGAAGGTATGACTGAAGAAGAGATCGCTTGAAGGAGGTGAGTGGGGATCGGATCAAGTGGACAAGTAGTGGGATGATTGGACAAGAGAAGTTTGGAAACGTCCATCTCTGAGAGTGGGGAGAAGGAGGAGAAAGAGTGTGTGTCGGTCATTGTGAAGTTGTCCTCAGTCTGCGGTGGGGAGAATTGGTCACTAATGGTTCTTGTCTTATTTGTGAAGAAAACTGCAAAGTCAATTTTGCTTAGCTTGTTGGAGAACTCCTGCTCTGTGTAGTAAATGCTTATCACAAAACAGGCTTTACTGACAAAATTTGCATGACAATAGCAATTAATCGCGTTCGATTAATCATGCAGACCTAACCTGAGATAGGTTGTTATCAGCTTTACTATATAAGAATGCTCTGAATGCAATTTCATCAGACTTTTTCTCCTTAAGTCCAGAGTCTCTGGACTAGAAGAAAGAAAAAGCCTGCCACTCTCCATAGAAGAGCTGCCCCTCTTCTGTAGCGAGCAGCTTGATCTCTTTCAGCAGATCAAATGAAGAAGCTATTGCTGATGAAGGCCAATGCCAATGACCCATTCAAGCCCTGCAAGATCATCTCAGTGGTTGGCCAGACTGGCTCAGCACTACATACAGTGGCAGTGCTTCAAGTATTCCAGGCAAAACTCTTCTGGCCCAAGTCCTGATGCCATTAAGGAGCTTTCACAAAGCAACTGACTTGGCTTTGCACACCATTAAGGCCACTGTACAGGCAAACAGCAATGTCATGGCCAACAAGGTGGTGCTGAAATGCCACATTTGCTTGAATTTGATGGAAATCAAGAATGCTAACAAGGTCGCTTTCCTCAACTCCCTGGTTTCTCCCATGGGATTGTTCAGCCCTGCCATGGATGGATTTGAAGAGTGCTTCATGGTGGCACAGAAGTCACTCCAGCTCAAGCTCCAGCTCGGTGGCTGATTAAAGTCACCAGAAGTCTCCATCCTCCCAGCAGCCTGAAAACCCTGTGCCATCTCCTGTCTAGCGTAAGCCAAAATCCGAGCTTAACTCTACCCCTTTCATAACTGTCAATAGCCCTGACCCGCAAAAGCCATCCTGATATAAATGCAAAAAGTAAGAGGAGAGGGCCAGGTCCCATTCCCAAGAAAGATGGTAGGCTCAGGCCTATCCTTGATCTCAGACACCTGAGCTGTGCCCCAATGAGATGCTTGTTCAGGACAACTTTGCCCCATGGTTATATTTTATTGGTGGATCTGAAAAACACTTAATTTCTTCAAGAGCTTGATGAAGATGTTTATTGCAGAATAGCAGTGACAAAGTACATGTAGTATCTTGAGTTCAACAGAGTCAGAATGAACCACGGACATCCTAAGTGCAAACATTTTATATACTTAGAGTTTACTACCCTTAATGTAAATGAAGTTGCTACTGTTGTTACAGCTGTGGTCTAAATGTTAATTAAGTTGTGACACCTTATTGTCTGAGATGGTTCTCGGTGTCCCACACAACTGCTCCCATTCTACAATTGGTCACCATTTGCTAAGGATTTGATCATCCCAAATGGTCTACAAACAAAATAACTGTTGATTTTCTTCCTCTCTATAATAATTAAGACATTTTGGGAAATGAGTGTAGTCAAACATTGTGTGGAGTTGAATCTGGGTCAGGGCAGACAATAGAATCTTAATGTTCATCCTTTCAGAGAGCTTACCAGTGGTAACCTTTATAAATAATGCCAGTGTTTTTTTTTTTGTTTTTTTTTTGTCTAATTCCTCAAAAAGAAAAGTGCTATTTGAGCAGAGTGTTATCTGAGGCAATTGTTTCACAGTAGAAACGAAACTAAAGAGAGGGAACAACAACAAAATAGTTGAGACTGCAACAAACTTGTAAGCGTGAGGGTATGATATAGCTCAGCTTTGTTTTAAAAGAGTTATCTTATTATCTTATTAAGAATATCTGTTATTGGCCATAACTTATGGGGTAAATTTAATATTTTAATGTTTTAATATTTATTTTGGATTTAAAGGTACAATTTGTAAAATATTTTCAGTAAAATATTAAAAAACCACTAGGCTAGTGTTATATATTTTGTCCAGCTGATTACTAACAATATATCTAATGTTTTTAACTACTTGTAAATCGTGAGGAAATTCCCATTCTAAACAGTGACACAGGGCAGTGCAGTCGCCTGTCAATGATGTTAGTTACCCTTTGTTGCCGCCTTTACTGATGTAGAAACCGCGCGACAACTGTGTCGTGGACAAATGCAGAAGTAGCTTCGCGACACACTTCAACTAGATGGAGATGCCGATCTCACTTTTGTTTATTCGGCAGGTGAGTAGTTTTGTTTCGTATCTTTACAGAAAACGTATGCTATTATAACGATCAACAAGATTAGTTTTATGGGGTATACACAACAAACGCGGGACATCGTGTCTCTAGACCCGCACAAGGACATGTCTGATCCATAGTCTGCTCGCGTCTTTGCATTGACTTTGTATGTAATCTACTCGCGCAAATCATTGAACTCGCATTAAATCCATGATTTATCTTTCAGTCTGATTGATGGCAGTCAGCGGTTGGGTAGAAGACAACAAATCCCATCATTCCACGCTCCATCTTAACGTCATCAAATCACACAATTGTTATTGTTTTGGTAGTGCGCCCTCTAGTAGCAGGTCCTACAACCTGTACCTTTAACTTAACAAGCTGTGTGGACTTCCCTATGTCATTGCTATTGTAAGCTAGGTAGTCGTGACATATGGTGGCTTGTCCGGCCATTTGGATCCCAAAATGGAAGTAGACTACTATAATTCGCAATATTGTGTAGGCATAGTTGCGTGGGTAGTGCTACGTCATTGGTTAAAATTTTTGTGAATGAACCATACCGGTGATCAGCTGATGGTAGTAATCTAATCAGCTAGCAGGCATTGTTTTTGTTTGTTGGGGAGATCCGGATTGAGTGTTCAGTTAATGAATTGAATGTTACTTCAGTATTTTGATCGCTAAAATTTGTTTTTTGGTTGTGGAAGAAATTGGGAGTATTTGCGCAGATTAGAGCAATTTGAATAAACTTATTTTGTTTGTTTAAACAAAACAAACGATGGATTGTTTGTTTGGCTAAATGTTTAAGGGGGAACTCTGTGGTTGTCCTGTAACGTGAGCTGCATTCCGCTTCACCAAATTTTATTTGTGTGTTTGGAATTGTTTAATAACCCGAAAGACGTTGAGATATAGGCCTAGTTTTCGTTTGTTTGGCTAGATGTACATTATTGCTGCTGGGTGTTTATATGTAGACATAGCCTGGTGTGATTGTTGAGTGATGACTTGTAATTTAAGTTGTGATAATGGGTACACTTGCGGGGTTTTTGGCTGCTCCTTCAGTGGCCTTGCTTGCGGTGTTGAATATTAAACAATTGCATAGTGTGGTCAAGCACTATAAAATTGATGTAACATTGCTGAGTGGAGCTAAAAAGCATGAGCTGCTTGACTTCATTCGTGCGTGTTTGGTTGATAAGAACGTGTTACCTGATGAGAAATTGCCGAATCGATGTAGTCAGGGATTGTCGGGTTCAGATAGTGAGCTTACTTTAGATAATGAGCCCACTCTGAGTTTGATGGTTGGCCCACAGCTAAAATCCAGTGTATTAACATTTGAACAGCAAGTAAAATTTTTAAAACTGCAACATTATTTGCAAGTGGAACAAAAGACTTTGGAATTGGAACAAGAATTAGCAAGGAAAAAAATAGATGAAGAATTAGCTCAAAGAAGGCTGGATAAAGGCTTGATTCCTTGTCTGTTTTCAGATACTTCAACCTGCACTTTAATCGAACATGACATAGAAGTCAGTGATGCAAAGCCAATCCATCAGAGGTTTTACCGTACTGGTCCTGATAAGCGTAAAAGTCTAGATGATAGTGTCCAATATCTTCTGGAAAATGGTCTTGCCATATAGTCGTACTCTAGCTGGGCTTCGCCCTGTTTGTTAGTTAAAAAACCTGATCATAGGTACAGATTTTGCTTGGATTACAGAAAAGAAAATTGTGTAACAAAACCAGACTCCTATCTAGGGCTGGGCGATATGGAGCAAAAAATATTTCTCGATATATTTTACTATATCTCGATATACGATATATACAGGGGAAAAAAAACCTCCAAAAACTACTGCAAAAACAAATATGCCAAATACCACAGTCTTTTTTTATTGAATTGCAAAGAGTAGGGTTGGATATCAATTGTGTTTTATTCGATAACAGTTCCATTTTGATACTTTTAAAACAAACCAAAATCAAGGAAGCAGGGGGCGAGCACAGCGCAGAGAAGGCAAACAAGCAACGTGGCGGAATCAGAATTATATATAAACAATATATCGATATAAACGATATTTCAAAACCCATATCGTGTTTAAAAAATATCTCGATATATTTTAAATATCGAGATATCGCCCACCTCTACTCGTATCCACTGCCTAGGATAAAAGATTGTGTGGATCAAGTTGGTGCGGCTCATTATGTGAGCAAATTTGACTTGTTAAAATGTTATTACCAGGTGTCTCTTACTCCTAGGGCACAAGAGATCTCTGCCTTTATTACGCCGTAGGGACTCTACTCTTATACGAGAATGAATTTTGGGTTGCTCAATGCCCCCTCAAGTTTCCAGCAGCTCATGAATCGAGTTGTTGCGGGACTGGAGGGGTGCACTGTGTATACTGATGATGTGGTCTGTTATTCAGACAACTGGACAGTCCACCTTGCCCGCATATGTTCATTATTTGAGCGGTTTGCGGCTGCAAACCTCACTGTGAACTTAGCAAAGTGTGAGTTTTGCTTAGGCTACAGTGGTGTATCTGGGAAAGGTGGTCGGACAGGGGAATGTTCGGCCAGTGAGAGCGAAGGTTTTGGCCATTGATAAATTCCTAAGTCCAGCTACTAAGAAAGAATTGATGCGCTTCCTTGATATGATAGGGTATTAGAGGAATTTTTGCTGTAATTTTTAATCTGTCATTGCCCCACTAGCTAAGCTGTTGAAGGGTTCAGTTAAATTTAATCGGACTGCAGATTGCCAGCATGCATTTAAAAGCGCCAAGCCTCTCCTGAGTTCTGCACCTGTCCTGGCTGCTCCTATAGGCTGGAGGAGACCTTCCAGCTGCAAGTAGATGCCAGCCAGGTAGGGGCAGGTGCCGTTCTTCTTCAAAAGGATAAGAATGGAATAGATATACCAGTTTCCTTTTTTTCTCTGAAATTCTCAGGGGATTTGGTTGGGCTGTGTGTGTGTGTGGGGTGGGGGGGGGGATTAGGGTGAGTTTGGTCATTTCCATTGATGGCTGTTGTATTAAGGGTGATGAGAGTTTGGTTTAGTCTAACATTAGTCTTTCGGGCTAACTGGTTAAAAAGGGTAACGGATTTTGTCATTTATTGTTTTTTGGGTGTAGTTTGTTATTTGATTTGTTTTTCTTATTATTATTGATTATGGGATGGTGAAATGAGTAGAATGTAATTTTACAGATTTTACAGGGTTTTCTGTTTTGAGGGGGGAGTGATGTCACGCCCGGCTTTGTTGTGCTGGGTGTGCTCACTCCACCATGGACAGAATATGTTTGGGCCGTGTCTCTCCCCCCAATCTGAAGGGGGAGCTGTCTGCTTCCCGATGCTTTAAAAGCTTCTTAAATTGACCAAAAGAGACCAAATTATCAAGTTTCATTCTGTCATGAAACAGAATCATTCAAAATTATAATAATGTTGAAAACAGTTGAGTAGAATTTTTTCAGGTTTTTTTGATGAATAGAAAGTTCAGAAGAACAGCATTTATCTGAAATATTAATATGTTGTAAAATGATGTCTTTATCATCACTTTTGATCAATTTAAAAAATCTTTGCTAAATTAAAGTATTGATTTCTATAATTTCTTTTCCAAAAAATAAAATGTATGCTGACTCTAAGATTTTGAATGATATACTGTATGATGCTGCAAAGTCTTTTTATTTCACATAAATGCTGATCTTTGGATCCTTCTATTCATCAAAGAACCCTGAAAAAAATTTACTCATGTTTTAAATATTGGTTATCAGCAAATCAGCATATTATAATGATAATATGGATGGAGTAATGGTGCTGAAAATTCACCTTTGATCACAGGGAAAATTAAAATGTAAAATAGAATAGAATAGAAAAGTTATTGTAATAGTAAAAATATTTTTCACAATATTACCCTTTTTTAGATGTACATTGGATGAAATAAATGCAGGCTTGGTGAGCAGATGAGACTTCTATAAAAGTGTTGACTGGTAGGCTATATAGATTACAGAAATCTTATATTGTAATGTTTTATATCATATTATAATGTATAATGTTATATATATATATATTTTTTTTTTATGTCCCCCTCACTTTTGAAAAGATGGTTACGCCCCTGAATGTAAGCAACATCTGATCGCTCTCGAAAAGTATCATGCTGTCAGAAATCTTGCCATGGCACAGTAAGTTAGTGAATCAGGTTATTCCAGTTTAAAATGAACACAATTACTGAACACTGATGTCTTGCTACAGTGGTCATAGCAGTACAATATCTATATTTGTCTTCCTTAGCAATAGGCATTGTAGCTGCTTGTTATAAATGTATTTTGTTGCATATTCATGAATTTGTTGGCTAACAATCGCATTTAATTTATCTGAACTGAATAGTGATTTTATCCTATATTGTAAAATTTGTGTATTTTGAGGGTAGTCATTGAGGTCCACCCTATATCACCAAGGTCCACTCAGTTTAACTGTGTAAGACCACTGTCACACATAGTTTTACCAATTTATACCTATATTACAATTACCATAGATTTGTGGATTAATTAAATTAATTGTCATGTGGCCCAAATGCAAAGCTTACATTCACCACAACCTGAAATATAATATTGCATTGGTTAAATACATTTCTGAAAATTACTACTTGTGTTATTACATTAAGTGGAACATTATCCCATAAACTATGCATACATTTTTAATGAGTGATTAGAATTTTGTACATATTTTTTAAAAGAGTTATGAGGTGGTGGAAATGACTGGGTGTTGTGGAAATTACAATGAATGGACATCAATGTAGAAAAACAAAAAACATTTATTTGAAACACATTTAACAAATCATTAGTCATTAGTCTGTTTGGTTCCATAACCAGATTAACAGTTACAGCCTTACTGTAAACAACTAATCATAAATAATCACATGAAAAATGTAAGTTATGCATAAATTGTAATTGTAAAATTATAACATTATAATTGGTTAGATGAATACTGTTTTGAGTTTTGGAATACTTAAAAAACACCTAAAAAGTTAGTAATGTCAATGCATTGTAACATGAACTAATAAGCATCTTGAGCATGCACACATTGTATGTGAGTTAGTTTGGTATTGTACAATTCTAATCGGTATCTTAGATTAACAATGTTCTGAAGAGAATGTAATATATTGTGCTGAGAGGTATTTTCGGAGAGATGAACGACAGACACATACTCTGCAAGCGTACTTGTTTTACTGAGAACTCACGCTCAATAATAGGCCATACACGTACATTCAATAGGGGTGTGATTTACGTAAATCTCACTAGGAATAATCTATTACACTCCTTACCCCTTAGATTTGAACATCTTCCTTACAACATAAACAGCTTGAAAACATTTTTTTTTTTTACTGCAACAGAAAAATAACTAATGGCTTCCAACCATTTAGATGACAGTATTACAAAATAATATAACAAAATATTACAAAAGCTGTTTCTATAAGTTCAAAAATTAGCAAAGAACACCCATAATACTGTAACTTATAAATCCAGCCTTTTTGGAGCAGTACGCATCCTCTGAGGATATCTCCGAACAGTTTCCACAGCAGGTGTTGCACTCCTTGGAACTTGTGATGTCAATTTCTCTGTGCTCTCAGGGCTCTTAGGCTCAATGATTGGCATGGAACAGTCACCAACGGTAGGAAAATTCAGTGGTCCTCTATTTTCATCAATGACACTTGAATTTGGGATCTCTAATACACCAGGCATGGGGGATCCTTCTGCAGTGTTTCTGGGCAACATATGGTCCACATGCACAGTGCGTGGACCCTCCTGCACGACATAACTTACGGGACCCTTTCGCTCAATCACTGTTGCACCATTTCTCCTGCCCTCCTCTGAAATGTCGGACTCTTACGGGTTCTTCCTCCGCATAAGATCTTAGGACTCATCTTCCTCGATCATGTTGTTTCTTTTGTTCCAGCAGTTTTTCTTGAGCCGACTTTGCCAGATCAGGCTTCAACAGTGAAAAACGAGTTTGGATGTCACGTTTTAGAAATAGCTCGGCTGGTGTTCTTCCAGTCATGGTATGAGGTGTAGAACGATACATTATCAAGAAATTTGCCAATTTGTGCTTGAATGAAAGCATCTTCTTACCATGTTTTTCACAAACATTTTTCAGAAGTGAGTGTTTAAGTATCTGAACAGATCTTTCTGCAGCACCATTTGAGGCCGGATGATAGCCAGGGACTTGTGTATGTTTTATTCCATTTCCCTTTAGGAAATCAGTGAACTCAGAAGACACAAGCTGTGGCCCATTATCGGAGACCACCTCCTCTGGTATTCCATATGCTGCAAACAATTCTCGCAGTGCATCGAGTGAGGAGGTGATTGATGACATTGGCACCACCTCTAACCATTTTGAATGACTGTCGATCACTACTAGGAAGAACTGCTTGTCTTTTTCTGCAAAATCAATGTGGATCCTCTGCCATGGCCTCTCAGGCCATCTCCAAGGATGAAGGGGTGCTCCTGCAGGTGAATTTTGACTGCCAGACAGCAGCCACAGCTGCAGACTTTTTCTTCAATGCAGCCATCTAATCCTGGCCACCACAGGTAATTACGAGCGAGGGCCTTCATATGGCAGATTCCTGGATGGTGTAGCTCGTCCAGTAGTCTTGAACGATATTTGGGTGAAATTATAACACACATTCCCCATAACACACAGCCTTGGTCCTCGAACAGCTCATGTCTACGTGTGAAGTATGGTTTCAGATCCTCTTGCAACACATAGTTGGGCCAACCATTTACAGTATAATCCCACACTCTGTTGAAAACAGTTGAGTAGAATTTTTTCAGGTTTTTTTGATGAATAGAAAGTTCAGAAGAACAGCATTTATCTGAAATATTAATATGTTGTAAAATGATGTCTTTATCATCACTTTTGATCAATTTAAAAAATCTTTGCTAAATTAAAGTATTGATTTCTATAATTTCTTTTCCAAAAAATAAAATGTATGCTGACTCTAAGATTTTGAATGATATACTGTATGATGCTGCAAAGTCTTTTTATTTCACATAAATGCTGATCTTTGGATCCTTCTATTCATCAAAGAACCCTGAAAAAAATTTACTCATGTTTTAAATATTGGTTATCAGCAAATCAGCATATTATAATGATAATATGGATGGAGTAATGGTGCTGAAAATTCACCTTTGATCACAGGGAAAATTAAAATGTAAAATAGAATAGAATAGAAAAGTTATTGTAATAGTAAAAATATTTTTCACAATATTACCCTTTTTTAGATGTACATTGGATGAAATAAATGCAGGCTTGGTGAGCAGATGAGACTTCTATAAAAGTGTTGACTGGTAGGCTATATAGATTACAGAAATCTTATATTGTAATGTTTTATATCATATTATAATGTATAATGTTATATATATATATATATTTTTTTTATGTCCCCCTCACTTTTGAAAAGATGGTTACGCCCCTGAATGTAAGCAACATCTGATCGCTCTCGAAAAGTATCATGCTGTCAGAAATCTTGCCATGGCACAGTAAGTTAGTGAATCAGGTTATTCCAGTTTAAAATGAACACAATTACTGAACACTGATGTCTTGCTACAGTGGTCATAGCAGTACAATATCTATATTTGTCTTCCTTAGCAATAGGCATTGTAGCTGCTTGTTATAAATGTATTTTGTTGCATATTCATGAATTTGTTGGCTAACAATCGCATTTAATTTATCTGAACTGAATAGTGATTTTATCCTATATTGTAAAATTTGTGTATTTTGAGGGTAGTCATTGAGGTCCACCCTATATCACCAAGGTCCACTCAGTTTAACTGTGTAAGACCACTGTCACACATAGTTTTACCAATTTATACCTATATTACAATTACCATAGATTTGTGGATTAATTAAATTAATTGTCATGTGGCCCAAATGCAAAGCTTACATTCACCACAACCTGAAATATAATATTGCATTGGTTAAATACATTTCTGAAAATTACTACTTGTGTTATTACATTAAGTGGAACATTATCCCATAAACTATGCATACATTTTTAATGAGTGATTAGAATTTTGTACATATTTTTTAAAAGAGTTATGAGGTGGTGGAAATGACTGGGTGTTGTGGAAATTACAATGAATGGACATCAATGTAGAAAAACAAAAAACATTTATTTGAAACACATTTAACAAATCATTAGTCATTAGTCTGTTTGGTTCCATAACCAGATTAACAGTTACAGCCTTACTGTAAACAACTAATCATAAATAATCACATGAAAAATGTAAGTTATGCATAAATTGTAATTGTAAAATTATAACATTATAATTGGTTAGATGAATACTGTTTTGAGTTTTGGAATACTTAAAAAACACCTAAAAAGTTAGTAATGTCAATGCATTGTAACATGAACTAATAAGCATCTTGAGCATGCACACATTGTATGTGAGTTAGTTTGGTATTGTACAATTCTAATCGGTATCTTAGATTAACAATGTTCTGAAGAGAATGTAATATATTGTGCTGAGAGGTATTTTCGGAGAGATGAACGACAGACACATACTCTGCAAGCGTACTTGTTTTACTGAGAACTCACGCTCAATAATAGGCCATACACGTACATTCAATAGGGGTGTGATTTACGTAAATCTCACTAGGAATAATCTATTACACTCCTTACCCCTTAGATTTGAACATCTTCCTTACAACATAAACAGCTTGAAAACATTTTTTTTTTTTACTGCAACAGAAAAATAACTAATGGCTTCCAACCATTTAGATGACAGTATTACAAAATAATATAACAAAATATTACAAAAGCTGTTTCTATAAGTTCAAAAATTAGCAAAGAACACCCATAATACTGTAACTTATAAATCCAGCCTTTTTGGAGCAGTACGCATCCTCTGAGGATATCTCCGAACAGTTTCCACAGCAGGTGTTGCACTCCTTGGAACTTGTGATGTCAATTTCTCTGTGCTCTCAGGGCTCTTAGGCTCAATGATTGGCATGGAACAGTCACCAACGGTAGGAAAATTCAGTGGTCCTCTATTTTCATCAATGACACTTGAATTTGGGATCTCTAATACACCAGGCATGGGGGATCCTTCTGCAGTGTTTCTGGGCAACATATGGTCCACATGCACAGTGCGTGGACCCTCCTGCACGACATAACTTACGGGACCCTTTCGCTCAATCACTGTTGCACCATTTCTCCTGCCCTCCTCTGAAATGTCGGACTCTTACGGGTTCTTCCTCCGCATAAGATCTTAGGACTCATCTTCCTCGATCATGTTGTTTCTTTTGTTCCAGCAGTTTTTCTTGAGCCGACTTTGCCAGATCAGGCTTCAACAGTGAAAAACGAGTTTAGATGTCACGTTTTAGAAATAGCTCGGCTGGTGTTCTTCCAGTCATGGTATGAGGTGTAGAACGATACATTATCAAGAAATTTGCCAATTTGTGCTTGAATGAAAGCATCTTCTTACCATGTTTTTCACAAACATTTTTCAGAAGTGAGTGTTTAAGTATCTGAACAGATCTTTCTGCAGCACCATTTGAGGCCGGATGATAGCCAGGGACTTGTGTATGTTTTATTCCATTTCCCTTTAGGAAATCAGTGAACTCAGAAGACACAAGCTGTGGCCCATTATCGGAGACCACCTCCTCTGGTATTCCATATGCTGCAAACAATTCTCGCAGTGCATCGAGTGAGGTGATTGATGACATTGGCACCACCTCTAACCATTTTGAATGACTGTCGATCACTACTAGGAAGAACTGCTTGTCTTTTTCTGCAAAATCAATGTGGATCCTCTGCCATGGCCTCTCAGGCCATCTCCAAGGATGAAGGGGTGCTCCTGCAGGTGAATTTTGACTGCCAGACAGCAGCCACAGCTGCGGACTTTTTCTTCAATGCAGCCATCTAATCCTGGCCACCACAGGTAATTACGAGCGAGGGCCTTCATATGGCAGATTCCTGGATGGTGTAGCTCGTCCAGTAGTCTTGAACGATATTTGGGTGAAATTATAACACACATTCCCCATAACACACAGCCTTGGTCCTCGAACAGCTCATGTCTACGTGTGAAGTATGGTTTCAGATCCTCTTGCAACACATAGTTGGGCCAACCATTTACAGTATAATCCCACACTTTGCATAGTGTGGGATCTTTCAGTGTTGCTTGGGCTATATCCCTTCCAGACACTGGAAGATCATCCAACTGGGAAAAATAGAACACACTTCCTTCTTCCCCAGTACAATCTTTAACCACTGTTGGCAGTCTGGACATTGTGTCAGCATTCATGTGGTCAGCAGATTTCCGATACTCAATGTCATAATTATACGCCATCAACACTAATGCCCATCCCTGCATTCGAACAGCTGCCAAAGTTGGTATTGCTGCCTTTGGTCTGAGAATCGCAAGCTGAGGCTTGTGTTCAGTTATTAGTCTGAACTTATGTCCATAAATATATTCCTTGCCCCATAGATGATGGACAGGGCTTCACGTTCTATTTGAGCATACCTTTTCTCGGTTTCAATCAGCGTGCAAGATGCGAATGCTATGGGGCGCTCCTCTCCATTGTCCATAATGTGCGAGATCACCGCGCCCACCCCATAAGGTGAGGCATCTCACGCTAATTTCAGAGGTCGATCGCCATCATAATGCACCAGTACTGTGCTACTGAGCAACAGCTGTTTCGCCTCCTCAAAAGCCATGTCACAATCAGCAGTCCAACTCCACGGTTTCTCCTGTTTAAGCAGATTATGTAAAGGCTGAAGTCGACTGGAGAGATTTTGCAAGAAACGACCATAATAATTTAGGAGGCCCAAAAAAGACTGTAATTCAGTGACGTTGTTTGGTTTTGGGGCGTTTACAATCGCTGCTACCTTTTCGTCAGTAGGATGAAGTCCCTCTTTATCGATGCGGTGCCCCAAATACTCAACACTGCTTTGCATGAACTGACACTTGGAAAGTTTTACTCCTGAGGCCATACCTTTCCAGTCTGGTAAGCACTTCATCCAGTTTCTTGATATGGTGCTCTTTTGGGCTGGCAGTGACTAGGATGTCATCCAGGAAACAGGTGACATGATCTAGCCCTTGAAGGATTTGATCCATGACGGCCTGGAAAATAGAAGGAGCACTGGCCACTCCATAACTCAAATGATGGTACTTGTACAAGCCCCGGTGAGTATTTATGGTAAGGTATTTCTCCGAGTGCTGGTCAAGTTTTAATTGCTGATAAGCATGTGCCAAGTCCAGTTTACTAAACAATGTTCCACCTGCAAGCCTAGCAAACAAATACTCTGTGTTGGATAGCGGATAGGTTTCCTCCTCCAGATTCTGATTTATGGTGACTTTATAGTCACCACAGATGCGGATGGACTTATCGCTTTTTGGCACAACTACGATTGGCGCTGCCCAGTCACTTCGGTCAATTTTAGATACTATGCCTGCTTTTTCCAGTCTATCCAGTTCCTTTTCCACCGCCTCTCATAATGCATAAGGAACAGGTCTAGCTTTCTGAAAGATTGGTGTTGCATCAGGACAGACTCGGATAGTTGCTTTGAAATCCTTAATGGCACTCGGTTTGTCAGAAAATACATCTGTATGTCGTCTCAATAAAGTATTATTAATATTTTAATTGTAAAAATGCACAAGATTTATTCTTAGTAATATGGTTAGGATTAAGTTAGTAAGACAGTATTTAGCTGTGAAATGTATTTGCATTTATGCATGTGTGTGTGTGTCTGTGTCTATTACAGCTTAGTTTTCTCCACTGCATTGTTATATTGTTGACTGTTGAATGTTGGTGAGATTTTTATGATTGCTAGTAACTTTTCATGATATTCAAGTTTATGTCAATCATGCATGCTATTAAAAGAAATCAACTGGTTAAAAACAACTGTATCATACGAGGTGGTCATTGCGTGTTAAAACGATCAGTCTACACTTACCTCTTGTGTTGAACAGGTGACATGACACTTGTGAATGTGACGAAATCAGAATAAGCTTGTTCGAGATGCATCAAAGTGCAGTGAGTGATTCGAAAGCATAAAGAGTTTTCTGCTCTTCAAATGCTAGTGGGCTAGTGTCAGACGCTGATGGGTCTGCGCAGTGCCGATGCATCCTGAACAAGCCTACTGTCTTGTATTCACCATGTGGAGATAAGAAATTTGAGTGTCTCATGTTAAAGAAGGACACCGCCTCTCTAACAGGAAATGAACATCAGTTATCAGTTGTTTCCCAGACAGCAACATAGTGTGAAATCCATGCAGGCCAGATGTGGGCCAGATCTGGGTAGACAATTCTTACTGCCTGAGTCACTGGCAAAAGACTAAACAAAACAACCAATTACTGGTTTAAAATATACTTCCAATGTAAATGACTGACATCCAAGTTGCACCACGTTAGGTAGGCCTATGGAACAGAAAGATTGGCAAAGAGCACAGAACGTATTTTTGGCCATTCACACAGAAGCATTTGCATAAAAAAAGTGGACCACTATTAGTGGAATAGAACTTGAGCACCAAATATTTCACACTTATGAAAAGTGCAAATGAAAGTGAATCAGTATTGTGTAGGAACCCAGATAGCAACATAGTGCTGGATCTAGACCAACACTACATTGCTGTCTGGTAAAGTTTTACAGAACTACAAACAAAAAGTGCTGTCATGTGTAAAGTTAAAGGTCCCGATATACTCATGCTTTTTTGTTCTTCACCCAGGGGTGAAAAGAAGTTTGAAATACCTGAGTAGTGGTAAGATAAGCAAACATCCCAATGCTGCACATGCTGCTCAGAGACCCATTTAGATAAATAAATATGTGCTGCACACTTTCAATCATATTTTGTTAAAAAAAAATCAGATACTGGAAATATTAAGAGGATTTGGCATTTCCATTTAATATACTAAGCCAGTTACATTCTTATTATTATAAGGCCTATTATTATTATGTTACTTTTATTATTAAATTAATGTCATAATTTCCCCCGCATAAATTTCATAGCACATCACTGAATAACTGACGTGCTGTGAGCAGAGGCAAACCAAGATGAAGTGGGGGCCCCATTCAAACAGACCAGGTCCTTCTAAAATATTATTTTGTAAATTTATCTTCCCTACCTAGATATATATTTATACAACATACAAAAGTAGTTGAAACACATCTAACAGAACATAAATTGTACATTTTATTTTAAACAAAGTGCTTACTCTTTAACAAGATATCAATATTCATCTTTATGGCAGAAGATACAATGATGTACAATACAGTCTTGAAGATACAGTACAATCTTCATATTTACAGTAACAGATTGTGACCTTAAAAATGGGCTTATGAGCTTTAGCTACAGCAAATGCTGTCACTAATATCCATATCCAAAGACAATTGTATGTTCCGTAAAGTTGAAGTAAGGGCCAGTGCTGACACCCTCTCTTGGTTCATTGTTGACCTGAGATAGGGCTGGACAACTAATCAAAATTAAATTGCAAAGGCAATGAATCTATACTGGACAGAAGCTGTGATTGTTATTCATATCTTTCAGTGAAGCACAATTCTGTGATCAGCAGTAAATCTCCATCCAAATGCATATACTTTTATTGATTTAACGTGACTAATAAACACACGACTAAGGCAATATATGGTTTATCTTAGTTCTTATTATTATAATTTTCATCATAATAATGTATATCTATAATGAAATGTTAATCGCCATTATCACTGCTAAAAATATAATGGAATATTGTGAGCCTTAATTATTCTGTGAAAGAACACTCGACTGATGTTATGAAGTGAGTTTGAACTAAACACGTTATTAAATGTGGTGTTTTTACATGCTCTCAGATGGAGCAGCATTTATTACAAAGAGCCGTAGTTCACTGAAAAGATCCACAAACAGTCATTATCGCGAATGATTTTATCATTTACATTTACATTTAATCATTTAGCAGACGCTTTTATCCAAAGCAACTTACAATTGAGAACAATAGAAGCAGTCTCAGTTAGTCTAGTACAGAACGCATAGCCAGGGTTTTTAATATTATTATTATTTTTAAATAAATGAAAAGACAGGAAAATAAGGAAAAGTGTTAGTATTAGTAGGTTAAGTGTGTCACACCCAGGGGCGGCTATGCTTTGACTAAGCCACACCCCTTCTCAACTTCCACCTCGAGGAGGTCCCCAAAGCCAACCCAATGGCCAAACAACACGAGAACAAGTAAGTGATAAAACAATCTATATTTAAATATTTAAAAATAGCTTGGGGAATAGGGAAAAGGGCAATTAAAACTAAACTCTGACTCGGCCCTCCAGATGGGCTATGGCCGGGAAGAGGTCAGGGAGCAAGGGGGCCACGGGGATCCGGGGCGTGGGACTCGGGGCCCGGCCAGAGTCTTAGGTATCCGTAGCGCCCTCCTTCTTCCTCCTCTTCGCTGAATACAACTCACGGTAAGTACTGGTTCACACAGTTCGTTCTCGGGGTGCTCACTCTCTTTCTCTTCCTCCACAGGCAACGGCTGGGACGCAAAGGCACAGTTAATTCGGCTTGGTTTTGCTCTCACCTCTTCGCTGATTGCAGCTCACAGTAAGTACTGGTTCACACAGTTCGTTCCTTGGGTGCTCACTCGCTTTCTCTTTCTCCACAGGCAGCGGCGTAAGTACAGGTTTCCTCGGTCTCTCCTCGTGTTACCCACTCTCTCTCCTTTTCTCTCCACAGGTATCAACTTGGGCACAATAGCACAGTTAGTTTGCTTTGAATGGCTCTCACCTCTGGGCTGGACACAGCGTACTGTAAGTACAGGTTTCGCTCTATTTCTCCTCGCGTTATCCACTCTCTCTCCTCCTCTCTACAGGTATCAACTTGGACACAAAACACAGTTACTCTGCTTTGGATGGCTTTCACCTCTGGGCTGGACACAACGTACTGTAAGTACAGGGTTCGCTCTATTCCTCCTCGTGTTATTCACTCTCTCTCCTTTTCTCTCCACAGGTATCAACTTGGGCACAATAGCACAGTTAGTTTGCTTTGAATGACTCTCACCTCTGGGCTGAGCACAGCGTACTGTAAGTACAGGTTTCCTCTGTTTCTCCTTGTGTTACTCACTCTCTCTTTCCTTTTCTCTCCACAGGTATCGGATTGGACACAATAGCACAGTTAGTTTGCTTTGAATGACTCTCACCTCTGGGCTGAGCACAGCGTACTGTAAGTACAGGTTTCCTCTGTTTCTCCTTATGTTACTCACTCTCTCTTTCCTTTTCTCTCCACAGGTATCGGATTGGACACAAAGCACAGTTAGTTTGCTTTGAATAGCTCCCACCTCTGGGCTGAACACAGCGTACCGTGCTATCTCCGGAGATCTGAAGCACGCTCACAACATATACTGTACTGAACTAGGCTAGAACCAGCAGTCTCCTTGTCCTCCCGCGACGGAGTGCGTGAAGGCGGGGGTTTATCTGACAGGACACACGGCAATACACAGCAACCCACAGCAATATACAGCACCACGTCAAAATTATAGGTTTTCACAGCACGAAGACTCACCCACCACACTCAGTGTACGAAAAGGACACCCGTCTTCCTTCACTTCGCTTGGTTCGGATCTGGCGATGGAATATGCGGCCTAGCTAGTGATGTCGTCGTTGTGACTACTTCAATAAGTATTCCTTCGGCTCTCCCACCACGCTATATTAGGGGTAGGGCCGCCCTCCTCCTCCTGGGGAGATCTACACAACGCCAGGTCAATATACAGGGCACTTTCGGCTTGCTCTTAGTACTCACATCAATGCCGCTTCCAATCCCCTTTTTCACGTCGTCTCAATTCGCCGTATAATCCGTTCACTTCTCAACCTTTAAGGTTCGCGATGTCTTCACAATCATACAATTCCAGCCTGAGGGAGAGAGAGAGTTAGACAGCCACCAGCAGCGCACCAAGACGGGCACGACACAGTGCTTCACACACACCCGAAAGAGCTCCCAGACTGTGAATTAACTTGGCCTTAAGTACTGCCTTGTCCAGCGTATCCTCCAATCACCAACCGCTGTCCCTAACTAGGCACAGGTGCATCGAATTCCCTGATTTTCCCTCTTACGGCGCTACCGGAAGTTCCGGTGTTCTGTTTTTCCGGTCCGGGCGGAAACACTTCCGGGCGGAACCAAACTTCCCGAATTTTGGTTCCGCCCCTAAAGATCGTCACCTTGTGACATCCTCCCCCGCCAATCCGTTCTAGTCCCTAGAACGTCCTCGGGCTGTCCACTCACCATAGCGGGCAGGGGGTCGGCCTCGGTTCTCTCGCAGGGATCGTCTCACTGGTGAATCGGGCTCAGCTTGTTCAGGGGCTGCTTCTGGTTCTCTCGGGGCGATCGGGGGTGGTGCCACCACGGGTCTCCCTGGTACCACAGCCCAACCTTCAATCCAGGGGGCCGCTGGTACAGGTTCCGTGGGGACTTCTTCCACGGCTTCAGGGTAGTTAGGGCATGGGCGAATCATGTTCCGGTGCACCACACGGTCGGGGCCTGACTTCCCTTCTGGCCGGATGGTATAGACCGGCTGTCCCGGCCTCTGCTGCCGGCAGACTACATAAGGGGTGGCCTCCCAACGGTCACTCAGTTTCCCCTTCCCCTGCCGCCGATTATCTCTCACCAACACCCTCTCTCCTGGCAGTAGAGGGGCTTCTCTAGCAGTCCGATCATACAACCGCTTACTTTTCTCTCCTGCCGTCTGTATCCTTTTCGACACCTGCTCGTAGGCGAAATGCAAGCGCTGGTGATGGCGCCCCACCCACTCCGTTACACTTGCTTCCTCTTGGTCGGCTGTCACTCCTAGGACCAGGTCAGTAGGCATTCGTATGTGTCTGCCAAACATCAGGTACGTGGGGGCGTAACCCGTAGTACTATGTATACTGTTGTTATAGGCCTGTAGGAGGTTTGGCAATGCACTCACCCAATCGTCCTGCCGTTGTTGGTCCAAGGTCCCCAGCAGCCCCAACAGGGTCTGATTGAATCTCTCGCAGCCGCCGTTCCCCTGAGGATGATACGAAGTGGTGTGAGTTTTCGTGCAACCGTACAACTGGCATAGTTCTCTAATTACCCTGGACTCAAAGTTGGCTCCTTGATCGGAGTGCAGAAACTCCGGGCATCCGAACGTCTGGAAGACGGCCCGCCATAAAACTGTAGCGGTGGTGGTTGCAGTCTGGTCGAGGGTGGGGATAGCCCAAGCGTACTTTGTGAACAAATCCGTTATTACCAAGATGTTCTGGTAGCGATCTCGTGGTCGGCCCAGTGTCAAGAAGTCCATAGCCATGATATGAAGGGGGGCCTTCGCATGGATGGGTACCATTGGCACTCTGACCTCCCGTCTGGACTTAAACAATATGCATCTCGGGCAAGCTTGAATTAGGGCGTGCACCGATGCCTCTAGCCCGGGCCAAAAGAAGAATCTCCTAAGCAGGGACACGGTCCTCTCCTGTCCCTGGTACCCCAACTGGTTGTGGTACGCTGAAACTAACGCCGTTACCTCATCTGCGGGTACCACGATCTGGCGTACTTCTTCGCCCAACTTCGGGTCACTGACCCTTCTGCACAGAACGCCATCTCTCAGCTCCAGCCTGTCCCATTGCCCCAGCAGCCTCCTCCCAGTATCCGTCTGGGCTAACCTCTCCGCTGGCGTCAGCCGTCGGCCCTGTTCCAGCCATTCTCTTACCAGCCGCACATCTTGATCCCTGGCCTGTCTCTCCCTCCACCGACGGGGATCCCATCCCCAGTTCTCAGGCACGGCCTCTTGTCTGCTGCCTGGTGCCTCTACTGCTCCTACCATATAGCCCTCCTCCGGGCTGGCCCCTCCGGGGCTTTCCGCTTCGGGCAGCCTTGAGAGGACGTCCGCGTTCGTGTGTTCACGCCCTGGTCGGTACTGTAGTTGATAGTCAAAGTTGGCCAGTTGGGCCACCCACCGCTGCTCCACGGCTCCCAGCTTCGCCGTCTGTAAGTGTACTAATGGGTTATTGTCTGTAATGATCGTCACCTTGGCACCCCAGAGGTAGTCTTTAAATTTCTCACTTAGGGCCCACTTCAATGCCAGCAGCTCCAATTTGAAAGAACTATAGTTCGCATCGTTCCTCTCGGCTGGGTGGAGGCTCCGGCTGGCGTACGCGATGACCCTCTCGACTCCGTCCTGCCGTTGAGCCAAAACCACTCCCAGCCCGAGATTGCTGGCATCTGTATACAGAAGGAATGGTTTTGTGAAATCTGCGTATGCCAAGATAGGGGCCTGTAGCAGCTCCTGCTTCAATGTCTGGAACGCCGACTCACAATTTGCATCCCAGTCTACGTTGGGCGACCCCCGGCCCCGGTTACGACCTGTGCCAACCAGCAACTGATTAAGGGGTTTAGCAATTTTTGAAAAGTCCTTTATGAAACGCCTATAGTATCCCACAAATCCTAAAAAGGATCGCACTTGCCTCACTGTCCTCGGGGCCTTCCAGTCTTTCACGGCCGATACCTTTTTCAGGATCTACGGACACTCCAGCCGCACTGACCACGTGGCCCAAAAAGTTGACTTCTCTCCGTAGTAAGTGACACTTATTGGGCTGTAGTTTCAATCCGTACTTCTCCATGGCCCGAAAGACTTCCTCGAGGTGCCTCAGGTGTGAATCAAAATCTGGGGAGTAGACAATCACATCATCCAGGTAAACTAATACTGACTCCATTAACTGACCTCCCAAGCACTGCTGCATCAGCCGCTGGAAGGTGGCCGGAGCGTTACAGAGCCCGAAAGGCATCCGGTCCCATTCAAATAGTCCAAACGGGGTTGTAAAGGCAGTCTTCTCCCGGTCTGCTTCGGCCACCTGCACCTGCCAGTAGCCACTGGCCAAATCTAGGGTAGAGTACCATGCCGACTGCGTGAGGCTGGCAAGCGAATCTTCGATCCGCGGCAAAGGGAAAGCGTCTTTCTTAGTCACGAGGTTCAGCTTACGGTAGTCCACGCAGAATCTCCAAGCCCCCGTCTTCTTTTGCACCAGCACTATGGGGGCCGCCCACGGGCTGCTGCTTTCCCTGACAACTCCTTGCTTCAGCATGCCTTGCAGGAGTGTACGTACCTCGGTATACAAAGTGGGCGGAATTGGGCGATACCTCTCCCGGCTGGGCCCTGCATCCCCGGTAGGTATATGATGTTGTACCACCTGGGTGCATCCGTAGTCTTCATCGTGGGTGGCGAACACATGCTGCCATCTCCGAAGGAGGGCCTGTAACTTCTGTGTCTGTGCTTGTTCTAAATCCTCCCCTTGTAATGACTCACCCGCCAGGTGGCTCGGCACACTCCTCTCCATACCACCCCATGGGGTGTCTACTTGTGTCAGGGCCACCTCGATGACAGTGGGGCACACCTGACGAAAACTAATATCCCTCTCTTCCCTTACTTGGTGGGGTGTAACCGTTGTCAGACGGGCTAATCGTTGGTGCCGATGTAGTTGCACCACGTATGGGTGTACATTCCGTATCCTCACGGGGACTCTCCCCCGCCGGACCGTCGCTAGTCCTCGTGCCACTTCCACTTGTGGACAATCCACATGGGGCTCCACCAGCACCCACTCTTCTGGGCCCGCTCTTCGGGGCGGTACTCGCGCCCACACAACAGCCTCACTTTTTGCGGGGACAGACAAAGCAAAACGACACATCACTCTTCCTACCTCTTCCTGTTCTCTGCGGACTTGGCTCATTTGCACCCTTCGACAGTCAGCTACCACACACTCCCACTTGGGCCTCTCTGCAGGTGGTATCTTCGATACGGGCCTAGCCCGAAATAGCTCTTCCCAGCAATCAGCGAGGACATTCATGCCCAACAGGGCTCGATGTGCACCCAGACAATGGTCTTGCACGATAATCACACCTTTCTGGGGGACCATCACTCCGTGAACCTCTAGGTCCGTCAATCGGTAGCCAATATATGGGATGTCGAGGCCGTTTGCGCCCTTCAGAGTAAGCCAGGGGGCCTCCGCCCCTGGTGCCCCTTGTTTCCCAAACACTTCTTCGGATAAACTCTCAGCAAATAACGTCACTTGGGAGCCTGTGTCTACCAGGCATTGAATCTCCTTGCCGCACACTCTCACCTTCGCCACGGGGCTACGCCCAATCATCTGGCTCCTAGAGCCATATCCTCTTCCAGGGTCTTCTCGAGGGGTCCCGGCCACACGACCCACAGTGGCCGGCCGACCTAAAAACCCCCTTCTGACGCCCTGCGGGGCCCACACTGGCGGCTATAGTGACCTGGTTTGCCACAGCGGTTGCAGATGGGTCGCTCTTGCTCGTCCCATTCAAAACAGGGCCGATTAAAGTGGTTCGGGCGCCTGAACGGCTCTCGGCCACCCTCTGAGTACACTCGGTCTCGGGGCGCCGGCCGTGGTTCCTCCCGCGCCCGTCCTTGGCGCAATTCTCCTACGAGGGCTTTAGACAGTTCAGACATCTGATCGCGGACATCTTTCAAAAGTTCAGCCTTCAGTGCTTGCTTCCAGTCAGGGCCTCCGGGTTGTGCTGGTGCTACTTCACTGACGGCCGCACACACTGGGGGACCACTCACCTCAGTCTCATCACCTTCCAGGGCCAGTGCCTCTTTCTTCAGATCTTCGAACGTAAGACCCGGGTCCCTTCGAAACTGGATACGTAGGCTCTGTCTCACCGGACCCTCCTTCAGCCCCAGAAGAAACTGGTCCCGCAATAGAGTCTTTCCATCTCCCAACCTGTGGTCCTGACGGGTCTGTAGTCGGGCGAATTGCTCTCGCAACCTCAAGGCGAAAGCTCTAATCGGTTGACAGGGGCCCTGCTTACAATTGAAGAACTGGGAGCGAAGGACAGCTACGGGGGTGTGGTCACCATACTGTTCAGTGAGGAACTGGAACACGGTTTGGGCGTTGGCTCTAACGGCTTCGGGGGCGGCATGCACCTCTCGCCGCGCTTCTCCATCCAGGGAGTTTAACACAAATTGAAGCCGCTGGGCTGCACTAAGGCCCTGTAGGTCGGCCAGGTACTCTAGTTGGGCCTTCCATTCAGACAATCGTACCTCGGATTCTGTCCCCCCCATACTTTTGGATCCAGGGGCTCCCCATAAAAACGGGCATAGCACGGGGTTGGGCTGAAGGCCCCGCGTCGTCGGTCATTGGACGACCTTGGTTACTCAACTCGAGGTGGAAATCCTGCCGACTACGCCAAATCTGTCACACCCAGGGGCGGCTATGCTTTGACTAAGCCACACCCCTTCTCAACTTCCACCTCGAGGAGGTCCCCAAAGCCAACCCAATGGCCAAACAACACGAGAACAAGTAAGTGATAAAACAATCTATATTTAAATATTTAAAAATAGCTTGGGGAATAGGGAAAAGGGCAATTAAAACTAAACTCTGACTCGGCCCTCCAGATGGGCTATGGCCGGGAAGAGGTCAGGGAGCAAGGGGGCCACGGGGATCCGCGGCGTGGGACTCGGGGCCCGGCCAGAGTCTTAGGTATCCGTAGCGCCCTCCTTCTTCCTCCTCTTCGCTGAATACAACTCACGGTAAGTACTGGTTCACACAGTTCGTTCTCGGGGTGCTCACTCTCTTTCTCTTCCTCCACAGGCAACGGCTGGGATGCAAAGGCACAGTTAATTCGGCTTGGTTTTGCTCTCACCTCTTCGCTGATTGCAGCTCACAGTAAGTACTGGTTCAAACAGTTCGTTCCTTGGGTGCTCACTCGCTTTCTCTTTCTCCACAGGCAGCGGCGTAAGTACAGGTTTCCTCGGTCTCTCCTCGTGTTACCCACTCTCTCTCCTTTTCTCTCCACAGGTATCAACTTGGGCACAATAGCACAGTTAGTTTGCTTTGAATGGCTCTCACCTCTGGGCTGGACACAGCGTACTGTAAGTACAGGTTTCGCTCTATTTCTCCTCGCGTTATCCACTCTCTCTCCTCCTCTCTACAGGTATCAACTTGGACACAAAACACAGTTACTCTGCTTTGGATGGCTTTCACCTCTGGGCTGGACACAACGTACTGTAAGTACAGGGTTCGCTCTATTCCTCCTCGTGTTATTCACTCTCTCTCCTTTTCTCTCCACAGGTATCAACTTGGGCACAATAGCACAGTTAGTTTGCTTTGAATGACTCTCACCTCTGGGCTGAGCACAGCGTACTGTAAGTACAGGTTTCCTCTGTTTCTCCTTGTGTTACTCACTCTCTCTTTCCTTTTCTCTCCACAGGTATCGGATTGGACACAATAGCACAGTTAGTTTGCTTTGAATGACTCTCACCTCTGGGCTGAGCACAGCGTACTGTAAGTACAGGTTTCCTCTGTTTCTCCTTATGTTACTCACTCTCTCTTTCCTTTTCTCTCCACAGGTATCGGATTGGACACAAAGCACAGTTAGTTTGCTTTGAATAGCTCCCACCTCTGGGCTGAACACAGCGTACCGTGCTATCTCCGGAGATCTGAAGCACGCTCACAACATATACTGTACTGAACTAGGCTAGAACCAGCAGTCTCCTTGTCCTCCCGCGACGGAGTGCGTGAAGGCGGGGGTTTATCTGACAGGACACACGGCAATACACAGCAACCCACAGCAATATACAGCACCACGTCAAAATTATAGGTTTTCACAGCACGAAGACTCACCCACCACACTCAGTGTACGAAAAGGACACCCGTCTTCCTTCACTTCGCTTGGTTCGGATCTGGCGATGGAATATGCGGCCTAGCTAGTGATGTCGTCGTTGTGACTACTTCAATAAGTATTCCTTCGGCTCTCCCACCACGCTATATTAGGGGTAGGGCCGCCCTCCTCCTCCTGGGGAGATCTACACAACGCCAGGTCAATATACAGGGCACTTTCGGCTTGCTCTTAGTACTCACATCAATGCCGCTTCCAATCCCCTTTTTCACGTCATCTCAATTCGCCGTATAATCCGTTCACTTCTCAACCTTTAAGGTTCGCGATGTCTTCACAATCATACAATTCCAGCCTGAGGGAGAGAGAGAGTTAGACAGCCACCAGCAGCGCACCAAGACGGGCACGACACAGTGCTTCACACACACCCGAAAGAGCTCCCAGACTGTGAAATAACTTGGCCTTAAGTACAGCCTTGTCCAGCGTATCCTCCAATCACCAACCGCTGTCCCTAACTAGGCACAGGTGCATCGAATTCCCTGATTTTCCCTCTTACGGCGCTACCGGAAGTTCCGGTGTTCTGTTTTTCCGGTCCGGGCGGAAACACTTCCGGGCGGAACCAAACTTCCCGAATTTTGGTTCCGCCCCTAAAGATCGTCACCTTGTGACATCCTCCCCCGCCAATCCGTTCTAGTCCCTAGAACGTCCTCGGGCTGTCCACTCACCATAGCGGGCAGGGGGTCGGCCTCGGTTCTCTCGCTGGGATCGTCTCACTGGTGAATCGGGCTCAGCTTGTTCAGGGGCTGCTTCTGGTTCTCTCGGGGCGATCGGGGGTGGTGCCACCACGGGTCTCCCTGGTACCACAGCCCAACCTTCAATCCAGGGGGCCGCTGGTACAGGTTCCGTGGGGACTTCTTCCACGGCTTCAGGGTAGTTAGGGCATGGGCGAATCATGTTCCGGTGCACCACACGGTCGGGGCCTGACTTCCCTTCTGGCCGGATGGTATAGACCGGCTGTCCCGGCCTCTGCTGCCGGCAGACTACATAAGGGGTGGCCTCCCAACGGTCACTCAGTTTCCCCTTCCCCTGCCGCCGATTATCTCTCACCAACACCCTCTCTCCTGGCAGTAGAGGGGCTTCTCTAGCAGTCCGATCATACAACCGCTTACTTTTCTCTCCTGCCGTCTGTATCCTTTTCGACACCTGCTCGTAGGCGAAATGCAAGCGCTGGTGATGGCGCCCCACCCACTCCGTTACACTTGCTTCCTCTTGGTCGGCTGTCACTCCTAGGACCAGGTCAGTAGGCATTCGTATGTGTCTGCCAAACATCAGGTACGTGGGGGCGTAACCCGTAGTACTATGTATACTGTTGTTATAGGCCTGTAGGAGGTTTGGCAATGCACTCACCCAATCGTCCTGCCGTTGTTGGTCCAAGGTCCCCAGCAGCCCCAACAGGGTCTGATTGAATCTCTCGCAGCCGCCGTTCCCCTGAGGATGATACGAAGTGGTGTGAGTTTCCGTGCAACCGTACAACTGGCATAGTTCTCTAATTACCCTGGACTCAAAGTTGGCTCCTTGATCGGAGTGCAGAAACTCCGGGCATCCGAACGTCTGGAAGACGGCCCGCCATAAAACTGTAGCGGTGGTGGTTGCAGTCTGGTCGAGGGTGGGGACAGCCCAAGCGTACTTTGTGAACAAATCCGTTATTACCAAGATGTTCTGGTAGCGATCTCGTGGTCGGCCCAGTGTCAAGAAGTCCATAGCCATGATATGAAGGGGGGCCTTCGCATGGATGGGTACCATTGGCGCTCGGACCTCCCGTCTGGACTTAAACAATATGCATCTCGGGCAAGCTTGAATTAGGGCGTGCACCGATGCCTCTAGCCCGGGCCAAAAGAAGAATCTCCTAAGCAGGGACACGGTCCTCTCCTGTCCCTGGTGCCCCAACTGGTTGTGGTACGCCGAAACTAACGCCGTTACCTCATCTGCGGGTACCACGATCTGGCGTACTTCTTCGCCCAACTTCGGGTCACTGACCCTTCTGCACAGAACGCCATCTCTCAGCTCCAGCCTGTCCCATTGCCCCAGCAGCCTCCTCCCAGTATCCGTCTGGGCTAACCTCTCCGCTGGCGTCAGCCGTCGGCCCTGTTCCAGCCATTCTCTTACCAGCCGCACATCTTGATCCCTGGCCTGTCTCTCCCTCCACCGACGGGGATCCCATCCCCAGTTCTCAGGCACGGCCTCTTGTCTGCTGCCTCTACTGCTCCTACCATATAGCCCTCCTCCGGGCTGGCCCCTCCGGGGCTTTCCGCTTCGGGCAGCCTTGAGAGGACGTCCGCGTTCGTGTGTTCACGCCCTGGTCGGTACTGTAGTTGATAGTCAAAGTTGGCCAGTTGGGCCACCCACCGCTGCTCCACGGCTCCCAGCTTCGCCGTCTGTAAGTGTACTAATGGGTTATTGTCTGTAATGATCGTCACCTTGGCACCCCAGAGGTAGTCTTTAAATTTCTCACTTAGGGCCCACTTCAATGCCAGCAGCTCCAATTTGAAAGAACTATAGTTCGCATCGTTCCTCTCGGCTGGGTGGAGGCTCCGGCTGGCGTACGCGATGACCCTCTCGACTCCGTCCTGCCGTTGAGCCAACACCGCTCCCAGCCCGAGATTGCTGGCATCTGTATACAGAAGGAATGGTTTTGTGAAATCTGCGTATGCCAAGATAGGGGCCTGTAGCAGCTCCTGCTTCAATGTCTGGAACGCCGACTCACAATTTGCATCCCAGTCTACGTTGGGCGACCCCCGGCCCCGGTTACGACCTGTGCCAACCAGCAACTGATTAAGGGGTTTAGCAATTTTTGAAAAGTCCTTTATGAAACGCCTATAGTATCCCACAAATCCTAAAAAGGATCGCACTTGCCTCACTGTCCTCGGGGCCTTCCAGTCTTTCACGGCCGATACCTTTCCAGGATCTACGGACACTCCAGCCGCACTGACCACGTGGCCCAAAAAGTTGACTTCTCTCCGTAGTAAGTGACACTTATTGGGCTGTAGTTTCAATCCGTACTTCTCCATGGCCCGAAAGACTTCCTCGAGGTGCCTCAGGTGTGAATCAAAATCTGGGGAGTAGACAATCACATCATCCAGGTAAACTAATACTGACTCCATTAACTGACCTCCCAAGCACCGCTGCATCAGCCGCTGGAAGGTGGCCGGAGCGTTACAGAGCCCGAAAGGCATCCGGTCCCATTCAAATAGTCCAAACGGGGTTGTAAAGGCAGTCTTCTCCCGGTCTGCTTCGGCCACCTGCACCTGCCAGTAGCCACTGGCCAAATCTAGGGTAGAGTACCATGCCGACTGCGTGAGGCTGGCAAGCGAATCTTCGATCCGCGGCAAAGGGAAAGCGTCTTTCTTAGTCACGAGGTTCAGCTTACGGTAGTCCACGCAGAATCTCCAAGCCCCCGTCTTCTTTTGCACCAGCACTATGGGGGCCGCCCACGGGCTGCTGCTTTCCCTGACAACTCCTTGCTTCAGCATGCCTTGCAGGAGTGTACGTACCTCGGTATACAAAGTGGGCGGAATTGGGCGATACCTCTCCCGGCTGGGCCCTGCATCCCCGGTAGGTATATGATGTTGTACCACCTGGGTGCATCCGTAGTCTTCATCGTGGGTGGCGAACACATGCTGCCATCTCCGAAGGAGGGCCTGTAACTTCTGTGTCTGTGCTTGTTCTAAATCCTCCCCTTGTAATGACTCACCCGCCAGGTGGCTCGGCACACTCCTCTCCATACCACCCCATGGGGTGTCTACTTGTGTCAGGGCCACCTCGATGACAGTGGGGCACACCTGACGAAAACTAATATCCCTCTCTTCCCTTACTTGGTGGGGTGTAACCGTTGTCAGACGGGCTAATCGTTGGTGCCGATGTAGTTGCACCGCGTATGGGTGTACATTCCGTATCCTCACGGGGACTCTCCCCCGCCGGACCGTCGCTAGTTCTCGTGCCACTTCCACTTGTGGACAATCCACATGGGGCTCCACCAGCACCCACTCTTCTGGGCCCGCTCTTCGGGGCGGTACTCGCGCCCACACAACAGCCTCACTTTTTGCGGGGACAGACAAAGCAAAACGACACATCACTCTTCCTACCTCTTCCTGTTCTCTGCGGACTTGGCTCATTTGCACCCTTCGACAGTCAGCTACCACACACTCCCACTTGGGCCTCTCTGCAGGTGGTATCTTCGATACGGGCCTAGCCCGAAATAGCTCTTCCCAGCAATCAGCGAGGACATTCATGCCCAACAGGGCTCGATGTGCACCCAGACAATGGTCTTGCACGGCAATCACACCTTTCTGGGGGACCATCACTCCGTGAACCTCTAGGTCCGTCAATCGGTAGCCAATATATGGGATGTCGAGGCCGTTTGCGCCCTTCAGAGTAAGCCAGGGGGCCTCCGCCCCTGGTGCCCCTTGTTTCCCAAACACTTCTTCGGATAAACTCTCAGCAAATAACGTCACTTGGGAGCCTGTGTCTACCAGGCATTGAATCTCCTTGCCGCACACTCTCACCTTCGCCACGGGGCTACGCCCAATCATCTGGCTCCTAGAGCCATATCCTCTTCCAGGGTCTTCTCGAGGGGTCCCGGCCACACGACCCACAGTGGCCGGCCGACCTAAAAACCGCCTTCTGACGCCCTGCGGGGCCCACACTGGCGGCTATAGTGACCTGGTTTGCCACAGCGGTTGCAGATGGGTCGCTCTTGCTCGTCCCATTCAAAACGGGGCCGATTAAAGTGGTTCGGGCGCCTGAACGGCTCTCGGCCTCCCTCTGAGTACACTCGGTCTCGGGGCGCCGGCCGTGGTTCCTCCCGCGCCCGTCCTTGGCGCAATTCTCCTACGAGGGCTTTAGACAGTTCAGACATCTGATCGCGGACATCTTTCAAAAGTTCAGCCTTCAGTGCTTGCTTCCAGTCAGGGCCTCCGGGTTGTGCTGGTGCTACTTCACTGACGGCCGCACACACTGGGGGACCACTCACCTCAGTCTCATCACCTTCCAGGGCCAGTGCCTCTTTCTTCAGATCTTCGAACGTAAGACCCGGGTCCCTTCGAAACTGGATACGTAGGCTCTGTCTCACCGGACCCTCCTTCAGCCCCAGAAGAAACTGGTCCCGCAATAGAGTCTCTCCATCTCCCAACCCGTGGTCCTGACGGGTCTGTAGTCGGGCGAATTGCTCTCGCAACCTCAAGGCGAAAGCTCTAATCGGTTGACGGGGGCCCTGCTTACAATTGAAGAACTGGGAGCGAAGGACAGCTACGGGGGTGTGGTCACCATACTGTTCAGTGAGGAACTGGAACACGGTTTGGGCGTTGGCTCTAACGGCTTCGGGGGCGGCATGCACCTCTCGCCGCGCTTCTCCATCCAGGGAGTTTAACACAAATTGAAGCCGCTGGGCTGCACTAAGGCCCTGTAGGTCGGCCAGGTACTCTAGTTGGGCCTTCCATTCAGACAATCGTACCTCGGATTCTGTCCCCCCCATACTTTTGGATCCAGGGGCTCCCCATAAAAACGGGCATAGCACGGGGTTGGGCTGAAGGCCCCGCGTCGTCGGTCATTGGACGACCTTGGTTACTCAACTCGAGGTGGAAATCCTGCCGACTACGCCAAATCTGTCACACCCAGGGGCGGCTATGCTTTGACTAAGCCACACCCCTTCTCAACTTCCACCTCGAGGAGGTCCCCAAAGCCAACCCAATGGCCAAACAACACGAGAACAAGTAAGTGATAAAACAATCTATATTTAAATATTTAAAAATAGCTTGGGGAATAGGGAAAAGGGCAATTAAAACTAAACTCTGACTCGGCCCTCCAGATGGGCTATGGCCGGGAAGAGGTCAGGGAGCAAGGGGGCCACGGGGATCCGCGGCGTGGGACTCGGGGCCCGGCCAGAGTCTTAGGTATCCGTAGCGCCCTCCTTCTTCCTCCTCTTCGCTGAATACAACTCACGGTAAGTACTGGTTCACACAGTTCGTTCTCGGGGTGCTCACTCTCTTTCTCTTCCTCCACAGGCAACGGCTGGGACGCAAAGGCACAGTTAATTCGGCTTGGTTTTGCTCTCACCTCTTCGCTGATTGCAGCTCACAGTAAGTACTGGTTCACACAGTTCGTTCCTTGGGTGCTCACTCGCTTTCTCTTTCTCCACAGGCAGCGGCGTAAGTACAGGTTTCCTCGGTCTCTCCTCGTGTTACCCACTCTCTCTCCTTTTCTCTCCACAGGTATCAACTTGGGCACAATAGCACAGTTAGTTTGCTTTGAATGGCTCTCACCTCTGGGCTGGACACAGCGTACTGTAAGTACAGGTTTCGCTCTATTTCTCCTCGCGTTATCCACTCTCTCTCCTCCTCTCTACAGGTATCAACTTGGACACAAAACACAGTTACTCTGCTTTGGATGGCTTTCACCTCTGGGCTGGACACAACGTACTGTAAGTACAGGGTTCGCTCTATTCCTCCTCGTGTTATTCACTCTCTCTCCTTTTCTCTCCACAGGTATCAACTTGGGCACAATAGCACAGTTAGTTTGCTTTGAATGACTCTCACCTCTGGGCTGAGCACAGCGTACTGTAAGTACAGGTTTCCTCTGTTTCTCCTTGTGTTACTCACTCTCTCTTTCCTTTTCTCTCCACAGGTATCGGATTGGACACAATGGCACAGTTAGTTTGCTTTGAATGACTCTCACCTCTGGGCTGAGCACAGCGTAATGTAAGTACAGGTTTCCTCTGTTTCTCCTTATGTTACTCACTCTCTCTTTCCTTTTCTCTCCACAGGTATCGGATTGGACACAAAGCACAGTTAGTTTGCTTTGAATAGCTCCCACCTCTGGGCTGAACACAGCGTACCGTGCTATCTCCGGAGATCTGAAGCACGCTCACAACATATACTGTACTGAACTAGGCTAGAACCAGCAGTCTCCTTGTCCTCCCGCGACGGAGTGCGTGAAGGCGGGGGTTTATCTGACAGGACACACGGCAATACACAGCAACCCACAGCAATATACAGCACCACGTCAAAATTATAGGTTTTCACAGCACGAAGACTCACCCACCACACTCAGTGTACGAAAAGGACACCCGTCTTCCTTCACTTCGCTTGGTTCGGATCTGGCGATGGAATATGCGGCCTAGCTAGTGATGTCGTCGTTGTGACTACTTCAATAAGTATTCCTTCGGCTCTCCCACCACGCTATATTAGGGGTAGGGCCGCCCTCCTCCTCCTGGGGAGATCTACACAACGCCAGGTCAATATACAGGGCACTTTCGGCTTGCTCTTAGTACTCACATCAATGCCGCTTCCAATCCCCTTTTTCACGTCGTCTCAATTCGCCGTATAATCCGTTCACTTCTCAACCTTTAAGGTTCGCGATGTCTTCACAATCATACAATTCCAGCCTGAGAGAGAGAGTTAGACAGCCACCAGCAGCGCACCAAGACGGGCACGACACAGTGCTTCACACACACCCGAAAGAGCTCCCAGACTGTGAAATAACTTGGCCTTAAGTACTGCCTTGTCCAGCGTATCCTCCAATCACCAACCGCTGTCCCTAACTAGGCACAGGTGCATCGAATTCCCTGATTTTCCCTCTTACGGCGCTACCGGAAGTTCCGGTGTTCTGTTTTTCCGGTCCGGGCGGAAACACTTCCCGAATTTTGGTTCCGCCCCTAAAGATCATCACCTTGTGACAAGTGTTGACGAAAAAGAAGAGTCTTTAGATGTTTCTTGAAAATGAGTAAAGACTTAGCTGTACGAATTGAGATTGGGAGGTAATTCCACCAGCTGGGCACAGTCCAGGAAAAGGTCAGTGAAAGTGATTTTGAACTTCTTTGAGATGGCACCACAAGGAGTCGTTCACTTGCAGAGCGCAAACTTCTGGAGGGCACATAAGATTTAACCCGTGAGTTTAGGTATGCTGGTGCCGTGCCAGTGGTCATCTTGTAGGCAAGCATCAGTACCATGGATTTGATGCGAGCGGCTACTAGTAGCCAGTGTAACCTGATGAGGAGAGGAGTAACGTGAGCTTGTTTTGGCTTATTGAAGACTACCCTCATTGCTGCATTCTGGATCAATTGCAGAGGCTTGACAGTACATGCAGGAAGGCCCGCCAGGAGAACATTACAATAGTCTAGTCTGGAGAGAACAAGAGCTTGGACAAGAAGTTGGGTGGCTTGCTCTGACTGGAAGGGTCTAATCTTCCTGATGTTGTATAAAGCAAATCTGCAGGACCGGGTCGTTGTAGCAATATGGTCTGTGAAGCTTAACTGATGATCCATCACAACTCCTAGGTTTCTAGCTGTCCTCGCAGGAGTAATGGTTGACGAACCCAGCTGTATAGAGAAGTTGTGATGAAGCAATGGGTTAGCTGGAATCACCAGGAGTTCTGTCTTCGTAAGGTTATACTGAAGGTGATGGTCATTCATCCAGCCAGAAATGTCACTCAGACAGGCTGAAATGCGAGCAGCTACCGTCGGGTCATCTGGTTGGAATGAGAAGTAGAGTTGGGTATTATCAGCGTAGCAGTGATAAGAAATGCCATGCTTCTGATCCTAATGACGCCATGTAGATGGAGAAGAGAAGTGGTCCAAGTACTGAGCCTTGACGAACCCCAGTAGCTAGGTGTTGTGACTGAGAAACATCACCCCTCCAAGACACACTGAAGGATCTGTCAGAGAGGTAGGACTTAACCCACAGGAGTGCGGTTCCAGAGATGCCCATCTTTCTGAGGGTGGACAGGAGAATCTGCTGATTAACGGTGTCAAAAGCAGCAGACAGGTCCAGTAAGATGAGTACTGAGGATTTTGAAGCTGCTCTTGCCAGTCGTAGGGCTTCAGTAACCCAGAGCAGAGCAGTCTCAGTTGAGTCGCCACTTTTGAAGCCAGATTGATTGATGTCCTGGATATTGTTCTGTACAAGGAACATAGAAAGCTGATTGAACACAGCTCGCTAAAGTGGCTTTGCAATGAATGGAAGAATGGATACCGGTCTGTAGTTTTCAAGAAGCGCTGGATTTAGAGATGTTTTCTTGAGCAGTGGACTTACCCGAGCTTGCTTGAATGCTGAGGGAAATGTTCGAGAGTGAAGAGAGGAGTTGATTACGTGAGTAAGCGAAGGTATGACTGAAGAAGAGATCGCTTGAAGGAAGTGAGTGGGGATCGGATCAAGTAGTGGGATGATTGGACAGCGGAAGTTTGGAAACGTCCATCTCTGAGAGTGGGGAGAAGGAGGAGAAAGAGTGTGCATCGGTCATTGTGAAGATGTCCTCAGTCTGCGGTGGGGAGAATTGGTCACTGATGGTTCTTGTCTTATTTGTGAAGAAAATTGCAAAGTCGTCAGCTGTAAGAGTCGATGGAGGAAGTGGTGGAGGCGGATTAAGAAGAGAAGAGAAAGTCTTTAAGAGTGTCCGAGCGTCACAACAGCTTATTGATTTCATAATCATAATCCTATGATCATTTTGTCTGCAATTATGAACACAATTTTGATTAGTTTCTCGGAGACCTACTGCTCTGTGTAGTAAATGCTTATCACAAAACAGGCTTTACTGAAAAAATTTGCATGACAATAACAATTAATCGCATTCGATTAATCATGCAGCCCTAACCTGAGATAGGTTGTTATCAGCTTTACTATATAAGAAGGCTCTGAATGCCATTTCATTAGAATTTTTCTCCTTTAGTCCAGAGTCTCTGGACTAGAAGAAAGAAAAAGCCTGCCACTCACCATAGAAGTGCTGCCCCTCTTCTGTAGCGAGCAGCTTGATCTCTTTCAGCAGATCAAATAAAGAAGCTGTTGCTGATGAAGGCCCATGCCAATGACCCATTTAAGCCCTGCAAGATCATCTCAGCTCTAGCAGGCAGGACTTATTCAGTGGCTGGCCAGACTGGCTCAGCACTACATACAGTGGCAGTATTTCAAGTATTCCTGGCAAAACTCTTCTGGCCCAAGTCCTGACGCCATTTAGGAGCTTTTACACAGCAACTGACTTGGCTTTGCAAACTACTAAGGCCACTGTACAGGCAAACTGCAATGTCATGACCAACAAGGTGGTGCTGGAATGCCACATTTGCTTGAATTTGATGGAAATCAAGAATGCTGTCAAGGTCGCTTTCTTCAACCCCCTGGTTTCTCCCATGGGATTGTTCAGCCCTGCCATGGATGGATTTGAAGAGTGCTTCATGGTGGCACAGAAGTCACTCCAGCTCACACTCCAGCTCGGTGGCTGATTAAATTCACCAGAAGTCTCCATCCTCCCGACAGCCTGAAAACCCTGTGCCATCTCCTGTCTAGCGTAGCCCTGACACGCGAAAAGCCATCCTGATATAAATGCAAAAAGTAAGAGGAAAGGGCCAGGTCCCATTCCCAAGAAAGATGGTAGGCTCAGGCCTATCCTTGATCTCAGACACCTGAGCTGTGCCCCAATGAGACGTTTGTTCAGGACAACTTTGCAACAGATCTTGTTTTATTGGTGGATCCATATTTTATTGGTGGATCTGAAAAACACTTAATTTCCTCAAGAGCTTTATGAAGATATTTATTGCAGCATAGCAGTGACAAAGTACCTTGAGTTAAACAGAGTCAGAATCAACCATGGACTTCCTAAGTGCAAGCATTTTATATACTTAGAGTTTACTACCCTTAATGTAAATGAAAACAGAAGGCCAAAGGGCCAACAAGTGCTAAGCATCTCTCGGGGAACTCCTTCAAGACTGTTGGAAGGCCATTTCAGGTGACTACCTCTTGAAGCTCATCAAGAGAATGCCAAGAGTGTGCAAAGCAGTAATCAAAGGTGGCTCAAAATCAAAGGTGGCTACTTTGAAGAACCTAGAATAGTGTATGACATATTTTCTGTTGTTTCACACTTTTTTGTAATGTATATAATTCCATATATAATTCCACATGTGTTAATTCATAGTTTTGATGACTTCAGTGTGAATCTACAATTTTCAGTCATGAAAATAAAGAAAACTCTTTGAATGAGAAGGTGTGTCCAAACTTTTGGTCTGTACTGTGTATCTATATATATATATATATATATATATATATATATATATATATATATATATATATATATATATGTCATTTTTGCGACAACATCATAACAGCACCAAAGTGAATCCCTTTTCCATCAGTTGCTGCATGGATAGAATGAATGTAGGCTTCAACTCTAGAGAAAGAGAGAGTGAGAGACAGAGAGAGATAAATAATAAACATTTGTTTAACATATTCAACTGGAATATATATATATATATATATATATATATATATATATATATATATATTACCCTAAATGTATTGTTATATGTATCTTGAAAAAGAGAGAGCCTACTTGTAAGAATTTTTTGAGATCATGAAAATATCCCTAGTGCCTTTTTGTAATCATCTGTCCTACAGTGAGCCTAATCAAATCCATAAAATCACTTCATATTTGCCATGCAGAACATGACAGAAACTAACACATGATATCAATGGACTGTATGTGGAGTAAACCTGCAGATTAGGCCAAATTGTAACAAGCTATTAAAATTGCCAAACGCCTCATTCATCATTGCAAACAAATGCCAAAACAACAGGCTAAAACTTACTGCAACTTGGCAGTCAGTGCAGTTTAATTATGAAAGATATTTTATACATAAATATGGTAAAACAACGACTATTAAGCAAGTATTCACACTAATACATTAAGCTGCAGGTAAATCTTACAAACCTTACATCAACCATGCTCTTGTCATCTTATAAGTTTAATAAATGTGCAGGCTAGATTCACTTACAAATACTTCGTCATTAAAACTCAACAAGGATTTATGAAATCATGGCCACAAATTAACGTCGTAGTAATTAATAAAACTAGCTCACAAATTCTTAATTTGGTGGAAATTAATTATTAATTCATAGTTAGCAGTACTCACTATGTGTGTATTGGAGATAGGCCTATAGTTGTTTAACAAGGCAGGATCTCCTCCCTTTAACAAGGGAAAGACATGGGCAGATTTCCAGATTGATGGCATAACATTCATAAAATCTGCAATTTCTAAGAAATATGGCTCTAGACAATCTGGGCCAGCTGGCTTTTTGATGTCCAATGACATTAGGGCTTTATGTACATCATTGAGTGAAAACAGGGTAAAGGTAAAAGGAAAAGGATGACTAACCTACATCTTCCATCAACATTACCATTATAAAGGGAGGTTTTTGAAAGTAAAGATTTGTCAAGCAAAGAATTAGATGCATCAAAATGTTCATTAAAACACTCTAGCATCACCCATCTATCCGAGATAGTAAAATTATCCCTGATGATATGGGGAGGCAGTTCATTACGAGATTTAGTTAAAGGGGGGGTGAAATGCTATTTCATGCATACTGAGTTTTTTACACTGTTAAAGAGTTGGATTCCCATGCTAAACATGGACAAAGTTTCAAAAATTAAGTTGTACGTTTGAAGGAGTATTTCTGTTCCAAAAATACTCCTTCCGGTTTGTCACAAGTTTCGGAAAGTTTTTTTCGAGTATGGCTCTGTGTGACGTTAGGTGGAGCGGAATTTCTTTATATGGGTCCTAAGGGCACTTCTGCCGGAAGAGCGCGCGCTCCCGTATAGCAGAGCACTGAGAGCACAACAGACTTCACTGATTAGAGCGAGAGCGTCGCGAAATGTCACAAAAGGAGTGTGTTTTTGGTTGCCAGGGCAAGACAACCCTGCACACATTACCAAAGAAAAAACAGCATTAAGGGACCAGTGGATGGAGTTTATTTTTACAGAGCATCAACGGAGTTGTGCAAGTGTTTGTGTTTGTTCCGTGCATTTCTAAAATGCTTGTTATACAAACAAGGCTCAGTTTGATGACGGATTTGCGTAACGTTTATTTCTAAAGGATGATGCAATCCCAACGAAAAAGGGTCACGATTGTGTGTTGGAACCACAGGCGGTGAGTAAAACTGCTTAAAATATCTCTGCCTCCTTGTTAGTGCGTCCCCTCCCATCGGAGACACGGGTTCGAGCCCCGCTCGGAGCGAGTCGTTGCTGCTGCTGCTCTCGTTCAGTTTCAGCCTTCACAGCTGTCACAGCTTCCACATGCTCTCAACACACGTCACGCCTCCAGGCGCTTGTGTTTTTCCGGGAAAAATCGGTACAGACTATATTTCTCTTATGAATATAATAAAACTGGAGTTATGAAGCATGCAGTACTACTCTATAGGTACTCAAGATTAACATGATATTGAGTGAAAACGAGCATTTCACCCGCCCTTTAAAGAAACTGACTTGATAGACTTCCAAAAAGTCCTAGGGTTATTTAGATTGTCTGTAATAGCCGTTAGATAGTATTCAGATTTGGCATGTTGGACAGCTGCTGTAAACTGATTTCGTAGCCATCTTAAATGAATCGTATCGGCTTCCACTTCTGATTTCCTAGCCTTTGCCCTTTGATATTGAGTGAAAACGAGCATTTCACCCGCCCTTTAAAGAAACTGACTTGATAGACTTCCAAAAAGTCCTAGGGTTATTTAGATTGTCTGTAATAGCCGTTAGATAGTATTCAGAATTGGCATGTTGGACAGCTGCTGTAAACTGATTTCGTAGCCATCTTAAATGAATCGTATCGGCTTCCACTTCTGATTTCCTAGCCTTTGCCCTTTGATATTGAGTGAAAACGAGCATTTCACCCGCCCTTTAAAGAAACTGACTTGATAGACTTCCAAAAAGTCCTAGGGTTATTTAGATTGTCTGTAATAGCCGTTAGATAGTATTCAGATTTGGCATGTTGGACAGCTGCTGTAAACTGATTTCGTAGCCATCTTAAATGAATCGTATCGGCTTCCACTTCTGATTTCCTAGCCTTTGCCCAAGCCACATCCCTCTCATGAAGAGGGTTGCTCAGCTCCGTCGAAAACCAAGGGTTATCTCATCCCTTGACTCTGAACTTACGTAAAGGAGCATCAATAAGCCTAATGCTGTCCCAGTTAAAATAAAATAAATCATGCATAAAACCTTGTAAAGAAAATTGTTTCATATCATGTTTTTCAATGCATCGAGGCCTGGATTTTGGAATTTTGGCATTTCTAAATGCAGCAGTTGTACAATGATCACTGATGTAACTTAAGAACATTCTATCCTGATCCCTGAATCAAGCAGAAGTAGATTTGAATGTGTACATTGGGATGACTGTCCTGCAGCAAAGTCCATTGATCATCAGCTTCAGTCTTTGCACCAAAGACATCACAATTATTGTAAAATCGCCTGATACTTCAAAGAATCCATGATGTCTTTCATACAGTTATGATTTCCACTTCCTTCTACAGTAAAGAAACCCCATAACAGGACTGATCCACCTCCAAGTTTGAGGATGGAGATGCTGTTCTTCTGCTTATGAGCTTTGCCTTTTTTGCAGCAGACATACCGCTGATCCATGGGTCCAAAAAGTTCCAGTTTGGTCACATCACTCCATAAAACATTCCTCCACAGCTCCACAGGTCTACACAAATGAATTTTATCAAGTTCAAGTTGTCCTTTGTTCTTCTTGATCAAGAGTGGTATTTATCAAGATGTCTCAACATAAAGGCAATACTTGTCTAGTGTTCTTCTTACACACTGCTTTGAAATGGTTTTTCTCCTTTCATCGGGTCATCTTGCAAGTCTTTGGCTTAACATTGCAGATTTTTCTCAGTTGCTCTGATTAAACATTTTATGATATTGTGCTTTTTCTTCCACAACCTCAAAGATTTTCTGGTAAAACACACTTTAAGCTAAGGAATAAGGCTGAGAGCTGTGTCTCTAGGAACTTTCAATGTCTTGGAAATCTTCATATAGCCTTAGCTTTTCTAAAGTACTACGATATTTATTCTCTTTTGCTTTTGTGAGATCTCTGTTGACATTTTTGCTACTCAACTTCAACACATGCATGGGCTAACTGTATGTGTAACAGCTCAAGCTAATTCTGTTTTTAATAGAGTTTCTAAAAGCTTAATTGTGTTTTGAGACCATGCAAATAAGTGATTCAAAAACAGCAATGTTGAATAGGGGTTGAATAATTATGACAGCAGTATTATTAAAAAATCGTATAACTCAAAAGTATTACATAATATATTGACAATATCACTTTTAATATGCCAGTGAACTGTTATAGATAAAATTTGTATTTGATCCTGGACCTTCAGAAAAGCTTGTATTTGTAAAGTACTGCAGTCTCTAGGGGGTTGAGTAATTTTGATTGCAACTGTAAGATCATAAGATCATTGTCAGATAAAACAATCAAGCTTTTCAGAACAGCAAGGCACAACGTTCGGAGAAGGGGTTCAGAAGAAACACTATATAGAGGCTGTAGTTTTTGCACAGGTAGCTCTGGCCTGGAGCAAGTCATACTGGGAGCAAATGAGACACAGTTTACACACGGTTTACAATTTACTGATCTGCACTACACTTTTGATTAGCTTTCTCTTGCTTCTCAATTACTGACTTAGTACATTTATTGATTCAAGTTATGATTTCATCGTACAATTTAACGTTTGAATAAACTTCTTTGGATTTAACTTAAGCTGTGTGGTCTTCCCTATGTCATTGCTACTGTGAGCCAGGTAGTTGTGACAGTGTACAAAAACAAACTATACTTGAGAATTAATGTCAGTCGCGGGACCTGACTGTGGGGTGCAGATTATAACTCTCCTCCCTCAAGAGAGAATCAAGCTCAGGTGAACTCAGGTAACTGCAACCACATCATGAAAAACCTGCATTTAACCTCAAGCTCGCTAGTTCAAACGACAGATTTTAACGACAGATTTTATTGCTCTATAAGAATGTCTGAATGTTTGAATGTCACAACCACTGCAAAAGAAAAAGTCAGTCCTGGGCCCATAAGCAAAAAAAATTTGACGGCCCCCCAAACGTTATGGGCTCCAACTCAGTTAACTTAATTTTAGCACTATTGTTGATTTTTCTGAAGTAAATAACATTATTGGAATCGTGACTATTCACAAGCAGTTTTATTAAGGCAAATGCTTAGAAATTATGTTTAAAGTTTTCAAGTCCATTCCTTTTTTGTAGCACGCAAGCCACCCAATTATCGCAGCTTTGTTACTACAAAGTCTCAGTCTTTAAACATCCAAATAATAAACATGTTTTTACGCTTTATAATGTGTGAGAGCCTCAGTTCATGCTGCATATGAATCAATTCTATTTTCCTCTTTAATATGTGCAGCATGTAATAAACATTTATTTATATATATATATATATATATATATATATATATATATATATATATATATATATAATATTTTAATGCATATTTATATTTATATAATATTTTAATGCATGTTGAAAAAAATCTGAACAATTTAATAAAAACTAATGTCTCATAAATACAAAAGTCAAAAGAATGACAAATGCCACGGACTTTTTTATTTATTTTTATTTTTTATTTTTTTTTGAGGAGTAAGCCTATAGGTAGAATTTTCACACTAACTGCAAGCAATATAACATTGTTTTACTATCATATTTTTTACTTTATTCTTAAAATATTATGACGTTAATCTTATTTTTTATTTTTTATTTTATTGTTTTATATATTTCAACGTGGAACAAAAATGTTGCCGTACAGCCTACTGAATGCAAACACAATTTTGTCACAGCGGCCCAAAAAGCAAATAAACTAATATGCCAAAAATAGTGAAGGGATGTATTTTTTATTAATTTGTTAATAAACAAATTATTAACAATGTTGCAAAATTGAATTTGAGGAACCTGCCTTGCAATCTCCTCATCTCTCATGACACAAATTACATAATGAAAGATTTTGTTTTCAATTTGAATTATTTAGTTTTAAAATGGTAATTTAAAGCATTCTATAGATATAGCTATTTATGTCAGTGAAGCGCCAAGTAGACCCTTTGCAGTTCCGAATGATGTATACTCTTACCTTTATGAGCAAAAATGATGGTGTATTTTTAAGTTTTCACTGTTATAGAAAATAATGCTAGTGATCACGCTGACACCTCCATGTCTTGCAAAGCGCTCACTCTCCGCACAAATGATTGGATATACGGATATAAAACTAAAACTTGAATTTTACAAACATAAAATGTTCCAAACATATTTGTAAATTAACTTAAAAATGAAATATGACCACTTGTGGTCATAGTGTTTTGTTTTCCTTCATTTTCACAGAAGGTTACACAAGGTCTGTCTCCTAGAATGTGAGTCATTGTAAGATGATGATAAAACTGATTTGAGGAATTGATGTTGAGAAATTTTGGAATATTTTAGGAAAATAGTAACCATATGAAAGAAGGAAAAAATGAGCCTATGTTGTGCCATTTCAATTACAACAGCTTTGAGTAAACTGAAGAGCAACATGACTGTGTGTGAATCTGTTACAGGGTTTTGTCACTTGCATTTAAGTTGAACTTTAGGGTAGAAGAAGAGATTGAGACATACATCTATCATCAGTTATATTCAGGGCTCAAATTGAGGGGGATGGCATCCCCCGGTGGAAAAAAATGACAAAAAGTTATCCCCCCTGTGAAACCACCATTCCCCCTAACCATCTGTTAGGAGGTAAGAACGATGGTAGACCAGGGCGGGGTGCAATTGACAGTCTTTAATAAAGAAAATAGTCTTTCAATAGATCTCCATGAGAGGAGAGGCAGGGATACCGGGATGCCAACTCCCAGTCCAAAAACAGAGAAGACCGCCGACGGCGTGAAAAGCCAAGGGCAGGTGCTGCACAGGTTCTCTGCAAACAGGCACAGCCGGATAATAAACAGTCCAATGACAGTATAACTCACAGTTGCAATAAAGACTAAACAATCCACGGACAAGACAGGACAGGACTAGGAAACAGACGTGTCTCACGAAAGGTCATCGAATAATCCGACAATGAGACAGGGCTAGAAAGAGAGAATAAGAAGCAGAGACAATCAAGGGCAAAAGAGGGACAGGTGAGGGAATGGAAGGGGAGACAGCTGAAAGTGATAATGAGCGGAGGAGTGTGCGTGATAGAGTGAGTAAGTGATCACAAGAGGGAGACAGAGACAGAGGAAAAGACCAGGATCATGACAGTACCCCTCTCTCAACGAGCGCCTCCTGGCGCTCCTGAGGGCAACTGGCGGGACCGGAGGAAATCATCGATGAGTGAAGGATCCAGGACATCCCGGGAGGGAACCCAACTTCTCTCCTCAGGACCATACCCCTCCCAATCGACCAGATATTGACGACCGCGTCCCCGACGGCGCATGTCGAGGATGCGGCGAACCCTGTAGACAGGGGTATCATCGACAAGACTAGGGACGCGCACAGGGCGAGAAGGGGGACGGATGACTGGTTTAACGCAAGAGACGTGAAACACGGGGTGGACCCGGCGCAGATTAGGCGGAAGGTGAAGTTTTACTGCGACGGGGTTAATGACTCTTACAATGCGAAATGGTCCAATAAAGCGGGGAGACAATTTAAATTTGTAAATTTGAAGTGGACAACCACACTCTCTGGCCGCAAACGTAACGAGGGCTCTTAACTCTGCGCCTATTGGCCGTAACAGTCATGCGTCTTCTAGCTCGACAGAGAGCAGATCGCACTCTCCTCCAGGTGCGTTTGCATCGGCTAATAAAAGCTTGCACGGACGGAACATTAGATTCAGAGTCTTGGGACGCAAATATCGGAGGTTGATAACCGAGACAGCAATGAAAGGGCGAAAGACCCGTAGCAGAGGAGGGGAGCGAATTATGGGCGTATTCGGCCCAAGAGAGTTGCTGTGACCATGACGCGGGATTCTGATGGGTGAGACTGCGGAGCATACGGGCGACAATTTGATTGGTCCGTTCAGCTAGACCGTTCGTCTGGGGATGAAACCCGGACGAAAGGCTAACGGATGCCCCAATCAGACGACAAAACTCTTTCCAAAATTGAGAAGAAAATTGGGGGCCTCTATCAGACACAATATCAGTGGGTAACCCATGTAGCTTAAAAACATGATCAACCATGATCTGGGCGGTCTCTTTGGCAGAAGGGAGTTTGGCGAGAGGAATAAAATGGGCCGACTTAGAAAAACGATCTACCACGGTTAGAATAACGGTGTTACCCCCTGAGGGAGGAAGACCGGTGATAAAGTCGAGTGCTAAGTGAGACCACGGTCGAGACGGAACCGGTAGCGGACGAAGTAGACCGGCCGGAGGAGAACTGTCAGTCTTAGTTTGAGCGTACGTATTGCAGGAGGCAATAAATCGTCGCACGTCCCGTTCTAAAGAGGCCCACCAAAAACGCTGACGGATAAAAGTGATGGTGCCCCGGACGCCGGGATGGACTGTCAATCTAGAGGTATGTCCCCATTGAAGGACTGCCCGACGCGCTGACACAGGGACAAAAAGCAGCCCCCTAGGGCAGTTGCGCGGAACTATGACACGAGAAAGGGAACGCTTAACCAGCCTCTCTATTCCCCAGACGGCCGTGCCAATAACATGACCCGGGGGAATAATCTCCTCAGGCTCAGAAGAAGCAGAGGAGTCAAAAAGACGGGATAGTGCATCAGGCTTGACGTTCTTGGTACCCGGTCGGTACGAGATGGTGAAATCGAAACGGGTAAAGAATAACGCCCAGCGGGCCTGACGAGCATTTAGTCTCTTGGCCTTGCAGATATATTCTAGGTTTCGGTGATCTGTCCAGACGATAAAAGGAACGGGAGCTCCCTCTAGCCACTGTCGCCATTCGCCTAACGCTAGACGGATGGAGAGCAGTTCGCGGTTGCCTACGTCGTAATTGCGCTCAGCAGGAGAAAGACGGTGGGAGAAAAAGGCGCAGGGGTGTATCTTGCCGTCAGCAGAGGAGCGCTGGGATAGCACCGCCCCGACCCCTACTTCAGAGGCATCGACCTCGACTATAAATTGTTTAGAGAAGTCAGGGGTGAGAAGGATAGGTGCGGTAGTGAAAAGCGATTTAAGAGTGTCGAACGCAGTCTGCGCAGAAGCGGACCATCTAAACTGGGACTTGACGGAGGTCAGAGCTGTAAGGGGTGCGGCTACTTGACTAAAATTACGTATAAAACGACGATAAAAATTAGCAAACCCGAGAAAACGTTGTAGTGCGAGGCGGGAATCGGGCACGGGCCAGTCGGTAACAGCCTGGACCTTAGCAGGGTCCATACTAATCCCCTCTGCCGAGATGATAGAGCCCAGAAACGTAACTGAGGGAGCATGGAAAGAACACTTCTCGGCCTTAACATAAAGTCGATTCTCTAATAGACGCTGAAGAACACGACGAACATGTTGGACGTGCACCTGGAGAGACGGCGAAAAAATCAGAATGTCATCTAGGTAGACGAATACAAAAACATTGAGCATGTCTCGTAGGACATCATTGATTAAGGCTTGAAAAACCGCGGGGGCGTTAACCAACCCGAAGGGAAGAACCCGGTATTCAAAGTGTCCGAGGGGCGTATTAAACGCGGTCTTCCATTCATCCCCCTCCTTTATACGTACTAAGTGATAGGCGTTACGCAAGTCGAGCTTAGTGAATATCTTAGCTCCCTGCAAGATCTCGAAGGCGGAGGACATCAGGGGTAATGGATAACGATTCTTCACAGTGATATCATTTAAACCCCGATAGTCTATGCAGGGACGCAGGGAGCCATCCTTCTTCTTAACAAAGAAGAAACCGGCTCCCGCTGGAGACGAGGACGGAACGATGGTACCCGCATTGAGTGATTCAGAAAGGTATTTCTCGAGCGCCTCCCTCTCGGGGGCGGATAATGAGTATAGTCTACCACGGGGGGGCGTTGTACCTGGGAGAAGATCTATACTGCAGTCATACGGGCGATGAGGGGGGAGAGAAGTGGCCCGGGAACGACTGAAGACCTCCCGCAAATCGTGATACTCCTCCGGAACCCCAGACAAGTCACCTGGCTCCTCCTGAAAAACAGTTACGGGCAAGACAGGGGGCACAGCAGAAGACAGACAATCTACATGACAGGACAATTTCCAAGAAAGAATGGTGCCTTCTGCCCAGTTAATCTGGGGGTTGTGAAGCACTAACCACGGGTGGCCTAAAACCACGGGAGAAAAAGGGGAATGAAAAATAAAAAAAGAAATAGTCTCTCTATGATTTCCAGAAACAGTAAGAGTCAATGGTGAAGTCCTCTTCTGTACCCTAGGAAGGGAACTACCATCTAGGGCAAACAGGGGGGTGGAGTCTTGCAAATCTAAGAGGGGAATACCTTGTCTTAAAGCCCAAGTCTCATCAATGAAGTTCCCCTCCGCCCCCGAATCCAGTAATGCTGAGCAGGAAACAGACGATCCCAGCCACCGGAGGTGAACGGGAAGGGAAGTGCAGGACTTAGACGGAGAGACCCATGATGTAGCGCTCGCCAGCAACCCTGCGCTGGCTTTTACTGGGCACCTGGAGACAAAATGATCAGCGGCAGCGCAGTACATACATAGACGATCCATAATCCTGCGCTGGCGTTCCCGTGTAGATATGTGAAGCCCCCCTAGCTGCATAGGCTCAGGATTAGCAGCAGAGGGCAGTAGCGGACGAGTAGCTGTGGAAGAGGGGAGTAACGGAGCCTCCAATCCGCGAGCCCACCGTCGCCTCTCGAAGCGTCTTTCAATGCGAAGGGCCAGCTCGACTAGGGAGTCGAAATTGTCAGGAACCTCTCGGACAACGATCTCATCCTTAATCTCAGTGTTGAGGCCCTCGAGAAAGCGGGAGATTAGTGCCGGACCGTTCCATCCACTAGTAGTGGCCAGAGTACGAAACTCAATAGAAAAGTCTGTGACTGACCTCCTCCCCTGGCGCAGGGTGGATAGGAGACGGGACGCTTCACCACCATGTGCAGACCGGTCGAATACTCGGATCATCTCCTCCTTGAACAGAGAAAACTTAAAGACGCAGTCTACCTCTGCCTCCCAGTTCGCCGCTGCCCACTCTCGAGCCCGTCCATTGAGAAGAGAAATCACATAGGCCACCTTAGATCGATCCCTGGCATAGGTGGACGGCTGGAGAGAAAAAACAACCTCGCATTGGGTGAGAAAGGCTCGGCATTGTAAAGGCTCACCAGAATAGCACGGAGGGTTGTTTATGCGTGGCTCAGAAGGGTCGCGCTGTCCGGCTGCTGCAGTGGTCTCATGACGGTAGTGATGGAACTGCTGAGTTAGACCTGAGAGCTGGGCGGTCAGGGATTCTACGGCTCGTCTCGTGGTGGATAAATCCCCCTCATGTCTCCCCAGCAGAGCACCCTGGAGCTCCACCGCACGCTGGAGGGGATTACCACTCGCCTGGTCCATCTTCTGGTCGGATTATTCTGTTAGGAGGTAAGAACGATGGTAGACCAGGGCGGGGTGCAATTGACAGTCTTTAATAAAGAAAATAGTCTTTCAATAGATCTCCATGAGAGGAGAGGCAGGGATACCGGGATGCCAACTCCCAGTCCAAAAACAGAGAAGACCGCCGACGGCGTGAAAAGCCAAGGGCAGGTGCTGCACAGGTTCTCTGCAAACAGGCACAGCCGGATAATAAACAGTCCAATGACAGTATAACTCACAGTTGCAATAAAGACTAAACAATCCACGGACAAGACAGGACAGGACTAGGAAACAGACGTGTCTCACGAAAGGTCATCGAATAATCCGACAATGAGACAGGGCTAGAAAGAGAGAATAAGAAGCAGAGACAATCAAGGGCAAAAGAGGGACAGGTGAGGGAATGGAAGGGGAGACAGCTGAAAGTGATAATGAGCGGAGGAGTGTGCGTGATAGAGTGAGTAAGTGATCACAAGAGGGAGACAGAGACAGAGGAAAAGACCAGGATCATGACACCATCCCCTTTATGTCAAATTTATTTTGCAAATTGCATGTTAAAATTCTCTACTTATGATAATTCACAAATTAAATAACGGCGAATCAGAACTTGGTAGCTACTGTAAAAAGCTGCCACAAGCTGAAGCGAGTTTACATAAGTTTAGTGCAAAATGGTTCTACAGTGCAACATTTGAAGTTCTTTAAAAAGAAGACAGCAGAAGGTATGACTTTTTTGAGGTAAGACATTTTACTGACATAATGTCATTGTGCTGTATGTGTGATTGTGAGGGACTGAGAGACGATAGGAGAACTGACTAGTGTCGCGACTTTGCAAAAAAACAAACAAATCACATCAACACATCTTGAGAGTCCAGAAGCATTCACTGCTCAATGAAACCCATTAGAATGCAGTTAGTATGCACAATTTTCAGGAAATTAAAGAAAAAATACCCAAGTATGAGTTTTGTTTTTATATTCATTGCACAAACAATGTACTTTTCTGAATATCAGCATATGAATATGCTAAGAAATGTATACAACAGTGTAGAGCAACGCAATATTTCATACCTTGAATGAATTACATAAAACCTTTTTAGACAAGTCATTGTGTAAAATTAGCTACGGGACAAACCCCAAACCCACTGGTTAGATTTATATTAGGGTACTGTGCTCCTGTACTTGTACTCCTACTTGTAAAAATGCCCCGATACCAAAAGCCAATACTACACATGTGAACAGAGCAGTGTACAGAAAAATAAATTTGATGAGGTCAGAGGAATACAAAGACACAAATAAACAATGAGGGCTGAGAAGACGACAATCTGTGGTGGTGGTGAGGAATCCGGATGATGACGGTGAGTAGGCAGCAGGAGAGGATGGCACAGGAACTGCAGGGAATAGAGCCGAAGGTAATAGTTCGTGGCTGAGTGGAAGTGCGGAGAGTGGATGAGGTTCTAGGGAAAACACAGATAGACAACGCTAGAGCCGACGAACAGGGTAACCACACAAACATGAAACAACGATCTCACAAACGCAAGACGTGAGACAAGCCAATATATAGTGGATGAGGAATGAGTGACAGCTGTTGCTGATGACAATTAACGGAGACGCCCACAAGCTAATCAGTGCAGACGCGAAACACACAGATTTCACCACAAAGTGCAAACACCCCGAGATCACGGTTTACCAACTGTGACAATGTCTACATGTAAGTAATTAATATAATGTTAATCATTCAATATTCACGCCTGTATAGCAGATGTGCGCGAGCTGATTGAGCACGTGGCACCACAGATGTGCAAGCTTGTTGACTGAATATTAACAAAATAAAGGCTATATTTAGTAATTTATTTGTAGATGTTAGCCAGCTAGCTAGCTATTTAGTCTTATCAGCATACCCTTCATTTCAATTTTTTGCATACAGTGGAAAATGACATACTTAAACTTAATTATTTTATTTTATGAATGCTTGATTAAACTCCTAGTCATGGCCTTTTTCAAAAGACATTTAGATACTTTTTGGTCAATGAAAGCAATCAGTAATGTAACTGAAATTAAAACAACATTACAGAAGCTTACATTTATTTTAAAGAAAATAAAGTCACATAAAATCGGTTAACAAACAAGACGTTACACAGTATTGCCAGAGAAGATGTTCCGAAAAACGCTATTTCATAAACATCACGGACTAATACAGTCCTTAACTTTATATAACTTTAGATTTATATATCTATACTCATCATTTTCTTCTTTCACTCATTTTTTTATAAATGATACTTTAAGAGCACATTTCAAAACTATTTTAACTGCGTAGGCCTATAATTAGCCTGTGTTATGATGTATTATAATTACGTCATGTGTCAAAAAAAGTGGTATCAGTGCATTCCCAGTTTAAATTATGTATGTTTATTATTAGCTGAGATCAGAATACATTTTTACATCCTAAAATAAAATAAAAAATACAAAAAATATTCATAAAAAAATCTAATCTAATCAAATAAATAGCATGGAAGTTGAGCCACTGGGGATTATCTGTACTCACGTTTCTGATGAAAATATGTACCAAACAATGAGATGGTGAATACTGAAAAATAAAGACATAAATACAATATTCCCGTCTGCAATGGCAAAAATGTTAATTTATTCATAAAATAAAAGTTTCATTTATTTATTTATGAATTTATTTTTCGTAAGAAAGCATTACGTTTTCTTTAACAGGGGATAACATGGGTTAGGATTAAGTTCTAAAATGTATAATTTATAGTATATAAAAAGTAATAGAAGCCTATGTAATGTATTTGCATTTATATGTATGTGTGTGTGTGTGTATTACCACAGTTATCTCCACTATATTGTTGTATTGTGTTGTTGGCTGTTGAATTTTGTTGAGGTTTTCATGATTGCTATCAAGATGTACTTTCCATGATATTCATGTTACATGTAAAACATGCATGCTATTTAAGATGCACACTTGGCCAAAAACAAGTCTATTACACATTCCAAATACATGATGTGAAATGGTCATTCACTCTTCAAAATCAGTCTATTCTGCCCTCTTGTGTTGAACAGGTGACATGCACTTGTGAATGTGACGAAATCAGACCGTGATAAGAAATCTGAGTAGCTATAAAGGCCACTGCCTCACTAACAGGAAATAGAAATAACTTATCATTGTTTACTGCCAAGACTCAACAAAACAACTGATTACTGATTTACAATTTATATGTAAATGACTGTCAAATTTACTGTAATTTGAACCATGCCAGGGATGGAATAACAATTTTGTTGTGTAGTTTATTGCTTAATCATATTTATTTCCTCTGGTTTAAACAATCTGACATTTGCATGCTGAACTCTTATCTGCCTCTCTTATGGTCTAATGACAGAACACAAAATGCATTTTTGCATTGAAAAAAGATGCCAGCAGTGGAAAGAAATTTGAGCGGCACGTTTTTATGTCATGCGTGTAATGCGTGAGATGCTGCAAAAGGTCGAGCATGTATGTCCTGCTCATATTTACATAGTGGAATGCAAAAATGTGTGTGGTGATGTGTTTTGCACAGGGAGGTGTGATAGTTCAGTAGTGTAGCATGTGTAGAAACTTCTCGCTTTCAGCTTCTGCTTCTGTCTGGCCTCGGTGAAAAGAGGAGCAAAGTATGTAAACCTCCCCTGACAGTACAAAGACTTTCTAACACCAAAACTGCTTCACATAGTGCCACACAGACACCACACCTTGCTGCCCAAGGCTAAGCAACAGTGGATCTCAGATATGCTTGGTCCCCAGAGGACAATTTTATTTATGATAGTAAACCCAGAATGAAAATCCAGAATGGAGTCCTGAAAGGGACATGATGCCGGCAACTCTTATAGCCAAACTGATGCCAAAAGAAGTGCACTGGATTCCTCTGGACCACATCAGTGGGGCAGAGAAGAGGTTCTTGAAATGTCTTATATGCAAAAGTAATATATGGACATATAGGAAATATCAAAATATGAAATATGCTCATATAGAGTATGTTTATATAGGTGTACTACATATTTTGACATGTCTCATATATGCTCATTTTGCATACAATCTTGAATGTGCATGCACAGCTTAATGTGAAAGCTATTATAAACTGGAACAATTCAATATAAAGACATATCAATTTAATTTGTTTTGACATTTATGTCTCATATATAATTATTAATACACAAAACATGTCTTTGTATGTGTAATATACATATTACATCTACATGCATAGCTTATTGTTTTCATGTGGCATATATGTAATTAATTTGTGTGATATATCTATCATAAAGCTGAACAGAATAACCAGCAAAGTAATGATGAAAATGGATAAAGAACTGAGGGGGAAAGGACACAGGATTTAAATACAGACTAAACTGATCAAAGAAACACAGTCTAAGCAGACAGTGGCAGGACTGAAGCTCACACAGCACAGAATAAAGAAAGAAATGAGGGAGAGCAGGTGGAGCAGAGCAACAATTCAGGTAACAAGAAGGGCGGGGCTAAGATGATGGATAGCAGAACACATTACACAAAAACAAACCCAAAGCCATGTGGCCGCACAAAACATGACAGAAAAACACAACCAATGAGAGCTTTCACCAACTGCGTGCACACACATAACATGACATGAGACTGTGAGACCAAAGAAAAATACAAGCCACGCAGTACTCAGAACAATGTGCATCCCATTCACACACAACGGAAGAAAAACCAATCTAGCGTCCGAACATCAAGCTCTGCAAACAAAGCAGAAGTGTGAGGACTGTCACCAAACCAAGAATGAAGTGACTGAACCCTGCCAACGTTTACATGTAAAATACATGTTCATGATCTCTGTCTCGTATTCTTTTATATTACGTATATCGAAGTCCCTTTGAAGGAAAGTCTGTTCAGTCAGTGGCCAAAGTTGTAACGTCATTTTTGGGCCAAGACCAAGTCTTAGTCCTATCTTAATGACCTATCAAGGCCAATCAATTGGACCTATCAAGACCAAGTCCTATCTAAATGAATGTGGGAATCTCAAAAACTGCCTGGTGAACTCACAATTAAATTTCTGTAACATGGGTGTTGTCTCATGTTCATTGTTTTCATGTCTTTAATTAAAAATAATTTTTATCATAGTAATTGTTCCTGTTACATGTTTCCCCTGCCGTCATGTGATCTTGTTATTTTGTTCCTTGTCATCTTTGTTGCCTTGTGTCATGTTCTCGTTGGTTCATTGTCATGTGTTTATGTGTTCTAGTCGTTCATTGGCTGTGATAGTCATGCGTTCCCCTTGTTTTTAAGCCCTCATGTTTGCCATGTTAGTTTGTTGTGTATTGTTCTCTGTAAAGACTGTAGGTGATGTACATTTTTCTAGTTAATGTTCACATTTATGTTAAGCCAAGCCAAGTCTTTTTTTTGTTTACTGTTTTTCTGCTCACTTTTTGATTTAATAAACTGCACTTGGGTTCACATCAGCTCACCTTCAGTGGACTTTTATTACAATTATATATTTCAAATCAGCAACAAAATCTGAAATGAACTGCCCCATGAATGTTGTTTCTTATGCTCAAAAAAAAAAATATTTTTTTCAGGCTAGACCCACCAATGCACATGTGCAGTCATAAGTGACATGACATTCATTCAGCCCAGTATGGTGACCCATACTTAGGATTTGTGCTCTGCATTTAACCCATCCGAAGTGCACACACACAGAGAAGTGAACACACACCCAGAGCAGTGGGCAGCCATTTATGCTGCAGCTCCCAGTGATCAGTTGGGGGTTCGATGCCTTGCTCAAGGGCACCTAAGTACATGCACTCCCCCCCACCCACAATTCCTGCCAGCCCGAGACTCAAACTCACGACCTTTCGATTGGAAGTCTGACTCTCTAACCATTAGGCCACGACTTCCCATAAGCACAAGTCTCACCTGCAGTGACACAATGACTTCACCAATCAGTCACTGGCTGTTTAAGTTAGAAGGTGGGACATATGGCTTTATTGCACACTGAAGTTTCTTCCATTCATTAATAACAGGAGTGAACCATCTTTGTGTATCTATAGCTTTTATGTATTTGAATTACACAATTATACAAATATATTACAGGTTTCATGTATTTGTAACATATCTTTTAATACAAGATATGGCCAGTGCTGGACTGGGGCTAAAATTCAGCCCTGGACGTATTAGGGTCTTAAACTGAAATAAACAAATTAATAAATTAAAAACAACAGAAACAAAGGATGATAGTTGTTATTCCATTTAATGCAAATGCAGGTAACAAATTGTACATTTTTGTCACATCAGTGACAGTGATTTTAAATCAGTGGTTTTGCCTTGTATGTGTTACGGAATACCACAGGAGCCTGAAGATAACAGAAAGACAGTTTATTGAGGCACAAGCAGAGGAGCGGGTAGTGCTGGGTAAAGTGATATGGAGTATTGCTGTGATGAAGTGATCCGTAGTAGCTGGGTAGAGATGCCAAAAGAGGGAGGTGAACCATACACTCGCACGGAGATGGCTGGGAACTTCGGGAGATCGCTGGAGAGAGGTAAGATAGAGTTAGTCCTTAGAATTAATTAGAACGAGACCGGACGCTGACTGGGTGCATGTGTGTGGTATTTGTAGTGCAGAGGTGATTGGATGATGATGAGGGTCAGGTGGAACTGCTCAGTACTCAGGTGAGGGCGTGTGTTGTGAATGAGTGGAGGTGGAACCTGGCGTGTTTGTAACAGGACCACCTTCCCCACAGCCCGCTCCTGAGGGCCGAGGACCCCGACAACGTGGTGGACATCCTCTTCCTCTGGGAGCTGGCCATTTAGGATGACTGGAGTGGAAGGTGTTTAGTAAGTTCGGATTCAGGATGTCGTTGCGTGGGACCCATGAACGTTTCTCTGGACCATATCCCTCCCAGTCCACTAGGTATTCAAGTTGTCCACCATGCCGCTGGGAGTCCAGGATGTCTCTTACTTCGTAGGCAGCACCATCTTCAAGGAGGAGTGGAGGGGGGGCTTCGGCTTCACCAGGTTCTGTGGAGGGAGAAACAGAGGGATGGTGAGGCTTAAGGAGAGACACATGGAAAGTGAAGTGAATCCGGTACTCAGGTGGTAATTGGAGTTTGTAAGTGACCGGATTGATCTGCTCAAGGATCGTGAATGGCCCAATGAATCTGGGACTTAGCTTGCGGCAGGGCAGGCACAGGCGGATGTCCCGGGTGGACAGCCAGACCTTCTGACCGGGTTGGTATGTAGTGGCGTCGGATCAGCGAAGTTCGGCTGTCATCCTGCGCCTGCATAGGGCCCACTGTAGTTGGTGGTGGGCCGCGTCTCAGACCCTCTCACTCTCCCAGAACCAGTAGTCGATGTCGAGGACATCAGAGGGTTCACCTGACCAGGGAAAGAGTGGAGGTTGTCGGCCCACCCTAGGAACTGGTTCCAGGAGTTCTGGTGGCCATGACAGAAGGTACGGAGGAAGCGTCCAATCTCCTGGACCTTCCTCTCCGTCTGCCTGTTCGACTGGGGATCGTATCCAGAGGACAGACTGATGGCCACACCTAGGAGTGAATGGAAAGCCTTCCATACCCAGGAGATTAACTGAGGACGTCTGTCTGAGACAGTGTCTTCTGGGATGCCGAAGTACCTGAAGACATGGTTAAATAGTAACTCAGCTGTTTCCATGGCCGTGGGCAGATCTTTCAGGGGGAGAAGACAATGATTTATGAAAATCTATCCACTATGACAAGAATGCAGGTGTTATTATCAGAAGGAGGAAGATCAGTAATAAAATCCACCCCTAGGTGTGACCACGGGCAATTAGGGATGGGCAGAGGATGGAGCTTGCCTGATGGTAGATGGCGTGAGCTTTTATAGACGGTGCAGTCTGTATATCCGTTCACGTATCTTCTTATGTCAGAAGCCATGTTGGGCCACCAGAAGCGTTCCCTTACCAACAAAAGGGTTTCATTGACCCCTGGGTGACCAGTGCCAAGAGATTTGTGAGTGGAGTGAATGAGTGGAGTGCGGAGTGTCCTGGGGATGTACTGGTGTCCCGGTGGGCAACCTGGCGGGGTGTTGGTAGCAGGATCGGATGGAGGAAAGGTCTCGGCAGACCAGGTAATGTGGCTGATGATGACCTTTTCTGGGAGTATGATTTCGGGTTTCTCTAGGGTTTCTTCGGGGGCGTGACACCGAGACAGGGCGTCAGCCTTTGCGTTCTCTGCCCCTGGGCAGTTTGAGATGGTAAAGTGGAAGCGGGTGAAGAATAGTGCCCAGCAGACTCGTCTTGGATTTAACCTCTTGGCGAACTGAAGATACTCAAGGTTCTTGTGGTCAGAGAGAACCAGAAAGGGGTGTTTGGTTCTCTCCAGCCAATGCCTCCATTCTTCCAGGGCCAAACTGATGGCCAACAACTCACGGTTGCCGATGTCATAATTTACCTCCGCCAGGTTCAGCTTCCAGGAGAAGGCGGCGCATGGGTGGAGGCGACTGGGATTCCCCTGTTGCTGAGATAAAATTCAGCCCTGGACAAATCCAGCCCATGAGACCACCCATGTATGTGTAGCTGGTATTAGGGCCTTAAACTGAAATAAATTAATAAATTAAAAACAACAGAAACGAAGGATGATAGTTGTTATTCCATTTAATGCAAATGCAGGTAACAAATTTGACGTGATTTCAAATCAGTGGTTTTGCCTTGTATGTGTTAATACCACAGGAGGCTGAAGATAACAGAAAGACAGTTTATTGAGGCACAAGCAGAGGAGCGGGTAGTGCTGGGTAAAGTGATATGGAGTATTGACAGACAGACAGAGATGACTGGGAACTTCGGGAGATTGCTGGAGAGCGGTAAGTAGACATAGAGTTAGTCCTTAGAGTTAGCATACAGGTAAGACCTTGTTGGAAAGGACACCGGATGCTGACTGGGTGCGTGTGTGTGGTATCCGTAGTACAGAGGTGATTGGATGATGATGAGGGTCAGGTGGAAGTGCTCAGTACTCAGGTGAGGGCGTGCGTTGTGAATGAGTGGAGGTGGAACCTGGCGTGTTTGGAACATTATGATGCCATAAAGTAAATTTACTGCTATTAAATTATGTCATAATTTACTAAAATTCATGTAATTCCAAAAAACAGTATGATTTTGTAGGTTGCTGGTAACCAACATATCATGGTTTATCTTTTATCTTCTATTGTATGGCAAAAAATAAAATAAGAAAAAGAAAGAAAGAAAAACACTTCAAAGCACTTAGTGAAGACTTAACACCTAATTAAAGTAAGACACTGTTATTTGTCTTTCTTATTTATCTTTTCAGTTCATAACATATTTATGACTCTTATGACACATAAGATAAGAAAGTTTCATTCTTAAAACATGGGATGCAGCTGCATAATAAAAGCTGTTTATTATGCAAAAGTCATGCTTTTTAATTGCCGTATTGAAATTTACCATAGGTCTTTGCTTAAAAGCCACAGTTTAACTGTAGAAGGTCTATTAGTAAGATCACGCTATAAAACCATGCTCCTCATTATGGCTGTATGTGTCAGAGTTTTGGTTTTGCAATGTTTTACTTTGGCCACTAGAGATCCCTATATTACTCTCACGTCAGTCTTGTACCTCTTGTAATCAGTGCTCTTGTTTTCACATGTGCTTCATCCTGGGCTGTGTATTTAAGCTGATCACTTCCTCTGTATCTTTGCTTGGTTAATGTTGTTCCTGAGCAAATTACTGCCGTAAGTCTGCTCTAGGTCCGAGAACTATACTTTGAAAGCCTTTTTGGATTGTTTTACTGTGATATTTGTTTTTTTTTTTTTTTTTTTTTTTTTTTGTTGTTGTTGTGTCTTTTCCCTGAGTTTTTGTTTTGGAGACCTTTTTGGACGGATGATTTTTGTGTTTTGTGGCTTTCTTTAAGAAAAGTATTTAAGAAAGGGACCTTCTGTGGCCCAGTGGTAGAAATCAAGACTCTTGTGCCAGAGACTGAATCTAAAGTACCAGTTCTAACAGTGCTTTCCAAGACAATCAACTTAAGAATTTGTAGAAAAATGTAAAAAAAAAAAAAAAAAAAAAAAATTGCCAGATTTTGTTCAAAATGACATCACATCAGTTCGTTCTTGCATTTTGCTTGAAGTATATTGGGGCCTTAATCTACTCTGCACATTCATCTCAGGGGCCAGTGGCACCGTCTCCCTACAGGCGGCTCGGCGTGGGATGTGAGAAGGTTTGTACATGGTTGCTCTGACTGTGCCATTTCCCAGCAGGCATGCTCTATCCTCTGCCTGTGTCCAAGGTCACAAGTGGACTACATCATGGACTGTCCCCCTTGGTAATACATGCATCCTTGTTGTGCTTGTTAGATTTTCTAAGTCATGTCATCCGCTTCTAAAGCAGTGTTTCCCAACCCTTTTTTTTTTTTTAGCCACGGCACAGTTTTGATCAATAAAAAAAATCACACAGCACACAACTAAGCACTAAAATGTTGCAAAACTGAACAAACATGCATCGCTTCAAATGGCATATTAAAAACTGGATATCATATTAAAAGTAGCACTCACAACTAATGTAATACTAAAGTCAGGTAGGAACACAAGGTCATAGGTGGCTTTATGTTCTCAAAATGAGAAAACAACACATTTACATATAGTCGATGTCGGGCGGAAACCTTTCATGTCCAAAACCACAACCACTTTCAGGAAACGTAAAAAAAATGTTGAACATAATAATAAACGTTGATATCTGTCTTGATATTCTGAATGGAGTTTACAAGCTTTCGCTGACCGCTTGAGGATCCGATGGCATTACAAGGTTTAATCACAAGCTCTTTTGAATGCTTTTCACTGGTTAAATATATGTAAAACGAGCATAAAGATGACAAATAGCATTGATTTATAATAATAATAATAATAATAATAATAATAATAACAAGATATAATAGAAATAGAATGTTCTAATCATTTTCCACAGAGCACCTGACTACCTGTCATGGCACACTGGAGCGGTCTAAAGGGCCTTACTGCTACGGAAACAGCACAACTCCTCCAACCATGTCTTCAAATATTTCAGAATTCCCAAATACATGGTATCAGGCATGGTCTGGAAGGCTTTCTTCTTCCTCCTGGGCGTGACCGTGAACATATCTTCCAGTTACCATCCACAGTCAAATGGGCAGATGTAAAGGAATAGCAAAGAAATTAGAAACTTAATTCAAACCCTCTGCCACAACCACCAGAACCATTGGAACCAGTTCCTAGACTGAACTGAGTACATCAACCGGCCACTGGACTCTCTCCCTTCCAGTGCATGCTTGGCTATCAGTCTCCACTATTCCCTTGGTCCGAGGACCCTTCAGGTGCTTCAACAGTAGACTACTGCTTCCAGTAGAGCAAGAGGGTCTGGGACACTGCCCACCATTAGCTTCAACAGGCAGAGCAACGCCAATGACTCCAGGCTGTCTCCAGACGAATCAATACTCCAACATCCCAGCCTGGACAGAAGGTGCCTGCCCAGCACCATGCTTAGTCCCAGATTCATTGGCCCCTTCACCATCCCTCTCCAAGTCCACCCTGTATCAGTTACAACTCTCTGCTCACTCCAAAATACACCCCACCTTCCATATCTCACTCCTCAAGACTTCTCACCCTCCTTATCTCCCAAAGAGCCGACACTGACTATACAGTAGGAAAATCTACCTCTTCATTAGACTTTTACAATAGTTTCTATGTAATAGTCTAGAAAGTTTACAAATATTATAAACTAGAAAGATGAGTAAGACTCACCTGAAAATTGACCACAACATGCAAGTTACCTCTAAATAGCAATTCAGTACAAATCAACCACGAATAAAAATGGGTCTTTTTATAGAAGCAGCTCTCCTGGCTGTGGTGGAAACTGTCAAATCAGCTTTATGAAGGAGATACACCTGTGGTTTAGTATGTTTAACAGCATCTTGACAACAATAAGACTGAAATTCAGTCCACTGGGGCCATTAAAACATGAACTGTAGGCTACTTAATTTAATGTGATGCTTATAAATATACAGAATGACAACATTTTCAGTCACATAGAATAAGCAAACAACTGTAAACTTTTGTGTACAGCAAATACAACGTCAAAAAATGTTTTCTTTCCCTCCAAGAAAAGAGGTAGATGATTAAAGATGAGTCATTACAATTTCTGTAACCAAGAACAATACAGTTAATGAGCAAGCAGGAAACGGTTTTATCTCTCTTTGTTAATAAAAGGTAAATGTTAAACTGATGACCTGTTTTCTGAAGTGTTTTCACGTGAGCTGCAGGAAATGTAATAGTGGGAATTCATGCACTTACAGTTGAAAAATATTTGTGTCATGGTCAAAAAAGAAGGTTAAACACCTTTAAAAAACAACAGCAAAGTTTTATTTCAGGGTTTGGTTTACACCATACAATTCTAAGATTATATCTTGCATTTCTGACATTTTTCATAGTTGAGAAAAATAAAAAGAGAAAAATATCAGGAAAGAATTGCAAGAGGAAGAGTACTTCGCAGTAAAACTCAAGTCCGTCTGCTCACTTATTATTGATGTTTCATTCTTTGTCATTCTTTGCATAACTTTGCTATCAGTCATTTCTTCTGTAGCTTCATCTTCCTCTCCTAAAATAAATGATACCAACTTTGTTTAGCTATCAATTCACACTAGTTGCTTATTAACATGCATATTACTATCATATTAGCTGCATATATAAACCAGCTGTTTATTAGTACTTATAAAGCACATCGTAATACTGCATGACCATATTCTAGATCCCTTAATCCAACAACATGCCTGAACTTAACAACTACCTTACTAATTATTAATAAGCAGCAAATTAGATGTTTATGAGATGAATCATAGTTAATGGTTAGTCATAATAGTGAGAACTGGTCCCCAAACTAAAGTGTGACTATATATATATAAATTAAGTGATGTACGTTCTTTATCAAATGTATGGTAACTACTAGACCGTATGACATTCTGGACATTCAGCCTGTTGTACCGTATTATTATATTATTTAAATTAAAATATAATAAAACTTTAAATAATGAGCAAGTAAATCACAAATCCATCTTCTAAAAAGTGACTTATCCTGTTTTATCCCCTATTGTCTTATCCCGAGTCTCTATTAATGATTTATCTCTTAGATATGTGATGTGATGTGATGTGATGTGGAGATACATTTCCCTGTAAACTGCATTCCTCTGTCATCAGTCTGTGCATGTTTCTGTTATTTTCATAAATGCAGGAAAGCAGGTCAGGCTACAACCTTTAGTTTGCAGAGTATCACATTCAGAAGCTTGTTTCTGCCATGGGATAATACAAAATAATAATTAAAAAAATATATAATTTCACAACTCAGTCTTTCTGTAAATTGTCAATTGTTTATATCTCACTTTTAATTTTTTTTTTTTTTTTACAGTTTATATTTTGCAAATCTGTTTTTGTGTCTGCTACAGAATAAAATAATAGAATAAAATAATAGAATATAATATAATTTTATACCATATAATACAATATATAAAATAATGCTACAGAATAAAATAATTCTGACTTTTTTTACTTTTTTTTCACTACATAGTAAAAATAAACTTTATTTCACAATTCGGAGTACATCTCACAATTCTAACATTATCTTGCATTTCTGACATTTGTTAACATTTAAAAAAAAAAAAAGTCAGAAATAGTGAGATATAATCTCAGAATTACAAAAGAAGTACTTCACAGTAAAACTCACATACGTTTGCTCCAGTCATTTCTTCTGTAGCTTCACCTGATTAGAAATAGTGGCTGTTTGAAAGTGTCTCTGTGGAACAGGAGGGTCTCAAAGGTTTTCTAGTCCATCTCTTTGAGAGACCGATAAGAAATCTGACTCTTTGGTCACACTTTACGATTCTCACTATGGCTTTTACTTCAGTAAACAATTTTGCTGCTTCGTAGTAGTAAGGTAGTGGTTTAAGTGTAGGATTAAGGGATCTAAATTGTGGCCATGCGGAATAAGACATTAATATGTGCTTCTATAAGTACTAATCAACACCCAATGTGCTATACATAGTGAGAATTGGTGCTTAAAATAAAGCGTTACTTTATTTTTTCATCCCGTGGCAAAAACAAGCTTCCATATATTTCTCATTGTGCATTGACTAGATTCTCAAAACAATGTTTTTATTATATTTGTTTACTAATTACTACTTTGGTTTGTTTGTCTATAAATAGTCCAGCCAAGTTATAAAAGTCTTCCATTTCACCTTTTACGATATGAATTGCAATCACTATGTGTCTAGTCAGTATTTTCAAACTTTTTGTTCTTTAAAGCGACTGTTTTCAACATGCCAAAAACCACAGCGGAATGTGAGCTGCTTGACTCCTCGTGACACTTCTTTCTTTCTTTCTTTCTTTCTTTCTTTCTTTCTTTTGCTGACTGAGTGATTGATTGATTTTTACTTCTTTTTTTTTAAGTGCCTTGTGGTATCAGATTCTCACAAGAGAGCAAAAAGTGTCAATCTTCCCTATAATCTAGTTAACCAAAGAGCAAAGATGATTTGGTCTAAGAAAATGTTTTTGGTATGACCTATGCATATATATTTTGTACAGTTAAAGACCATAATTAAGAACAAGCCTTTCTGTAACACTGAAAAGTGCACTCTGGGTGAAAAGCCATACGTCTTTTCAAAAAGTGGAAATAAGACCTCTTCTGATCATCTCCTTTTGACTATTGTGAATGCCCTTTTCCTTTCACTAGATTTAGAAAACTATAGCTGATAACAAATGTCCAAATGATGTTGTTCTCTTAGTTGCATGCTGTTGTTCGAATTTTCCCTGGGCAACAATTCAAACGAAATCCTCAATGCGGATCACAGAATAATAATTTTGAACTCTGGAAATGCTGATACCTGTTTACCTTCAAACATGAAAATCAGCGGTCAATAGAGCTACACTAAACACATTCCACATGGATTATTTACAGTATGTCTGTTTTACAAACATTATTGACTGAGAGTGTGACTTTTATGCAGTATGTTGTGTTTAGACAGTAATGTGAAGTGGGGTTTGTTTGCTTGGAAGGATATAAATGGATTAATAAAATATCATGCCTATAAAAGCTGACTCAAGCTGAACTCATCACAGAGGATTCAACAATAAACACACTCCTGACAGATTACAGTGTTATCAAACCAGAACCAGAACCTGTTTGAGAAGCCTGTCATACTTGGTAAAGAATGTCTGGACGCTTGCCACAATCCTTCACGCATCCTTCCTTAGAAAGCCCATCGAACAATAGGGTGCTAAATCTGTAAAAAATGTATCTGATTCAATGTATTTCCAGAGAAATCTTGTCAAATCTTCCTCCTTCGGCTATATAAAGAAGCAACAGTCAGCTTGCTTCTTCACATCAACTTTAAAGCAAAGCAGAAGCAGGATAAAACAACAATCTCTCTCTCTGCCTAAAATGGAAACTGTGATTGTTTTCCTCATTGCAGTAAGTAACAGAATGGATTTTATTTACTTATTTTAATCAGTTTCATTTTTGTTGCGCATTATTTTAAGGTGCCCTTATTATAGTGTAATTATACAGTTACAAGTACTGAGCGCTAGTAATCAACACCATACACTTTCTTAGTTTTAGGGTTTGGTTTAGCGTTAGTGGTTTGTAATTAGTTTGCACAGAATTTACTCTTCTTATACTGCAATACGTACTTGTAACGTGCAACAGGAACACCGTAAAATACAGTTTTACTAAAACATTTTATTAATATCGTAAAAACAAATACTGTATTTTAAAATCACTAATTCTGACTAGTTTTATAATGTGCTTTTTTTTCGCTTTTCTAAATTGTAAAAGATAAATAGTGACAGATACCCATGTTGAATTTATATTGATGCAAAACGTACGTGTCAGAAAGTAAATGTTTTCAAATAATTCACATTAAAATACAGTAAAAACAGTCTTATTATTGGTTACAAGTTGCATTGGTTACACTTTTTATTTTGGGGACCGATTCCCGTGACTTTTTGGCTAAAACTCCTAATTTGCTGCTTATTACTATTTAGTAAGGTACTTGTTAAGTTTAGTTATGTTGGATGGTTATGCAGAAGACGACATTAATATGTGCTTCATACGGTAGTTACTAATAAACAGCCAATATGCTAGTAATAGGCATGCTAATAAGAAACTAGTTAAAAGTGAGAATTGGTCTTTAAAGTAATGGGTTACTATTGCATTATATCCTCCAGAACATGATAGCTAACGGGTAAGAACTTGAAATGAACAGAATATATTATTGAGTTTTTAACTGATCAGTGTTTTGTACAATATTTTCTCTTCCAGAGTGTCTGTATTCAATGTGCAACCCCATCAAAATTACACATACGCAAAAACCGAGCCTGGATTGTGGATTCACTGTCCATGGAAGAGGAGCACACGGGTCCTTTCCCATATAAACTGGGAGATGTAGGTTACACTGAAACCTTTCTTTAGTAATCAGCCACTTTTATAGCAGAATATCAACTGATTAAACTCAAATCGAATAGATAAACCATGGATAGTTTAGGTTCTTGAAAACAATGCAATATTTTTATTTGTACAAGCTGTTCTCAATCAAATGAATCATTTTGAATGTTTCCATCTTTTCTCAGTTAAATATTGAGAAGAAAGTAATTGAAGAGTACTCCATTCATGGACAGGGCATCGACAAAGACCCCAAAGGGATTCTCTCTGTGGACAGAAACGGGTCCGTTTACGCTCATGGAAAAGTGGACTATGAGGAGTACAAGAGACTGAGAGTAAGTCCAACACTAAGCAGTGACTACATTAAATGAGTATTTTTATTAGTTAATACTAATAGCCTTTTTATTGGCTTGCAGATCACTCTTTCTAATAAACACACAATAGTTGCTGTGGATATTGATATCATGGATGTTAACGACCACGCTCCTGTTTTCAATCGGGATGTGTATGAACTCACAGTAGATGAATCAACACCACAAGGTACCGACTCTCATACACAAAACCAGCTGGTTTCCAGGTGAAAGAGCAACCTTTCACCTGATCCTCTTGTATTGTTTTACCCAAAGGCAATCCTCTGGTCACAGTGCTGATCACAGACAACGATCAGCCTGGCTCAGCGAACGCTCAGTTTACTCTGAGAATCGTCTCGGTGTCTCCCGCTGCCTCCGGTGCACTGTTCTTCATCCAGCAGAGAACAGGAGAGCTGACAGGAACCATCTCTTTCAACGGATCCCTTGATTATCAGGTAACACATACACAGTTTTCCCACCTGAAGTCCTTTTGTCAATGTTATACTGCAGATATAATCTATTATTTAACATTATAATTCCTGCAAATGTTCAACATCCGTTGACAAATGAATAGTGTCTTATCTTAACATTCTTAGTAGATCAGGTACACTACACAGTCAAACATTTCAAGTCAAGTCACCTTTATTTATTTAGCACTTTCAACAATACAGTAGGAAAATAGGAAAAATAATAGATAGGAAAATAGTGTCAATTTGCACCATATTTTAGGGAAAAACCCAATCTCATTGTGTATTCGATTGTGTAAATGGGTTTGCATTCCTGCTAGCTTTTTTTGATCAAAAGGTCAAAGGTCATCTGACAGAGGTATAGCATTCAACTCCGCTTTGCCTTTTTCAATGCAGGAGAGCCAGAAATACAGGATCCTGGTTGAAGCGAAGGATCATGGGGAGAAGATGCAGCTCTCCAGCACAAGCACAGTGATACTGAACCTCATCGGCAAACACAACCAGCTCACCGAGAGAACAGTAAGTGTAAACCTGTTTCTGTCTTCAGAGCTTCCAGATGTTGCCATTTCAGTCGAGTTATGCCGGTTGAATTGTTTTTGATGATGAGTTGAGAACAAATAGCCAATGAGGGAAAGTCCAGATTCACGTTCATGTCCTTTCCATTCGCTGTTTAATCAGAGAGATGGCGGTGATTCCTCCGTATTCATGAAACAAGTGGGTGAAACGGAGAGTAAGGAGACTGGACCGATGCTGGACGCCAACGAACTGGCCATGTGTCTGTCTGAGGAGACGGTTGATATTCCAGCTATCAATCCAGACCTGTACAGCCCACCCTTACACTTCCAGCTGACTGGAGACGTCCAGGGCAAATGGAGGCTTCAGTCGAACTACGGTAATTGAACAAATCCTCTTGTTGTGATAGCTTTCACCTGTTTCCTCTGTGATACCATGCTCTGTTTTCCTCCCAGGTCCATCTGTGAGACTGATCAAAGAGAGCGCTGTACGTGCGGGAGATCATGAGGTGACCCTGGAGATCTCGGACAGTCAGGGCCAGCAGTCCGTCCAGACGCTCTCACTGCGTGTGTGCGACTGTGATGTTTCTGCACGCTGCACTGCGCTCAGAAACCCAACAATAAAGCTGAACGCCGCTGCCATCGCTGTCATAATCATCAGCGTCCTGGTGCTGCTGGGTAAGAAGACCCACAATCCTGGCTTTCACACTCACCTCGAGGAGTCGGCAGAAATATTTGTTTGGTTCATCCAAATAATCAAATTCTGCATTATATTAAACTGAGGGATGGATTTTAATATCAGAAACATTAAATAAACTGCTAATTTTATATGAATCAATTCACACTACTATTTTAACGTTTGGGTCAGTAAGATTATTATTTTTAAGAAATCAATACTTTTATTCAGCAAGATTAAATTAAATTGTAAAGACATTTTATTTTGTTGCAAAATACATTTCAAATAAATGCTGTTTATTTGTTCATTCAAAAAACCCTGAAAACCAAAAATTACACGTATTTAACAAATATTAAGCAGCACTGCTGTTTTCAACACAAATCAGAAATGTTTCTTAAGCAGCAAATCAGTTTATCTGAAGATCATGTGACACTGAAGACTGCAGGAATGATGCTGAACATTCAGCTTTACACACATTTTAAACTATATTCACATGGAAAGCAGTTATTTTGAATAATACAATTGTACAGTATTACTGTTTTTACAGTATTAATATATTTTACTGTAATGATTTTGATCAAGTCAATGCATCCTTGGTGAGATTGAGACCTCTTACTGACCGCAGACTTTTAAACGCGAGCGTATGTGCCTGAAATCAATCTAATGATCTTATGTGTGTGTGTGTGTGTTTGTTTGTGTGATTTGAAACAAAAAGGGGTCCTGCTGATGTTGTGTCGGTTCAGAACAGACATCTACAAAGGTTTAGTGGACGGAGCAGACCAATCGTGACGTCAAAGAAATGCCTTGCACTTGGCTGCATGGTAAGAGTTAGCTGTCTTATTAATTTGGATTATCTAGCACCAATATCAGCTATTTCAACAGTATTTGTTATTAAAATATCCTTTGCATATGATATGATAAATTGATCTGATTATGTAAACTAAAGGATCTGTTAAACAGCGAGATCTAGATCCAATCAGACTAATGTCCTCTCTCTTATCCAGACAGAGCTTTACTCCGAGCCAGAGCTGGATCTCTGGTGCTGCTGGACTTCAGTGTGTCACTAAATGTGTGGGGAAAATATGGAGGACATCAAAAAATGAAGCGGATGAGTGCACTCTATGTCAAACTGCTTGCTTTAACACTGTGAATTAAAAGGAAGGTGCTTTGGTTGTTTCAAATGTGCGATCATACAATTTAAATGACTTTAGGAAGAGACTGATGATTAATTCTGCTTGAACTGCATGGTGTGCATGAATATTATAAGTGTTGTGATTATATCAGCTTATGCAAATGTGAACTCACATTTAGGTAGACGATACTGTATAGACTGACACTGTAGAGTTATATAGTTTTTATATGAATTTATTTTTGTAAGTGAGAGCTGTGTATGTTCAGATTGTGTTTTTATATGTATATATTAAATTTATGCATTTAGCAGACGCTTTTATCCAAAGCGACTTGCAGTGCATTCAGGCTATCAATTTTTACATATCATGTGTTCCCGGGGAATCGAACCCCCAACCTTGCGCTTGCTTGCTAGCTACAGGAACACTATATTGTTAATTGTCATTTATTTATTGTGGTCAAATAAAAGGAAATCAAAAGAATCTGTTGCTGATGACCTGAAAAATAATCATCTGTTATTAATTACAATCTATGAGGCCTGGATTTACCTTTGAACTTCCAAGACTATCACTCAATAAAGGGCACCTTCACATACCTCCAAAAACAATGCTTCAGAGAGACACGATTTGGCAAATTAGACCGAAAACCGTGGTATAGGCTGTTCAAATTCTGTCAGCAGGGGAAACTAGAGTTTAACAAGATAACACTGCTGCTTTAACCTAACTGTGAGGAATGTGTAAGACACATGACTGCTGTAATTTGGTTATGCGTGTCTGTCTAGTACTTTTTAGTAGTGTTGTTAAACTAGAGTGATTATTGAAATAATATAAAAACATTTTGTGTGTGTGTGTGTGATTTAGCCATGTGTGTATATATGAGAAAGCTAAATTGTGTTTCTCAACAGGTCTGGTGCTTATCTTAAAGAAGACAAAAAAAAAAAAAAAAAAAAAAAAAATCATTTATTTATTTATTTATTTCAGAATTTATTTTTATTTATTATTCTACACATCTGAAATCACCATTTATTCTATGGTGGAAATGACATTATAATAATTTGGGGAAAAAGATACACTGACTCCTTTGACTTCTCTGGGCTAATAGCTAGAATTGTTTAATAATAATAATAATAATAATAAACTTTATTTCCAGACCCAGAGGGATCCATAGTACAATACAAAAACACATACATAGAAAAATAAAATAATAAAATAAATAAATAATAATAATAATAATAAATATACAAGAAGTAAAAATAGACCCTCCACAGTGTTCAGTGTCTAACATACAGACATGTACACCAATGGTTTACACATAAATAAAATATATTTTAATACTTTGGCATAATTCAACAAATCTGATCAATGTGTTTGTTATTCTGAGCCAGCCCACAGTCGCTGGAGTCAGTCGGGTGTACTGTAGGGCGGGTGTTGTCTCGTGGCAGCACTGAAGATGGGCGGACTTTAAACCCTGCCAGGAAAAGACAGGAAAGCCGATACTTCCCCGGAGCACAACAGGAAGAAACGGTAAATGTTTTTAAATGTTTTTGTGTAAGTTAAATACATCAAGTAAACGCGAAGCGACGATCGGTTGGTGAGGAAACGGAGAGATTTACCGCGGTTTTTATGTATTTCCTCTCTGTTCAGCGGCCTGAAGCTCACTGTGACCGTAAATTCAGATTTTCACAAGAGTTGTATAAATTCTGATGATTCATGACAACTAGTTTGAACAAAATAGTTACAATTGCTCTGATGATCATGATTAAACTTAATATAAAGCTCTCTGTGTTTTTCCCCCAGCCTTTTATTTTTACATCAGATGAATATCAAGACCATTTGAAGCGATTAATGAAATCCATGACATGTTAATAATAAATGTTTCAGCAACGTTAAAGCAAACATGATTTCAGTTTGACCTCGGTTTGATCTTTGTTTATCGCAAAGATTGTGCCACTTCGCGTTACATTACAGCGTGTTTCTAAAGGATTGGCTTACAGTGAGATGAAATAATGTTGTACACTTTGTTCCTGAAAGATTTCGTACCATTATGTAATGAGCTCTCGGCCTTTTTTCTATTTAACTTAGTTCATGTAAAGCCGTTTCTCTCTGCGAATTGTCGGCTAGCGGCTAACAGCCCTTCACTTCACATTTATCACTTAAAAGGCATCCTGTTTATTTTTATTTTATTTTGTAATCTTATTTTCCATGTCAGCATATGTATTTGGGTGGTTGTTGATGTTTCGCGGTGTATTATAAGTCTTATTTGTGTGAATGTTTTGATGGTGGGCGCGGTAACAGGCCTCGCGACACTTCGCTTTATTATCATCCATATCTCGAGCTTTACACGCATTAATACATCTAGATCATCGTTAATGCCGTGTTTTGTACTCGTGGCCTTTGGTCGTTAGCTCAATATTGTGGAAAGATATTGGGTAATATTGTTTCTTTCTTTTTTTTAACATAACGATACAGATTCAGTGTAACTTCCGGTCAAATGATACTTCCGCAGCTGTGTTTCCGGTTCAAGTTGACTATAGAAATGAATCCCAGAGCACGTCTGACTTCCATATCAATCTATCTGTCTATCTATCTATCATGTAAACTTTACAGCTGCTCTTCACTCTTTGTCTCTTTCTGAAAATGTTTCAGATCTGTAAATCAGTTTTTGCTTATAGTTTGCCTCGTCTCTCTCCTCTCAGATGGCTGCCATTCGTAAGAAGCTGGTCATAGTGGGCGATGGAGCCTGTGGAAAGACCTGTTTGCTCATTGTTTTCAGTAAAGATCAGTTTCCTGAAGTCTACGTGCCTACAGTCTTTGAGAACTATGTTGCAGACATCGAGGTCGATGGAAAACAGGTATGAAAGCATGTTTTCTGGGAGAATGCATTGTAATCTAAGAAGAATATTCCAGATGTATTACTGCCGCATTGCGTAGATGTGGTTACACCTGCACCAAATCTGTGTAGATATAGACAGGATTAGTGACCACTTTATTTTTCAAAGCGTAAGTACGCTGTTTTCTAGGAGTGTGTGAGACTTCCGCTTCATTAGCCACGGTAGGGAAGTGTGTTTAGAATTAAAACAGCACATTAACATACTGTGGTAAGAGACACAAGTTTGTCATATCAAACAGCAAAATGAACTGTTCTGTACAGTAAAACAGCTGGAATACTTTAGGAACATAATGTTGATGGTCAAAACAGACAGAAGAGCCCAAACTTGTGACTAAAGTTCTTACTGTGTAAAAGCACCACAGTTGTTGTGTAAGAGAGGAATGTTGTTTAGTTTGGCACATGGACTGATTTCTCTCTTCTTACAGGTGGAGCTTGCCTTATGGGACACGGCTGGACAGGAGGACTATGATCGGTTAAGACCGCTCTCGTACCCCGACACCGATGTCATTCTGATGTGCTTTTCTGTTGACAGTCCCGATAGCTTGGGTAAGACAATTCGATGTTACCAGCCCAATCATCACACTTGAGTTCTTAATGTTGAAGAAAGATTCAGGTCGGCATGAGATGAAAACAAACCTTATGTATTTTCTGAATGGATTGAGGTTATTGTGAATGATTCATCCATGCACATTTCTATTTTTTTTTAATGTATGACCTCCTAATTTTTAATCAAAATACCACAACAACTTTTTTCGGTGAAATAACTTCGTACAGCTTACATTCACCGACCAGTTTTATTTGTACGTCACAATACAGAAGAATGCTCTGCGAGTAACTCGATGTCCTCTCGCCCTTACGTGTGTTTCTCTCCATGACACCTTCACTTGTGGTTTAAACACAAGGCTTTCACATCAAAGTGACATCGTTAATGAAGCAGAACTGGAGTTTTGCCTTTGCTATCAAAGATTGCACACCATTAAACATTTAGCATGACTTTTTTTTCAGCTCTATTTTAATAATCAGGGTATGTGATGAACACATTGAGTATGTTGGCCTGTACAGAGAAATGCTGATAAGTCAAAAATCAGCTATGTGAGAGAACTGCATTTTCAAGAATGATCTGGTTTTTATCTGGCCTTTACATCAAAAGGTAAACAGACGTGCATTGAATGATACAAACATGAGGTAATGGCCAAAGTTTGAGGTGTCAGTTTTCAGTTTCAGTTTTATGAACTTTCTGGAAAAAAAAACTCAATTTAAAAACTCAGTTTAAACAATATAAATTGCTTTACTCCTTGAAGCCATTAAATGCTTGTCATGATTGTGTAATAAGGTTTATTAATGGCGTGTAATGTGGTTAATACAATTATTGCTCTCTCTCTCTCTCTCCTTTGATCCATTCCAGAGAACATTCCAGAAAAGTGGACACCAGAGGTGAAGCATTTCTGTCCGAATGTTCCCATCATCCTCGTTGGTAACAAAAAGGATCTCCGAAATGATGACCACACACGAAGGGAACTTGCCAAAATGAAACAGGCAGGGCCTTTTTACTTTGCAAAATGTATTATTGTTAAAGGAATAGTTTACCGAAAAGCTTACATTTACTGAAAAAGTGCTCGCCCTCATTCCATCCAAGCTGTGGATGAGTTTGTTTATTCATCAGATTTGGAGAAATATAGCATTGCATCAGTGTCTCTTCAATGGATGCTCTGCAGTGAATGGGTGCCGTCAGAATGAGTCAAAACAGCTGATAAAAACACACAAAAAAAAGTATTTGCATGAATTTTCTTTCAATGGAGAAATATTTTAACTGGAAGCAATGGTTTGGAGTTAAAAACATCACTTCACTTCACAAGTCATTAACTGATGGATTGGAGTGGTGTGGATCAATTGTGGATTTTGGTGATGTTTTAATCAGCTGTTTGGACTCTCATTCTGACGGCACCCATTCACTGCAGAGCATCCATTGATGAGACACTGATGCAATGATGCATTTCTCCAAATCTGTTCTGATGATCAAACATACTCATCTACATCTTTAATTAACTTAGCTGCTCTTTTCCGTACAACAAAAGTGGATGATTTATACTGCCAAACTCCAGTAGATTTGTGAATTTAATGTACGATCAGCTGCTCAACCCAAGTTGCATGGACTAATTTTATGATGTTTTATATCTGGTGTTTTTTTGGTGCATTAAGCTTGGACATTCTGCCTTACATGTATTTTGTCTTTTTAATGAAAGATTAAAAAAACACTGTAATCAATCAATGTGAATGAATGAATCAAATGAATATGTTCTTATTTTAGGTGAAGTATCCCATTGATATTGGGTAGTCACTTAGACACATTTGTAATATAATTTATATATTTGTTCACTCAGGAGCCTGTGAAGCCAGAGGAGGGGCGAGACATGGCCAACCGAATCAACGCCTTTGGTTATTTAGAATGCTCAGCCAAGACCAAAGACGGCGTGAGAGAGGTGTTTGAGATGGCCACCAGGGCGGCGCTGCAGGCCAGGAAACGGGGCAAAAAGACGGGCTGCCTGCTGTTATAGAAACCTGTAGAAGAGAGGATGTCAGTTAACAGCCCAGGAGACTTCAGAGCAGGGAGGGAGGGATGACTGATACTGGGACATCACGTCAGACAAACCACAAGAGACCAGCGGAAAGACTTCAGGAACAAGATGACATCATTTCCTGTCATCACAAAGTTTGGGATTAAGAGTCTTATGGTCACATCAAGCAAAAAAATGTCATTTCTTAACTAACTCTATATCTAGGATAAATAATGTTACAACCCCCCCCCCCCCCCCCCCAACTCTTAAGTCCCCCAAAAAAGGTTCTTTTAAGAAGCATCCTGTCTTCAGCAACTGTTTTGTGCATTGGACAGACTGTATGTATGTTTGTATATGTAAGAATATGAATGTTTGTGTCAAATGAGCGCATGTCCGTCTCCCGGTCGCCATCTCTTCTTTGTATATGTGTGTATCTGCCGCCTTTATTCTGTTTGAATATTTTTTGCTCAGCTAAAGCACACAGTGAACATTGAAGTGGGCTGTATTGTGTATAACCTCCCACTTCAGGCTTTTTCCTTCTTTTTTTTTAAATCGCTGATGTCTCAAAGGATTCTGGGCTGTACATTAGGGATTTAAACCATTTAGTGATACTGATTTATTTAAAGCATACAGTTTTTCTTTTCTTCTGTTAAACCATTGCATTTAGAAATAAAATTTAAAGAAAATCGGATTTGAAAATAATTTTTTCATTTACTCAAATTCCTTCAGCTTGTGTTTCATAAAGGGGTGCTACTTACTCAATACTGCACAGGGCGCACTATATAGTGAGTGAAACAGTAGTATGCTATATTGTTGCCATGTAAGGTCACTGAGGCAGCATTCAATATGTATATCTCGATGTTAATCGATTCTCATGTTTACGGAATGTTATCATTCTTAAATCTCACGAATCAATTAGAGTAGCCTGTTTTCAGTTAATGGACAGAACGTCCCATCCAATATATCGCTATAAGCATTGTGCTTTGGCACTTTTAAAATGAAACAAATTCTCAGATTTCAAATTCTGTCCGTTGTATTGCAGTATTTAAACAATAAATGCTGTTTTGGCACAGTTTAATGTGAAGTGACCAAAAACAGTGACCGATCGCCCGATAAACTCATCAGATACTGTTAAGTTTAAACTGTAGACAGGGACATTTTGCTAAATATATACCCCAAATAACATTCATTATACATTTTACTGTTCTTAAAATGTTTAATTTATGTTTGAATAAATCTATCAAGATTTAATGACAGCCACCAGTATGTTTATATTTAAAAAAAAATTGAAGTAGAAATATTATGTAATCGTAACTTTATTATTTTAAAAACTTAAGTGTAATTTTGACAAATCGGCCAATTATAACTCTCAATATTATAGTAATGCAGTACCAACTGACTCTTTTGTATATTTTACAGCATTAGTTGAGGGATATCTTTTACTTGAGAAATTCTGGCATGTACCGTACCTGATGTATATCCAAATAATCGATATCTATAAATCTAATCTGTAATAAAATTTAATCAAATCACTAGCTTGTGAATGAGAGTCGAATCGAATAGTGAAATCTGTCAAAGCCCAGCCCTACTGCCTAAAGTATCGCATACTTCCATACTATATAGCAGGCAAAAAAAAAAAAAAAAAAACTTATGTGAACATAGTATATCCAAATTCTATTTCCAGCGAGATTCTGAAGTGTGCATCTGACGGACATCTTGATGAGGCCACTGGATAGGAGCTGGAAATGACAGTGGAGCACCGTAACTGATGTTGGTAGGTCACATGACGATGACAACATTGTGAATGTAGTGTGCACAGATTATATTCATACAACACACATACCATGAAGTTTTCAAAGAAGCCTAAATGAACTGATTAGCTGGATCAGCTGTGTTTAATTAGTGTTGCATCTTAACTGTGCAGCGCTGTGGACCTCCAGGAACTGATTTTGACTCCCCTGGGCCCAAGTGTTCAAGTGAGCATGAAACCCACATATGTGTGTACAACTTTTCATTACATGATTGAACATACTTATAGTGTTGTAAATACACAAGTGTTTACAGAGTTATATATATTTTTTTCAGTACTTTGCATTTTAAAATCAACTTCTAAATGTCTGTTCAGTAACAGTTGACAGGATTTAATTTCTGGTGCTTCTAATTAAGTGATAAAAAGCATTTCCAAATGTACTACAAACTAAATATACTAATCTTTGCAGCAAAAAAATGTGTAGCACTTTGTTTTTACTACTAATGTCTTGTTATTATTATTAATATTTAACATACACTGGAAAGGTTTGCGTGACCTCTCTTATTAAGAAACCACAACTAGATCCTAGTGAACTGGCAAATTATAGGCCCATTTAAAATCTTCCATTTATGTTTACATTTTAGAAAAAGTTGTGTCTGCTCAATTATGCTCCTTTCTGCAAAAAAGAAAAAAAAAATATATATATTTATATATCTGTATGAAGATTTTCAGTCAGGTTTCAGGCCCCACCATAGCACAGAAACTGCACATCTCATTGCTTGTTTTACTTGATCTTAGTGCTGCGTTCGACACCATAGATCATGACATACTCATAGATCGATTACAAAACTATACAGGTATTCAAGGGCAGGCTCTAAGATGGTTTAGATCCTAACTGTCCGATCGCTAGAATTTAGATTATTTAAATGGGGAGTGATCTCATTTATCACCAGCACAATATGGAGTGCCACAAGGATCTGTCCTAGGTCCTCTGGTATTTTCAATATACATGTTGCCCCTTGGTAATATTATTAGAAAATACGGGATTAGCTTCCACTGTTATTCTGATGATACTCAGCTATATATCTCAACGAGACCAGATGAAACTTCCCAATTATCTAAGCTAACAGAGAGTGTTAAAAATGTAAAAGATTGGATGGCCAATAATTTTCTCCTTTTAAATTCGGATAAGATTGAGATATTACTTATTGGACCAAAAAACAGTAAACAGAATCTATTAGATTAAAATTTGCAATTAGATTACTGTTACTTCCTCTACAGTCAAAAATCCGAGTGTTATATTAGACAGCAACTTGTCTTTTGAAATCCATATTTCCCATGTTACGAAAATAGCATTCTTCCATCTTAGAAACATTGCCAAGCTACGAAACATGTTATCTGTTATTGATGCAGAAAAGCTAGTTCATGCATTAATGGCCTCTAGACTGGACTATTGTAATGCACTTCAAGTTGGTTGTCCTGCTTCGTCAATAAACAAGCTACAGGTCGTCCAAAATGCGGGGGCTCTGGCTACCTATTAAGTTCTGTATTATTTACAAATTATCATTACTTACCTATAAGGCCCTAAATGGTTTACCTAACTAGCCTTCTACCACGTTACAACCCATCACGCTCCCTAAGGTCACAAAACACTGGACTTTTGGTAGTTCCTAGGATAACAAAGTCCACTAAAGGAGGAGGGGCTTTCTCACATTTGGCTCCCAAACTCTGGAATAGCCTTCCTGATAATGTTCGGGGTTCAGACACACTCTCTCTGTTTAAATCTAGATTAAAAGCACATCTCTTTGGCCAAGCATTCGAATAATGCATCTCTTAAATGGTGACTGCAGTTGTATCTGATCAAATGTGCATTTTTATTCATTAGCTTGGGTTAAACTAATTTTACTTTGCTGGATCAGCAGCTATGCTAATGATGTCTCTATTTGTTTCTCCAGTCTGGATCCAGAACACCTGAGAATAAATGATGCTGACCCCACAGAGGACCCCAGATGATGCTAACCCTGAAACAACACCAGAACTAACAAATATTTGCTAATTACTAATGCAATCACATAATAATTGCTGTTAATAATGTTCATTATCTGGTTGACTACGTCCTGTATAAATTTTTCTGAAAATTCATGTCATATGCACATAAACTGACAGTCACCACTGATAAACTACTATTAAATATTATAAAAAGCGCTATACAAATACACTTGAATTTATTTGAATTGAACCTCTCATGCAGTCTTGGCAAAAATATCTCAAGATTTATTTCCATAACATGATGCATGATGGGATAAACATATTCTCTGAAACTACTGGTGTTCACGTTATTTTGTCCAACCTCTGTATCTAGGCAATCTTTATATTTTTATTTTAGATCTTGATTTTTATATTTTATTACTGGCAATTTAACGAACTGACATCTTGTATCATTTGACTACAATGACCAACATGTTACAAGTTTACTACTTTACCAGACAGTAGCCGCATTTCCACTGTCGGGCCAGTGCGAGCCAGGGCTTAAAGCGGGTCGGGCGGGGCTCATAGCCCCGGGCCAGTAGCACGAGGCCAGAATAGCGCAGGGTTTCCACAGAGGAGCTTGAAGCACCGCTGCACGTCACTAAAACACGCCCTTTACACGCCTCTCAGAAAAACGTCATGCAACCTCATTATTTCACCAACAAAGAGAAGTTATCAGAAAACTAAGAAATAAGTCACTGGAACATGCGCGATCACAAAACAAACATAATAAAAGCGGCCGTTTGTTTGCATGCTTTGTTATATATTCAAATTCAAAAGCATCGATGTTTTAACTATAGAATTGATTTAATTTATCAGGACTCAAAATTAATCTAAATACACTTATTACTATTTTATTTATTTATTTATTTTTAACGCATATGAAAATAGCCTGCTTATTCAGTCGAGTCTGTTTCTGTTTATTAGCCACAGTAGCCGTCACATTTAGAATGAATGATAATATCTCTATTTTTATAAAAACTCCCGAACAAAAAACATTATTAGGCCATATTCTTTTATGATAGGCAACGTGAGAAAAACTCTCGAGACGAGGCTTGTGACAGATAATATAAGTTACTTAATAAATACACGACTGTGATAGAGAATAAGAAGCTGACGTCTGATTTCTTCAAGCGGTCATTTTTACCATGTTTACTATGGTAATGTGTTTAGCGTGCATATCTTTTTCATCGCTTATAAATATTTCTGCCTTGTATTGTGATTTTAATCCACATTGGATCAAGTTATTTCAAACACTCTCTGCTGACTGAAAGAGAGTTTTGAGCTCGACTTATTTAAAAAAGTGTTTAATGCTGGTGTTAAAGCTGTTATCTTTCTGAAATGATCCGCAGTGCAGTCTCGCTATTTTTATAAAAGCTCCCGAAAAAAATCATTACTAGGCTATATTTTGATGATATGCAACGTGAAGCTAAACTTTTGAAAGGAGACGACAGATAAAATGTTACTTAATAAATACACAATTGTGATAGAGAATAAGAAGCTGACGTCTGATTTCTCCAAGCAGTCATATTTAACATCTTTACTGTGTAACGTTAATGTTTAGCGTGCATAGTCTTTTACATCGCTTATAAATATTTCTGCCTTGTTTAGTGATTATAATCCACATCGGATCAAGTTATTTCAAACACTTGCTGCTAACTAAGAGTGAGTTTTGAGCTCAACTTATTTTAAAACGTCTTTAATGCTGCTGTTAAAGCAGTTATCTTTCTGAAATGATCCGCGCTGACGCTCTCTAGACACGGAGAAACTCCGCCTTTGTTCGTAACCCCTCCTTTAGCCCCAGCTGGCCCGCTTTGGCCCAAGGTTTTCGTCGGGCCAAAAAACCTGGCCGTTGGCCCCGAGGAAGCCCCGGCGAGGCACGATCAAGCCCCGGAAGTGACTGTGGAAACGCGACTGGCCCTGGCACGCACTAGCACGCCCGGTCCTAGCTCGATAGTGGAAACACGGCTAGTGTGCCCAGACTGAGGCCTCTGGATTGTTAATCCGGGCCCTGTTAGTCAGGGTTATTTTACCTAATACACATTTCTAAACGTGTGCACGCCAGTGTGTTATCAGCCAATCAGAGTGCGAGCGCAGTCCCCGCCTCCCGCACTGAGGCCATCTTACACTGAGCTGCTGTGGGGCGTCACACATATACACTGTATCAGTTTCAGCGCTTGTGTGACGCTGCTGCTCTATAGAGGTAAGCGTCTGCATGTTGTTGTTATTACGCGATTAAAATACCGATTTTAAGAAATTTATCTGATCGCGACGCTAGCCACGCTGTTCTGCGGAAGCTCGCGCGCACAGTGTCGTGGCTCGTGCCCTCTGGACTGATCCTAAACTGTCATGCATGCTACTTTACTCAACCCACGAGTCCCAAATACTATTTACTGGAGCAAACAGAGGTAGAACTTTCAGTGACGGTTGTTGTTTATGTATTCAGATATATTTTTCTATAGATTAGTGTCAGGCTGTTTAGCATCTGCAGGGTTGCAACTATTTAATATCATATCTGACAGCGGGTTTCACCTTTCTTTTTCTAAATGGCGTAAAATAAATATGCAAACGAGTTTTTTTTGGCTCGGACCAATCCAACGCATTGTATACAGCTCACTAGTGCTTTAAAAAAAGCATTAGAAGTCGACATCTCTTTGTTTTTATGCATTTAAAAAATATATATTATTATAATGAATGTTGATCAATACATATTTTGTCAACAGTTGTAAATGAAGCAGGTAGAGAAAAAAGTGGCCCTTTCTGTGGACTTGTACTGAAGCATGGATTATGAGAGGAGGTAGGTCAAGAGTCCTTCAGCCTGCAGTGTTTTCTTCTCTTTTTAATATGAATTTGCATTCAACCACTGGAAGGATTCATGCATAATTGTTCTGACATTATTACTTAACTGCATGTGCATATATTTAAATTGGTAAATGGCAAATAACAGATATTAACTCTTTTAATGCAGTATATATTTAATCTAAATGCAGTATATATTTAATCTAAATGCAGTATATATTTAAAGTACTGCATTTTTTGACCTTTTCAGCATCAGCTTTCTGGAGTTTACTTAAATAGGCCTGCTGTGTAATAGAAGGATTTACAAATAGGAAATGAGAAGTATCCCAAGGTGTCCATAAATTAAGGTGAACTATTCCTTTAAGCTACAGATTGCCTAAACCGTTCTCTTTTACGCTGTCATAGGGGCGGTCGTGGTGACCGCATGGGTCGCTATGGGAAAGAGTCCGAGGATCACGACTACAGGGACATGGACTATCGTGGCTATGGGCAAGGAAATCGACTGAAAAGCGTCTTAACAAATACTAGACGGAATGAGTCTGATAGTAGTTTTGCAGGCATGAGAGACTTTGCCTCAGGTCATATCTCAAATAACCGACCCGGATTCAGACAAAAGAGGAACCATGGGTCCGAAAACAACCAACTTGGAAAGAGTCTCCTCCAAAGTCCCCCAAATGATCATCTCCACTCAAGTTTCCAGCGAGATGATACTGATTATGAGTTTGAACCCGAGACTGATGCACACAGAAGGGGTATGCAGACATTTAGATCAGGACAGAAGGTGTACCAGGATGAACAAAGCCCAGATGAAGGAGAAATAAATGAGGACACCGCCTGGAGCAGAGTTGGAGGGCGGCACAACTCTCAGGGCGAATACAGTTCAGAATGGTTGAGAGCTGAGGAGGACAAACATATCAGGCGTTCTGCACACAAACAAGTGAGTAGAGTTATATTGTTTCCTGATTAAACATATCTAAACATTTCTCTTTGTTTTTAAGAACCTGAGAAGAGTAATCTATATCTAGGGTGACTGTCTTCCTGATTTAGGGCTTTCCTGACCAAGCCCAACCAGCTAGAGACAAATTAAGAGATGGAAGTTTTCATCATGCTCTGGACATGGGCCAGGAGGAGCCAGAACCCCGTGACCAGGACTACAGGTCTGATACAGAGCAGGCCCAGAAACCCAGCAGCATCGTCATGCTGAGAATGCTCCCACCAAATGCAACTGTTAATGAGGTTTGTCTTCGAAGACTTTTATTTCTTGATATGAATGCAGTAACCTTTTCAGTTAACATTTGTGGAGTATTGATACAATCAAAAACAAAACAAAAATAGATCTGCACTTACGTTGCAATAGAAATCTGTATTGCAATTGTTGTTTGTTTGCACTATAAGACTTGCATTGTGTATAGCATATAGGTTTTATAAACTTTTGGAAAGGTTGACTTTTTATTTTATTTCATTCATGTTATACATAGCATGCAGAAATTAAAGGAATAGTTCAGCTAGAAAACGAAAATTTGCAGAAAATGTACTCGCCTTCATTCCATCCAAGATGTAGATTAGTTTGTTTCTTCATCAGATTTGGAGAAACATCTCATTACCTCACTTGCTCACTGCAGTGAATGGGTGCCGTCAGAATGAGAGTCCAAACAGCTGATAGAAACGTCACAATAATTCACAAGTAGTCCACTCCACACCACGCCACTCCAGTCCATCAATTAATGTGGCATTTTAACTTAAAACCATAACTAAAATACGTGTCATTATTTGGCTTCGATGAAAGCGTCGCCTCGTCAGAAATCAAGCACTGTATACAAGTGAAAATGGTCCAAAACAGTTCTGAACAAATACGTCAGTGAATTTTGATGTGAAAGGAAAAAACGGGAAGGACGTTTACACTGGAGGAAGTGCTGTTACGGATTATGGAATCGCATTTAAGTCCTTAATGATGAGTGTTTTATTAACCTATAGCCATTCACTTATTCAAATAAATTTATTGACTAGAGTGGTCTTTTTTATCAGTTGTTCTGTTTTTATCGTCATTCTGACGGCACCCATTCACTGCAGACGATGCACTGGTGAGCAAGTGATGGAATAATACATTTCTCCAAATCTGTTCATATGAAGAAACAAAGTCATTTACATACTGGTTGGACTGAGTGTGAGTAAAGTTTCAGCAAATTTCATCCATTAGCGTACCCACTCTGCCCAAATACTTTATTTGTGGTCCTGCTCTGATGTTTTGGTGTAGTTAAGCACTGGTTGTTTGATCTTTAGATTCGTGCTCGCCTGCAGGAGCAGGGGATCCAGCCCAGAGAGGTTCGCCTCATGAGGAACAAGTCTTCAGGTAAGCATGCTCTACCAGGGGGGCTTCTCTGTACCCCAGACTCACCTCCAAATCTCTCTTCCTCTGCCTTTCATAACAAGCCTTAGCTCACTCTTGCGTCTGCCTAGTTCAGTGTGTTATTTCAGTGCAGCCTCTTCTCGTTCTCACTTTCCTCCTGGTGTGGTTGAGTAGAGATGCTGTTCAGTACCGGTGCTTTGAAATCTCCAGGCGTATGTTTCTTTAACTCCCTGCACATCTTTTTGTTTAAGCCATCACTGATTATTTCCTGTTCTCTGTTGTGTGTTACTGTTTTCTTACCATACCCCTTGTCAGACTGTCCTTAACCAGACAACACACACACTCACAGTACATCCACAAGCATGGGAATAACAGAAACATGTACACTGGCACACAAGCACAAACATAACTACTCCCAAGCCTTATCCCTCATCTCACTTTGATTGCTCTTGTCCTGAACTCTGGGGAAGATCTTGCACCTTACATTGTGTAAGTATTTTGCAATAGCTGTGTTGAGATGATAAGTGTGGCTGACCATTACATGAGCAATGTTTGGCTTTTAGTTTTTTTTCATGGGTATGAAAAGGTTTTGGATTTTGTGTCCTCAGCTAAAAGGGTGGACAAAATAATGTAAACACCATTTAAAACGTTTTTACACAGGTCATTTAATTACACCGCTACACAGGTGAGTCAGTGTAGGTTTATTAGTCTTAAAGATGCTTCGAGGAGTCGTCTTTGGTCTGTGTTTTAATAGATTTACATTTGAAAAAGCCAAATAATGCAATTTAATCCGTGTTTTAGGAAACTCTTAAATATTGATCCTAATCCATAAAGGAATGGCTAAATCTGGGGAATCATTATCGCCTGCCCATCCAGTCCTAGTGGTCCAGGCTTGGCTTGAGCTTCAAATTCAACTGTGCCCACTGCGGTGCTACATAGAGAGAGAATAACAGCAGTAGAGGCGGCGATGGGGAGGTGGAGGGATGCCAGAAGGATTGTCGATGGGATGGGACAGTGACTGCTGCTTATATAGGCTCATAATGATGATTAACAGCACTGAATGATTAGGCTCCTCCTTGAACCTGTGTTTGGAAGTTAATTTAGTAGGACTGTAGAGCAGATCTGAAAAGATCTGAAAAGACATCAACATGTAGCTTTAGAAATACTAGCTATAGAATTTGTTACACCTAAACCTTTAAGGCTACTGTGTGGCGATAACATTGTTTTCAGAAGCTGCTTCTGAAGTGCAGGCATTTAGACATATATAAAATTTTAAAATAATAAAAAAATTTTTTTTTACAAAATAAGAGAGATCAAAATAAATGCATGTTATTTTTTATTTAGTACTGTCCTGAGTAAGATGTTGTACATAAAAAATGTTTACATATAGTCTACAAGACAAAATAAATTGTTTAAATTATTAAAATAATAATATTTTTATTAATACTGTGTTCTGTTACCTGATGATCCACGATCTGTTTTGTGTTGGTTGTGCATGAGTCCCTTGTTTGTTCTGAACAGTTAAACTGAGAAATGTTCTTCAGAAAAATCTTTAAGCTCCTGCAGATTCTTTAGTTTTCCAGCATCTTTGAATATTTGAACCCTTTCCAGCAGTGACTTTATGATTTTGAGATACATATTTTCAGACTGAGGACATTTGAGGGACTCAAACACAACTATTTAAAAAGGTTCAAACATTCACTGATGCTCCAGAAGGAAACAAGATGCATTAAGAGCTGGGGGTGAAAACTTTTGAACACGATGAAGATGTCAGAATTTTTCTTATTTTGTTGAAATATCATTATTAATATTTTTCTTCATTTAGTTCTGCCCTTCAGGAAGCAACAGAAGATACTTGCATGTTTCCCAGAAGACAAATGAAGTACAATTTATCTTGATCTTCAAGTGTAAAAGTTTTCACCCCCGGCTCTTAATGCATTGTGTTTCCTTCAGTCGTGGATTATCCAGGCACAGTATTAAAAACTGTACGACTGAAGGATCAAGAGTTATTTTAATTATTTCACTTATCTTTTTTTCTTGTGGATTAAAAGTAAACCTCTTTTATGTAAAATATTTTACTCAGAACAGTACTAAATAAGAAATCGCGTAACATCTCATTTTGTTAAAATAATTAACATTTTCACAGATTCTGCAAGAGATTCCCAAATTTATATATTCCCAATATTTATAATTAAACCAAATGAACATGTTAAATGAACTACTCTAATAGTTACATAACAGAGGACCAGTGACCCCTGAGAGGAATCACTGTTGTCACATCCTGTGGTCTAATGCTTACTACCGCTTCCATGATGTTGCTCATTACCTGATGTAAATCTCATTGTAAAAATCTTCGAGTTGCTCTTCTCCTTTCTTACACCTCAAAGAAGAGCAAGATTGTCTCCTTGAATGGTGCTGTTCCTCACATGGTTCCCAAACGGTTGAGGACTTGGACAGAAGCTGTCTGAAGGCAAACAGGGGATAGGTCCTTGATACTGGTGTAATATCAGGTGTTTCCTTTATTTTTTCCACCCCACTTATGTGTCAGTAACATAAAGTATTATGGTAGGAGATTAAAGTTCAGGAAAGACTTTTCAGGCATGTGAAATAGCTATTGACCACCGTTTAAAGATTACTCAATTTAATTTGAATTAAAATGGTTCTGGTTCAAATGTAATGTTGTTATTATAGCACTGAAAGATTTGACTGTATGCTGTGTTTGCAGTAGGGCTGCTTGGAATGAACATTTTTATGAGCTTTATTTTTAATCCAATGTGAGCAGTTTGGCCAGAGACCTTTGTTTAAACCCAGTCCTTTGGCATTTCAGGCCCACAGATATCAACCTGTACTGTACCGACTGTTGTGATTTCAGACGAGTTTTAACCTAGAATCAAAATTAGATCAGAGGTATTACAAGTTAGAATTTAATGCACATTTGTGAATCAGACAGTGTCAAAATGTTAAAAACAAGGATCCATAAAGTTGCATAAGTGACAGTGTAATGTAAGCTTTGTACGCAATTACTTAAGTCTCTCTCTCGCTCTCTTTCGCTCGCTCGCTCTCTCGCTCTGTCCCTCTCTCTCTCTCTCTCGTTCTGTCCCTCTCTCTCTCTCTCGCTCCGTCCCCCCCCCCTCTCTCTCTCTCACTCCGTCCCTCTCTCTCTCTCTCTCTCTCTTGCTCCGTCCCTCTCTCTCTCTCTTGCTCGCTCTCTCACTCCGTCCCTTTCGCTCTCTCTCTCGCTCTCTCACTCCGTCCCTTTCGCTCTCTTTCTCTCGCTCTCCTTCTCTCGCTCTCTCTCACTCCGTCCCTTTCGCTCTCTCTCTCGCTCTCTCACTCCGTCCCTTTCGCTCTCTTTCTCTCGCTCTCGCTCTCCTTCTCTCGCTCTCTCTCACTCCGTCCCTTTCGCTCTCGCTCTCCTTCTCTCGCTCTCTCGCTCTCCTTCTCTCGCTCTCTCTCACTCCGTCCCTTTCGCTCTCTTTCTCTCGCTCTCGCTCTCCTTCTCTCGCTCTCTCTCACTCCGTCCCTTTCGCTCTCTTTCTCTCGCTCTCGCTCTCCTTCTCTCGGTCTCTCTCACTCTGTCCCTTTCGCTCTCTTTCTCTCGCTCTCGCTCTCTCTCTCTCGCGCTCTCTCACTCCGTCCCTTTCGCTCTCTTTCTCTCGCTCTCGCTCTCCTTCTCTCGCTCTCTCTCACTCCGTCCCTTTCGCTCTCTTTCTCTCGCTCTCGCTCTCCTTCTCTCACTCTCTCTCACTCCGTCCCTTTCGCTCTCTTTCTCTCGCTCTCGCTCTCCTTCTCTCACTCTCTCTCACTCCGTCCCTTTCGCTCTCTCTCTCACTCTCTCTCGCTCTCAAATTCAAATTCAAATGAGCTTTATTGGCATGACTTGCACAGTATTGCCAAAGCATTGTACATTACATGAATAAGGAATAAACAATTATATAATACATAAAAAAAAAAAACAATTCGTAAAATAATTAAGTATATGTATACTTTCTCCTTTTTTTCTTCAAACGAGAAACAAGTAAAAGACAACAGCAAATAACAAAAATAAATAAATAAATAATAATAATAACTTATGCATAACAGTACATGTAAGAAATGCTCTTGCTTCAGGTTTGTCCACTGGCTGACAGTCTTAGTTTGTGACAGGCTGATACATATCTTGCTGCTGTTGTGATCATTTTGGAATTTTCCGCTAAAATGTGATTTAATTTTTCTGTATTTGGTAATGTCATAAATTTTGGTTTAATTTGTTGGAATTTGTGGAAAGCTCTCTCTCTCGCTCTCTCTGTATATATATGATTTAAATTGCTCACAAGTGACAGTAAAAATGTAAAGATAAAAGTAAATGCTGTACTTTCAAACATTCTATTCATCAAAGATTCCTGAAACAAAGTTTCATGATATCCACCCAAATATTTATCAGCACAACATTGATAAAAATAAGTTTCTTGACCAATGAAGACTGGAGTAATGATGCTGAAAATTCAGCTTCGCATTCTAAAATGTATAAAAATAATTTTTAATTGTAATATTTTACAAATTCACTAAAGACTTCTTTAATGTGACCCCAAACTCTGTATATGGTTCTCAGATGTTAGGATTTGTTGGTAAAGCATCAGACATCTAATAGTTTTGCTATAATCATGTCTTTTGCAGATAATGGTAACTGAACTGGTGTTAATATCAGTTCTAGCAGTTAAGAGGCAACAGTGTGATAGAATACAGCTATATCTCTTTCTACCATCTCTCTGTCTCTTTCTTTCTTTCTCACTCTCTCTCTCTCGATATGAAAACACTAACCCCTCACTGCGTTGTTGTTGTTCTGTCATTGTGGCCCGGCGACGGCTGTGTCTCCAGGTCAGAGCAGAGGATTCGCCTTCGTCGAGTTTAATCACTTGCAGGAGGCCAGCCGCTGGATGGAGACCAACCAGGTCACTTCACACTGCACACACACACATACACACTACAAGTCCACACGTGTATGGATATGATATACCCCTTTACGCCTGGATTCCTTATGATTTCACAGATTTCGCCATCTCTTAAGAATGAGGTCTGTCTGTTATCTGTATTTGACACTGCCACTGGTTGGGTATTATCTGTCCCAAGTTCAGTTTAAATTCAGTTTGTGCGTGCTATTATCTCCCTTTTTCAGTCCGCTGCTCTCAGCCGTAAGATCCTGGTGTGAGATCTGCCCTATATTTCGTTTTTCTCTTGTTGAATCCACATGGCTTTGAAACAGGTTCCAAAACAGCGTGAGAATGTGCTGTTCCACTATTGCATCTTGTTATTAAAGGATACAGTTCTTACCAGTAAGTCCGTAGATCAGCTGACCTGTATACTCCATGTCAAAGCTAGGAAGAAGTTAGTAATAATGTAATACTGTGATACTTCAGGAATACCTGAAGCAAACCTCCTTTGCTGAAGTGCTAGAGAGCATCAGAACCAATTCTAGACCAAACTGCAGCTTATTTTGACCAGACAGGGAGAGCTTGTTTGACAGTCATGTAAATTGTGCTGATGATGCCACAATAATAGGTTATGTGGAAGAAAATCTGACCTAAATGATGCCTTTGTTTCCTCATACAATTGTACAGAAAACTGGAAAAAATCTAATAAGTGCTAATTATTTCACATAAAAAAACAACAACAATGTGAATTGAACATGGATATCTTGCCTCTACGTCCTTGCCGATTTAGGCCCAATCCAAAGATGCATTCTTCCTTAAAGGGATGGTTCCCCTTTAAAGAAACTCCCACAGGTTTGGAAGAACTTTAGAGAGGGGAAATGAGATCAGAATTACAATTTCTGGATTAACCGTCCCTTTGAGTGAACTAGCAGACCAATACTTATCTTTGCACCCTGATTTCTGCTGTTTCTGGTCTAGAAGTCGCCCAGTCAGATTTGGAATTGGCTATTTCTGTCCGTGCTTGCCATTTTTTGCGTGTAGCGTGATGAAGACGGTTTGTGAATGGACTGTGGGTGGTCTGTAGTCTGAATGGGATTTGAAACGACAAACCCAGATACAGATTTTCACAATGCTGAGAACATTTTATTCCTGTATTTGTTTTCAAGTATAATGGGGTGCTATAGCAAATAATTGGACCTGAAATGGTATCTAGGCGTAATTGTTTTCTGTACAGGGTCATGTTATTCGTCTTTATATATCAGGCCTCTGAAGTGCTCCAAATCAGCCATTTGGATAGCTATTGGTTTTTGAAGTGTTCAGGTACATTAAGGATGTTTTCTTAAAGGGATAGGTCACCAAAAATGATAATTTGCCGTTAATTTACTAAACCCTGCCGGCCATCCAAGATGTAGATAAAATCTTTCCTTCAGTTTTTTTTTTTTTTTCTATAAAAGTCAAAGGTTGCATTCACTTTAATAGTCAACGTAGGCAATGCTAAATTAACACCAGTGGCTCCTGATGATATATTAAGGTTTTATGAAGTAATTAGTTAAGTAAACATTATCTGTAATCCAGAGGCAAACGGTCCAGAGTGATGTCTGTTTCATGAATAAATCATTCTTCTGAACTCGTTCTTTTTTTAGTGAGTTCAGCTAAAATCTTCTTTTCTGTTCTACTCAAGAAAAAAAGTCACCTACACCTTAGATGGCCTGAGGGTGTGCGAACATTAACCGCAGTTTTCCATTTTTGGGTGAATTATCCGTTTAATGCCTGTATGTAGTACAGCTGGAACGAGGGATGTTCCTGTTTATTTTTAACCATTGAGATCCTGAAGGATTTATTTTGGCTCCGGTTCAACAATACACTTTATTCTACATCTCCTGTCATCGCTGTATGAATTTGCTTTTGTGAAACGCCTGTCTGGATGTTTTTATTTTTATTTTATTGTATTTGTGGCTTGATGTGTGTTTGAGGGTGGGCAGGAGTGAGCGTGACCTGTTTGTGTTCCCCTGAATGGGGGAGGTGAAGGTTTTTGGCCGGAGAGGGTGTCCGCACACACTCTCTCACACGCAGGCCGGCGCGTCTTTCTGAGTCCTCTCAAGCTGATGGTGATATCTGTCTTCCTCTCTCTCTTTTATCCAGTCTTCTCCCCTCTTGTGTGAGATGAGGTCTCAAGTGTGCCAATCACACCCTGAAAACGCCATTTACCCGGTTTTATTCTTTTGTCCCCTCTCTTCCTCTGTGTCTCTCTTTCAGAGAGTGCTCTCTATATTGGGCCAGCGAGTATCTATGCACTACAGCGACCCAAAGCCCCGCGCTAATGAAGACTGGCTCTGCAATAAGGTCACTTTCATACGGTCTTTATTTCAATAATGAATTAGTTTGCCTTTAAAAGGTTCGTTCATTTGAAAATGAAAATTCGGTCATCATTTACACCATGTTGTTATAAACCCCAAGACTTTTGTTCGTCTTCCAAATACTAATTTAGATATTTTTATTGAAACCTGAGACTTTTGTCCCTGAACTTGCCAAAAGTACATAAAGACATTATAAAAGCAATCAATATGAATTGAACAGTTTAACCACAAGTCTTTTGGAGAAAGACTGTTAGATTGCATTTAATGATTGAACAAATTTGATTTAGGCTTTTATTCACATATTAACATTAATCAATACTAGGGCTGTCAAAATTGCTCAAAAATGACATTCGAATATTCCCTCTAAAAAAATACACGAATATTCTAACTATTCGATCTGGTTGCGCATGTCGTCAGTGACGCGCATTACGTCAATAACAGGTCAAAATAATACAAAGAGGCATAACTACTTGTATAGGTAGTCTATTTAAGTTTAAACATATATGACAACGTATTACCTACACAAAAACAAGGAAATCAACTAATGGCCAAGACTGCAGACCGCATGCTCTCTCACCCTCACGTTCTCTGCGCATAATGGTTTAAATGAACAAACACATTTTTGTGCAAGCAATTTAAGGTCGCGACTGTTGTCCCAAATATATCAGGCTTCATTCAGTGATTGAAACAAATATTATTAATATTAATTGAAGTTTTACAGCATAAAGAACTGACATTGAATGCTTCGATCGAGCTGTGCTGTGGTAAACATGGACCTATTCCTTGACGTGAAACGATAAATAATCAAACCTCGGATCCATTGCTTGACAGAACTCCCCGAAGCCTGCCCCATCCGCGACACTGATCGGTCTCATGTCCTTACAAATGAACAAAATTAATTTATCCGTTACGGCCTCTTGTCGTGTTGCAGACAAAGAGCTTGCGGCGGGCGATGCAAAGTAACGTTAAGTGTCAAGACGTGACTGTTTAGCTGGAGTTCCACACATTATGCCATGCTCAGTTGGGTGCACATTTTTGAGATGTGACCTCATGTTGCTAGTGGTCGAATGGTGTGCTAACTGTATCTTAAATAGCTTGCATACAACTTTATCTCGCGGGTCAAAATTTTACCTCACTTTCTCTGCTGCGGTCGAGTTGGGCTCTGCACTTGCTGCCATCTTCCATGAAGACGCGTCAACTTTCAGCAGTGATTCTGTGCCAGACAGTGCGACTCCTGTGACCTGTCCCTGAACCCTCAGGCACGCTAGTGGTCCCACTCGCAAAGCAGAATACCACGCCTCTACTACCACGGGCCTTTTTTTCCACTTGAATATAATTTTTCACCTTCGAAATTAGTTTTTTTTTTAACTATTCGAATACATATTCAAATTTAGAATATTCGTTGACAGCCCTAATCAATACATATAGAGCTCAGCTGTTTATTGTATTTACAAAATTAAATATTACGGTTATGCTGATTATGTCATAATAATAGACCAAGTGAAAATAACATTCAAGTAAAAGTGCTGCTTTTGATGTATTCATCAGCGTTTATTGTGAAAACCATAAAAAAAATTAACTGCTCCATTCAAACTGATTACTTTTACAATGTCTTTCTAAACTTTTTGAAGCATCAAAGTTTGATGGAATTGAGTTTTGAATGGAGGGGACAAGAAAATATCTTCATTAATCTTTATTGATTCAAGTTAAAGAAAAAAGACGTAGGAATGACATAAGGGTGATCAAACGATGACAAAATTTTCATTCTGTGTGAACTTTGCTTTTCAGTAAACAAGATGTTCTCCCTTGTGTTTTCCCAAACATCTGTTTCGATCCACAGTGTGGAGTGCAGAACTTCAAACGGAGAGAGAAGTGTTTCAAATGTGCGGTTCCTAAATCAGGTGTGAATTCACAGGAGTTTGTGTCAGTTATTTGTGACAGCATGGTAAGAACATGAATATGAATGTAAATCCTTGTGCGTATGGCTCTTTCTTGTCAGAGGCTGAGTTGAAACTGCCTCTGGTGCCAGTGAGTTTACCTCTGGGGCAGTTAAAGGACTCTGCTCAGGGTTTACTGCCCCTTCCTGCCATCTACCAGACAGCAGCTCCACTAATCAGCTTCAGTTCCTCGTCTCAGGCTGCGGAGATGGCCAATGACAGTACGTCACACATTTAAAGACATAGTTCACCCAAAAATCAAACTTTGCAGTTAATTTCTTTTGTATTTTTTTTTCTTCTTCAGTAGAACAGTAAAGATGTTTTTTTTTTTCATAAGAGTCAATGGCTACCATCACTTTAGTATTCAGAAACGTGTTTCAGGCAATGCAAAATTAGTGCCAGTGTCTCCCGGCGATATATTGAGGTCTTATGAAATGGTCGGTCTGTGCAAGAAACTGAATATTATTTACAGCGTTTTTACCTGCAATGCAAAACCTTAATTAAGTAAGCCAGGTATTAATTTAGTGTTAACTGACATGCTTTTTTGACTCTCAAAGTGACGGTAGCCATTGACTTTCATTTAATGAATTACCAAGGACCACAGTTTCCAGTAAAAGTCTTCTTTTAAGACCCTTCACTCACCTCTATTGTCTCTTCAGCTCTGATACTGAGGAACCTGGGACCCCATACCACGCTGGAGGCCATTTTGTCAGCTCTGGCCCCGTTTGCTACTCTCTCCCCTTCAAATGTACGGCTCATCAAAGACAAACAGACGCAGCTCAACCGAGGGTTTGCTTTCCTGCAGCTCACTACTATTGTGGTAAGACAAGGACAGTACTTGTAAATGGCATCTGCTTCTTCTGTTAGGGCTGTACAGAACAGGTATTTCATCGTGTGTGTTTTAGGAGGCTTCTCAGCTGCTCCAGATCCTGCACTCCCTGCAGCCTCCTCTCTCTATCGATGGGAAGCTCATCTCTGTGGAGTTTGCCAAGGGCTCCAAACGGTACGAGTTCATGCTGTTCTGACGCTGATCCTGCAGCGTTACGCTGGTCTCATAGTTATGTGATAGGAAAAGGAGAATGCAGTCAAGCCACTCGTGTTCGAGAATGTTTACAGGACATGCTATTACTGTAATAATGCTTTACATTGAGTTCTCTCTCTGTCTCTCAGTGATGTTTTTCTGACAGAGGGGAATCGGGTGAGCGTGGCGACAGTAGCGAGTACGGCTATAGCTGCAGCTCAGTGGGCCGTCACTCAGGTACACACAACACAGGCAAACTAGGCTTGATTAACTACATAAACACTCATATGTAGGAAATAATTCACTGTAAGATGTTGAATGAACATGCACACAAGGTGTGAATGAAGCTGTGTAGCAAAACAGTGCATTAATGTCAGGTATTGTGCATTAGTCAGGTATTAGCACATGTTCATCTGTCACAAGAATACAAAACAACTGGGAAAAAATATGTAACTAATGTTATATTGAAACCATATTAACCAATAAGAATCACAAAAATGTAGAAAAAACTCACTATTTGTTAAATATTTCCACAATACTATCAATTTCAAGTAAAGAGTCACTTAGATTATTCTCTTTTTTTTTTAACAGAAACAGAGAAATTAAAGTTTTCATTTAGCCAAAATCCAAAAATGAAAATAAATAAATTATCAAGTGTAAGGTAGTGGGTTCGAGGTAAAAATTGATAGTCTGAATGCACTGTAAGTCGCTTTGGATAAAAGCGTCTGCTAAATGCATACATTTAATTTTTTAATTTAATTTTGATTTAAATTCATTGTTGAAATATAAACATTTAAAGGTGGCTGTAATTAAAACGTATTGTTTACTGTTTGAATTACATTTGAAAATTGACAGAATAGACAAAGCACAAAGCTTATTATTGCTCATTTCATCATCTGAAATCAGCATAGACTGTAAGATCTCAGTTCATCAGAATGAAACTTCGTGAAATCAGTCTTGTCAGCTCAGATCATGTTTATCTGTTCTAGTTGTGTGCATGAAATAGACTCTGAAAGCCTCATAATGCACCATCAGAGAAACACTAATTAAACGCCACCATTCGAGTCGATGGCTTCGGATTTCCAAAACAATTCAGACAAAACCATGAAATCAGTTTTGGCCAAATATCTTAGGTTGCAGAAGTTTCGGTGAGTCACTACTTTGAAGGGTTTTCCTAAAGATAAGTGTTCTGTAAGAGATTCAGACTTTTGCAGAACATATGGACTAATACTCAACGCTGAGATGTGAATTCCTGCTTCAACACATGCTTTCAAATATGTGGTTCTTGTTCCAGACGGCCCAGAGCGGTGACGTCAGTGTGCACCCGCAGGGGGCGGCAGCTGTGTTTGGGCAGGAGCCCGTGCAGGTCAGCAGTGGGCCGGTGTCTGCAGTACTGACCAGCCACACAACATTAGGTGCTCCTGACGGAGGAAGAGTCTCTACAGGTATAATCACAGCTCACTTCCATCTGCTGTCAGCCACGAGTCTTGAACTGGAGTAAGTGTGAGTGTGTATTTGATCACAGGAGAAGCAGGTGCTACCTCTATATTGGCGCTCGCAGCATCCCAGACTCAGCTTGTGGCCTCGACGGCCTCCAGACAGGCCAGTCAGGTGAAGTTTGTTTCTACCGCTCATTCAGAAGGTGAATTATGCTTTTCTGAAACACTGATTGTCTCTTTACACTGTGTATGTGTGTGTCTGTTCAAAGGTCCCGGTGGAGATCATTGGGAGACCTCAGCCTGCTGCCCTGAACCCTCCTGCTACACCTGGGACCGCTCTGGAGCTCCAGCAGTACCGTAAGCACAGCACGCTCAAAGCAGCAAAATCACTTGATCTCATGACCAATTAATGCAGAAAACCAATTCCAGTGGGTTCACACACTTTTTCTAGTCACTGTTATTTCAGCTGCCCTAATGATTTCCCGTGCATGTTCAGTTTCATTTGAGTGAGGTGCAGTTGTATTTCCTCTTTCCTGCAGCGGATCCTGACGTCTCCACGTACCAGTACGATGAGAGCTCGGGCTATTACTATGACTCTCTTACAGGCCTCTACTACGACCCAAACTCACAGGTACTGAAGAGTTAACTCCGATCTGGCTCTGTCCTGCAGAGCTCATCTCCAGCCCTTACACAAGAGTTTAACACACCTGAACCAGAGATTGTCTTATTATTGGGAGATGTAGCATGCTTAATGAGCAGCTAATCACCGCTTCTTCTCCAAGCTGATACTGATGATGTCATGTTTGTTTTTGTGATGTTCTTCTAGTACTACTTTAACCCTCATACACAGCAGTACATGTACTGGGATGGGGAAAGACACACGTATGTTCCTGCCTCGTCCGAGTCGTCTGACGACATCACAGGAGTGACCTCTGACCCTGGAGGAGCTGCCAACAGCAGCAAGGACAAGAAAGACAGGCCCAAGAATAAGACGGCACAGCAGGTACTCCCAGAAATCAGAGACGCTCGCTGCTTGGGAATTATTTTGCACGTTCAGGTGTACTGATGTGTCTCGGAGGGTGAGGTTTTGAAGGGGTGTCAGTTAAATTGAGTATCTCTTCCTGCTGTGCCTGTACGTTTCCTCAGATTGCTAAAGACATGGAGCGGTGGGCCAAAAGTCTGAACCGGCAGAAGGATACTGGACGAGGGTCCTCTTCTTCCTCGCTGAGCACTAACTCTCGACCGATGGTGCAGGGGAGACCCGATGACAGACGGGAATCTGCCAGCGCTGACGCAGGCTACGCTGTCCTGGAGATGAAGGTTGGGTTTATTAACACGTCCGACGAAAGCCTTACTCTTAAAATGCCATGTTTTTCATTGGTCGTATGTGTTTTTCTACAGGGTGCCTTGCTGGAGAGACCTCTGATTCTGATGGAGCAGATCAAACATCCAGAAGATAGACAAGTGTGTTTGCTTTTACTTCTATTTTCCTTTCCTCACTTTTGTTTTTGTTTTATTTGCTTTCTTTTTATTATTGTAATAGTTTTTGTTTTGTTTTGTCTTGTAGGGTTTGTTTTTAGTATGTCATAGTGTTTGTTTTATATTGTTTTTGTTTTACTGGCTTTGTTTTTATGTCATAATGTTTGGTTTTTGTTTTATTTTGTTTCATATTTTCGTTGTTTTGATGTGCTACAGTACATTGTTTTTATTGGTTTTAACATATACAAAGCAAGGGATTTGATCAGAGCAACTTCAGATTCTGATGTTACAGAGAAAACATCCAGAAGAAAGAGAAGCGTGATTTTGCTTTTTGTTTTTATAAAAATAACTGTGAAAATCTGTGTAATCACTTGAATAATGCAGTCCACAAACGCTCCCCATCAAATTTAACTGAACTTGAGCAGTGCTGCAAAGAAGAGCGGGCAAATATTGCAAAGTCTAGATGTGCAAAGTTAGTAGAGACAGACACATGTCCCTACAGACTACAGTAAAGGCTGAATTTAAAACAAAAAGTGTTCTGTATTTAAGCCACGGTGTTCCTGTGGCTCAGTGGTAGAGCATTGTGTAAGCAGCACAAGGTTGTGGGTTCAATTCCCAGGGAACATGTTAGGTAATAAATGTTAGCCTGAATCTTAGTGTCTGCTAACTGCATGAATTTTATTCATAAAAAAGTGGTTCAACAAAACACTGACACAAGGGCTGATCATTTGTCTATCTTCATCTCAGGCTGCAAAGCAACAAAAAGCGTTCAGACATGGTTTTGTTCCTTTTCATTGTATTTAATGTTTTGACTTGTTTCATGTTTTTCTGTGTCTTGTTTTATTTTGTGCATTTACCATGGCACTCACAGCTTGCATCTTTCGTGTTGTACGATGTTAAACCAGGTCTATTATTGGCACTGCAGTGTTTTGTAAATCTATTTTCCTGTCTCTCGGCAGAGTCCTCCTCAGGGTCTGGTGGCAGGATACAGTGGAGAGACAGACAGCGAGGAGGAGGCCGGAGAGCGAGAGGAGAGACTGACAGACTGGTCCAAGCTGGCCTGTCTGCTGTGCAGGAGACAGTTCCCCAGTAAAGAGGCTCTGATCAGACATCAGCAGCTCTCTGAGCTACACCGGGTGAGTCCTGCACGCCACACGAAGCCTTGAGACCTGATCGCTCTGTCAGACCTCTTTCAGAGCAGTGCCATGACAGACTAACAGTTTTCAATGGTGTCCGCTGTGAAAAGCTGTATACAGTCCCTAGATCAGTTATAATTTTCCACAGCTCATGTTGTCTGGAGTTCTTTGTCAATTTATTTTCTGGAAAAGGTATTTTTGCAGTGTTTCATCAGCAGAACAATCCTAAAACATATTAAATAACCCACTAAAGAGATGTATGTGTTTTTCTCACAGCGTTGCTTTCATTCCCATTAAAAATCAAGGATGGCGCTGCTGTGAATAATGTCTGAGTCTTAATTTTTGAAGAAAAAAATAAATATATTACTAGTAATCAGTGTTATTACTATAAACTAAAACAAAATCTATTAAAAACCTTGTAAATAAGTTTTAAAAATATTAGACGACATCATTGGATGAAGAAATTAAATGTAAAAAATAAAAGAAACTGCCTTTGCAACTAACTAAAATAAGTCATACAATTACAAAACTAAACCTGCAGTATAAATATCAATATTTTCTAAAAAACTAAATGTTATAAAAATTACAAAAGCACATACTGTAATGATATGGCTTAAACGTGCAAATATAAAAATTAAAGCTAATTCAGTATATAAGTGCATTATATATATATATATATATACAGTATTGTTCAAAATAATAGCAGTACAATGTGACTAACCAGAATAATCAAGGTTTTTCGTATTTTTTTTATTGCTACGTGGCAAACAAGTTACCAGTAGGTTCAGTAGATTCTCAGAAAACAAACAAGACCCAGCATTCATGATATGCACGCTCTTAAGGCTGTGCAATTGGGCAATTAGTTGAATTAGTTGAAAGGGGTGTGTTCAAAAAAATAGCAGTGTGGCATTCAATCACTGAGGTCATCAATTTTGTGAAGAAACAGGTGTGAATCAGGTGGCCCCTATTTAAGGATGAAGCCAACACTTGTTGAACATGCATTTGAAAGCTGAGGAAAATGGGTCGTTCAAGACATTGTTCAGAAGAACAGCGTACTTTGATTAAAAAGTTGATTAGAGAGGGGAAAACCTATAAAGAGGTGCAAAAAATGATAGGCTGTTCAGCTAAAATGATCTCCAATGCCTTAAAATGGAGAGCAAAACCAGAGAGACGTGGAAGAAAACGGAAGACAACCATCAAAATGGATAGAAGAATAACCAGAATGGCAAAGGCTCAGCCAATGATCACCTCCAGGATGATCAAAGACAGTCTGGAGTTACCTGTAAGTACTGTGACAGTTAGAAGACGTCTGTGTGAAGCTAATCTATTTTCAAGAATCCCCCGCAAAGTCCCTCTGTTAAAAAAAAGGCATGTGCAGAAGAGGTTACAATTTGCCAAAGAACACATCAACTGGCCTAAAGAGAAATGGAGGAACATTTTGTGGACTGATGAGAGTAAAATTGTTCTTTTTGGGTCCAAGGGCCACAGGCAGTTTGTGAGACGACCCCCAAACTCTGAATTCAAGCCACAGTACACAGTGAAGACAGTGAAGCATGGAGGTGCAAGCATCATGATATGGGCATGTTTCTCCTACTATGGTGTTGGGCCTATTTATCGCATACCAGGGATCATGGATCAGTTTGCATATGTTAAAATACTTGAAGAGGTCATGTTGCCCTATGCTGAAGAGGACATGCCCTTGAAATGGTTGTTTCAACAAGACAATGACCCAAAACACACTAGTAAACGGGCAAAGTCTTGGTTCCAAACCAACAAAATTAATGTTATGGAGTGGCCAGCCCAATCTCCAGACCTTAATCCAATTGAGAACTTGTGGGGTGATATCAAAAATGCTGTTTCTGAAGCAAAACCAAGAAATGTGAATGAATTGTGGAATGTTGTTAAAGAATCATGGAGTGGAATAACAGCTGAGAGGTGCCACAAGTTGGTTGACTCCATGCCACACAGATGTCAAGCAGTTTTAAAAAACTGTGGTCATACAACTAAATATTAGTTTAGTGATTCACAGGATTGCTAAATCCCAGAAAAAAAAAATGTTTGTACAAAATAGTTTTGAGTTTGTACAGTCAAAGGTAGACACTGCTATTTTTTTGAACACACCCCTTTCAACTAATTGCCCAATTGCACAGCCTTAAGAGCGTGCATATCATGAATGCTGGGTCTTGTTTGTTTTCTGACAATCTACTGAACCTACTGGTAACTTGTTTGCCACGTAGCAATAAAAAATATACTAAAAACCTTGATTATTCTGGTTAGTCACATTGTACTGCTATTATTTTGAACAATACTGTATATATATATATATATATAACAAACTGCCTGGCATTAACTCGACTATTATTAGCATACAGTCCAGTGATTCATTGAGCTCAAGGCACCTGAACAGCTTAATTAACAGAATAATGCATTAGTTTGATGTTTTTTATCTTTGTTCATCCGTGTGCAGCAAAATCTGGAGCAGAGGAGAGTCAGACCGAGCCAGACACAAGAGAGATCAGAAACAGAGGTCAATACTGCCTTCACCTTCTTCTGAAACGCATGATTACATCTCAAAGTTCCTCTGATTGAATCAAGAGTCTCTAACTACCTTTTTACAAAAAACGGTTTCCTCTTACTTTTCTCTATGATTCCTTGTTTTGTCACGTTTAAAGTATTAACCTCTGGGTGGCGCTCTTCATTTTAGCTGAAATACAGAGACCGCGCTGCAGAAAGGAGAGAAAAGGGGGCCGTCCCACAAGCACCAGAGGCAAAAAAGAGGAGATTCAGCCCTGTGTAAGTCAAGTCCTACCTCAGATATACTGTCATGCTTTCACAGACATGGTAATACCATGTTGTTTGAGGATAATGTCTTATATTTTGTGCTCTTGCTCGTGGTCAGCAGTGGCGTGGGATCTCAGATGCTTCCTGGGAGGATGGAAAAAGGCTTTTTCATACAGAACCTGCCAGTGGAATAATGCTGTATGTCTTTGGACTTCCTTCAGCGCTAAACGAAATGCTTCGTGAGCAGTTTTTAATCATATGGTGCAGAGCGCAGCTAAGACACCATCTGCAGGATGTTTCACCAAGAATAGAACTATGTGGAAATGTGCAGATTTACACACACACACACACATTTGTGTGTGATACTTTTTGGGATTCAGGTTGATTTAAAGAAAAGGCCTCAGGACCCTGAGAAATATATAAAATAAAAAAGGCTACTATTGATCGCACAGACACTGTAAATACGATCCAACTGTGTTTCATTCTTATACTTTATCCTATTGTCATCTTCCCAGAAAGCCGTTTGTAAACATTTGTAGATGGCACGAGTTTATGTGAAACATTGTGCATTTCTGCGAAGCTGTGAAAATGATGTCAGGATGGAAAACTTGGATCTTCCAAGAAACTATTTCTTGCAGTTCGTTTCAACTTTAAATGCATCTTTGTGTCCCTTTGAGTTTGATTTGAATAACAGCCATCATGGGCCCTGAGGAGAAGCTTTGCTAGTAAGTGTGCTATGCAGTTGCATGTCTTGTATGACATGACAGTCTATGCAGAATGACAGACAGCAGACGTCTGGGCTGACTTGCACAGTAGATTAGACTTCTGTGATTTATCTTGACAAAAAGGCACAGCAGATGATTATTGTTTACCTATACAAATTTTTATTAACCTGAATTGCAGTGTGAATCATATTAGACTATATAAGCTGTATATAACTAAATAAGCTGGTATAAATTGTATTTTTTTTTTTTTTATGTGAATTTAAGGTGGACCGAGTGAATTAGTGAATGTATGTCCTTATGAGCACCAAGTGCCATTGTTGTTGTTGTTTTTGTTTGTTGTTGTTTAATGCATACAAATGAAATCATGTAAATGACTTTCAAATTCTAATTTAGTTTAAATGTCATCAGAGAAGACTGAAAACCCATTGTTGATACATTTGTTTAAAGAATAATAATAAAAAAAGATTGCTAATGAAAAACAAATAAACCGTATGAATATTGAGAATTAAATTGTCAAGTCTGAGAAATGTACAAATGTGTCTCAATACAGTAAGAGAATCTCACAAAACCTGTCGAGAACATGTCTGGCTCTTATTTACTCCAAATAAAAGCTGTAAGAAAATCTGATTTAATTTACTGCTTTACTAAATCGTAATTAATTATACAAAAATGTTGAGCTTATTTTTAGGATGCTTAAGAGTTTTTGTATTGTATTGTGACTATTTTCACTCCAGTTAAACATTTTGTGTGTAGAATTATTTTTTTTATTTTTTTTTTCTGTGAAATATGACTTTGTGAGATTGACCCATGCAGTGACCCTTCTGTAACCTGTAACCTTCTGGGACTTTTGCAATGAGTGAATTTGTCCCTCAACCATTCATGTGTGTGTCGAAAGAGTGCATTTGCACAAAACGGTTTCCTGTTTTGACATCAGTTTGGTCGTTCTGTCATATTATGTACAAGCCACAATACATTTCTAATAATTTAGGTACTCCAGGCCCACATGCATATGAAAAAATAATAAATACAAATATTTGAATAAAAAGAAGTACAGTGCACTGTGTTTTTTATGTTTTTAATGAAATCTATTATGCTCACCAAGACTGAAAAACACTAATATTGTGAAATATTACGATTTAAAATAACTGTTTTCTATTTTAATATATATTGGTAAAATGAAATGTATTACTGTGATGCGCAGCTGTGTTTTCAGCATCATTACTCCAGTCTTTCAATGTCACGTGATCTTCAGAAATCAGTGTTATATGCAAAGGTGTGGGGTATGTGTGATGAATAGAAATTAATACTTTTATTCATTATTATGCATCGAATTGAACAAGTCTGCCATTTAAAACCTTTCTAATGTTACAAATGCTTTCCTGAAACAATGTTTCCACAAAAGATTACGCAGCAAAAACCTAATCGTGCATCAATTCAGTATATAAGAATAATGATGCTGAAAACAGCTGAAAATACAGCTTTAGCATTCATAGGAGACTTCATTAAAAACACATTTCTCTTTCTTGGTATCCCAGTGCATGGCTTAGATTTTTGTGGTGAGGCTGTTGATTCGTTTTATTACTCAATGAAATAGCTGCGCTGCATGTGAAGTCACACATCCACCGCTTAAGCTGGGCTCTGAGTGTTCAAGAGCTAACATGGCAAAGACTCTTGTTAGGACAAGACTGCAGCAGCAAAAGGACTGTAGAGATCATTATATTACCAGCCATGCAGCAAATGAACCTGCAACATACAAACAAGGTTGGCGTGGCACTATTAACTATTAGCAAGTGAAGTCTTGTCGGCTGTCAAGGCAGAATGAAGAAGAAAAAAGTTGTTGAATTAAGCTTCCTTGGGAAAGTATCTTAGATAATGGCCAGTGTAAGTAAAGGGAGGTAGGAAATGCTTATGCAGTTTTCCTCCCTGTCCTGAAGGGAGCGTTACATGTGCAACACAAATATACGGCACAGACGTGTCCGAACACTGCCTGCCAGCTCTTTTCTTTATCAATCGATTGACTCGGTGTCAAGTGTTGCCTCTGTGACTAAAGCAGCACAGACTGAGACCATCTAATATGAGACACTGTGATGTAAGACCGTGTTTAATTCACATCCCGCTGGAAAATGAATGAATGAGTGATTACTGATTCAAGGAATGAACAGCTCATGGTTTCCATTGAAAGGTGTGCTGGGTCAACGTTCACATTCAAACCGTACACTTAAAAAAATAAAACACTAAACAACTTTCTAAAATGTGTGCTTTTACATCACATGCTTCTAAGCCACAAATACAGACGTTACAGGAAATACATCAGATCGACACATTCAAAGCAGGATGTTCCTACATGGCACATGGGCATTCGGTTCGTGAGGCTTAAAGGAATGGTTCAGACTCGAAACAGGTTGAGTTTGTTCTGTGACAGCTATAAAAAAAAAGAAGAATTCAGTAAAGCACTTACAATGGATGTAGCTATATGGAACAAGTGCACTGGGATAAACAGAAAAATACACAAAAATGTTTATAGGGGTGTTGCCTAACAATGCTCCTTAGCTGTTATAAATTCACTGTAAACCACGGCTTCTTGGGGCTTATCGTATTTATAAAACGGTTACTACTGTTGTTATTTACAACAGCTTCGAACAAGGCTCAGCCAATCAGAAACAAGGACCGAAACTATCTATTTAAACATGTTCAGTTATGTATAGTTCATGCTAGCTCACATCCGCTATATAATATTATCAGATGCAACCTTTGGTTTTAATTACGCAGGAAACACTGAAATTTAAACTAAGATTAGTAAATGCATAAGAGGTATTTTAATTAAAATTTGCACTAACTAAGATTAGTTAATGCATTAGAGGTATTTTGATTGTTAGTTCATGTTTTATAATGTAGTTAATTAATGGAACCTTACTGTAACGTAACCAGAATTACTTGAAAAATTATCTGTGAAAAGTTATATTCAGCTCCTAACCAGTGTTAATTTAGTAATTATAATATATGTGTATATATATATATATATATATATATATATATATATATATATATATATATATTACATTTTGAAGTATAGGTTTTATTTTAATGTTTTAGTTAAGTAATTGTATGTGCATTTCAATTGTATAAGTATTATAATTATTATCATTAATTTAGGTTTAATTTATATTTATTTCTGTTTTAGTTCAGTTTCATTTATTTCCAATGTTAGTGCTTATACTTGAGCTGGTTTAAACACTTTTTGTTTAAAGTTTTTATCTATTATTTCTATTTTATTTAATTACAACTTTACAGCTCAAATAAGACTCTTTTTTTTGTAAGGAAGAAGATAAAATAAGTGCTTTAACAAACATACAAGCTTTACATGTCCTCTGTAATGTGTTGCGTTCCATTGTAAGTTCAGTTGTGTACATGTGTGTGTTTGGACACGCAGAGCTCTGACACAAACAGAGGATTGAGTAAATGATCTACTAATCAACAGCATACTTCAGATGCCGTCCTACAGCGTAACCTGTGCTGAACCCGAACATTCCTTTAAGAACACTGACAACATCCTTAACGTATGTTTTTAGGCTTAAACTGTTGGGTTGATGTTTTTGTTTTTCTTTCTTAGAGCAGAACAACTAACGTCTGTATTTTCCAGGGTCTTGCCAAGCTTCACTCCATTCAAGTGCTGTTCTAACAGAATTTGTGCAGAACAAAATATCTACAGTATCAAGCAGGCAAACCACTCACTTGTCATGTAATGGTACCCAATCAGAATGCATATATGCACTTCTACAAGCACAGACAGCTCAATAAATTACAAAATGAAATGGCATTTAAAAAAACAGCCACTCGGTCATAATAATATTTACATTATTTCGATCTTGCCATGTTTTGAGATTTTAATATTATTGAAGTTCAAACCTATCACTCTTCTGCATGGGACAACGTAAAAAAGGTCATGTGACATGGCTAGTTTCTTCACTCTCTCAGAAACTCCTGTATGAAATGACATTTACTATAAGTGTGCCCATCTCATTTGGTAGGTTTATTATTCACACCACAGAACTGAGCGTGAACACCGATGCTCTCACAGTCCAGGGCATTTTACAAGTCATTTGTTAGGCTAGACGTCCACTAGCATGGCCATCCCATTCTGAGGCACGAGATAGATTTAGGTCCATGTTGTCCACATCTGTCCGTAAGGTGCTTCTGTTTCCTTTCTACTTTCTGTTGTGCCGGTATATCTTTTGGTCCTCCAGAAGTGGTAAATACAGCAGTCGTGTTGCTGCAGTATCAACGTGTGCTCTGTGACGTCACGGGACTGACATGCGGAATGAGCTATTCCAAAAAGACATTTCATTCATGTGGGCGTAACAAGAGCTTTAAATCATTACTGTCAGTGTCAGTCTTTAACATGTAAAAAATGTAATCATATCAGTGAAAGATGACAGTTTGATTGCTGACCTGTCCTCATTACTCTTTAATGGTCTGTGTCAGAACAGCTGGCCATGGCTCCAAACACCTCTACCGGCTCTGATGTGTGAGAGGTGGCACTTTCTGACGGGAACCTGCCATAAGGAACAGGAGAAAATGCAAACATTAATACACATCAACAGCTGATGAAGTTGAAATGGGCAATAAACAAACTTTCTCAAGAGCGATTTTTGCAGGGGACACAAATAATGCAACTAAAATTGTACTCGTAAAGATATGTATACACAGAGGAAAGCCTACTATTAGTGCAGCAGGGAGACCCTGCTCAAATTCTGTTCTATTCTGAAGATTTGCTGGACATAATAGTTGGCGGTGCTAACCAAGCACTTCAGGATGTGCAGAGAGCCAGCGTGCTTGCTTAGCATCCATCTGTCAAACCTCCACCCTCTACCCAGCAAAACGGACAAACTCTTCTGCTCTCCCATACAATTAAGTATTTCTCACACTCTGTTGCCCTGTGTTTCATGGAAACCTGGCTGAATGATGCTGTACCGGACAGCACGTTAAATCTGACGGGTTTCCAGCTGTTCAGAGCGGATGTCAACAGGAAAATCGTGCAAAGGTGGGAAATGCTTTTACATTAACACTGTTACATCTGTACACCACCTTTTGTTGAAGAAGATGTGCTGTCCCGACCTAGAAGTGTCATTCATTAACTGCAAGCCGTTCTATTAGCCGTGGTTCATTCTCGTGAGTGTTTACATTCCTCCACAAGCACATGTGAGCTCAGCTTTACAGAAACTCGCTGATCAGATCACAAACACAGAACAACAACACCAAAATTCTTGGGGACTTTAATAAAGCAAATCTCTCCTGCCAGACAGCACATCAGATGTCCCAAAAGATACAGTAATATACTGGATCACTGTTACACCACAATAAAGAATGCATTTTAATGATAAATCCCCACTGATGTTTGTACTCATTACTGTATACAGGCCACCAGGGTACCATTGAGAATTTATTAAAGAATTTGCTGATTTTATATCCAAGTTAGTGCTGGCTGCAGATAAAGTGTTAATTGTTGGTGATTTTAATATCCATGTTGATAATGAAAAAAAAAAAGCATTGTGATCAGCATTTACAGACATTCTGAACTCTATTGGGGTTAGACAACATGTCTCAGGGCCTACTCATTGTCGAAATCATACTCTAGATTTAATACCGTCACATGGAATTGATGTTGATGGTGTTGAAATTATGCAGCCAAGTGATGATATCTCAGATCATTTAGTTTTGTGCAAAGTTTATATAGCTAAAACTGTAAATTCTAGTGTAAATTCAACGTTTTTTTTTTTTTTTTACTTTACTTTAAAACGATCACTTCTACCACAAAATACTTTGTAAGTAATCTTCCTGATGTATCCGAATTCCTTAACATATCCAAAATCTCAGAACAACTTGATGATGTAAAAGAAACTATGGACAATCTCTTTTCTAGCATTTTAAATACAGTTGCTCCTTTACACTTAAGGAAGATTAAGGAAAACAATCCGGAAACCGTGGTATAATGAGCACATTCAAACACTGAAGAGAGCAGCCCGGAAAATGGAGTGCAGCTGGAGGAAAACAAAACTAGAGGTATTTCGTATTGCTTGGCGGGAAAGCAACCTATCCTACAGAAAAGCATTAAAAACTGCTAGATCTGATTACTTTTAGTCTCTTTTAGAAGAAAACAAACATAACCCCAAGTATTTATTCAACAGACTGCCTTATTAACGAAAAATAAAGCATCATCAAGTGTTGACATTTCCCAACATCACAGCAGTAATGACTTTATATTATTAACTACTTTACCTCTATAAGGTCGATACTATTATAAAATTGGTAAAATTGTAACCATGCAGCCATCAACTACAGTATCGCATCAGACAGTGCACTATAGATCCCCTGAGGAACAGTTCCACTCATTCTCTACTATAGGAGAGGAAGAGGTATATAAATTGTTAAATCATCTAAACCAACAACATGTATGTTAGACCCTATTCCATCTAAGCTCTTAAAAGAGGTGCTTCCGGAAGTCATAGATTCTCTTCTAACGATTATTATATATATATATTATATAATTCGCCATTGTCATTAGGATATGTCCCCAAAACCCTGGCTGTTATTAAGCCTCTTATCAAAAAACCACAACTTGACCCCAAAGAACTAGTTAATTACAGACCTATCTCGAATATCCCTTTTCTGTCCAAAATACTAGCAAATGTAGTATCCTCACAATTATTTTCCTTCTTAGAGAAAAATCTTTATCTGTGAGGATTTCCAGTCAAGATTTAGACCATATCATAGTACTGAGAGTCCTTAGAGTTACAAATGACCTACTCTGATTTGAGTAACAACGATCTTATAATCTGATCGTGGTTGTATCTCTCTATTAGTGCTACTGGATCTTAGCATTGCGTTCAACACTATTGACCACAACATTCTTTTGCATAGACTAGAAAACTTTGTTGGCATTAATGGAAGTGCATTAGTATGGTTTAAATCATACATATATGACTGCCATCAATTCGTAGCAGTGAATGAAGAGGTATCATAGCGATCACAAGTGCAGTATGAAGTACCTCAATGCTCAGTACTAGGGCCGTTCCTCTTCATGCTTTACATGTTACCCTTTGGAGATATCATCAGGAAACACTGTGTTAGCTTGATGTGTCACTGTTATGCTGATGATACTTCGCGGTCCGGCAAAACATACCAATTTGAAAAACTAACGGAATGCATAGTCGATATAAAAAACTGGATGACGAGTAATTTCTTACTGCTAAATTCTGAAAAAACAGAGGTATTAATATAGGACCTAAAAACTCTGCATGTAATAACCTAGAACACTGTTTAAGACTTGATGGCTGCCCTGTCAATTCTTCGTCATCATTGAGGAACCTAGGTGTGCTATTTGATACCAATCTTTCCATAGAAAGCCACGTTTCTAGCATTTGTAAAACTGCATTTCTCCATCTCAAAAATATATATAAATTACGAGCTATGCTATCAATGTCAAATGCAGAAATGTTAATCTATGCATTTATGACCTCAAGGTTAGATTATTTCAATGCTTTATTGGGTGGTTGTTCTGCATGCTTAATAAATAAATTCCAGCTAGTCCAAAAATGCAGCTGGACTTCTTACTAGAACCAAAAAGTATGACCATATTAGCCCAGTCCTGTCAACACTGCACTGGCTCCCCATCAAACACTGTATAGATTTTAAAATCTTGCTTACTTGCTTACTTTAAAATCTCTGCTACTTGAATGGTTTAGCAACTCAGTATTTGAATGAGCTCTTGTTACATTATAGTCCTCTACATCCGCTGCATTCTCAGAACTCTGGCAACTTGATAATACCTAGAATATCAAAGTCAAAGGCGGGCTGCAGATCCTAAACTCTGGAATAACCTACCTAACATTGTTCGGGAGGCAGACACACTCTTGCAGTTCAACTCTAGATTAAAGACCCATCTTTTTAACCTGGCTTACACATAACACACTAATACGCTTCTAATATACAAATCCATTCAGTGATTTGGGCTGCATTAATTAGGTAAACCGGATCCGGGAACACTTCCCATAACACCCAATGTACTTGCTACATCATTAGAAGAATGGCATATACGCTAATCTTAGTCTGTTTCTCTCTTATTCCGAGGTCACCGTAGCCACCAGATCCAGTCTGTATGCAGATCAGATGGTGGATCAGCACCTAGAAAGGACCTCTACTGCCCTGAAAGACAGCAGAGACCAGGATAACTAGATGAGCCCCAGATACAGATCCTCTGTAAAGACCTTGTCTCAGATGACCTCCGGGACAAGACCACAGGAAACAGATGATTCTTCTGCAAATCTGACTTTGCTGCAGCCTGGATTTTAACTGCTTGTTTTGTCTGGTCAGAGGAGAACAGGCCCCTCCGTCTGAGCCTGGTTTCTCCCAAGGTTTTTTCGTCATTTTGTACCCGATGGGAGTTTCGGTTCCTTGCCACTGTTGCCTCTGGCTTGCTTAGTTGGGGACAAAATCATTGACTTGATTGCAAATGATTGCACAGATACTATTTACACTGAACTGAGCTGCATGATGACATCATTGAATTCAATGATGAACTGCCTTTAACCCGTCATTTTGCATTACTGACGCACTGTTTTCCTAATTAATGTTGTTAAGTTGCTTTGACACAATCGGTTTTGTTTAAAGCACTATATAAAAGATGAATTTTTCTAAAAAATAAGACTCCGCATCAGTGTGGAAAAGTCTGAAGTAGATCACCGACTACAAGACACCATGCCCCAGGACTGTGGAGCATCAACAACTGGCAGACGATCTGAATGAGTTTTACTGCAGGTTCGAAAAAACACCCCACACCCGCTCTGAACACCTTTCCGCACAACCATTCACACAATTCACTCCATTCACTCCTCCTGCAACCTCTCCTCTCCTACATACCTGCAATTCATATCAATGAAGACTAAGTGTGCCAGGTCTTCCGGAAGCAGAAAAGTAATAAAGCAGCAGGCAGGATTTCTATATTGCCTAAAATATCCACGTTTTGGCTTTGTTTGCGCTGCGCAGGACAATTGTTGTATGATAAAGTACAGTGAGAGCTCTAGAGAGCAGACAGCTTCTTGTACTTTTGAATCGCTCTCACAGTACTTTGATGTCATACACCGATAGGTCTGCTCAGTGCTGACACGTATTTGCATCGCTTTGACCGTTCTCTGTAGATCCCACCCTCTCATGCACCACGATTGGTTGATTACGTACAATGTCTGCATGTAATTGGTCAAACGATCATTACCTTCATTAAGTATGAAAACAGGAAACCAAAGCCAAATCTGGATATTTTAGGCAATATAGAAATCCGGGCCAGGAAGAATCCTGGGAAAACGGCACATTTGGTCACCCTATCAAAACACAACATGCTGTAAACATTAGCTGTTACCTAGGGCCTTAAGCCAGGGTGTCAAATAATATCCTGCAGAGTTCAGCTCCAGTCCTAATTAAACACACCCGAACCAGTTCATCAAGGTCCTCAGAATCGCTTGAAACTTCCAGGTGGGTGTGTTTGAACACCCTCCAGGAACAGGACAGGCCTTAAGCCATTATGGCATAATAACAGTCTCAAATTTTAATTTGTGAAAGTTTAAATTTGATGTCCACAGTGATTATAGTCACCTACTACAGAACGCCAGTCAAAAGTCACAGAAAGGTTGTCCAATTCTGGTCCTGGAGGGCCACTGTCCTGAATAGTTTTGCTTAAACCCTAATTAAACACGCCTGAACCAGAAACTCAAGGTGCCAGAATAACTAGATACTTCTAGGCAGGCGCGTTTTATCAGGTTAAAGCTAAACTGTACAAGAAGATGGTCCTCCAGAAGCAGGACTCAACACACCTGCACAAGCCAGACAATGGATATGATGGTATTCAGTGTGGAGAGCCAAAATTTAGAGCTGTTACTAAAATAGAACTTCACATTCCAGCATTCATAAGCACATGCATATCAAACCTTTTCAGACTGACAAATACACCTATTATGAACATGCTAAAATGTCTGGTTTGTGGGTCTTGTCCAAAGTAGCCTCACACAGGTTTGTCTTCAAAAGACTGCTTTTCTGTCTCACCTGTTGTGTGTAGGACTGCGACTGTATGAAGGACTGTAAGCCCCAGCACTCAAGGGACCGTCTGGCAATTCACCATCAGTCAGACCCACGGCTAAATGATTCTGCCAGTTTCCCCCTCCACTGGCAGTAGATGACACTAGTGAGGAAGAGAGGTGTGATATGGTAAGTAATGTTAATTCAAATTTCATAATCCACTTTTGATATTCTACTAACTTTATAAGTAACTTTGCAACTAGTGATGGGGAAGTCATGGCTTAGTGGTTAGAGAGTTTGACTCCTAACCCTAAGGTTGTGGGTTTGAGTCTCGGGCTGGCAATACCACGACTGATGTCCCCTTGAGCAAGGCACCGAACCCCCAACTGCTCCCCGGGCACCAATGCATAAATGGCGGCCTACTGCTCCATGTGTGTGTTCACTGCTGTGTGTGTGCACTTTGGATGGGTTAAATGCAGAGGACGAATTCTGAGTATGGGTCACCATACTTGGCTTTATGTCACGTCACTTTTTTTGATATGATATCAAGTCTATAATCCCAGGCTGGGATGAAAATACACATTCAAATATATAAAGTCAGTTATCATAACGTCAGTCAGTTAAAACATCATAATCATGGGGTGGTCTTGGCGCAGTGGATAAGTCACGCCAATATGATTGATTTTATACATTGTGTTACGTTTGAGGACCTACCTGAGGAGAACGAGTTGGTTCTGCTGGAGTGGGTGAAGGGGGCGGGCAGCGTCTGGTAGCCCAGGCTGTGCTGGGAACCTCTGTCATATTTGTAGGTGTACACCAGCTGATAGGCACCTGGTTCCCTGTGCCCAGCACTGCGATTGTACCATCCCTTCAAATGCTCCGCCACCAAAGCCTTGTACATGTTCTTCGTCAGCACCTCATTCAAGGGTCCCTGTCGTCCTCTAGGGGGCCTCACGGTGGCATATGGATTCTGTGACAGATTATCTGACCCTTCTATTCCATAATGCCTGTTCCGACTACGACTCTGGTAACCATGTGCCGGGTAAGTGGGGTTGATGTTATAGTGACCCTCAAGCTCACTCTCGTAAACGTAAGCTCCGTTAGAACAAGGCTCATATTCAAGGCCGGGATACCCAGTCATGTAATACGCAGCAGGGCCATAGTGATTCTGCTGGTAGCCATAACAGCTGGAGTTTTGAGGGACCAAGTTAGGCATGCTGCCGGTATTTCCGTAGATCTCCACTTTGCGGTGGAGCCGGTAATCATGGGATTGCGAGTCTAACATGCGGTAGGGAGGAGTGGCTGAGCAGGGGAGGCAATAGTCCATGCTGGACATGCTGGTATAGGATGAGCAGTCGTCCAGCACCTCAGTGCTGTTGCTACGGCGGGAAGGAGACAGAGGAAACGTCAATTTGTTTGCGCAGTGAGAGTGGAGAAGTTGTGACTGGGACTCCAAACTGCCACTGCGGTGCCGGAAACCACGGATATAACCTTCCGATCTGGGAAACCAATAAATATCAGTTGTTTTGGTGAAAGAGAGTGCACTGAATAAAATAAACTACCGTATTTTCCAGACTATAAGTCACACTTTTTTTCATAGTTTGTCTGGTCCTGTGACTTATAGTCAGGGGCCTTATTTATAAAATTAATTTGACATGAACCAAGAGAAATGAACTAAGAGACATGAACCAAAAAAAAACATTACCGCTAGAGGGCGCTCTATGCTGCTCAGTTCTCCTGTAGTCTACACTGAAAACATAGAGCGCCCTCTCGTGGCTGGAGACGGTAATGTTTTCTATTAGTGCTTTGTTCTAAATAAATGCGACTTACAGTCCAGTGCGACTTATATATGTTTTTTTCCTCATCATGACGTATTTTTGGACTGATGCGACTTATACTCAGGTGCAACTTATAGTCCGAAAAATACGCTACTTAAAACAGATAAAAACCACAAAGACAGCTAGACTTTTACAATTTTTGAAGACATTTTCAGTTGTGTTTGAATTGCGTCGCCACCACAATTGTAGGGTGTTGTGATGTTATGAGTGTTGTCACGCTAAGATTTCCGAAGTAGTTTTTAATGGACTGAGTCAACTCACCTGAGTTGGCTGCTGCTGTAGGCGTTACGGGGCATGACGGGGGTTTGGGGTAAGCTGCGGGGGTCCTTCGGCATTCTAGGTAAAGTTTTACACGGACTGCTTTGGGCAGAGAACACCTCTCGGGGGGTGTAATAATGTCCTGGCCCTTGGACCTCATGATCTAATCTAAATTAAAACCAAAAAAAGAATACTTCAGATGAAAGAGAAATGTCAGGTGATGGGTAAACCAAGAGCTCAGACATTAAATCTCTCGAAAACTGTCAAGAACCTGTCTGGGTAATCTTTAACCCAAAAATCAAGGCAAAAAATAATAAATAATGTTTTTGCATAAGGACAATGCTGCTTTTTTCCATAGACATAGGTTATGCACAACAGACTTTTGTATTTCGATAACTGGGTCGCTTCTGGTTCAAGCGTTTTGCATATGCTTCATTAAATATGAAGCAGTTTTACTCAAGATGCCTTCAAATTAGATAATGATGATTATAACCAATGTCCATCACATATGCAGATTGATATCTAAATGTTTTTATTGTTTTACCTTTCACTAACATTTAGATATAAAAATGTAATAAAACGTCAACAATAAAAATAGCTTGATAGCTTAACTGATTTTAAAAGTCCATATATTTTGCTACTATTTAATACCGCTGTTAACACGGCAAGCTGAATCGATGAGACCGGTTTTCTGGGTTTGGTCAGGTAACGTTCAACATATACCCTATTGAGTCTAGAAGATCATGTTGTACTGTGAGTATTCACACCTATTAAGAGCTCTGTCGTGATGTGTGTCGCTGGATGAGGATCGTCTCTCTGAGTCGTATTCCAGACCGGACGATGACAGAGGAGGACTCAGACACGGGGAACACTGGACGGAGCGGGAGCGCGGCCTCTGCCCATCATCTTCTGAAGACACAAATATGGGTTTTGACTGCTGTGTTTTCTGCTCGGCTACATTTGGTTGCATGCGGATCAGATAATATAATATGAATTCATTGTTGGTTCTGCATGATAAATGATCTATTATGAGTGTGTTGATGTGCATGACTCAGTGCCTACGTTAGAGAACAATGCTGAGAGGGAAGCACTGGAAGTGAAGTGTGTATTGTAATAAATCTTAATTACATAAGTAGAGAGCTGATAGTGGGTTCATAATTGATGTCATTACCATCCTCTAGAGGAAGACTATCACACAGGGAGCTGCACTCGGACTGAGCCAGTTCATCTATGGAAAAAAGAGAAATGATGTTATACATGATATACATGAATTAAATCAAACATTTAATGGAATGAACTACATGAAATTATAAAAAAAATTAATCACATTTATTGTTGTTTGATTTATTATGCCCTATTATTTTTTATTATTAATCACACTTAACCAACACATTAAATTCACAGCCTAATACATTTTTATCTAACACACACACACACACAAATACATGTATATATATATATATATATATATATATATATATATATATATATATATATCACTATATTAATTTTATTGCATGAGCCACAATCAAAGTCACAGTAAAACTGCAGTGATACTTTGCTTTATCTTCCCTTTGTGTCTTTTTGCTGTATTCCTGTTCCTGTGTATCTTGCTTTAACGTCTTCCTTCAGACATACTAACATACTAACAAGCATTTATTATAAACTAAAATATACTTTAATGTAATTACTGTTTAAACTTCTATGTCATGTATTTAATTAATCTGTAATGATAAATTAGCAATTTGGTACTTAAAAAAATATCTAAACTTTAAATGTAATTTTGAATAAAACACTGCGATAAAATTCCAATCAAGTACTTTACGTGTGCTTTATTTTAGTCAACACATTAAAATATGTGTACTTCTTTAAAACATTATAAAATATTATTAAAACAAAGATTTAAAATGTACTTTTAAGTATAACATTAATGACATTACAAAATGCACTTTTTAAAAGAAACCTTTATGAAAGCATCTCTCTTTCTAAGTCACTTAAGTGGCCTTTTATTTGATTAATATTATATTATCAGTAAGTACAGATTTTTAAAAATATACATTTAAGTGCACTTTCAATAGAACTAAGCACATTTCTTTTTGACAAGGCTCTGATATGACTAAGGTCAAGATCAGGTCAAGATTTTTCATGCATGTTAGATTTTTTTTTTTTTTTAATCTTGTAGTTTTAATGCGTGACGGGTTGTCCTAGACCTGTGACGAGCCACTTCAGCGAACATCTGTCTTAACATACTGTACCTGCTATGATCACAGAAGCCCTCTGTGTGGGTTTCTGCCCTTTCTTCAGTCTGTATTGATTCATTTCATCTTCGATCTCCTGCAGCTTTTGCATGGCATCCAGACAGTTCCTCCTCCTCTTTTTCCTCACTAATTTAGAGATGTCAGGCTCGGCAGCGAGCTTCTTGGCTGCCTCCACGATTTTCTGCTGCAATGCAAAGCGACTCTCCAAATTTCTCAGGTATGGATCCTGGGAAGTCAAAACAATGTCGATTTTAAATCGGTCCAAAAATGTAAATACGCCTGTTGGTATGAGTGAGAAGAGTCATCAGTATTTGTGCTCTTTTTACTAAAATGCAAAGAGATGCTTATGATGTCAACTTGTACACATGTAGATTGCCTCACAGCTAATACAGATGAATTATAACCCATAAAATTATAACCTATTATAAAAGATCCCATGGGGTCTTTAATTAAGGCCAAAACCTAAAAAAAGCTGTGGGTCAAGCCACCAATCAACAAGCAGAATTCTTCGTACAAAACAAGCGCCTTTTTTCCAAGATTGATCTCCTATACAAGGCCACAAGCTGAAATTATTTGGTAGCTAAAATCTTACAGGTGATAATGGACAAACGTTTCCACATACAGACACACGTGAGCTAGAAATAGCATGTTGGCATTTGACCGGCTCAGGACAGTGTCATAGCAATAGAGCCAAACCCCCGGTGTCTGATGTATTACTCAGTCCTCGACTTGGAAACATTGTTGTGTGGCAGTGTTTCACACGAACCTCATTATAGGGGAAAAGGTCATCTAATTTGAAAGCCGTCCCGACTCTCCTCCGAACATGAGGAGGGGTTTCGCCTTTGATGCGGGGAAACTCTTTCGGAAGTTTGCCAGTAAGTTGCTGAAAACAGATAAAACATGCTGTTAATGGATGAAAGTCACATAGACAATGCTCAGGAAACATTTCTGTATACCGTATTTAACGGGCTATAAGACGCACTGTTTTTTCATAGTTTGGCTGGTGCTGCGACTTATAGTCAAGTGCGACTTATTTATCAAAATTAATTTGACATGAACCGAGAGAAATGAACCAAGAGAAAACATTACCGTCTCCAGCCGTGAGAGGGCGCTCTATGCTGCTCAGTTCTCTCTCGCGGCTGTAGACGGTAATGTTTTCTCTTGGTTCTAAATAAATGCGACTTATATATGTTTTTTTTTCCTCATCATGACGGATATTTGGACTGATGCGACTAATACTTAGGTGCGACTTATAGTCCAAAAAATACGGTATATACATATACATAAATACGGTATATATATATATATATTGATGAATATAAAGTAGAAATAATAATAATAATAATAAATAAATAGCATTTATTTGAAATAGAATAATTTTGTTACATTATAAATTACTTTACTGTTGCTTTTTTATCAGTTTAATGCATCCTTGCTTGATAAAATGACTAATTTCTTCAAAATTAAAAAGATGAGCCCAAACCTTTTAACGGTAAATACAAGTTATACAATTTAGTTCCACTAGCTAAAATAAAAATAAAAACTGGTTGAGTTTTTTCAAAGCTTTCCAATTTTCCGGTTTACTGATTAGCATAAAAGTGTTATAGTACATAGTATACTGGATGTTTTATAGTGTGTTCACAACACACACACACAAAAAAAAAAAAACAACTGTTGTTTGCTCTTACAGCCTCCCGCAGGCATATTTCTTTCAGCTCTGTCAGTTTTTGGCTTAGCATGTCCTGGAGCTCTCTCTCTTTCTTTCTCAGCTCCGCAAGTTTCTCTTTTTTCTGGTCGTCATTCATTTCAGAGTCAGCCGAACCTGTGGAATAATGCATAAAATAATGCATGCATTCATGGTGACAGGTAAAAAAGAAAAAGAAAAAAGATCACGTCATTGAACTTTAATGACAAATCGCTAAGTCAACAATGAGTCTGCAGGAAAGGCTTGAGAGAAAGCAACAAATAAGAGGAAAAGAAGCCATCTGAGCAGCTCATTAACACTAAATAAGTGAACGGATATCCGTGGATGTGTGTGGACACGCTGATAAACAGAGACTGACTCAACCATCAAATACTGTTGAACTATTCTGGGGTTCAGAGCTCATGTACCTGTTGAAACCAGACTCCCGTTACTGGCCATGATGAGCTGATTCTTCACCCCTGCACTCAGTTTGTTCATCTTTGATGCTCCGTTCTCTGTCAGGTCAGTCGCGATGTCTCCTAAACTTCTGGCTGTGGTGATTTTTGCCTGTTAATTGATATAAATAGGATACAGGATAATTAACTAACCCTATTAAGTCAACTACATAGGTCTCTAAATGATCAGCAACATCAAAACTTGCTGTACACAATCTACTTCATGCCTTCTATGCTTAGTATCATCAAAAAGTGTCACTCTTCAGGTCATTGTTTACATGTCTTTTACTTCATGCATTTAAATCTATTATAAAGTAAGCGTAAGATAACTTTTATATTGTTAGTAAAATTTCAATTTGATAATTTACTAGAAGCAGCTTTGGTCTACTAGATTATTCATAAATTATTTTAATTTAGTAAATTTTTTTGAAAATATATTTTTCTAAAAATTCAATATACTGTTCCATTTTTTTATTTTTATGTATGTCAGGCTTTACAGGGTTTAAAACTAATTTGTGATCTTTCCTTTCTGTGGGTTACAGACGTGTTACTGTTTTACAATTCGTAAATGTTGTTCTAGATGAAAATAGATAGAACCTGAAAACATGAATATTTATGAAACACAAACACAGACAGCCCTCTGCTCTGCCACAAGACATGGGTGTAGAGTGACTATTATTAAGAACAGGAAATGTTTCATAATTCTGGAATGGTGTAACGCATGATGTAACTTTTTGGCTTTGAATCTCATCAGTCTTTATGAATCTACTGCACTTATCAGTCTTTATGAATCTACTGCACTTATATAATCTTCTTGATTAGACCTCAGCTGTGGTGTGTGGTGACTTACTTTGCTCTGTTTTCTGTTCAGGTAGAACTGGTGTTGGCTGATGGCCATGATCCAGATGGTTTTGATCAATGAGTGACTGGCATACCAAGTGTGGATCACCAGCCCCGTCTGACCAAACGTGCGTTTAGTCACTGTTCGCCTGCATGCAGACACACACACACACACAAAAAAAACACACGCAGCATGATCGCTGGAACACGTTCACAGAAGAAACTGCAAAACACTCAAATTCACACTCAACTAACAACTTTTTTCTTCTAACGAGATTTTTTACATTTACTAATCTTTTAATAACTTTTAATAGATATTAATAATAAATTTGCATTTGTTACATTAAGAGGCATTATTATTTTACACTGTCAAAATATTTTTAGAATCTTAGTTTTATTTTTAAGATTTTCATTTTCTTGTTGCATTATATCAGGCTTAATATATCTTACACCTTTAAAGAATTACAATGCAAATTAAACTTTGATTCATATATGTTTTTATATATATATATATATATATATATATATATATATATATATATATATATATATATACATACATACATACATACATACATTATATATATATATATATATATATATATATATATATATATATATATATATATATATATATATATATATATATATATATATAATTTTTTTTTTCAAAAACTTTTTTTTTGTGAGTTGAGATCAAGCCATAAACAGTTAAAGCTAGAGATAAGTAAGATTTTTGTTTGAATAAATTAATACAGCAAGGATGCATTGAATTAAATACAAAAATAAATACATTTCAGAAGATTTCTATTTGAAATAAATGTTGTTCCTCTGAAATCCCCATTTATCACAGAAAAGAAAAACAAACAAAAAAGATCATGGTTTCCACAAAAATATGTAAATATACATAAAAACTGTTTTCAACATTAAAAAGAAACAGAAATGTTTTTTGAGCAGTTAATCAGTATATTAGAACGATTTCTGAAGATCATGTGACACTGAAGACTGGAGAAATGATGATGAACATACAGCTTTACATAAGAAGAAAAAAATACATTTTAAAAATATTCAAAGAGAAAAGAGATATTTAAATTGTAAAAATATTTATATACCCAGGTTTACTGGGCCTACAAGAGACTTAAAAAAATAAAAAACATCTTACCAACCCCAAAAACTTTGACCAGTTTTTTATATTTGGTGGAAAGCAGCTCTCATATGATCTCTTATGCACATACACAGATCCAAGATCAGTCTTCAAAACCAGCTTTTCTCCTCACCTGTGAGGGTCATTCACCTCCACAGCAAATTTCTTCTCTCTGAAGTACAAGTTCTCCAACTGCTTCCACTGGAAGAGCTAATGCAGGACAGAACAACATGTGAGAGAGAGTTTCACAGCCGACAGTGAGTCCAGGTGCTTCACCGACTACACCTCACTGTAAAATGACTCGCTACACGTCAACCTGACAACCGCTGCAGTACTGTACGTACATATATAAATAATAACTGAATACATACTGAAGTTGATTCAATCATACTGAGTACACATACACTGTCATTCAAAAGTTTGGGGTTGGTTTCAAAAAAAGTATCTCCTGCTCACCGAGGCTGCATTTTTAAGGCATCCATTACAATAAAAAATTATGAATTCATTATTTTATTTTTTTTTATCTCTAACTCCAAATCTTTGAAAGGAACTTTTTTTAATTTAGACATTTGACAGCACACCTAAAATTGATATGGTTATTCTACCATTAGTACAGTAAAAGTTACTACACTAAAGTAGTAAAAGTGTAAGATTGCTAATATATATATATATATATATATATATATATATATATATATATATATATATATACACACACTACCAATACTTTACCAATAAGCATTATAAAATACAGTATAAACACTTTCTCCTTCACGGTTTTACACAATCACATTTCAGCAGAGGCATCTGCAGGTTACCGACAAGAACAAACTCTTTCAAGACTCATTGAAACATCTGAAATTGAATTATCCAGCTTTTAGAGCCTCTTACCGGTGGTTCGGAAGGTCAAATGATGTTAATCAAATCCTGAGCTTCTTCATTATGTTAACGTCTACTCTGCCGAAGCAGTCTTTATTTGCGGTTCCTGACTTGTCTCATCAGGTTTCCTACAGGAGCTCAGGCACGCAGTGTTGGCCCAGCCTTGCTGCTCATGACATCAGTCAGATACCAGTGCATCCCAGGCTCTCCTCCCTGCTGTGAAACTCAGCTAAAGTCCAGGGTGGATCCCTCTCACTCAGACTGGGTCACTGCTCCACCTGTTCTACCCTAGCCAGATTAAACTAAACCATTTGTTCAGTTCATAATCCCATCTGTGTGTGTTACATAATTTTGTGCATTATCAGTGCCACAATTTCTCTACTATGATTTTAGGGCCCAATGAGTTTCACGAAGAGAAAAATGTGCACGGAACTGTGGAACCGGTCATAAGAATGGAGTTTACTGTTTTCAGCCTCTGCAGTCCCACTATATAAGGTCATGAACCATGAACACATGAACACTGCTCTGTGAGTCACTTGAACTTCTTGAGCATTTTACTGATTCATTGGAGGAAATTTACTGACAGATAGACACAGTAACTCAAAGGTCTTTACGTCTTTACAGCAGGGTGACCAGGTCTCAGAAACAAAACCAACCCAACTGTTCATCAACACAAACCCAATCATGTTCTGTCCCCTTCATTGAAATAACGCTTTAAGAAACAGTAAAAAGTTTTGCTTCCTTGCCGCTGTCACCTCTGGCTTGTTTAGTTGGACTTTAGTTGGACTTAATTACCACTTAATTACCAGCGTTTTCATCTTGATTGCACAGATACTATTTAAACTGAACTGAGCTGGATGATGACGTCACTGAATTCAAAGATTAACTAAATTTTTGCTTTATTGACACACTATCTTCCTATTTAATGCTGTTCAGTTGCTTTGTTACAATCTATATTGTTAAAATCGCTATGCAATACTATACAATACTATACTTGACTTGACTTAAAGATAATAGTAGGGAAAACTGCGGACTTGGCAACACTGCTTCACAGCATCCCGTCCACAGTTTGGTTTAACTTGAAGAAATTATGACAGAAATATAACACTATTGTAGAGTAGAGAGTACTTCAATGGAATACTAACACTAACAAAATAATTATTTAAACTTTTTTTTTCTTTTAATTTTAACAGTAAACCTGTTCAGTTTTGCCAAAAGATAAATGAATTGTTTATTTATACTTGATTAAAAGATTAATTAAATTGTTGAAGTTTTATGACTTTATTTGTTTGCCAGAAGAAAATACACTAAATACACTACACAGAATTTCTGAGAAAAATTTTATAGGGCCCTATTTTTGTAAAATATGTTAAAAAAATATTACAATGTTTTTATGAAATAGGTTTATTAGAAATGTTTCTTTATTATTATTATTTAAATCAAATTAAAATGAAGGAAAATGGATTAAAGAATATTTTATATATCAGATATGTACAATGAACACCGGTATAACAGTTGTTTTTTTCTTCTCATGTGTTTCATCTGCACACTGTTTAATGCAGTGGGGTATAAAGTACCTTAAAGCCATACTTAAGTAAAAGTACAGATATCTTACCAGAAAATTACTTTGGTAGAAGATTAAGTCATGTAAAATCTTAAACAGACTTTAGTATTGAATACAAAATGGAAAAGAAGCAAATATAAAAATGTTCATACACAGCTTGAGTAGCAAGATTGTGTTCAGTTTGAACTCTTTCTTCCATTTTGTATCTTTGGGTCAGAATAAGAAGCACTTCATCCAGTTCTTATGTTGTCTTTCATTCCAACATAAGAAAACATGTCTGGAATCTGCATCTGACATAGCATTCAAATATCTCAGAGGCAACAGGGATGCATTTAACCTGCAGTTACAGATGGATAAATATTGTTTTGTTTTTGACATAAAATGTTGAATACTGGTATTTGAAATATTTAAAAACATTAAAGAAATGTTGAAATGTGAAATTAAAACCGCCAGTAGGTGTTAGCAAGTGACTCTTTATGAGCGAGTCATTGAGATTCAAGCGATTCATTCAAACGGCTGATTCATTCAGAATGATTCACTGAATCATTTATTCAACTGATTCGTTCAAATAGCTGATTCATTCAATAAGTAAACACCATTGCTCAAAGATGCAAAGTAATGCTGCAATCTTTTTATGGAACAATTTTCGTTGGCAAAATTTCGCAAAGACAAGCTATATTGTGACTAAAGTCACTTATTGCCAACTTTACTGAACTTATATAAAAATGATTATTACATTTGTTTTGCTGATGTCTGCAGAAACACAGTACTCTTTGTGTGATATTAAGTTAAAATATAAAAAGCATACAGAAGCATTTTTGGCGTCTACAAATTAGAATGCCATGCATTTTTTTTATTTTAATAAACTAATAATTAACCTGCGTTCACTCGGTGTGGAATTTGGTGATATACTTGATAAGATTGCACATCATTACAACAACATTTAACATTATCACAGATATACTGTATCGCACACCTCAGACTCGACTTGAAGTCTAACTTGCAAATGCCAGACCACTGATTCGTCAAACCTGCTTTCTTGCAGTCCGTGTTCATCTGATTATTGTAGTACCGTATTTTTCAGACAATAAGTCACACCTGAGTATAAGTCGCATCAGTCCAAAAATATGTCATGATGAGGCAAAAAACATACATAAGTCGCACTATAAGTCGACTTTATTTAGAACCAAGAAACAAGAGAAAACATTACCGTCTACAGCAGCGAGAGGGCGCTCTATGCTGCTCAGTGCTACTGTAGTCTACACTGAAGACATAGAGCGCCCTCTCGCTGCTGTAGACGGTAATGTTTTTTCTTGGTTCATTTCTCTTGGTTCATTTCCCTCTGTTCATGTCAAATTAATTTTGATAAATAAGTCGCACCTCACTATAAGTCGCAGGACCAGCCAAACTATGAAAAAAAGTGCGACTTATAGTCCGGAAAATACGGTAAGTATTGAATATACTTAGGGGAAATGTGTCAGAGTAAAAGTATACATTTTAATTAGGAATTGTAGAAGAGTAAAAGTAAAAGTTGTCTGAAATAAAAAAACTCAAGGAAAGTATAAAAACTCCCAAAAAGTACTTGAATACTGTAACAAAGTATTATTAGTTCGTTACATTACACTACTGTTTTTATGAGACGTGCAGACTATACATGAAGAATGTTACACCTCATTTCTATATCATCATAGCCTCAAGTGCAAATAACCCTCGACAGCAAGTGTTGACATGCCGTCTCATCTGGGGGAATCGAAAAGCTTCATTACACATGATAGACTGAGCTCAATGACTCATAATTCCCTTTATATAACAAATATTCCTCCAATGCCTAGAGACAGGAAAACACAGCATACCTTTCGAGGTTTGACTTTATCTTGGTGGTCATACTGTCCTATGCCTTTATAGCTGATGCCCAGCCACCATGGAAGTCCTTGTTTATCCTGCCAGACAAGAAAAGACCTTTCCATTAATTAAACGCCAACAGCCTGCAAAACTGATACCATTTTTTATTAATAGATATTTATCTGGCAACACCTTATACTTTATAAGGTGACATACTGACACATAGTAATGTGTAATGCGTACTTACTATAGTAAATATACACATATATTATTTTGACACATAAAAGGGTATGGCAATTGATCTAATACACTATAGTTTTTACCTTCACTTCATAATAATGCACTCCGTATGTGGGCAGTGACTCCACCAGGGTCAAGTACCTGAACCAGACGTAATGATCAGTTACATGTTTGATATTGAACAGTGTCTTAACTAAACACACAATCAGCTCGCATCAGGCCTGAGGTTTGGGCGTGAAGGATTTAAGCAGGTTTCCCCTGATGGCCCGCCCCCCTGAGGCTAATCAATGTGTTTCCGATACTCACTGCACAATGGCCTGTCCTCTGGAGAGCCCTTTCAACAGCTTGTGGTGCTCAATCACACGCTCCTCGCTGCAAAAGAGAGGGATGATGAAACCTCAGTGCATCAGCATAAAGACGGCGGAGCACATAAAGCTCTCGTGAAGGGCTATAAATGCAGCTTCAGCATCACTGACTCATGGGCTCAATGTAAATCTCACAGCTGTCTGTGACACATCAGCACTGCTAGTCATTTAACAGCATTACTGTGACTGTGAGCATTAGAGCCCCAATTACTGGGAACTAATGAACTTCATTAATATCTTCTTACCTTACACAGGTGTTTTCTGTTCAGATAGGTGTATGAAAGCATGTTTTACCAGTATGCCAGAGACGGATGCTCCTTCAGGACTTTAGTGGGCAGTGCTGGAAGCTTCTTCAGATCTGCTCTGGTGTTTTCATCACTAAAGTCAACACAAACACACTTCAACATGCAGCCAGTTTTAACGAAAGACGTGATTCTGAGAAAACGATGATGGAATATGTTCCTTTAAAAAGTCAAACTTTCCTGATCCTCTTATAAAAACATGGACTTTCATTATTGCATAACTCTAATCTCATGCTGACCTTGCTTCTCGATTAACAATGCTTAATGTCTTTTGCAATATCTTAAATTCGCTGTACTGTCTGACAGAGAGAGATTTACTTTAAGGGGAACTTATCTCTCTTCAGAAGCAACCAGTTCATTTTAAGATTAATTATGTCAGTGTGTGTGTGTGTGTGTGTGTGTGTTATATCATTCCACAGACCTCCTGCAGTACCTTCATATACCCCTTGGTAAAAACATTAAAAATCAAAGTTTTATCTCAACTATCTGACATTACAGTCTTAAAATAGGTAAAACAGGTATAGTCTGGTAAAACTGAGTACACACCTTGTATAGTCTCCTTTAGATTCCTGTAAAACAAAACTTGCATTTAATGCATGACGCTGACTAAAAGAATCAAAAGCATCTCGTGTCTTAAAGCTCTGCTAGTCTCACCTGCAGCGCATGAGCAGCTAATTTAAAAACCAGCTCACTCTCCACCTCGATGTCACCCTGTGCACAAACAAGCAAACCTTCACTTCAAGAACTCAGTCTGAATCACTGCTCATGTGTTCTGTGAATAACAACGCTTTGAAATAAGTCCCGTCATGGCCATATATTAACGGCATGAGAAAATGTGCCATGGACTATGCAGGTGATATTCCTGCCATGGGCGTCAATTTGTTTTAGTGGAATGGCTTGGCTCATGAATAATAATTAGGCTATACACAAATAATTTACAATGATCTTTTGCTGTTTTCATATATATGAAATATTCAATCAACCAACTGTCCTAATATAAACATTCATTATAATAAAGGAAAATGACCACTGTACATGAGACACATATTTATATGATGTGATTTAACTGTATAATGTTTAATCCAAATGGATGGATGTTATATGCCATTCAAATACATAAATCTAACATTTATAAAAGGAAACGGTAACACTTTACAATCAGGTATCATTAGTAAACATCAGTTAATGTATTAACTTACACGATCTAAGAATAAGATTCAATATTTACAGTATTTATTTATCTTTTTTTTTTTTTAGCAGTCGTTCATTGTTTGACTAATGAACTGTATTGTAAAGTGTTACAGAGTAAACAGCTGTCGCTTTCCGCCAATCTCAACAACCAGCAGCGACAAATTAAAAATAAAAGACTTCAGAGCAAACACTAATTATATTTTGCCTCTGTATTAAACACAGCTCTGCCGCAAGTGGTGAGGAAAACCCCGACCATAATGAACAGTGAAAAAAAAATCTTGATGGTCTTGAAGAATCTTGCAAGAATTTATTTTTTCTTGATTGACAAGCCAAACAGAGACACATTCCCTTCTTATGGCCCTGGGATGCAATTCCTCATATGAACTGTCTGAGGTCTGTGGCTTCTTAAATGTTTATAGGGGTGAGAAATGAATCAGTGGCTAAACAGACAGATGTACTCACATTATAGATGGCCGACTTGGCATTCAGAAAGAATAACTCCACAGTTGTGTGCTCCTTCAGCAGCGAAATACTCTCAATGTAAAACCTGCAAATGGCAAATCACAAGTTTGTAGCTCTAAACAAGGCAAGTCACAGCCGTAGACAAAAAAAACGCACTTCAAATCTGAAACAAGGTGCTTTTTTGGAGCAGTGACTGAGTCCAGGAATGTGCTGTTTTCTGTGGTGGCTGTGGTCATGTGACTTCAGACATCATCAGGAGGCAGGGATCACATACCTCACCAGGAACTGAAGCGCAATAGGCCCGGATTTCTTGGAGAAGTCGTGCTCCAGGACTCTGCGGTCCAGCTGCAGCCATTTGCACTGACCACTGGAAGAGAAAGGGTCATCTGAATGAAATGTGCAAGCACACATTCTGATTCAACCTGGTAAACGCTCTGCAAATTAACACTAATAGATGAAGATCTCCTCCACAGAAATGACTTCAACAAGACTGAAGTGGAACTGAATAGAAATACAAGAGATTTTGCCTCATAGAGATTATTATAAATGATTCACTCAAACCAATTTGTAAAAAGTTTGTATAAATACGACTCTAAAAGAGTACAAGTAAGTTAGGGAGGAAAGCAGAGAGATGCATTGGAATAATAACACTAATAAAAAGTGCCACAGTATTAATAGTTTTATTTATATAGTACCTTGACAATACCATGTTTTCCATATATACACAATAGTGACACTGTAAATATATTTTTAAATAAAACTATGTAAAACAATACTATATTATAGTACCACAACATTACATTTTTTTTAAGGGAAATGACACATATGCAATCTACATCATAAAACAGTGTTAAACAGAGGTATTTAACAAAAACATGTTTTATGTATTTTATATGGAAGTTTGTATCTGCTATTGAATAAAAAAAGAAACGTTGATTGCGGCTTTTTATCTCAGAATTCTGTGAGACATAAACTTACAATTGTAAGAAAATAGTATTTTTCCCCAATCAGAATTGGACTTAATTATTTGCAATTGCAATTATATCTCTCAATCCTGAGAAAAGTAGTCAGAGTTGTCAGATGTTGTGAGATAGCTCACTCATCATCTGCTCACCCTCATGTCATTTTAAACCTTTCATTCAGCTTTGAAACACACATGAAGATCATTTTAATGAAATCTAAGAGATACTTATCCATTAGTACCGAACAGTGATTATTAATGACAGAATTAAAATTTATGGGTGAGCTATGCCTTTAAATTCAGGTTGGCCATGTTCTTTCATCCTTTATGTTTTCATAAACTAGATTTGTACAAATGTTTCATGGGAATGAGGAGCCTCTATACACAACATCATTAAAAGAGGTACTCACATGTCATCCACATAGGTGAACCCAAAGTATTCCTTCTCTTTCAGGTTAAAATGGGATGAGACTAAATCCAAGAGTTCACGGGACAACAGCTTTGGCTGCGAGAGAAAATCCATTGATCAATATGATGTGAGACTGAGGTTTACTGAGGTCCATTACCCTTGAGTGGGAGGTATAATAGACTAGAACTGTGAAGCTTTCTACCTGAACCAAGAGCTCCAGCTTCCTGTCGTCCAGGAGCTGCACCTGGCAGAGCCGTCCCTCAGTCATCTGTGGACACAGGGATGAGATCAGATGATTGAGAGAGCTACTGCGGCCAACTGAACACTCACTTCACATATCAGGTTTGAAGCTCAAGTTGTGCAATGTTTTCTTTTAGTTGGTTGTACACACAGCTAAGTATACAGACAGAAATATGTCACTACCACTGTATATAATAATTGTCATCTAGAGCAGGGTTATGAGGCACAAGGTATCTCTCATAAACAGAAAATAAATTTCATTCCAGTGTTAGTGTTAGACATTGTTATTCTTATTTTCAAATTCAATATATTATGTATATAATTAGTAAGTTTGGAATTTATAAGGGCAATTCACACGAATGTAATCTGGTGACCACTGATGCTGGTCTGCATCGGTCAGTGAAGTTAATTGACCTGTACACTCACAAAATTTGATCTGTGCCACATATTACATGCGAAACAAACAACCAAACAATCGTTTAACCAGATCAACCAATCAACCAGATAACCAAACAAACAAAGAGGGAAAAAAACAAACAAACAAACAGCTAATCAACCATTTAAACAAACAACCAGCTAACAAAGCAACCATTTAAACAACCAGGAAATAAACAATTCAACCAACAAAATTACAACAAACAACCAGATAACCAACCAACCAAACAAACAAACAAAATCTAATCCTCCACCCAAAAAGACTGTTATAATATCACAGGTGGAAACTGGCAGAACGGTTGGTTATTGAACTAACAGACTACTCATTTTCATGGTATCTCACAGGCAAAAACAAACAAACAAATATATAAAATGATAATACTGTAATAATTTAAGTGCATTTTTCTTATTTTACAAATGATCTGCCAATAGAGTAAGAAAAATATGGCAGCAGCTTGCACTAATTGGAATTAACACACTTTCTTAGCGAGAGATCCTGGGGTGTAACGGTACGCAAAAGTCACGGTTCGGTTCATTTTCGGTACAGTAAGTGCAAACATTAAACTGCAAGTTGTTTATTACTATAAACTTTTTTTAACACTTTGTTTACACTTTTTAAAAATACTTTTTAATAAAATATATATAAAATAAAAAAGAATAAGAAATAAAATACTGCTGCAAAGTTTTCCACTAAATAAAATACTCTCAGTCCCAAACCAATATCATATAATAAAATATAATGAAAAATATAAATAAATAACTATGATTGCAGTGCAGCATTACCAATCCCAGCTTGTAGGCCTGCTCATATAAAAAAAAAAAAAAAAAAAAATAATATATATAAGTGCAACATCAACAGTTTCAGTTTTTAGATCTGCTCAGATTTCGTTATTGCGTTGGACCCATCGGAATTAAGAGCAAAGGTCTATTTAAATGCCGACGGGAGCTGCGTTTGAATTACAATCGTTTTTTTTCCTAGCTGTAGTGATGTTCACACTCGCGTGATGATTTTTGAAAACTTTAGGCTGGTGACACACTGGCATATTGCATCTGTCAAACATAGTCTATTTTGCCGTCAATACTGTTGAAGGTGTCCTTTATCAGTAGGCTTTATATTTATGCTCAACATGAAGTATAGATATTGTTGTCATGAAGACAAGATCCTGGTCTGTCGGCGGTCTCCCTGTCACCTACAGTAGCAGCAGCGCGCCAGCGCCGCGTCAGGCACGGTTCTGGTGTGTAAAGACACAGAAAACACGAAGCAGCCGTGTAAACAATAAATAATAATTAGATCTTATTTATAGTTTATACTTGCAGATACATTCTATTTTCACCTCAGTATTTTTGTACATTAAAAGGATGCAATAATAACAGATTGTAAATGATTATATTTATTACAATTATGAATACTTTTATCATTACCCTTACAAAAAATGTCTGAACATACAAAACATCCAAAGAAAGAACAGAGTATTTGCTTGTAAACAAAAATATTTTATTCTAGCTTCATGCATTATTTTTTTTAAACACTTTAATGTGTTATATACAAAATAAAGAAATAACATTTTGAACAAAGAGCCGAAAAAAACAACAACTATGGATTGGATTCAGAATTATAATCAAAAAGTAGATGGAGTCGATCAACACCCCAAAGCTTGACTGTAATTATTACCTCTTCATCAATCGACAATTTATTCCACAACATTACAGTTTTGATGCTGTTTCATGTCAGATGATCATGTTACATGTTAGTATCTGGTGTTTCTTTTTTCTTCTTCACTTGTGTTTTTTTGGAAATTCTGTGCAGAAAATGTGTACTAGCACCCTCTACCGTGTAAGTGTATCATTTTAAGTATATTTATGAGGAGTATATAAAAAGTAAACAAAGCATACTTTCGTATTTTTAGTTTAAAAGAAGTATACTGATAGCACACTAGGAACATGTCGGTATCAAATTCTCCTGTTGCGATTAATTGCTCATGATTTTATCACGGTAAACGGTATTATTACGGTATTGAAATTTAGTTAAAAAAGTGCTCATAATTTTTTTCTTATAACAAAAATAACTGAACATTTAAATACAATAAAGCAATACAGAAAAATATATAAAGTTAAAAGTTTTGCACCGATTAAAGGGCAAAAGAACTATAAAGACCCATAGGTATCACTTTACAATAAGATCTCTTTAGTTCACCTTTATCATTCAAAATGAGCAATAGCTACATTTGCTGCAGAATGTGTTAATCTTTGTTTGTTTTTAGATTTTATCAGCGTGTTATTAAATATTGGAATATCTAAGATGAATTTTTCATTGGCAGTTTATGTAAACTAATGAATAAACTAATGTTAAAAATGAAGCCCTAATAGAAGTGCCCACTATAACAATATTGTGCATATTCATCACCGTGATATATCGTATTACCGAATACCGGCACAAGTCTATAGCACACTAGAATAAACTTATTTTTCGTAAGGGTATTAAGCACTCGTTTTAGAACATTTTCTTTATTTTTACTGAAAATAAATTTGAATGTGATATGTGATGGGAAAAGTTTGAAGAACGAGCTTAACAGAAGTCACTCTACCCCGGTAATCGTGTTACTAGCTATTTCTCCACACCAAACAAGTTTATGCACATAGTTACTATACTGAAGCCGTTATTCACATATTTAACATTGTGTGACACTGGAGGGCGGAGCTACAGTAGATTTGCACTTAGACACTCCGAATAATCTTGTTTTACTTTTGCATAAAGATTATTTTTATTACCACATTGGCATATTATTTTCCTTAACAAGACTAAGTTGCCTCTCTTTCAGAAACGGGCTTGACTAAACCTGCTTTCTCGGGTTTGACAAAAATTCTCCCATTCTGAAATGAAAAAAACAGAGTTTCCCTCATTTCAGAGTAAACATAGTTTTCACTTAATCTCCTTTCTGAAACGGGCCCCAGATAACCAACCAAAGAGCCCCCCCCCCAAAAAAAAAAACAAAAAAAACAAACAGACAATAATCCATTTAAACATCCAGCTAACAAACCAACCAACCATATAAACAACCAAGCAATAAACCATTCAACCAACAAAATAAACAAACAAACAAACAAAACAAACAGCCAATTAATCATATAAACAACCAAACAAACAAAGAACAAATCACCCATGAGTTGAGATACTGTGTAAAAGGTTTGTAAAAAAAAAAAAAAAATGTCTCTTTGCGTTTTGTAAATATTTTGTTATTGGGATTGCTGCTAATGCAGGGGAATTTGTCGACAAATTCTAGAAATCTTTTTTAATTTTTATTTTAAAATAAGCATGCATTTAAACCGTTTTTTTGTTTGTTTGTTTGTTTTTTCAAAAGGACTGTAGAGTTTCTTCATGCATTTGCTATGCACATGGATTATAGTGGAGAAGCACACATTCGGTGTGCAGAACAAACCAGAAACTAGTTATTTCTCTGTCATTGTAAATAACAACAGGATGTTGGACGAAGAAACAAAGTTGGTGCATTTTTAAATAGATAAAACATCTGTTAACAAACCAGTTGAATCTTACATAACCACAAAAACGGCACAAAATTGCTTTGTTTTTCAGTTCAACTCAAAGACTATGTGCTATAAACCGACCAATACCAAAAATGTCTGTTTACAATATGCTGTGGTGGAGATGATGTATAATTTAATGTAACTATTGAGGTGTTCTTGTAAAAGTCCAGTCCAAATGACTCAAAATATGATACAATCTTTGGTCAGGATAAATGTGGAAAATAATATTTTAAGTTTTATTAGCAGACTCGATTTCATGGCAGATTATTGGTATGGAAACGTGTTTCCTAGCACAGATCTTTGGACTGATCTTTTGCAGGATTATTGCATTATGAGACTAATACGGGAACGTTTCAAATGCTCTTTTCCAAGTCAGTAATTTCTGTCCGCATTTCAACACGGTTCAGAGACCACTAAGTGAAAAAAGGTTTATTTGGCATTTGTTTAATTCAATTATCTTTTATCCTATTACAAATTATAGTCTCAGCATGTAAAATGTAACACAAGTGTTCTTACAGTAACAGTTCTTCTTTAACAACACAACGCTTCTTTGTTTAAATCCAAAAGCTTTCTGATTATTTTTAGGTTTTAATGAGACAGATTTTCACTATGCTCTCAGACTTTGAACTGCACAGAAAATATGAGAGTATGAATGTTCAAAAAAAATGTTTCCATTCTCTCAGTCGCGCCATGAAGACAGCAAGTGAATCATAACTGTAATTCAAAAAATAAATAAATAAAACCTCAGGGAACTTAAAGTGGCAGCAAAGCACCAGCATTGTCTTAGGTGTTTCGCCTTAAATTTAGGAGAACATTTATCCTAAGAGAAATAAAAAGACAAAACTAGACAATTTTTGTCAAAGTTAAGAGTATAGAGCTGTTATTGTGTATAGATCAGATTGCTCATCCTGGAAATTTGCAAACTTTAAATAGCAGACTTGAACAAATTTGAAATTAAATGCAGACCAAACTATGATCTTCTGTAAAACACTGAAAGAATCAAAAACTGATGCAGGACTCGTAAACCCTGACCCAAATCACTGCAACGGTGCCAAAGCAAACTCCAACCTCAAGCCGATATGAGAGAGCTGATACCTGATAGACGTCGCTCAGGTAGAAGCAGGTGTGTAGGCACTGCTGACATGACCTCATCCTCTGCAGGTAACACCTCCGGATCATCCACACAACCATCTGCCAAATGAAAGTGCCACTCCACAGCAGCAGGGCTTCCAGCCCACACACTAAACCCCAAGCCATGGCCGCTCCGCCACCGGCTGCTCCCCGGCTCGCCCCCACCTTACACAACCAAACCTAGTCTGGGTCAAACTCTCCACAGAGCCTTCTTTCACCAGCTCCTGATCTTTGCTCCCTCGTGCAAGATCGACAAGTAGGTGGCATGCGTTTCGACTACATTCCCCATGTGCGTGGAGACTCCTCCGTGCTCCTGGAGAAAAGAGCAGGGGAATTTCTTTTGGAGGTTAGAGCCGGAGACTCTGGGAGGGCAGCCAGGCAGTGAAGGAAAGAGCTGAGGTTTGTGGGCTGCACTGCCAGCCACGATTTTAGCTCACCATTTTACTGCACTTTTTCGAGCACACATGAAACTTAAAGGACAGATTTGTTCGCACACACACACAGTCCTGCCATTTTGCTTCCAAAAGTAAACCTGCCTCTGCCACATCGCTTTCTGCGGCCTGTCCACGTGTCCCAAACGCTGCTGCCGTCCCTCCTTTACTGCTTGACTTGAAGCCAGAGGACTTAAAAAGCAGATTACAATACACATAACAATCCTATAGTGCCACAAAATGTCTGTGGGATTCAACAGTGAGAGGTTTATTGGGTTTGACCATCTTCCTCTGAAACAGCTATGGGAGTAAATGCAAACTAAATGAAGACTTTTGCTTACTGTAAATCTACTGTTTCACTGTCACTCTATAGAGTTTCTAGAGATCTCCGCTCTATGCTCTTTGCCAACATGCCTGCATCATTTGTCCATCATCTTGTCGAAAAATTAGTGATGCATCGAAATTTTGTTGTCCAAAATATTTGACTGAAACAGGAAGAAATCAAATATCTTTCAATTGAACAATTTTTTGAGGGATAAGAAGAAAAAAAAATCAATGACAGGGTTTCTGCAGGTTTATCGATGTCAGTTTAAAGGGTTAGTTTAACAAAAAATTATAATTATGTCACTAATAACTCACCCTCATGTTGTTTCAAACCACTGAGACCTCAGTTTATCTTCTGAACACAGTTTAAGATATTTTAGATTTAGTCCGAGAGCTCTCAGTCCCTTCATTGAAGTTGTGTGTACGGTCTACTGTCCATGTCCAGAAAGGTAAGAAAAACATCATCAAAGTAGTCCATGTGACATCAGAGGGTCAGTTAGAAGTTTTTGAAGCATCGAAAATACATTTTGGTCCAAAAATAGAAAAACTAGGACTTTATTCAGCATTGTCTTCTCTTCTGTGTCTGTGTGAGAGAGAGAGTTCAAATCAAAGCAGTCTGGATATCCGGTTCACGAACAAATCATTCAGTTCACCAAATCGAACTGAATCGTTTTACACGGTTCACATCCAATACGCATTAATCCACAAATGACTTAAGCTGTTAACTTATTTAATGTGGCTGACACTCCCTCTGAGTTCAAACAAACCAATATCCCGGAGTAATTCATGTACTCAAATAATACACTGACTGAACTGCTGTGAAGAGAGAACTGAAGATGAACACCGAGCCGAGCCAGATAACGAATAAAACATTGGCAATAATGAATCAATTATTGCCCTTGATTCAAGCCTTCGGTTTATAACACTAGCACAGAATCAGTTCAGAATCAATCACCAAAAGAATCAGTTCAGTTCAGACTCTCTGTGTGTCGCTCTGTTTCATGCTGAATCACACATCCGCAGTATCATCAGCTCCTCGGTTCACGAATCGCGTCTGACAGAAACGGTTCTTGACTCGTGAACGATCCATTATCTGGCTCGGCTCGGTGTTCATCTTCAGTTCTCTCTTCACAGCAGTTCAGTCAGTGTACTGTTTGAGTGCATGCATTACTCCGGGATATTGGTTTGTTTGAACTCAGAGGGAGTGTCAGCCACATTAATGAAAAAGTTAACAGCTCAAGTCATTTGTGGATTAATGCGTATTGGAGACGTGAACCGTTTAAAACGATTCAGTTCGATTTGGTGAACTGAGTGCTTCGTTCGTGAACCGGAAATCCAGCTGCTTTGTTTTGAACTTTCTCACACAACAGACATGGAAGAGAAGACAATGCTGAATAAAGTCCTAGTTTTTGCTATTTTTGGACCAAAATGTATTTTCGATGCTTCAACAAATTCTAACGGACCCTCTGATGTCACATGGACTACTTTGATGATGTTTTTCTTACCTTTCTGAACATGGACAGTAGACCGTACACACAGCTTCAATGGAGGGACTGAGAGCTATTGGACTAAATCTAAAATATCTTAAACTGTGTTCTGAAGATGAATGGAGGTCTCACGGGTGTGGAACGACATGAGGGTGAGTTATTAATGACATAATTTTCATTTTTTGATGAACTAACCCTTTAATACTTGTTAAGCCCTTTTAAAGACCAAGTAAGGAAACACTGAAGACCAATTTGAAGGTAGCACAAAACTTTGTTCTCTAAATCTAAATGTCTAAAGATTAGAGAAGTAGTTGTAATTGAAAATACACTTCCAACAGATCTCCATTATTTTTTGTATTCATTTTGGAAAAAAGAAAAACTAAATTTTACTGTACTATGTTCCATTGCATACATACATTATTTAATCATATGACATAAGGAAGAAAATCTTCATTTTGCATTTCAAGTAAATTCATTTTGATTGAAGGCCATTTACTGTAGGTATTTGTATTGGAAAACACGTCAAAAAAATATGAATTTCATTATATTTTTACTCTGATTTTCTACTTTTTTTAAAGGGACAATAAGTAACTTTTTAGGTATTTTATTATCTAAAATCAATATTTTTATTCATAAACATGAAACTGCACCGGCAAGTTTAAAAGTCTGGATTGCATTCTTTATTATGGACCATACATATGCCGCGCCACAGGAGAAGAAAACATCGTCGTCAAAACAGTCAAAAATAGAACGTAAAAGGAAACGTGACCGTAGATTACAGAAAACAAGAGTTAATGTCGGGGAAGCTTTTTCTAGGTGGAAAGAGCTAATGCTTGATAAAGATTTCAAAAGAGACGCTGAAGTGGCCAGTTTTCTTCTCGACAGGTAAGTCAGTGTTACAATCTATATTACAATATTTTTTTTATATCTAACAATGCATATAATTCAGAAAATATAATGAATAAATTAGACATAACTACTAATTACAATATTTCATGTTTTCCACAGTCAGTAATTCATACTGTAACATTTGTTTGTTTATGGTCATGTTGCAGTTTGTTTGAAATAACACACCTGTTCACCTGAAGGAAAACTCGACGAAGTGCTATTAGAAGACATCCCGTCAAAGCTTTTGGTACATATCGCCTACCGTAGATGCAAGGCGCATTTGAAAAAGCGAGGCGCTGGAGAGCAAAATTAGTTTGAATGCAAAATACAATTTCACCACTAGATGGGAGTAATTCCTACTTAGTGTCCCTTTAAAGACTTGTATCACTATTAGAATGCATGTAAAAAGCAATTCATATAATGACTTGAATACAACTTGTATGACTTGGATGTTTTTAAATTCATTTTGATATTTTTGTTGCATGAAGTCAGAAATGTCAGTGATATGGAACTGCCCTGATATCATAATGAAGAAAAAGGCCCAGCTCTTGAGCTAACAGTCAGTATATTGGAAGAATACATTCTTGATGCAACACATCTGTTCAGATGACTGATGTTAGAGATATTTTTGGATGCAGATGATTCCAGTGAGGGAAGACAAATTCCTCTGGTGGACTGACTCGACGTGCTACGACACGACATCTGTGTGAAAAAGGACAAGCTCATGATCCATCATTACTTCATAACAACGGTTTATGCGTACCAGGACATGCATGGACCAACTGTACCCATCCCAGTGCATCTTATTAGCAGGGTTTCCAGTTAGAAAATCTGTGTGCAATATGCTTTTTAGCAATGAAGACATCTGTATGAATGCACATCTAACATTTAAAGCGTCAAATGTCACATCTGATAACCTTTAAGACAAGTGAGGAACAATGACAGTGCAATTAAAAAAAGAAACTTCTCCAAACTGCTCCAGACACCATTAGTATTCTTTCAGCAAACCGGGAACCGCACACACAGGATTGTGGGAAATCACAGGCGCTGAATGATGCAACTGTGCCAATTTAAAAATGGGTGAAAGTATGAGAAGCATGGTCTAAAGGGATAGTTTAAGCTTCTGTATACGGTCACTGCATCACAGATATGATCCCTCCTTCAGTGTTAATGGATGAGAGTTATTTTACCCGTTGCATCATCTACCAGGCAAACATTCAGATATATGTACTAAGAGATGATGATGCTCATCAGATACAGAACAGAGAAAGCATGTGACCAGCATTACGCCTCCACAACAATTAACACCCCAATCATGAGCTTTATAATCTAGCCATCAAGAGCTGGCCGACTGTCCCCAACACGCTAAAGCAATCTTCATTGTTTGGGCTCATTTGAGAGAAAATGGTCCTGGTCAATTATATATTCTCTGCAGCAAATGAGGGGCGAGCAGAACACTATTTTGGTAATAACTTCCATCTTCAACCATTGCATCTTTATTGGTTTCCAGCAGCATAAAAACATTATTCATGATAGCTTGAAACCACTCATCCAAATAAAACCCGCTGGTTGAGAAGATAAACCTGCGAGGGTTTTGAAAGTGTGGATGACAGATATTAGATGTTTATCTATGGCCATTGCGATCTTCTATTTCTAAGCGGCTCAGAGCTCATATGCTGTCGAGGATCTCTGCATGTTGTAATTACATGTGCTGCCGGCAGACGACAGAGCATTTCACATTCAACTCACACAACATTAAAACAGCTCAGTCCTCGGTCATCTGCATGCCATGCTGACAAATCTATTGTCAAATCTAGTACTAAACGGTCTACTCCGAAAACAGTGGAATATTATCACAACAGAAAAAATGAAAATGTTAAATATGTATTAGTTATTTGTCACACTAGAGCAGTTTCTTAATCTTGAGCAAACATTGAGCAATTGTGAAAACAGGTGAAAGAAATGTGTTCGTTTCAAAAACTGTTTGGGAAATTGGACCAAATGAATCTGTTACCTGTACGATTTTTCCTCGTATGTGACCCTGGACCACAAAACCAGTATTATTTTTTTTTTTTAAATGCATCATCATACATCATTATCTGATTAAATAAGCTTTCCATTGATGTATGGTTTATTAGGATCGGACAATATTTGGCCGAAATACAACTGTTTGAAAATCGTGAATCTGGGGGGGCAAAAAAATCTAAATACTGAGAAAATCGTCTGTGAAGTTGTCCAAATTAAGTTCTTAGCTATGCATATTGAATATTTACGGTAGAAAAATTACTAAATATCTTTGTGAACCATGATCTTTACTTAATATCCTAATGATTTTTGGCACAAAAGAAAAATCGATAATTTTGACCCATACAATGTATTTTTGGCTATTGCTATAAATATACCCCAGAGACTTCAGACTGCTTTTGTGCTCCAGGGTCACATTTATTGTTTCTTTATATGTAGCTACCAAGACCTGTGCATCAAGAATAAATAAAACTGATTATCAAAGATAATTATTATCATCTGTGACGACTGAATTCAACATACCACACAGTGAATAAAGAATAAAACCCAGATGGAGAAGAAAATAAAAGGACTTGTTTCTTCCTGTTTTCTGGTCAGTAGGTCATAATAAAGAGATCTGAAAGTCTCTTTCTCAGCTTGCGGCTGCTGACTGAAAGCGTGATACAAATCACATTAGCAACACGTTAATAAATGGAAATTTCATTTTGAAAATGAAACATGGATTTTCATCCTTTAACTCGATTATGCTCCCACATTAACAGCAGCTATGGTTTTTGTAAAAAAAAAAAAAAGAGAGAAGATTTATAAGCCATAAAAAAATAAAACCCACACCAATATGAATCATAACATTAAAACATTACAACAAAAATAATGCATGCAATATTATGACTACAGGATTTTGTATTTGTCTTGTTTCACTAGCCGATTAGATTCATTTATTTTAAAGCATAAACATTAATTTTGTGAGGAATAAAGTTTAAAAAAGTCATGCACAGCACGCGTGTGTGTGTGTGTGTACCACCGGGGAGGACACACAAGACGAGACCCTTGGGTTGTGTAGAGTTAAAAGGACACTGTCTGTCCTGAGTAGCAGATGACCTCTAGACTCCAGTAAATCCAGGAAAAGCCTCTAACAAACCCCTTTTGTCCTTTTATCTGCCCTGCTGAGCAGAGCTCTCCTACTTATTAACCAGAGAAACCTAATTTAGTCGGGTGATGTACAGGTTTCCCAGTGGAGACACATTTAAAACCCTTTACAGACTCAGAAGACAAGTCAAATACAGAATCTAAAGAAACAACTCGGCTTAAACAGATGACAATATTACACTGTCTCATCATTTGAACACAGCTGTTCTGTGTTCACTGACAAAAACTCTCAAGTGCAGCTATTTGAGTTTAACAAATTCAGAAATAATACACTTTAAAGGAGTTATTGAATTAATGTGATGCACGATATATCGGCCACTTTATTTTTATCTTATTTTCAACAACAATATATGGTTTAAATTAATTTCATTATTGTCAGTGCGGAGTCTATTCTGTTTAATTTATCCTTGGCACATGATTTTAGTTTGTTTAGTAGTAGTGCGGGACTTGTTTGCATCATTTTATTAATCATTTTATTAAAGGCAGCTTTATGTTTGATTTATGTCGAAGAGTTTAATGGCTTTTAATGGTGAGATTTCTTTTGTAATCAGGCTCAAGAAAAAATTATATAAAATATTGGATTTAGATTTATCGGCCAGCATATCGGTTATCGGCTGTCATATATAAAGAATTATCATTATCGTATCGGCCAAAATGTTCATATCGTTGCATCCCTAACAAAATGTAATGTATTCAGACACTTGTTAACTGCAATTAAATGAAAACAGTACTCTTTAAAAAAAAAAAAAAAAACATTATTAAAAAGTGTAATTAAGTGTTTTAAGAAAGTGTAATGAGTGTCTGTCTTTAATTCATTTAAGTAACCTTTTATTTCAATATTATCAATGTTATATTATCTGCAAGTACTTTTTTAAACATGCTTTGTAAGATTTGAAGTGCACTACAAGTGCACATTCAGTAAGGTGTGAGATACCTCAGGCACCTCACTTTAAACATTTGCATAAAAATCCTTCAATGACAAGATATGAACAGAGCAAATGATACAGTACGAAACATGGCACCATAACACATGCTTCAGTAAATCAAGGACTTTCTTCACTAGTATGTCCCCATTAACATAAATCTGTAGGATACTGCCACATGAGGAGCACTTGCCAAACAGTATGAAATGACTATGGCACACCCATGTTTGCATGAGAAGCCACACTGAATGTGTTTCGTAATGGCTTGAATTACGCTGTTACGCCTCACCACGACCAAACAGATAAAACACCCAGAAAAATTCATCTCCGCACCGCAAGACTTGTTCTGGTAGAAACTGCATTCAGAAGGATTCCGCATCTCTGTTAGATCAGTGCTGGATATCATGTGTGAGTGAACTCAAGCGGGAGTCTTTATCAAACCCCGTCCCAGTCAGTGTTCAGTTTATCTCTGTTTACATGTGATGAATAATTGAACAGCACTTGAGTCACGGTCTGTGTGGATTCGAGCAGAGACACACTCTGAACAGGCTCTTCTGATGCTCTGAACATACCCTTCTTTAGTCCGAATCGGTCTAAAGATCAAGGCTAAATGCATATCTAACATTATAATATTTTTTTTTTTTTTTGCATCATGTATGTTTAATATGACTGTAAATCTTATGTAAATCAACATCAAGGACTACTCAAGATTTTTAAAAAATTACATAGAAAGCTATGAAATAGTTTGATAAATACAAAACAATTACTAATTATCAGTGAATACGGATGGGAATAGAAAAAATATATATACATAGTAATAAATACATTTCAAAGAAACAACATTTAACTTTGACTCTGCTTAATGATTACAGCTCATTAATAAATCCATGAATTATTGTTTAACTACTTTTACTATACACTAAGCGAAAATAATGGTTTTAATGTTACCGAAAATAACATTGTTTTGTTTGTTTTTATTTATTGATTAATATTACATTTAAATTAGATTGTAGTTATTATTTAAAGCACCATTTAAACAAAATAACTTTTGTGGATTTCTTAAACATCTGCCATTACATAACTTATATTATGTCAGCTAGTTGCCAAGACATCTCCTATTTTCGTTTAGTTTACCTTATTAAATGTATTTAGCATATTAAAATTACTTAAATCTAAAACTGAAATAAAACTGTTGGCATATATATATATATATATATATATATATATATATATATTAACACAAACAAAATGAGTAAAACTGTTATTAATATAGAAAATATAAACTAACTAACCAAAAACATGAATAAAAACTTAACGAGTATCTAGTTAAGGTAAAACTAAAATAACGCTGTTTCTGGCTGAATCACTAATGGAAGAGAGTGTAATGAAAAACACTCAGTTCCTTTATTTTAAAAATACACCTAACCCTCAGTTCATCTTTTCAGTGATGTTTTCCCCCAGGTCTTGAACTCACGGCACAGACACATGTTGTGATGTTATCAAGTCTCTGTCTCCGTCTGACCGATACAATGTCTTCCTGTAGTCGATATCCCTGTAAACATGCTCGCTCACTCAGGACACACTCTCAAACAATCAAGTGTAGCTCATGTTTACCACAAAACCAATTCTGAAGAGAATCTCTCGAACAGAGCTGCCTCTCTGTTGAATTATTATGGTTCATAGTGTGTGTGTGGGGGGGGGGGGCACTTTCTCTGTTTCTTCTAGTGCTCAATCATGACCTATGACCCTACATTCAGTGTTGGGTGATATGCATAATTCAATGTAACAATATATAGTTTTATTTCAGTTTTATCTTTTAATAGTTTTAATAACAAAACTGACATGTATTGATATTTACATTAAGTTCTTGGAGATAATTATGACCGGTAACTGATAACGGTCTACAAATGCATGCTCTTTTTTTGTTAATAAATAAAATAAAAAAAAACTCTAAAAACTCAAATTTTACCAAAAATCACCAAATAAATGAATAAAATTGTAAAAAAAAAAAAAAAGACATTCACTTCAAATATTACAAATAAACTTCACACTCATCATCACAAAAAAATGATTTTCCTTTAGAAGTCTGCTAAATATTACATTTAACAGTGTTATTCAATTATTAGTATTGGTGGTAGAGCATTGTGTTAGCAGAGCAAAAGGTTGTGGGTTCGAGTCCCAGGGAACACATGTTAGGTAAAAAATGTTATCCTGACTGCACTGTAATTCACTTTGGATAAAAGCGTCTGCTAAATGCATACATTTAATTTAATGTATTATGTACAATTAAATATCTAACAATAAACAATACATGCTTTACAACCAAACGTCAACCAAGTGTAAAAAATGACCTTGACCTTAAACTATGAAAACATTAACAGTTCCCTTTCAGTCGGTCACTCTCGACGCCACGTCGGATGACCGACGAATATGGGATATCGCTTCGATAGACCAATCTACTTCGAGTGTAAACTAAACGAGCCAATGCACATTGGCATGCAATTATTGCATCCAGCTGCCGCTGATCACTGCGTGAGTATAAGAGGGCAGCAGGTGCAATGCATACCAGCTTTTCGCTTCGGAGCCGAGCGTTAGTATCGCTCTGCTCAACTGTGTCTGCTGTGAACTACGGGTTCAGCACGCTCTCGGAAGCTTCGTGTGTTGGCGAGACGGCGCTTCAGCGGCGGTCGTTCCTGTGTCGAGTGGATTTGCACACTTCAGGTTGCACTACCCCTGTCGTGTTGCAAGCGGCCATCTCCCCTGTGCGCCTCAGCACTGAAAGAGCATTTCCTAAAAGAGCAAATTCTCTCTAAAAGAGCTTCACGGGTGCGTCTTTGTAAAGACGACGGATCGTCCTTATAAGGATGCCGTTTCACCCGTGCGTTTCTGGGTGCGGTCGTTACCTGGCACCGGGTGATGGTCACGATCGCTGCCTCACGTGTCTGGGCGTCGAGCACGCTGAGGTGGCTTTCGTGGATGAGTAATGTTCTCACTGCGGGAATATGACCATCTCGGAGCTGCAAACCAGGCTCCGCTACCTTCAGGGGGGCGGAGTCCCGTTGCCGCGGCCGCGATCTGGGGCTCGTTCTGGCGGCCGACAGACGAGAACCACTTCCGGCAGTAGCGCGAGTGGTTTGAGGATCACAGTGGTGGCAAACCCCGCAGGGAACCAACCCTCTGGGGACCATCACTCCTCTAGCACCTCCGATCCAGTGGAGCAACCCACGGAACGCGCTGGGCCCTCTTCAAGGAGCGTACCAGTGGTATCCAGTGGGACTCCCCCCGACCAGATGTCGATCTCAGCATCGGAGGGAGAGCTGTCGGATCACGGTTCGGTTGCGCTACCGTCCTCTGGGATGGTGACAAAGCCTGATTCGGATCCCGAAGTGGCAGCTATGCTTTCCCGGGCCGCCGAGAGGGTAGGGCTCGAGTGGAATCCCCCACCGCGTCCCGAGCCCTCACGGCTGGATGATTGGTTTCTCGGGGTGGTGCGCGCTGGTTCTCAGCGCCCCACCCCAGTGCCTTTCTTTCCGGAAGTGCATGACGAGCTCACCAAGTCGTGGATGGCACCTTTTACTGCCAGAAACCAGCCGGTGGGCTCCTCCTCCCTCACCACCCTCGAGGGCGGTGCAGCGAAGGGGTATTCAGGAATCCCGTCGGTGGAGCGGGCGGTAGCGATGCAATTGTGTCCTAAGTCCGCCGCCTCCTGGCGTGGAGACCTGGTGCTCCCTTCCCGGGCCTGTAGGCACTCGTCTGGTCTGACCGGCAGTGCCTATGTGGCTTGCGGGGAAGCTGCTTCCGCCTTACACGCTATGGCGTTACAACAAAGGCCCTACTCACGCACCCTCTGCCAACCCGTGGAACCAGGTGAGCCCTGCACCCCACACTCGCACCACACTCCGGCCTGCTCACAAGCCGCCCGAGTTGGGCCCCTGTGTTCCACCTCGCTGCCCCACTGCGGGTACGGCTGTGGTTCTGCTGGTCCCGCTTGTACGGTTCTTAGGCGCCTGGTCAGCGCTACCCAGCCCGTCTCGCTGGCTTCTGCGAACCATCAGCCTCGGCTATGCGATTCAGATCGCCCGGCTTCCCCCCAAGCTCTGCGGTGTCCGCTTCACTACAGTGGAAGCGTCCGATGCCCCTGTCTTGCGGAAAGAGATCGCAGTCCTACTGGCGAAGGCCGCGATAGAGCCGGTCCCTCCAGCCGATATGAGGAAGGGGCTTTACAGCCCGTACCTCATTGTACCCAAGAAAAGCGGTGGGTTACGACCGGTCTTGGATCTGCGAGTTTTGAATCGGGCCCTCTATCGGCTACAGTTCAAAATGTTGACACAGAAACGCATTTTCAGGTGCGTCCGTCCCCAAGATTGGTTTGCAGCGATCGACCTGAAGGACGTGTACTTTCATGTGTCCATACTTCCGCGCCACAGACCTTTTCTGCGGCTTGCGTTCGAAGGACTAGCATATCAGTACAAGGTCCTGCCCTTCCGGCTGTCCCAGTCTCCCTGTGTCTTCACGGAAGTCACGGAGGCAGCTCTCGTTCCTCTCAGAGAGCAGAGTGTTCGCATTCTCAATTGGCTGATACTAGCACAGTCTCGAGATCAGTTGTGCGAGCACAGGGATGTGGTGCTCCGGCACCTGAGCCTGTTGGGCCTTCAGGTCAGCTGGGAAAAGAGCAAACTCTCACCATTGCAGAGGATCTCTTTTCTCGGTATGGAGTTGGATTCGGTCGAACAGACAGCACGCCTCACAGAGGAACGTGCGCGGTCGGTGCTAGCCTGCTTGAATACGTCCAAGAGCAGGACGGCGGTCCCACTGAAACTCTTTCAGAGGCTCCTGGGGCATATGGTGGCCACAGCGGCACTTACACCGCTCGGCCTATCACATATGAGACCGCTCCGGCACTGGCTTTATGGCCGAGTCCCGAGGTGGGCGTGGAAGCGCGGCACTCACCGGGTCCAAGTTACACCGGCCTGTCGCCAAACCCTCACTCTGTGGTCAGATCTGGCATTCCTATGGGCAGGGGTGCCCTTAGAGCAGATCTCCAGGCATGCTGTGGTTTACACGCATGCCTCCACCACCGCCGGGGGGGCCACGTACAACGGGCATGCAGTCTCAGGGGTTTGGACGGGCCCGCAGCTGCAGTGGCACATCAATTGCCTAGAGTTGTTAGCAACGCACCTTGCCTTGAACCGTCTCAAAGGTCTCTTACGAGGCAAGCCTGTGCTGGTCCGATTGGACAACACTGCGACTGTTGCGTACATCAACCACCAAGGTGGTCTGCGCTCTCGTCGCATCTTGCAACTCGCCCGCCACCTCCTCCTTTGGAGTCAGAAGGTTCTGAGGTCACTTCGTGCTGTTCACATTCCAGGCCTGCTCAGTCGTACAGCCGACGAGCTGTCTTGAGCAATGCTCCCGGGAGAATGGCGACTCCATCCCCTGACAGTCCAGCTGATTTGGAGGCGGTTCAGAGCCGCTCAGGTAGACCTGTTTGCTGCTCCAGAGACCTCTCACTGCCAGGCTTTCTACTCCCTGACCGAGGGAACTCTCGGCACGGACGCACTGGCACACAGCTGGCCGCGGGACCTACGCAAGTATGCGTTTCCCCCAGTGAGCCTTCTCGCACAGACGTTGTGCAAAGTCCAGGAGGACGAGGAGCAAGTCTTACTAGTAGCGCCATATTGGCCTACTCGGACCTGGTTCCCCGAACTAGTGCTCCTCTCGACAGCCCCTCCTTGGCTGGTTCCTCTGAGGAGGGATTTACTGACTCAGAGACGGGGCACCATTTGGCACCCGCGTCCAGACCTTTGGAAACTCCATGTTTGGTCCCTGGACGGGACGCGGAGGTTCTAGGTGACCTACCCCAAGAGGTAGTTAACACCATCACTTCGGCAAGAGCACCGTCTACGAGACACGCCTATGCCTTGAAGTGGAACCTGTTCGTTGAGTGGTGTTCTTCTCGCCGAGAAGACCCCCGAAGATGCCCGATTGCGGCCGTGCTATCCTTTTTGCAGCAAGGGTTGGAGCGAAGGCTGTCTCCCTCCACCCTCAAAGTCCAGGTTGCCGCTATTGCTGCGTACCATGACCCTGTGAATGGGAAGTCTTTGGGTAAGCATGACCTCATCATCAGGTTCCTTAGAGGGGCCAGGAGGTTAAATCCATCCCGGCCCCCCTGTATACCCTCTTGGGACCTGTCTCTAGTGCTTAAATCACTACAGCAGGGCCCATTCGAGCCTTTGCATTCAGTTGAGCTAAAGTTTCTTTCATTGAAAACTGTGCTCCTGCTTGCACTGGCCTCCATCAAGAGGGTAGGGGACCTGCATGCATTTTCGGTCAACGATTCGTGCCTAGAGTTCGGGCCGGCTGACTCCCAGGTAATCCTGAGGCCCCGGCCTGGCTACGTGCCCAAGGTTCCCACTACACCCTTCAAAGACCAAGTGGTGAACCTGCAAGCGCTGCCCCTGGAGGAGGCAGACCCAGCCCTGGCTTTGCTTTGTCCTGTTCGAGCATTAAGGTGCTACGTGGACCGGACGCAAAGCTTCAGGACCTCAGACCAGCTCTTTGTCTGTTACGGAGGCCGGCAGAAGGGGAATGCCGTCTCTAAGCAGAGGATGGCCCACTGGATTGTGGATGCCATAACCCTGGCTTATCAGGCTCAGGATGTGCCCTGCCCGTTCAGGCTTCGAGCTCACTCAACTAGAAGTGTTGCATCCTCCTGGGCGCTGGCTCGTGGCGCCTCGCTGACAGATATTTGTAGAGCTGCGGGCTGGGCGACCCCTAACACGTTCGCTAGGTTCTATAGCCTTCGTGTAGAGCCGGTATCCTCCTGTGTTCTCACCTCAAACGGGTAGTGGCACTGAGAGGCCCCGGTTAGTGTCGGCTTGCTAAAACTGCTCCAGAGTGTCCGAACTGTAGACCCTGTTGAGTTCCTCCATCACCCTAGGCAGCTGGACGCGGCGGAACGTCCGGCGCCAGGCCTTCATGATGAATCCGTGAGAACCATGGAAGGCTGGGCTCCATATTGAGACCTAAGCGGTACTCGTATGTGTATAGTCCACGGTATAGCCTTAGAGCCCGTGTTTCCCCGGCAGACTTCTGCCTTCCTAAGAGGGTTTTAATCACCTCAAATTTCTCCGTATACTCCTAAACGGATGCTATATGTGTATTTGCCTCCGAGACCTCCTTCGGGAAGGATGGGGCTTCCGCAGCGTCCCGGCTCCAAGCGGACCGGGTACGTTTTCCCAGTGTTATCCAATCTCACCCAGTGAGGTAGTGCTTTGACAATGGTGAGTGGAGCTACTTGTTCTGAGCCCCGGCCTACACCTAATAGGGGCGCAGGCGGCTCGCACAGGGCACTGGAAGGGGCAGCACCCATGGCGCTTTGATAGGGATCCCATATTCATCGGTCATCCGACGTGGCGTCGAGAGTGACCGACTGAAAGGGAACGTCTCGGTTACGTATGGTAACCCTCGTTCCCTGAAGGAGGGAACGGAGACGCCACGTCCCGTCGCCATGGTTGCTGTACCGCCGCTGAGCTGCCGGGTTCCCGGCTCGGCTCCTCAGCGAAAAACTGGTATGCATTGCACCTGCTGCCTTCTTATACTCACGCAGTGATCAGCGGCAGCTGGATGCAATAATTGCATGCCAATGTGCATTGGCTCGTTTAGTTTACACTCGAAGTAGATTGGTCTATCGAAGCGATATCCCATATTCGTCGGTCATCCGACGTGGCGTCTCCGTTCCCTCCTTCAGGGAACGAGGGTTACCATACGTAACCGAGACGTTTCTCACAAAGAAAAAAAATCATTATAACTCATTAATCATAGTAGCTTCAGTAGAAGCTTCAGCATCTATTTAATTCATTCATTCACTCATTTGTTAATGTATTAATTAATAATAACCATAGAAAGTGAGACACTTTGGTGGAGTTTATGATGCAAGCATCTGGTAATGGTTAAACTGAAATGAGTAAGCTAAGGCTTCAGTGTCAGTAAGCTGTTTATTTCGAGTAGTGATCCCATGTTGATGCTGGGCTGGTATCGGAGGGGAACTGCTCCACGGCAGCCTCATGGAGAGATCTGATAGAGGAAGTGGACACAGCAGAAACCACTCAGCTGTTAGTGAACCCACAACACACTTGTCACCAGTCTGTAACCTGTGCTGACAGCGGATCGGTGCACATGTGCAGCATTTTACAGCTGCTGAGCTGAAACACACGTCAGTAGAAAGATGATGTCCCTCTTATAGTGAGCCCTGGTGAGTCTGTGAGTAAGAATACATTGTTTACGAACTGAATCTAATGTTTTCAGAAACTAAACTGCACGTTAATTGCCATTAAATGAAGGAGGGACCTGAGCCTCTACAGCCCAAAATATCATAGAGACTCGGTGGTGCTCCAGTAAGCAACTACTGTACATAATGCAATTGCAAAGCACCCACACCACAAAATCCTGGCAGCGATTTTGGTACAGGCAAACAAAAAAATCTAAGAGATTTAAATACCAAGACCTATCCAGATAATTGTGCATCGTGCCCTTTTTAAATCACGTTCTGCTGTGGATGGAGACATCTGTCCATGCAGGCAGTAGACATCAAGTCAGCTCATTAGACAGTATGTTGAGACGGAGCCACTGCTCTGAGCTGGTTTATTTCTGCTAAACTGGACACTGCTGGTGTTATGATGTCCACTGAGAGGCTGTTTAGGGGTTAAGAGGCTCAATCAAGGGCACAGCAGATGCACTTTTCAGCAGGAATGGTTAATATTTCATTACTCCAATGGGCCATGGTGCCATTATTGGGGAATAAAGACCGCACCGAAGCACCTGCTGCACCGCTGCTTCATCTGTGAAACCTGTGACTGATGGATCAACACGTACGCTTGTAATGCTAATGCATTTTACACCATTATATTGCTGTTTTTATTATATTTTTGTTATAGCCTTCACATATGCTGGTTGCATTTACAATAAATCTTATAAATAGATTTTAATGACTATTTCTAAGCATTTTATGATGGAATCGGCTGCAGATATTTACAAACTTCTTTGTATGTTTTTATGCTTTCATGGTGATGTTTCACCTACAAATGTTTGGATTCATATTCTGATTTCTATGAAAACAAATACTCCTGAGATCAGGCTGTCCGAAAACCAAGATAGTCCACTTGTATCCCCGTTCTCAGGCAGTGCTGCAGTGTTCACGATCAATGAAATAAATCACTCAAGACCTGAGAAGAATGTCGATTACAAACACTGTGGATTTCATGAAGTGCTTAAAGTATCTAGTAACAGAGCTCATTGGAGATCACACCCTTAGCTTTTGCAACATGCTGAAAACAATCATTGTTTATTAATATGTATTTGTGCATGCATGTGAGCCACTGTTATACACCTCATGATATCCTATGGGTGATTAGAGCTGGTTGTCTGCCGGCTGCTTGGGCGAGAGATTAGGTATGTTTGCAAACCTCAGGGACGTCAGTAAATCCACCTGCGGTTCATAGTCTAAACAGAAGCTGCTAGAAACAGGGTTTATTCTGGATTCTGAAGGCCAGTGGCACTACAACAACCATTTAAATCCAAAAGCTGATCCGATTATCGGATGTTTCTTCCAAACACCACACATTTCTTCTGAGGTCTCCCACAGGTGTGAGATTATCCACATGGGAACTGGGAACTAAACTGCTTTGGGTTTGGAACTGGTTTTAGGCTCTGTGAAATGCTGATTATCATGTGAGGGGAATGTTTTAACTCAAAATGTAAAATAAAACAAAATAAATACATAAAGAAAGAACATTTTGCATAAAGAAAATGAAGCCTATTTTAGAATCTTTAGAGTTCATTTGTTTGTTTTGGATTGTATGCGTCCTAATTAAGAACATTTGCAACTAAATTATAATTACTGTAATGCAAAAAAACCTCACTGAAAACTCGTATTATTGTAATAAAGAAATGTTATGCTATTATTCGTTTATTCTATCCTGATATTTTATTATTTATTAAAATTAGCATAAAAAGTCAAGTAAATACTGTAACAATGTCACATTTTATTATTTAACAACTATTAACATTCATCAAGAGCACATTAAATTGATAAAATAGACAGTAAAGATATTTATAATATATATATATATATATATATATATATATATATATATATATATATATATATATATATATATATATATATTTATTTATTTATAAAAGCTGTTCTATTGAACTTTCTATTCATCAAATAATAAAAATGTGAAGCAGCAGAACTATTTTCAACATTGATATGAATAATAAATGTTTCTAGAGCATCAAATCAGTACATCAGAATGATTTCTGAAGGATCATGTGACACTGAACTGTACAGGAACTGTAATTTTAAATGTGTTCAATTAGAAAACGGTTATTTTTTTAAATGTAATTAATGATGTAAGACTTAAAAAAAAAAAAAAAAAAACATTTTAAAAATATTACTGACCCAAACTTTTGAAGGGTAGTTCATCCAAAACTTGAATTTAAATCAAATTTGTAAAACAAATAAATAAATAAACAATTAAAATTAAATCAAATGTGTGAACTGGATCAACAGACTGATGGTAAAGAACCAACATTTGTTCTAATATTTAAATGTGTAAATAATGTTGGTCTTCTCATTTATAGATCAGTGCTTCCATTCATGGTCCTTTGTTGGAAAATATAATTTTCTCTTTTGATTTTAGAGTGAAATATGACTGATATTTCTTAGGATTCTGTGAAGATCCTTATGACTATCATGAGCCCCTGTGTGTGCAGCTATGAAACCCACACGTCCAGCTGAGCTTTCAAGAAGCAGAGTTTCAAGAAGCTCTCATCGGATGGAAAGGAGAAATGACACAGAACTAAAAATAAGCTCAGACACCAGGTCATCTACTCTTAACTAAATGTATACCTAAAAGCACAACGCGAAACACTTTACAGGGAGATGTGCTACTAGTGAAAAGGATGTGATAATGTACAGTCACAGAAAAAAACACTGTCACTTCCACTGACGTGCTGTTGCTTCAGGGGCAACCCAGCACAGAAACAATGAGCGCTACAGTACCTTCCCTAATTTAGTGTTTAAAATTAGTTGATGTCTGTTTGTGACAGGGCTTCCTGAATGTTCATTCCTGTAGTGGCTTCTCACAGAAAAGATGCTTGCAGCTTATTTCCACATCCAAAGACTCTTTAACCAGTTCCTGTTTACAAGACTGACAAGCTACACGTCAAAGAGACTTTTCCTGAGAGATATGAAGAAAACAAGAACGCTATAAAAACAGGTGAAGGGGAATACAGAAATAATGTATGAATGGGAATTTTTATAGATCCCATTATTGTTCATGTCCAAATTTGAGGCCATAAATGGCTAGTGTACTCCTAAAAGCTAAAAATTTTTAAAATGGCTTTAAATTGACAACCATTCTGTTACATGAAAACAGACATCAACTATTGGTGACATCAGGTTGCACTCACAGTATATCCAAATACCTGTACTTTAATAAAAGCGTCTGCCAAATGGGTCAATGTAAATGTATGTCTCATTAGGTTTGTGCAGTGCTATTGGTGCAGCTGCTAATTTTCCAGTCAATGATTTTGGGAATTTGTAACATACTTTAAAAATCATAACAGCATAACAGATTTCATATGCTTTTAGAAAGCATCGCCCCTTTTTTGGAGCACCAACACCATGGCATTCAAATGAAATATTCCTCCAGCAGCCTGACCTTATTTTACTTTCAGGTAAGACTTTGAATATGAATGAGCTAGTGTCCTGCAAACATGTGTGCCCCGTCTGCTCCCCAAGTTACCTCAAAGTTCTGAAGCTAATCAACAAAAAGCGTAGATCCCCTTTTGAAAATAACAGCATATGCTGGTTAGGTATGTTTTGACGCTAGGATGCTGGTTTATGCTGGTCATGTGCTGGCAAAAGACCAGCATAAACCAGCAAAGGACCAGCATAAACCAGCAAAGGACCAGCATAAACCAGCAAAATACCAGCATAAACCAGCAAAGGACCAGCATAAACCAGCAAAGGACCAGCATAAACCAGCAAAGGACCAGCAAAAGACCAGCAAAAGATCAGCATAAACCAGCAAAAGATCAGCATAAACCAGCAAAGAACCAGCATAAACCAGCAAAAGACCAGCATAAACCAGCAAAGGACCAGCATAAACCAGCAAAAGACCAGCATAAACCAGCAAAGGACCAGCATAAACCAGCAAAAGACCAGCATAAACCAGCAAAGGACCAGCATAAACCAGCAAAGGACCAGCATAAACCAGCAAAGGACCAGCAAAAGACCAGCAAAAGATCAGCATAAACCAGCAAAAGATCAGCATAAACCAGCAAAAGACCAGCATAAACCAGCAAAGGACCAGCATAAACCAGCAAAGGACCAGCATAAACCAGCAAAGGACCAGCATAAACCAGCAAAGGACCAGCAAAAGACCAGCAAAAGATCAGCATAAACCAGCAAAAGATCAGCATAAACCAGCAAAAGACCAGCATAAACCAGCAAAGGACCAGCATAAACCAGCAAAAGACCAGCATAAACCAGCAAAGGACCAGCATAAACCAGCAAAGGACCAGCATAAACCAGCAAAGGACCAGCAAAAGACCAGCAAAAGATCAGCATAAACCAGCAAAAGATCAGCATAAACCAGCAAAGAACCAGCATAAACCAGCAAAAGACCAGCATAAACCAGCAAAAGACCAGCATAAACCAGCAAAGGACCAGCAAAAGACCAGCATAACCCAGCAAAATACCAGCATAAACCAGCAAAGGACCAGCATAACCCAGCAAAATACCAGCATAAACCAGCAAAGGACCAGCTTAAACCAGCAAAGGACCAACATAAACCAGCAAAGGACCAACATAAACCAGCAAAGGACCAGCATAAACATAAATCGTAACCGTGCAAAAACATACCTAAACAGCATATACTGTATTTTCAGCATGGTTAAATAGAAAAAGGTAAAGAAACTATATAGACTGTACGCAGCTACTGTACACTGATCTTAGAAATAACAAGACAAGACAAAGGTTATTATATTAGATTATAAAAAGGAACAGGTCACCCAAAAATAACAACACTAGCTCATTGAAAAAACAGGACTCTACCTAAACTCCAGAAATGCACATATACTGTATCACTGCAGTGAATTTCAAGGGGAAATGAACACAAGAGGCAGTAAAACACCAACAAGTTTAAATCATTTTCACAAAAATGCTTAAAGGGCAGATTATCGATTTTATAAACACATATTTTTGGTGGTTCCTTACACAAAATATTTTATGACCTCAAAACCCCTTTATAGTGCATAATTTGTAAATGAATATGTTGACGTTTGCATCAGATAATCAGTTCCATAGCTATGGGTTTTCTGACATAGTAAACTTGCTCAGTAGCGCACCTGGTACAGCACTGTACACTTGAGGTGCGAAGTACTGGAGCGCGAGCCCTGTTAAACATAGGTCACGATAAAAAGAGCTCAAACGCTTAAATACCATGGTTGCTTCAGCAAATGCCTTTTCATCTCATGTTTACTTTTGTTAACATTATTCATTGAGTTTAGAGTAGGTCTCGGTTTAGGTAGTACGAAATTTTAAATTGCTAAAGAGATTTAACCTTTTAGCATTCTGCAATACATACAACAACCGATATATTAAAAACTTACCAGATTCATGTTCATCTGTTGAAACTTAACACGATTTTAGGGCCACTTTACTAGACATTTCACTTTGAAAGTGTCACAAGACGTGCAAGAAGCAACATAATATCATTTTGCACAAATGTCATCACAGGCATGCATTTCTATTTTGGGTTTGAAAAAGAACAATTCTATCATAAAAATGACTAAGCTAGCTTCTAGCATTATTGTGTTCCTGAACAGAATTTAAAAAAAGACTTAACAATTACTACAGTTTAATTGTAATTTTATATAACTTAACACTGTAGCTTAGCACAAGTAGTAACCCATACAAATCTGCTTAGGCAATATATGCAATATTTACTTAATTATATTTGAAAATCTCATGCAATTTCTTGTATCCTCATCAGAGAGGTATTTCACAAACCACTATGTCTGTGTGTTCAGAAACAGATAACTACAGAAGAACTAGCCACACTGGTAATAAACCCTATGAACTGCCTTGTAATGTAAAGATGCTTCAACAGGACATAGTGACCATATTAAATTAATAAATTAATATTTTCTTGTCAATGCTGAAATGAACGGTCAAATACAGGTCCCACCTTTCTATTTCCCTCATAGAAAAATAAATAAATAACTAAAAATAAAAACATTATAGCCTATCCCATCGTCATTTTGCTGAATACTGCATATGAGCTTACACAAACCCTATTCAATCAGAAGAAGGGAAAAATAAAAAAGAGAAAAAAAGCCTGAACATCGTCCCTTTAATCTGTCGTCTTTCACGTGCTCCGGTGCAGCCTGTTGTCAAAGACGAATAACAGACGAAAAACGAGAAATAAAAGAGATTTATTTGATTAATGCACGAGCGCGTAAATCTCACCTCTGTCTAAAGGGCGTTTCCGCTCGGTTCACTCTCTCGCTGTCGGATGTGTCCTCGCATCTGCTTCGTTCCCTCATCAGTAGCTTCTGTGATCAGACTCACTCACCACGCCTTCCCCTTACCGGCGACAAAGACACAGACCGGGCCACACACACCCGCTCACACATAGTAATGTGTCTGTGTGTGTGTGGATCTCTTACACACGCCCTCCGCTCACTGACAACACACACACAGCTCGCTATGACAGATCCTCAGACTAATGCTGTCCGGAAATAGAGTGGATTTCTTATTCGCGATGTTTGACCAGGCGATAATAATATAGAACCCGTGATAATTAACTCAATGAATCGTTTGAATCTGATTCGTTCGATGCATGTTCTAAGGAGCGGTCACGTGTATCGATGCTCGGAGAAATTTTGCGGCCGAACATCTAGTCCGAATTTGCGCATTTTTGAGTTTGGCGTGAGAGCACACGGACATTTCTCTCATGTCCACAGCTGGTCAAACAAGTTCTGCGCTGACCATCAGAAATCTGCTTTGGTTTGAAATTGACTCCTGAGCAATGCGCTAGAATGGACAACAGACATTTTAAACACGAAATTGTGCAATTCCAATGAACGCACCTTACGTTGCCACAATGTTATTTAAACATTGCGTATGGAACTTTTCTGAAACGTTTTAGTTGGTTGTTTGTCTGTTTTTTACTAGCCTACTTGTACTTCTTGTTTCAGAGCATTCAGAGAACATTCAAAAGTAAAATGCTGGGTTGTTTCAACCCAAATTTGGTTAAATATGAACTAACCCAAGTGTATGGGTTAAAACAACCTAGCAATTTTTATTATTATTATTATTTTTTTTTGAGTGTAAGCACCTTTCCTTTAATGTTTTAAAATGATAAAATGGAATTTTCCCTTGAAATTAGCATAAAAAAAAAGAAAAAAGAAGAAGGAATGGTTTGAGCATTCCGAGAACATTCAAAATAACATTTGGTAACTTTTAAGGTGTTCTTGTTAAATATTACATGTAATGTCAATTAATTATGCATAATAACCTAACCCTAAATGCAAGTAACCCTAAATCAAACCCTAATCCTTACCCTAACATAGTTATTAGCCTACATGTACTTAAATGTATAATTACATTGCAACAAGGACACCTTAAAATATTTTTTTAGCCTAAATTTTTAACAACCTAAGAACACTGGCAAAATATTCCTGGAATGTATTTTTGTTATGAATGGTTTGTGCTAACTAATCCAGTTAGTCATTTCTATTCAATTAATCATTTAATTAACCATTCTTTGAAATAGAATAACTTTGGATAAGTGCTGATGACTTAGCATAATCATTCAAACACTGTCACATGTTAACATTACAGCAAGCACTGAATAATCATACTGAACTAAACATACTAATCAGCCCGTTTTATTGTACTGTGTGTATTTGCATATTATTAGGCTAGTAATTAATTATACATGAAATGTGTAACATGCACTAATCCATGTAATCCAAACAAACTCATATCACATTTACATCAAAATTAGCAACTTGACAAAAGCTGTGATCTAGAGAGGTAAATTAGAAAATCTTTTCCACTATAATTGAATAAAGCTGCACGCTATGTGAAGATGCATGGCATTATTGAACAATAGTCAAGCAAGGCGCCTTCTCTAAATCTGATGTCTCGGCTCTTTGAGCGACTGTAATTCATAGTCATTACTCTTCATGTACAATACACAACTGCTGAAAGGTTTCCATGTGTAGCCAAACTGAACTGGATAGAGGCTCAGGATTTTGGGTTTGACAAAAATATGCCAGACATCTGAACACAGGGGTTTATTTGTATCTTCTCAGTGCCCATGGGATCCCCCTTCCCTCACTGTTCAGTGTTCAATGTTCATTCCAGTAAGAAGCTAAAATCACACAAGCATACGGAAACCTACTGCATAATCGCAAATAAGCGAAATCATGATGTGAATTGTACAAAAAACATATGATTTTAAGAAAGAAATATATATAATAAAAATGAATTTCTGCACCTTAATATAACTGTCAAAAATGTAAAACATTCGTCTGGCCCCCAAAGATGTTCTTAATGAGGATCTCTAAGTGAAATCTCTGATATTAGAAAGTGAAGTCATCATACACTCAATACAGGACAGAGAAGATGTTGAGGAATCATGCAGAAGATACAGTTCACATTTGAAAGATTCAGTTTTGTTGCTCAGAATATTGATTCTTCTCAGTGCTGGCTAGTAATTTATTAAATATAATCGGGATTGAATGACACGATTCCTAAATGTAAGTATTTATATTCACAATACATTTTAAAATATTCATAATCACAATACAGATACTTTTTAAATTGATTACATGAATACATAATATTCAGACAATATCAGTATTTTTTTCTTTTCTTTTTTATATAAATATATATATATATATATATATATATATATATATATATATATATATATATATATAATTTAAAAAAGAAACATCTAAAGATTCACCTTTTTCGCCAGCACTTAACCAACTAATACTAGGACTTTTCTTGTCTTTCATATATATATATATATATATATATATATATATATATATATATATATATATATATATATATTTTTTTTTTTATATATATATATATATATGAAAGACAAGAAAAGTCCTAGTATTAGTTGGTTAAGTTCTGGCGAAAAAGGTGATTCTTTAGATGTTTCTTGAAAATGAATAAAGACTCAGCAGTACCAATTACTTTAACATTTATTCTTTTAGCTGACGCTTTTATCCAAAGCAACTTACAATTGCTTAATATGTCTGAGGTCGCAGGCCTCTGGAGCAACTGGAGGTTAAGTGTCTTGCTCAGGGACACATTGGTGTCAATCAGTGGATTCGAACCCAGGTCTCTCCGACCAATGGCATGCGTCTTATCCACTGTGCCAGTGGTCGTGGTAAGCATCAGTACCTTGAATTTGATGCGACCGGCTACTGGTAGCCAGTGTAACCTGATGAGGAGAGGAGTAACGTGAGCTTGTTTTGGCTTATTGAAGACTACCCTCATTGCTGCATTCTGGATCAATTGCAGAGGCTTGACAGTGCATGCAGGAAGGCCCGCCAGGAGAACATTACAATAGTCCAGTCTGGAGAGAACAAGAGCTTGGACAAGAAGTTGGGTGGCTTGCTCTGACAGGAAGGGTCTAATCTTCCTGATGTTGTATAAAGCAAATCTGCAGGACCGGGTCATTGTAGCAATGTGGTCTGTGAAGCTTAACTGATGATCCATCATAACTCCTAGGTTTCTGGCTGTCCTCGAAGGAGTAATGGTTGACAAACCCAGCTGGGAAGTTGTGATGAAATGAAGGGTTAGCTGGAATCACCAGGAGTTCTGTCTTCGTAAAGTTAAGCTGAAGGTGATGGTCATTCATCCAGCTAGAAATGTCACTCAGACAGGCTGAAATGTGAGCAGCTACCGTCGGGTCATCTGGTTGGAAAGAGAAGTAGAGTTGGGTATCATCAGCGTAGCAGTGATAAGAAAAGCCATGCTTCTGAATGACAGATCCTAATGACGTCATGTAGATAGAGAAGAGAAGTGGTCCAAGTACTGAGCCTTGAGGAACCCCAGTAGCAAGGTGTTGTGACTTTGAAACATCAACCCCCCAAGACACACTGAAGGATCTGTCAGAGAGGTAGGACTTAACCCACAGGATTGTGGTTCCAGAGATGCCCATCTTTCTGAGGGTGGACAGGAGAATCTGCTGATTAACGGTGTCAAAAGCAGCAGACAGGTCCAGCAAGATGAGTACTGAGGATTTTGAAGCTGCTCTTGCTAGTCGCAAGGCTTCAGTAACCGAGAGCAGAGCAGTCTCAGTGGAGTGGCCACTTTTGAAGCCAGATTGGTTGCTGTCCAGGAGGTTGTTCTGTACAAGGAAAATAGAAAGCTGGTTGAGAACAGCTGTCTCAAGTGTCTTTGCAATGAATGGAAGAAGGGATACCGGTCTGTAGTTTTCAAGAAGCGCTGGATTTAGAGATGGTTTCTTGAGCAGTGGGCTTACCCGAGCCTGCTTGAATGCTGATGGAAATGTTCCAGAGTGAAGAGAGGAGTTGATAACGTGAGTAAGCGAAGGTATGACTGAAAAAGAGATCGCTTGAAGGAAGTGTGTGGGGATCGGATCAAGTAGTAGGATGATTGGACAGGAGAAGTTTGGAGACGTCCATCTCTGAGAGTGGGGAGAAGGAGGATAAAGAGTGTGCGTCCGTCATTGTGAAGTTGTCCTCAGTCTGCGGTGGGGAGAATTGATCACTGATGGATCACGTCTTAATTGTGAAAAAAGCTGCAAAGTCATCCGCTATAAGAGTCGATGGAGGAGGTGGTGGAGGCAGATTAAGAAGAGAAGAGAAAGTCTTGAAGTGTGTCCGAGCATCACAGCAGCTGTTAATTTTGTTGTGGTAGTAGGATATTTAAGCAGTGAAGACATTTGCAGAGAAGGAAGAGAGGAGAGACTGATACACACTGAGGTCCGTAGAGTTTCTTGATTTCTGCCATTTCCTCTCTGCAGCCCTGAGTTTAGAGCGATGTTCACGGAGAACCTCGGACAGCCAGGGGGCAGATGGGGCGGTTCATGCTGGTCTAGACAACAGTGGGCAAAAGTTGTCCAAGCAAGAGGTTAGAGTGGAGCAAAGAGTGTCCGTAGCGCTGTTTGTGTCCAGAGCTGAAAACTGAGAGAGTGCAGGAAGCGAGGATGAAACCACAGAAGATAGGCGAGATGGAGAGAGTGAGCGTAGGTTCCGTCGAAAGGTGACCTGCGTTGGAGTGTGTGCCGCTTCAGGAGTAAGTGCTAGGTTAGCAGTAATGGTGAAGTGGTGAGAGGTGTGCAGTGGAGCAACTGAAGAGGTGTCCACAGAGCAACAGCGTGCGTAGATGAGGTCCAGTTGGTTGCCTGATTTGTGAGTCGCTGTAGTAGAGTCGATTTCGCTTGAGATCAAATGAGGCGAGCAGAGTTTTGAAGTCAGCAGCCTGGGGTTTATCTAAGTGGATGTTGAAGTCACCAAGCAGTACCAGAGGAGTACCATCTTCAGGAAAGTTTGATAGCAGCACATCCAACTCCTCCAAGAAGTTTCCCAGTTGACCTGGGAGACGATAAATGACCACAAAGTGGATTTTAACAGGGTGGGTTACAGAAATGGCATGTGATTCAAATTAACCGTTACCTGCAGGTGATGGCTGAAAATCTAATTTCCATTCTTTTGATATAAGGAGACCCGTGCCTCCACCCCTCCTAGTGGTATGAGGAGTGTGGGAACAAGTGAAATTAGTGGAGAGGGCTGCGGGGGTGGCAGTTTTTACAAGTTATGTGCATGCTACAGTAAATACGTACAAGGCGTGCATGAATTTAAAATAAATAAATGTATTAATTAATTCTGATTCAGGTACTATAATGAGACTAAGACCAGAAATATGTAGAATATACTATCATGCCCAAAAATATGGACACCCTTGGTAAATATGATCAAAGAAGGCTGTGAAAATTAAACTGCATTGTTAATCCTTTTGATCTTTTATTAAAAAAAAATCACAAAAATGTAAACTTTCATTGGATAATAAGAATTTAAAATGGGGGGAAATATCATTATGAAATAAATGTTTTTCTCTAATACACATTGGCCACATTTAACGGCACCCTTTTATTCTATGCTTTTTGATACCTCAGTTTGCCAGTTTAACAGCTTTTCTTCTATAATGCCTGATGAGGTTAGAGAACACCTGACAAGAGATCAGACACCATTCCTTCATCCAGAATCACTCCAGATCCTAGATTCCCAGCTTCTTCTCTTCAGTTCACCACATTCATTTTCTGTAGGGTTCAGGGACTAGAATGACTTTAGCAGAAGCTTGGTTTTGAGCTCAGTGACCCATTTCTGTTGTTTTTGAGGTTTGTGTTTGGATTATTGTACGGTTGGAAGATCCAAACATTGCACATTATAAGATCTCTAACAGAGTCAGTCGCTTTTTTTATTTTATTTAAAAAAATAATAATTATCTGTTCAAAGTAAGTCAAAGATGCCATGTGTCTAAACAAGACGCCCAGGACCTCCAGCTGAAATATAGGCCCACAACATAAAAAATACAGCAGTATTTTTAATTGGACACATGGGGTACTTTTTATCCCTGTGTTCACCAAACCCATCTTGAGTGTTTGCTGCAAAAAAAGCACATTTTTTAGTTTCATCTGACCATAGAAGCCAGTCCCATTTAAAGTCGTGTCTGATAACTGAATATGCTTTAGTTTGTTTTGATGAGCTAGGATATTTTTTCTTGTAACCCTCCTAAACAACATGTGGTGATGTAGGTCCTGTCTGACAATTTTTTTCAAGGTTTTCTGAACCCGAGACTCAACTATTTTCTGCAATTCTCCAGCTGTGATCCTTGAAGAGTCTTTGGCCACTCAAACTCTCCTTCTCACCATGCATTAGGCCGATATAGACACACGTCCTCTTCCAGGCAGATTCGTAACATTTTATGTTGATAGGGAAATTCTTAATTATTGCCCTGAAGGTGGAAATGGGAATTTTCACTGCTCCAACACTTTTCTTAAAGAGATTTCACAAATTTTTGAAGCTCAATTATCTTTTGCTGCACATCAGAAATATATTCTTTGGTTTTTCTCATTGTGATGGGTGATTAAGGGAATTTGGGCTTTGTTTTCCCTCCTCTTTATATCTCTGTGAAACAGGAATCAATGGCTGGATGATTTCATGTTCATACTGTAATCACCCTGTAATACTCAGAATTGTGAATATGAATGGGAATATACTTCAGAGTTATTTTACTCATAAGAATTTCTAGGGGTGTCCTTAATTTGTGGCCAATGTGTATTAGAGGAAAAACATTTATTTCATAATGCTATTTCCCCCCATTTTAAATTCTTATTATCCAGTGAAAGGTTAGATTTTTGTGAATTTTTTAAATAAAAGATGAAAAGGACTAACAATGCAGATTCATTTTTCACAGCCGCCTTTGATCATATTTACCAAGAGTGTCCATCATGCACTTCAGTGGTTTGTCTGAAATTAACTTCCTGTACCAACTAAAATAGTGTTTGTAAACAAACTTTAAATTGTACATTTTAAATTTAAACTTAAATATCATGCATTTTCGAATCGTATTATTTCAAATTATTTTGACAGAAGAATAACTGAAACCCATTATATTAGTGGTTAGACCCCAAGTCAAAGTAGGTAATAATGTTATTTCATTGATTTGAATATACTGCCATCGCGTGGACATTGAACTGTACTGTGTACAAAATTACATAGAGTAAAATTATACAGCAACTCCATAAAAACACACACACACACACACACACACACACACACACACACACACACAGACAAAAAAACCCCATAAAACATAAATAAGAAATTAATAGATAAAAAATACAACGAATTTCCGCGGTGAATTTTATATATATATATATATATATATATATATATATATATATATATATATATATATATATATATATATATATATATATATATATTATTATTATTATTTTTTTTTTTTTATGTTCATGATAACTGAACAAATGTTACTGTTCACTGTACAGTTTTGCCGTGAGAGTAACGCCTCCTTTTAAAAAGTCGCTGACAAAGCTGTCGTCATGCCTGGGATTTGTAGTTCCAGGCTTCACTTGGCCGCTTTCGCTGCAGTCGAACAGCCCTCCTAACGGACTACAAAACGAAACCAGCGCACTACTGGAGCGCGCGGAGGACTGACAGCTTGACATCAGACACACCGTGGGTCTGAAAGTACGGCTCTGAACTGACTTATAATTTTCCACCTGTGTGCACTGCTCACAAAAATTGACAGCTTTACAAATGAATTCGGAATCGGGGATCGTGGCCGACTTTGAAGTCGGAGAGGAATTTCACGAGGAGCCTAAAACGTATTACGAGCTGAAGAGCCAGCCGCTGAAAAACAGGTCAGTGAATGGAGCGTCTGACAGCTCTCAAATGCATTTGCTCTACTGCATACTTTTAAAATTGCGGTATGCACAGAAAAGACTCGTCTAATGCTTTATTGGTTATTGTGCTGGTGGGGTGTTTGAGTGCTCTGTTCATGCACGCGCACTGGTGACAGCCTCGCTTATTATAACAGAAGCGCAAAAGTTGCGTGCAGCGCATATGGGTGTTACAGTAGACAACGCCTTAGGATACAATACCATCATCAAATATTTACTCGTGTACAGTAGCCTGTGTCTGTATAAAGACCTCACTCGTGAAACACTTTTAAAAGTGTGTTGAACTTTGGCGACACTTTCTAATGGCTATCATAAACATTATATAAAGCTGATCTGTAGGCCAAGTCCTTAGTTATTGGATAGCACTTTCTATCCCGGTGAATATTTTATAGTGGGATTATTGTATTTTGTATCAAAACATATTGAGCATCTCCACTATTGTTGTCTAGTCAGTCCATTAAACACATACAGTAACGTTTGTGACAGCAGCAGTGCATGTTTTGCAGCAAAACTGAAATAGTAAGAGTGAAAACAGCAAATATTTAAAAGGCAATAAGCATGAATAATAAATAAATAAAAGTATGTGTGTTAGTTTTAGCTAACATATAATGTAAAACATTGTAGTTTATTTATTATTATCAATTTTAACAACACCTGACATCTACAACTTGTCATATATTTTGGTTAAATCTACTTTTATTATATGTCATCATAAATTAGTCTAATTTAATAGGGTTTTTAACTGTGTGTTTGAAACGCAAAGCTAAAACCACTGTTAGAGAAATTAAATATTTGTGCATTCATACTTTTGACACAAAATCTTAGTTTGGAAATTATATATATATATATATATATATATATATATATATATATATATATATATATATATATATATATATTATATGACTCTTGGTAATTATTATTATGGGCAGGTATAGGTGAAAGTTTTGTATTGTATTAACTAGTTTTTTAAACCTTTAGTTTTAATTTTATTACATTTTATTTTATTTCAAGCTGTACCGGCATTAATAATGCCACTGAAATGATTAATCAGATGATTTTATAGTCACAAGTGAGGCAAAGACATGAGAGTTTTAGAAGACAACGGCGAAAGTTTGACCAGATCAGAGACTGCACTAAACTTAATGAGATAAATTGGATTTTTATATGATTTTACATTGTTTTATCATGTTTATGTTCATGCTTGTCACGTGTTTTAGCTGCAAGTTGATGTAACCTTTGAGATCTTTCTGATATGTGTGCATGCAGTCACACTTTTGACAGTTTCTGAAGCTTTGCTTTCTGAAGTTTGATGAAGTTGTTTTCCTGAAATGTTACAATTACATCAAACGAAAGCAAACACTCATTGAGGCATGCAATTGGTACGTGATCTTTATGCCCATCAGCATTTAATGCATTTCCCAGACTGTTTCACCATGACAGCTTCACTGGCAGACAGTGAGATCTTAATTTAGATGAGGCAGACGGCTCTGGCCGACATGAGGTGAAAATTAGCATCATAAATTTAGAAGCGCAGGATAATACCTCAGATGCTGCGAGTGAATTTTGGGGGCTCTTTTGGTTGATGCCAAAATTTTTAGCGTAATAAGGAGGGTGTTGGATCACAGCTGGAAGCAAAATATTGCACTCAAGTTCAGTTTCGGTGATGAAGTTTGGATCTGCATTTTTTTTATAGGGTTCCCACAATCATAGAAAACCATAATCAGGGATTTTTGTGATTTTCAAGCATGGAAAAACTTTGGAAATGTTACTAACTATGAACATTTCTATTCTCACTGACATATTTTTTTAATTTGTTGGTTTGTTTGTTTCTAGTGCGTCTTTTTAAATCAAAAGCCACTGGAAAAGTCTTACTGCAGTGAGCTTACTGATTTACATTTAAAGGTCCCGTTTTACGCGCTTTTTTGAAGCTTTGATTGTGTTTACAATGTGCAATATATAACGTGTTCATGTTTCGCGTGTAAAAAAACACAGTATTTTTCACACAATTCACCTATCTGTTTACTGCTGTTTTCACTGTCATAAAAACGGGCTGATGACTTCCTTGTTCTATGAAGTCCCTCCTTCAGAAATACGTGAAGAGTTCTGATTGGGCCAGCGGTTCCTGTGCTGTGATTCGACAGCAGCTGAGCGCAGGCTGCCCTCCTGGAAACGTGATTGGGCTAGAACGCACGTGCTGGAGATGTATTTATAGTCACAGGAGCATTTTTACTGACAAGATGCGCATGAAAACCGCATTTGTTTTTTTGCACAGCCCTAACATCTAGTTAACAAAGCTAAACAGCGTTTCCCTTTGTGTAATAAGTTACAGAAACTGTTAAACGCACCAACTTAAATAATAAAATACACTTACCGGTTGTGGTCCATAAACAACGCCTTCTCCAGACAAAGAGGGAACTGGTCCATCTTTCAAGAATAATCTTTGTGCGAATCCAGCATTAAACTGATTGAGATTGAGAAAGTTGTCCTCACAAAAAAAAATAACTGCATATAGTTTTACATGTGGATTATAATTTTCGGGAACCGAGTTAAACATAAATTGTAATCATTAATCTCAAAGTACAGCGTTCCTGGGAAGCCCAAACAAAGTTGATTGGACTCAGATGAAAAAAAAAAACAGCGTTTCAACAACATGGCGACAAACACAAACAGCTCTTCCTTCTTCTCCGTCGGAGCGCAACAAGGCCACGCCCCCTGTTTGTGAATTCATGTGGGCGGAGGTTAGTCAAAAAACTGTTTTAGTGACGTTATTACTGCAGGAACTAGAAGGATGTAGTCCAAACGGGTCGTTTTTTGTAGGCGAATTCTGTTAAATCAAATATCTCGCTTGGCATTGAACTTTGAGCTTTAGCATTTTACAGATATTATTTATACTCTAACAACAACATTACACACTAACTAAAGTTTAAAATATGGAATCACGAAGAAGGGGACCTTTAAATAGCTGAGCATTTACTAGAGCATTTCACAAAACCGCTGTGAGAGTTCCTCTGCAGCCCTTCCTCTTCCCCAGCTCCACCTGTATAGATCTGCTACGGGTTATTTTATATTCTACTTCTGCGACAGCAGTATTTCTTCATACTCACGGCACCATATTGCGTTGTATTTGCAGTATTTAGTTCCTGTACTTGCTTTGCAGCAGCAGCAATAACGCTGTCATACTCATTAACATGCTAAAATCATCCGAGAGTTGTCATGATAGAAGGGCAACGCGAGCATCTCATAATTCACCAGTGTTTGCAGCAGCTCAGATCATCTCTATCTGCAGAAAATGCTACTCTACATGACCTTCATCGCCGCATCTGGGTTTTGATCGTTTTAACGTGCGTTTGTGAACGCATCACACTTCCACCATGTGTGTAATGAAAAGCACTTATCAACAAATGAAAAGCTTTAAGGGCTCCCTGCAATTTTCTTTAAAAATAAGTCGCTTGCTGGTCTAACACCTGAAAATGAAGAATTCAAAGGATTTCTCCACCATAAAATGAAATTTTTGTCAATAATCACTTAGCTCCATGTCGTTCCAAACCCGTAAAAACTTTGTTTGTCTTTGGAACACAATTTAAGATATTTTGGATGAAAACCGGGAGGCTTGTGAATGTCACATAGACTGCCCAGTAAATATCAGTGACAAGGTCCAGGAAAGTATGAAAGACATTGTCAGAATAGTCCATCTGCCATCAGTGGTTCATCCGTACACTGCTTGCTCTCAGCTCATATTCTCCAAAATGGCGCTACGGTTAAGTGGAGAGACACAGAGAAGACGAATTGTTGAATAATATAGTATATATATATTTTTTTTTTTCTTGTACAAAAAGTATTCTCGTCGCTTTGTAACATTACGGTTGATCCTTCGCTTTTTATTTGTTGCGAAGACGAACGAAGCTTTCACAGGTTTGGAAAGACATGGAGGTAAGTGATTATGACAACAAATTATTATTTTGGAGTAACCCTTTAAGACACCCGTGAATATTAGTTTTATAAAGTTATAGTTATAATGTAAATTATTTATAATATATTTTGTTTAGTAATAATAATACTTCTATAATTCATTTATTATTATTATTATTATTATTTAGCTTTTATGTCCATATTAATATATAATGACAGCATTTTAGGCCAAATTTTGCAACCCCACAGACAAGCACAGCAAACCTATAGATATTTTTAAAATTGCATTTTAAATCACAATCACGGTTTTTATCAGTAAAAACAAAATAAATAAAAAATAATAAATATTAAAAAAATATTTCCCCCCCAAAATCATGCACAGTAGCAACAGTGTTTTAATGCATTTATTAATTTAAGCTATATATAGCTATTTGTTCACTGTTTTGTTGCTCATTTTTGTTGTAAACAGAATATGTAAAGCTTGAAGTTCTGTAATTCTTTATGCAGCATTATAAAGCATCATCAAGCAGAAAAGTGATTTCATTGGTGCCATAGGTCATTAATTTAGATAGATCAGAAGTTAGTAAGTTGAGTTTTCAGAGGCTGGTGTCTGGATGTCGGAGCGAGCTCTGCGCTCCTGATATTGATCTGGCAGCAGAGAGGAGGCCGAGAGGAGCAGGTGTTTACAGTCCAGTACCTTACTCTGGCCATCAGCGAGGCCAGATTTCCATTCATGAAATTGTTTTGTGATTACAGCGAGGCGGTCAACAGATACTTCTGCTCTTGGGAGGGCAGAGACGGAAGATGATTGTTCTCAGCAGTTTATTAGTTGCAAAATAACAGATAAGGATGTGCAAGCTGGTTTGATTTTTTCACAGCTTTGACGATTACAAGGCCACTGCGGTTGGGCGTTTGACGCAAGAACCGGAACGGTGGAGTGTATTTTTAGGTGGTCATCAGCGCAACTCCTTAGTCAGATTTCAAGAGTTCCTGTTGTTTGTGTTTTTCTCTGACCCTCCCAAAATTCCCCAAAATGATTCAGGCGTAAACCTTCAAACACCCATTCATGTTAACCTCCCTCTGATGTGCACGTTTTATTTGGGACCTAGTTTCCCTGGAAAAAAAAATATGTGTAATTTTATTCACCAAAGATGGACTCATTTGATCAAACGTGACAATTGAGGAATTTAGAATACGATTTTTATTACAAAAATAAATGCTATTATTTTCAACTTCTATTCGTCAAAGAATTTCCATAAAACTATGAAGCAGCATAACGTTTTTCAACATTGATGATCATAATAAATGTTTCTTGAGCAGTAAATCAGTATATTAGGATGATTTCTGAAGATCATGTGACACTGAAGACTGGAGGAATGATGCTGAAAATACAGCTTTGATCACAGCAATAAAAAATTTAAAAAATAAAAATATATTCCGATAGAAAGTTGTTAAATCATAAAAAATATTTCACAATTTTACGTTTTTTTTTTTTTTTTTTTGAGCAAATGAATGCATTTGAGCCTTGGTGAGCAGAACAAACTTTATTTATACTAGATATATAGACTTTTTATTTATAACTTTTAAAAAAAAATCACAACTGCAGACTTTTGAAAGGTCATGTAGCTTTAAAACCTTAGTGAGCATAAATGTCTAAAAACAGACTGAGCAGACTGAGTCACATACATAATATATTCCACAAAATACAGGAAGCAGACTGATAAAGTCTACAGCATACAGTATTTCTAGTAAATATAGTCAGACATCCTTAAAACATGATAAATGTTCTTGCAAAAAAACAAAGTGCAGAAAATGTTCAAACTTTTTTGGGGTTTATGCATAAACCAGAAACCTATTTTGCCACCAGAGAAAGTAAAGCAGACTTCACTGAAGATATAATATTTGTTTCTGAAGATTTTGTGTGTGTGTGTGTGTGTGTGTGTGTGATCTGTAACAGGCACATCATTTATAATCAAGTTGCTTATATATGTTCTGTTAGATAAAAAATATTCTGTTAGATAAAAAAAGTATTATATATTGATGCTCTTACTTTGAAATGTCTATGCTTTTCTATATCTGGCTGCTCATTCAACAACAACAATATTCACTTTACAGCCATCTACAACATATTACATATATATATATACACACACACACACACACACACACACACTCACACATACACACATATATATATATATATATATATATATATATATATATATATATATATATATATATATGAGATATTTAAGACTTTTCATGACTGAACTGAATTGTTTTAGACTTTTTAAGACTTTAAGACTTTTTTTAGACACCTCAGGACTTTTGTGTTTCACACAAATGCACCTAAACACATTATACAGTTCACACACTTTTATGTTTAGTGGCAAATGCAGTGAAACGCTCACACTGTGAGGGTAAGTAAATGATGGCAGAGTTTACATCTTTGGGAGGACTGTCCCTTTAAGAAGTTTGCCTTGAGCAGTTTAGGCCCTGCTTCATTTTATATTCAATATAATAGGAGAAATATTGCAATACTTAAAAACAATCACTTTGCAATCTTATTTTGTGACTACTGTTTAAGTAAACGATTACAAAAATCATGTTGTTTTAAAACTCTCAGTAGCAGAAGCTTACAACAATAGCTGACAAATCAACGAATCATCGCCGAGAGCTGCTGTAAATCAGATACCCGAAATGTTTCCTCCTCATCACCTCATTCTGTGAAGTGTGAGTGTGTCAGTGTTTCCAGCGGAGCTGATAAAGGTTGAGTGTTGAGTGAGTGAGGACACATACAGAGAAGAGCGGCTTGAGTCATGTTAGTGTCATTAGACTCGGAGCATAAATGCAGTGTGAACAGAAGAGCAGTCACTAACCGGAGTAAAGAAGAGCCACGGTAAATGACACGAGCCCAGAGGTAAGACTTCAGTCTGGTCGTTTACTGTCTGAGCGTAACAAAGACCTGTTTGTGTTTATGTATTAGAAATCTTAGTTTCCATTAGAGATGCTGAAGGCAGAACTGTTTGAGGTAACTTGTCGATTGACTCGGTGTGAGCTGTAGTGATTGTGAGGATGAAACTGAGATCTGAAGTCTGTTCCAGCACTGTCCAGTAGCACAGCCGAGTTAGCTGTTGCATGTTTTCTAAGCTTGTGTGTTGTCTAGGCCTCCGTAGAGTCTGAACCGAACAGAGTTCAAGCCCAGCAAACAAGTGAGGAGAGAATGAATAAAACTTAATTATGGAAATGGGAGGCAACAAATTGAATGAAGTGCTCCCCTCCCATCCTGGAGATATTACAACAAAGAGCCCACTATATGTCAGCTGTGACGGCTGACAACAGACTGTAAACATGACCGAAAACAGCCGCTTCCTCTTTAATGTTCCTCCAGTTAGCATACTGCTAACATACCGTGTTATTTCACTATCACTGATGTACTAGTGTCACTTTTGTTAATGCGATTTAATTTTCATATTTTCTGTTTTCATAATGTTTCCATCAATTTTGTTCCAAATTTTGAGTTCCAAAATAAATTTCCCTGTACTTGAAATTCTTCTATTAGACATTTTGAATCTACTTTCAACAATGGGGCTTTGTTGTGTCTACAACTTTAAAGCTGCGGTAGGTAACTTTTGACGCTCTAGCGGTTAATAAACAGAACTGCTTGTGTCTTGTGGAAGAACATCGTAGCCGGAACTACTTCTCTCTGTTTATGTCTATGAAGAATCACAAAGGTACTGGGTTACTCCGCCACGGTACCCCGAAGCAATCTAAAATAGTCCCAATATAAACACTTATTATAGGTGCACCCTAGTGATTCAGGACAAGCTTAAAACACGGTTTGGAAAATGGATTCATGGTGTACTCGCTTATTATATACATTTTTCTACATTTTGAACACAAACAAAGTTACGGACCGCAGCTCTGATTGGTTGTTTCTTACCGGGAGCGGTCCATAACTGCAAATGGCAATAGGACACTGGGAGGAGCCAGAGGAGCTTGATTTTTTCACAGATTATCTGTCTCATATTCTACTGTCAGGACATAATGACAGGTTTAATAAATATGCAAAAAATATATTTTACAAAAGTTACCTACTGCAGCTTTAAGCCATTTCAGAGTAAACCCCTCAGTATGCAGTAAGCAGTGTGCTAGTATTGCATTCTGGATCCAAACTCTTGTTCACATCTTTACACTCTGTGGGTGTGTGTGTGGAGGCCTGTCGAGCTGTGAAAGGAACGTGTGCTCTCTAACATGATTTGTTATAATTAACACAGCACTGTTTGCCAGGCGAGAGCGTGTGTGTGTGTGTGTGTTTGCAGAGAGCTGGCAGCTGCACCTGTAATGACCGGCGTCTCTCTCTGGAGGTGACTGTGAAGGTGAAGCGGGACTGAGAAAGCGCCCTCTAGTGTATGTGTTCTCAAAGAAGACCTCAGAAACATGACAGGACTGCATTACCACTACACTGTCCTGTGTAGAAACAATGCTTTGTTAGCCCTTTGACAATTTCATAATGTAATATAAAGTCAATATAAAGAATAAGTCGCTCTATGTTCTATTTACTAATGAATGTCATGAAAACATGTCAATTTTTGTCCATATTTGACCCCAAAACCAAAATATACACACATTGAATACATTTATGCATTGCATAAAATAAGCTGAGTGTATTCTTTTATATACGTAACATTATATTTCCGGTTATTTTCAAAGGTAATATTTTAAAATTCGCCACAAATCAAAACATTACATATACACATGTAATACAGTAAAAAAAAATGCAATAAAAATCAATGATAATATGCAAAGTAAAAAAATGCAACTGTGAAGTTTATTTTAATGACAGTTCAATTTTATTCATTTTTTATCTATTATTTTCAAAGGTGATTCTCCTGATATTCTCGTATTAAATAAGAAATCAAGTCCTTTAACACACAATACAATAAAATAAATAAAAATGAATGGCAGTAAATATATGAAATAATACATAAAATAGCACACATGAATGTATTCTCGAAATATTAATGCATTACAGTAGAAATTATTTAATATATGTAATGCTTATAAATATTTTCTATAATTATTTGTTATAATTTAGATTTTATTCAAGTCAAAAATAAAACAAATACAACCAAAGTGTATAAATATTTTATCATTTAAAAGACTGTCTTACAGTAATATTAATGAATTACAGTAGAATGATGGATACATGTTTTATCATTTAAATCATATTAATTTAATAAAATATAAGACATCTTAAATATTTTTTGCATTAAAATATATTTTTCCATTATGGCAATGATTATTTAGAGGAAAAATGTACAGGAAAATGCAATGTCCTACTGGTCTGGACATAGTCTTGACCGTTTTCATGAGATGTTCTTTCATGAGGTGTGCTGTGGGCTCGTGTGTGTGTGTGTGTGTGCGTTTCTCCCTGCATGTCCTCTGTGTACGGATTGGCTGCTGGTGCCTCCCGTTTTGACACGCTCCCAGCGCTGCCGGGGCAGCGTGACTCTCAGAGCTGTCCAAGGGCGCACAGTGCACCTTCAGCACACCGAATAAAGATGGAAGCTCTGGGCGTCCGTGTGCAAAGACCCTGCGCTTTTCGCTGCAGCCGCTTGTGAGTACCTGTGGAAAAGTGATGCTGGCTCGTGTCTGTTGAGTTTGAGTATGTTTGGGAGGGACGGCGTGTTTGTTTGGGTGTGTTATTGTCTTTCCACGACTATAAACATCTTAAGGACAGAATCAGTGTGAGGGTCCCTTGATGGTGATTTTATATATATATATCAGCATTAGTTTTGCTTTATCGTTTAGTATTCAGCAGTTGAGAACATAATTTCTTGACTTTCCCTGAATGCAATGTTTCTGCTGCAGTACTTAAATCAATTTTTTTGATGTATTGTTTTCATATGCAATCATAGGACTGGTCTTGAATGAGCAGTATGTAGTGCTCTAAGTACATGGCAGTGCTCTGAGCTGAGGTGAGTGGAGGAGGTCAGCCTCCTTCTGACGGAGCTCTCTGATTGGCTACTGCAGTGTCCGGTCTGGGGGTGTGGCCACAAAGGACTGTGTATTCATTGTTTTTCCTGACAAACACATACACACATCTACTTATGCCACACACACACCAAAATGGAAAATTACCCCGAGCATTGAAACACACACACATTCTTTTTATAATGACAGTAGAAAATGTGCTAAGAGTGGCCATTTGAGCGGCAGAGATTTGCTTGTTATGATAAGAACTGTTGTGTAGAAGTAGAGCTGGCGTTTAGTTTAGAAGCTCTTGGTTAAAGGGACATGAACATTGTGTGGTTTTCATTTCATTCTTTTTCTGGCCGAAAGAGAAAAAAATCACTGCTCCACCATGTTACACCTGCTGTAACATGGTGTTGTACATCTGTACTGGGCAGCGCTGGTGAAATGACACTACCTTCTAGTTCACTGATCTGCTGCCTGCTATGCTGTGCTCAGATGCTGTGATAATAATAGTTGACTATACATTGTTTGTAAAATTAATTAAACTAACAACAACTGTTACATCTGATTCAGTTGCAAAGAACTGAATAAAAATAATATATTGATACTCAATATATTTTCTGTACAATTCTATTGTGTTACTTTCAGTAAAAGAGTGGTTATTTCCTTAGCTTGTATTTTCTAAATTCAGTGTCATTTAAATGGTTGAGTTAAATGAAAAAGTCGTGCTTATTTTACATTATTTAATAAAATAATGAATAATTATTAAAAATATATATTTCTTTAAATAATATTCGGTTATGGCTCAGAATCCATAGATTTCATTATACTGTATCTAAATATTGAAAACTTATCTGTATTAAAAACTAAATCCCTATATAAAGGAAATGGTAAATGATGGTATGAGTAACTTTATATCATGCTATGTTTCCATGGTGCCGCTAAGGAGGCATGGTGACAAATTATGAGATGAGAAGTAAAATTACTTTTTATTTTCTTCTTGTTTGATTTTAAACTTTGAGTTCACTTGCAAAATTTTGTTCTTGGTGTTTAACATATTTGCCTTGCAACACATTTGTGTTCTCTTGGAAAAGATTTTCGTTCCCCCAAAATATTAACCTTGTTGTAAAATGTTTGTAAAATGTTGTACCCTTGCAAAGGTTTTGCATTATTTTTTATTTAATCTCAAAATTTCCTGACTGATTGTGGACACATCGCAAGGCTTTGCATCTTACCAGATTTCAGGAAATAGTGTTAATTGACCTGTTTTATCCTTCGCGTTCGCTCAGTTCAGTTATGTGAACTACAGCTACAGTAAACAGTCGTTACTGGACATCAACAATCGATGTTCCAACATAGTTTTAGCTCATCCTTTCGACTTCAGCTAACTCCTGTTGGAGCTGCAGAGATCCCAAAAAAATTTTTCACTGCATTTCAATAGCTCTGTACTTGTATTCTGCATAATGACAATTAAGTTGAATCTAAGCTAATCTAAAAAAACGAGCTGTCTCGCAAATGTTTTGTGTTACTTTGAGACATTTTTGATTCACTCAAAAAAACTCTTGAAAATGCTAAAAATATTGCATTTAGCTGCAAAATGTTGTATTTTTGTTATAAGTTTTGTTTTCCTGACAAACTTTGCTTTCACTCACAACATTTTTGCATTATGAAGTTTGCATTTGCTTACAAAACTTTTGCACTCTCTCATAAATGTTTTGTGTTCCCTTGATGAACTTTGCATTCTACTGAAAAAAAAAACAAACATATTCTTAGTGAAACGCTGCAGTTGCTCACAAAACTTTAGCCTTCTCCCTAGAATCCTTGCATTTCATAGCAACACTCTTATATTTTCTCCTGCAAAACTTTTTCTCTTTCCTTAAAGGCCATGTTGCAAGGTTAATTTTTAACGAATATGTGCAATTTGCTTGTTGGTAATAAACATTTAAACTGTTATTCATCGATTTTATGTTGTTGGGTATCACAAAACGGAATATAATACGAAAAAATAGGTACTATCTTACAGCGGTCTCCTTTCCTCCACAATGCATTGCATCATGTCACGTTGGGGAGCAGTGTTGCCAACTTCTTTCAATGGAAAGTAGCTAAACCCTGCCTGAAAAGTCGCTAAATGTCGTTAGATGGTGTCATATGCTAATTAGCATATTCATGACGTAAGTGCGTCATATTATCTTGCCCTTTCTGTGCTCATGTACTGCATTTTAAGGCAGCTAAAATTCTCATTAAAAGTTTTTTATTATTATATTTTAATGTTTCTGTTGTCCGACAACGGAATTAATATTATAATGACTGAAACGCGGTCCATTAAGACTACATAACCAGCAAAATCCTATTCATGACATTGTCTAATGAAATCACATACACATAAGATTAAGATAATGATTGTACTGTGATTTCAGCTATACTTGTATGTAAAATAGAGATAGAAGCAACAGAATATATTTTTTTAAAGGGGGTGTGAAATGCTCGTTTTCACTCAATATCCTGTTAATCTTGAGTACATATAGAGTAGTACTGCATCCTTCATAAATCCAAAAAGTCTTTAGTTTTATTATATTCATAAGAGAAAGATAGTCTATACCGATTTTTCCCGGAAAAACACGAGCCGCTGGAGGCGTGACGTGTGGGCGGAGCTAAAGAATCACGAGCGCGAATAGGCTTTTGCGTTGAGAGCATGTGGAAGCTGTGACATTACCGTGAGGGAAAACCCATCATCCAAAACAAACCATGGCTAACAGTCAGATTCAGCCGTTTATTTATGATCCAGAATCAGATCCAGAGGCTGAAACTGAACGAAAGCAGCAGCAGCAACGACTCGCTCCGAGCGGGGCTCGAACCCGGGTCTCTGGCATGGGAGGGGACGCACTAACAAGGAGGCAGAGATAGTTTAAGCAGTTTTACTCATCGCCTACGGTTCCAACACATGATCGTGACCCTTTTTCCTTGGGATTGCATCATCCTTAAGAAATAAACGATACACAAATCCATCGTCAAACTGGGCCTTGTGAACAAGCATCTTCGAAATGCAGGGAACAAACAAAAACACTTGCACAACTCCGTTGATGCTCTGTAAAAATAAACTCCATCCACTGGTCCCTTAATGCTGTTTTTTTTTGGTAATCTGTGCAGGGTTGTCTTGCCCTGGCAACCAAAAACACACTTCTTTTGTGACTTTTCGCGACGCTCTCGCTCTGATCAGTGAAATGTCTGTGCTGCTCAGCCTCGCTATACGGGAGCGCGCGCTCTTCCGGCAGAAGTGCCTCAGGATCCATATAAGGAAATTCCGCTCCATCTAACGTCACACAGAGCCATACTCAAAAAAAACTTTCCGAAACTTGTGACAAACCGGAAGGAGTATTTTGGGAACAAAAATACTCCTTCAAACGTACAACTTAATTTTTGAAACTTTGTCCATGTTTAGCATGGGAATCCAACCCTTTAACAGTGTAAAAAACTCAGTATGCATGAAATAGCATTTCACCCCCCCTTTAACTGAAAGTGCTGCTCCTCTTTGCTCGCTGAACATAGTAGATGCAGAGAGAGGCGTGTGTGCACGCTGGGAGAGAGAAGAGAGAGAGAGAGAGAGAGAGAGAGAGAGAGCTCGTGCGGCAGTGCCGTAGAGTTTCAGAGACTAAATAAGGTCTGTCAAAAAAGTCGCTAGATTTGTCGCTAGTCGCTTTTTTGGAAAAAAGTCGCTATGGGGGTCTGAAAAGTCGCTAAATCTAGCGACAAAGTCACTAAGTTGGCAACACTGTTGGGGAGAGAATTTACCAAAGCCGCCTTGAGAGCATTGAGAGTGACTAGAGAGACGAGAGTATTCAGATAGCGCAGAACGCAGATTATAGATAAAGATAAATACATATATATATAGATAGATAGATAGACTAGATACAGTATATAGATAGATACAGACAGATAGATAGTGAGATAGCGACCAACAGCGACCCAAACGCACTCACTTCCCTGCAGCACAAGCTTTCTAACGCAGTTTACATGGGACGGCACCCACTCAAGCTCCTGTCAAACACAGCGACAGACACACGGCTACGTTTGCAACAACATTTTCACCGGAGGACGAGATAAACGCTTAGAAACGTCCATATAGCTAGCATGATGCCTTTTATTTCTAGATGACAAAGACAAAATTTACCAGTTCTACGACACTATGACAAAGGTTACCGGTACTTCTCTGAACTAACGTCATGATCACGGCCACTAGATATAAAGAAAACATTGATTTTCCACTCTGTGCTATTCAATGACAGTAATAAATAAATAAAATTATATATATGTGTGTGTGTGTGTGTTTGTGTGTGTCGTTATTGTGCACTGCTGCTCGTAACTAGCTCCAGTGCTCATTGCTGCGATGCTAAATGATACCAACTCTCCACTAATTCTCCTCGGACCATGCATTATAGGCTTCGACGGACATCAGTTCTTGGCAATTCCTCATTTGCCCTCTCACGACTGGCTCGATCGAAATTACACCGCTGCGGGCCATCATACATATTTGCTCTCGCCACCTCTTCCTCATCCCTGTCATTCGCTATAGTTCTGATGCTGCGTTCCAGGCAGGTTTTTGAGCTCGTAATCACTATTTCATACCACTACTAACGACTTTGTACCGTTCCAGGCAAGTTACGCCAAACTTTCTGAGTGCAAGTAATTGTAACTAGATTATTTATTTTATTGCAACGTTGCATTGAGCTAAAATCGTTTTTTCAACGAGTACTTCTTGCATAAACACTGCATCAGCAGGCAGTATTATTCGTAGGGGCTGTCATCGTTGTTTCGCGTGCTGTGTGACCTCGGAACTCGGAGTGCATCAATCTAGTATGAGACACAAATTCACGGGTGGGAAGTCACGGATTTGATTGCCATTCCAGTGTACTTTCATGGGTTTAAGGTTGGAAAAACACGGGTTACGGGTTGCCTGGAACGCTGCATCATACTAGACTGAGGCTACCTTTCCTCGACTTCTCCCCAACATGACGTCATCACCGAGTTGCGTAAAAAAACCGTTAATACCAAAAACTTAAAAAATAGGTCTTTAAGACCATTTTTGAGACATTTTAAAAATTATATACATATCTTGAGTGATTTATGTACCCATTAATCGAAAGTGGTGTTTAACCTGCAACATGGCCTTTAAAAATTGGCTTGAGTTCCTCTCACAAATTTAGCTTGTGTATATATATATATATATATATATATATATATATATATATATATATATATATATATATATATATATATATATATATATATAAATCTTAAATTTCCGCTATTAATGATGCATTTGCTTACAAAATGTTGTGCTCTTGAAGTTCTTTCTTCTAAGAAACTTTGCATTCTCTCACAAAATGTTTACATTCCCTCAGAAAGTTTGCAGTTGATACTTTGCTTTTAATCACAAAACTTGTATGTACCCTCAATAATATTTGCATTTACTCACAAAAATTTTGCAAAAAACTTTCCCCCAAAAAAGGCGGTGGTTCTTCCCATGACAAGAGGATTGCACACATCAGGCTGTTTGTGTTGCAGGAGGCCATCTCCCCTTTGCGCTTCAGCACACTAAAAGAGCAGTTCTAAAAGAGCATTCTGGATGCGGTTTTTAGCTGGCACCGGGTGATGCCATGATCGCTGCCTCTCATGTCTGGGCATTAAGCATGTTGAGGTGGCTTTCATGGATGGAGTTGCAGACAACATTTTGTTTCCTGCAAAGGGGCGGGGTTTAGGGCTGTGCAAAAAATATAACACGATTTCCATGCACATCTCATCAGTAAAGATGCTCCTGTAATTAGAAGTATATCTCCAGCACGTGCGTTCAGATTATGGTTTCCAGGTTTTCACAACAAATCCTGCCCAGTTGCTTCTCGAAACTAGTCCAAAATCGCGTTTCCAGGAGGTTCCCCGATAAAAAATTGCTTTCCGGGGTTAAAATGCAAGTTTTATGGCATGGTTGCCTTGGTAAAATTTGCATTTTAGGGTCTAAATATCACGTTATTGGTATTGTCGCTTCAACCTGCGGACATGAAAAACAACCACAGACTTGGCAACACTGGTTGGCATTTACTACACAGAGCCGTAATTCACTGACAATCTACACAAAATCGATTTTAAAATCGATGGCAATTCTTTGTCGATTTTGAAAGCGACTTTGTGTTAGTTGTCGGTAAACTTTGGCTCTTGTGTAGTAACTCCCGCTCCACCTGAACCAGTGTTGCCAAGTCTGCAGTAGTTTTTCATGTCCGCTGTTTGAAGCAACCCCAATACCAATAACGTGATATTTAGCCCCTAAAATGCGAATTTTTTACAAGACCATGCCAAAAAACACTGTCTATTTTAACCCCGGGAAGCAATTTTTTTTTATCTGGGAACCTCCTGGAATCGCGATTAGTTTTGAGAAGCAACAGGGAAGGATTTGTTGTGAAAACCTGGCAACCCTGATCTGAACACACGTGCTGGAGGTAATACTTCTAATTACAGGAGCATCTTTACTGATGAGATGTGCATGAAAATCGGATTCGCCTGTGCCGCTGCCAAGATCTAGGGTTCCCCCTGGAGGCAGCTTCCAGTCTGGTTTTATGGTGACAGTGAGGAATTCCCCTCTGAGGGCTCCTCCTTCTGCCGGCACTTCGCACGCACTAGAGCCACCGAGAGAACAGGCTGGATCCTTCAAGGGGGTACTACTTGTATCTTTCGGTGCTCCCTCTGACGATCGCTGCATCGGAGGGTGAGCCAGACTTTTCTGGAGAGGATGATCTTGGTGGCCAGTGTTGCCAGATTCAGATCCGGAAATAATGACTGTGTTTTCCCGGGCCGCCGAGAGCGTCAGGCTCCAGTGGAAACCTCCACGGCACCCCGAACCCTCGAGGCTGGACGATTGGTTTCTCGAAGTGGCTCGCACTGGTTCTCAGGGCCCCACTCCGGTGCCTTTATTCCCGGAGGTAAATAATGAGCTCACTGGGTCTTTGGCGGCCTACAGAGAAGCTGACTCTGCTCTAAATACCATGCCGTTGTTGCAGGTTCATCAGGCCAAGGCACTGAAAGACCTGCACAAGGGTAGTCACAACCTAGAAGTTCTCAAAGAACTCGGGCTATGAGCGACAAAGGTTCACTTTTTGTTCTCTGGGCAATGCGATGTCCACTATGGTGGTTCAGGAGCGCCTTCTCTGGCTGAGACTAGCCGACATGCACGAGACAAACAAGACATGATTCTTGAACTCCCCCATGTCCCAGACCGGCCTGTTCGGTCGGGTTAACAGGTTATAGGGTTGGATTGGGGGGATCTAAAATTTGGTCATGCAGAATAAGGCATAAATATACTCAAAAAATGCTGAGTTGTTTTAAACCCATCTTTGGGTCAAATATGGACTTACCCAACCGTTGGGTTATATTTTTTTAATTAAATTTTTAACCCCAAAGTTGGGTTTAAACAACCCAGCATTTGTATTAGTATTCAGCCTGTATGCTGGTAATATGCATGATAATAAGCAACTAGTTAATTGCGAGAATTGGTCCATAAAAACTAAAGTGTTACCAATTATTCATATATGCTGTGGACTGTGGACAAAGTTTTTACACCAAATATTCATTGAGAAACTATTAAATGTAATATTAATCTGTTACACTTACCATTTATGTGAGCAAAAAGTTAAAGGGGTTTAAAACTGGTGACAAATCACAGACAAATCATGTACATGTTATTTGTCACACAGGCCACAGTGTAAAGGATCTATTGAAGAGATTGCAAAAAAATGGTTTGATAATTTCAAACTTTAGTAACATGATAAATGATTGGTTAATGTACTGTATGTTTCATGAATTTGGCTTTAGCAAAGCAAACGGGGACTTTTATAATATTCAAAGAAACAGATACTGTCACTGAATACTAAAGCCCCATCAGTAAAGTTTGTTAAAAGTGCCGTGAAGTGGTTTTAGTCCTGTGTGAATCACTCATTGAATGCTTTGATTTAGTAGTCATGATTCATTCATGCCAGACGAGCCATGATCAGTTTTTAAACTGAGGAACTATGATGCATCAAACACGCGTTACACACTGCTTACCCAGAATCAATGTTCCTGCATTTATCTTTCTCTCCTTTCTTCTTTTTATTCCTCCCCAATTTTTGCAACTGTTTCATAAGTTTGATTGTGTAAAGATTTTAATGACTTTTGTCAGGGTGCACGCCATATGTAATTTGACTCAAATGGAATCGAAGCGATGTGTAAACTGATGTTGATCAAATCATTGAAAATATGTCTTGACAGAAAATTTTCCATTTTCCAAAAAGAGTTGGAAAATGTCAGCATTATATCCCATAGTTTAGTAGACATCTATCCTGACCCAGCACCATAGACCTAGTGCTAAACGTTTAATTGAAATAAAATAGAAATCGTGATTATGGCCTAGTGCAATTATCATTTGGTTTCTGACCGCATCACAGCAATGAGACAGCACTCATAAATATAATAATTAATATTCACTTAAATTCTGATTCTGGCAAAATATCTGTGCTGGTACTACTAGATTTCAGTTCTGCTTTTGAATTGGTTGATCTTAACATACTTCTAGAGCAACTGGAAAACTGGGTCGGGCTTTCTTGGACTTAGTGGATGTCCATGAAATGCAGGGTCCCACAAGGCTCAATGCTTGCACCACTCTTGTTTAGCCTGTATATACTCCCACTAAGTCAAATAATGAGAAAGAACCAAATTGCCTACCACAGCTATGCAGATGACACCCATATTTACATAGCCTTATCTCGAAATGACTACAGCTCCATTGACTCCCTCTGTCAATGTATTGATGAAATAAACAGTTGAATGAGCAAAAACTTTCTTCAGTAAAACAAAGAGAATACTGAAGTCATTGCATTTGGAAACAAAGATGAAGTGTTCAAGGTTAATGCATAGCTTGACTCTAGGGGTCAAACAACTAAAAATCAAGTCAGGAATCTTGGTGTGATTCTGGAGTCAGACCTTGGTTTCAGTAGTCATGTCAAAGCAGTAACTAAATCAGCATACTATCATCTCAAAAACAGCTTCCAGAAGAGATCAGATGTGCTCAAACATTATCCACATTTAAATCCAGACTTAAAACCGATGTGCATTTAGTGAATTAACACTGTGCTACATCCGAACTGATTGCACTGTATTTTATGTATAAACTGTTTTAATTCATTTTAAATCAATTTTAGTTTTTTTTTAAGTTTTTGTTTTTTGTTTTATTATTGTGATTTATTATGATTATTTCATGATTATTTAATTCATTTTATGTAAAGCACTTTAAATTAACATTGTGTATGAAATGTGCTATATAAATAAACGTGGCTTGCCTTATCAAATTGCAAAAGCTATGATTTAATTAAATAAATATATGCGCTGTGTTTTTCAGAGTGAAATTACACATGAGCAGATCATTATCCACCAGTGTTTGCATTTTGAGTTTGGGATGCTTTACATGCATTGGGGAAATCAATATGATTCAACCATCTTACCATACTTGTAATGAGTACTTAAAAGTATGTATTTTATCAACAAAAGAGAAGCTTTAAGGGCTGTTAATTAAAAATATAATATAATCAATTGACATGAAATGCTTTTTAAATTTACTGTGAAATATTACAATAGTAGTATTTCTTGTTTTTATTTAGTAGTAGTAGTAATGATAAGAAAAAATAAATAAATTATTATTTATTTTTAAATATATTAATATATAATATCATAATTTTCTAGCTTGCTAGATAGATAGATTGTTAGCTAGCTAACTATATAACATTTGGAAAATTGTTGGTGCTATTTGAGTTGTAGCTCTGATGAACATTGGCCTCTAAATATGAATGTCAAAAACAGAAATGTAAAGTTGTAAGACAATGAAATTACACATGTTTAAACCACAATGCTAAGCAAGTGCTGTAGACTAGTGTTTGACAGGCCCAGACAGGCTAATTAGAGCGATTACTGCACAGCTGGATTGGCTTGCTGCTCGACAGGGAGGGCGCATCAAAAGGATCAGTGGATAGAGAGGGCCTCATGTCGACAGCTTCTGCACCGGCATATCATCTGAGTTACTCGTCAGAAAAAACGTGTGGCGTTTGGAGTGAGCAGTTCCTCTATTGAATGATGAAGAGAACTGAAAGTGCGTGAGGGAGCATTGTGTAAGTTCCTCTGTGTTTGTCAGCTGGAACTGGGATATTTGCGGTTCTTTAGAAGAAACGGATGGCGAAACAGTGGGAGGAAAACTGTAGGAGAAAGAAAACATAAACAGCCGCAAAACTCAGAACATCAGCTGATGTAGAGGAAGCCCGGTTTTGTTGCATTATTTGGGAGTTTCAGATTAGCTTTTCTAGAGAGAAGGAGAGTCATATAAGGCAGAGATTAGTAGCTTGAATCATGGTTATGATTCTTCATATTGAATCAGCATCAGCAAGGTCCAGCGCAGTTCTGTGATTACACACATCAGCTACACACTGTGTATTAACACGGACAGGCAAAAAACCTGTAAAATAAAAATAAAAAAACCTTTTTGGAGCAGTTAGCGGTTAGCATGCTTACTCCAACATGTTGACCTGTGTCACAAATTTGAAGCCACTTTGCGTCATTTCCTATTTCCATTTCCTCCTCTTTTCTCCACCAATTGATGTACTCTCTACCATGGATAAAAGGCAAAAAATAAAAGTAAAAAGAAAAAATCTGAAGAAAACATCAATCATTTTCGCCAATGCAAAATGGCTTGCCATGAATCTAGGATGCCATGGTTCATTGCTAACCTTGCTAAACATAATTGTGCTTAATTTTATTGAATGTGCACTTGTAGCAAACTTCAAATCTCAGAAATACATTTGTGAAAATACTGTACTTGCAAAGTAATGCTACGTTCACACTGTCAGTTTTTGGGATTGACAACCGAATTTAAGCATATACAGGTGTGAGTCTCAAAATGACCTGTTCACACAGCACATTAAAGTAACATCTCAAATACTGTCTGTATGAATGTGCAATGGGAATCGAGGACTCAAATACACAGAGGTGGGTAGAGTACCCAAAAACTGTACTCAAATAAAAGTAAAAGTACTTCTAGAAATATTTACTCAAGTAAAATTAAAAGTACTAGTCTTGAATAGTTACTTGAGTAAGAGTAAAAGAGTATCGGATAAAAAATCTACTCAAGTAGCTAGTTACTAGTTACTTTGGGTCATATATACTGAGCCTATTTTTATTTAGATATATAGATAAAATGTATGTAATGTATGTGTGTGTGTATAAATGTATATATTTCATCAGCCAATTTATGTAATTTATTATAAAACCCTGTCTGTTTACTTAAGTAAAAGATATAGGTGTCATGCCATAACATATTTTTAATATGACTGACTCTATGTGAATTTAACATTGAAAGTTAATGTGAAATAAATATTGCTACTAATCTTTCATTGTTCAGAAAGAGAGCAAATAACATTTACATTATTAAAGATCATTTTCACTGACAGTCTCTCAGAAACTCCCATTAAAATCACTGAAACTGTTAACACTGTGAAATCAATATCTTAATTATAGATTCGTACACACATCTGCACTTTGTTATTTCTGACGAGAGAATTCGCCAGAAAGAGGTAGGCTATTCAGTCAGTGAGCGAGTGAAGGAAGCACCGGCATTTTAGCGATGACACATCGGGACACCTCTGATTGGCCATTGCATTCACGCCACGTAAACATAAAACCATGTCTGCATTTGTGATCGGAGGAACAACAAACAACAAGCACTACTCTACACTGCTTAAAAATTGTGTTTGAATCATCAGTGGCAAATTCTTTAAATATAAAAAAATGTACTTACAGTCTGTGAGTCAGAAGCACCAGACTGTCCTTGCAAAGTTGAAACAGCCCCATTTTAAAGAACAGCCTTTGAGCACAGAGCTACAGTGAGAATAAAAGTTACGCCTTCTTTCTTTGCGGGAACATTTGGGCGATGTTATGCAAAACGGTAATGTGTGTTTAAACAAGGCGTTTTAGGAGGGCGTGGACAAATCTTAATTTTATTTTCTTTGGATTGGAGACTTCAGTCTTTGCAACTTCACATGCACCAAGAGCTTGTAACACTCCAAAGAGAAAGGAAAAATTTTAATCGCATCATATGACTCCTTGTCAATACATTCAGCAGTACATTAAAAGTACAATAAATGTAATTATGAAATTGTATATAAAGATGCACTTAAGTAGGTAAAGTTCCACTAATTGCATTTAATATGAATTTAGTACACTATAATACATTTTCATCCAATTAAGTGTCTGAAAACATTACATTAAGTGCTCTTTTTAAAAGTATGTTCTAGTGTTTATTTCACACTGGTAGAACATTGCTATGTGATTGCTGATGTGTCCTATTTTTGTTGTGTTGCTGTGCAGTTGCTAAGATGGTGTCATAAAGTGTTTGCTAGGTGATTGATTACTGGCCATTTTCAGTGTAATCTGTGGGATTTTCTTCATTAATAATATCGTCTAATAGGTAAAAATTCTTATCCCTCTGGTCAAACTCATTATGCTTCCAAATGAACCACTACCAGGATCTCAAAATAATTAAATTATCCAACACCAAACACCTCTACAGAGCCCCACTTTCTTCCCTGTGTAAACTCTCTCTCTTTCTCTGCGTCTCTGTCTGACTGCAGTAATCCATCTGAGCAGCAGCATGGCTCCTCTAAGCCCCCGCTGGGTTCGTCGGCCATGACCTCTCGTATCCTGCTCCGCCAGCAGCTGATGCGCGAGCAGCTCCAAGAGCAGGAGAGACGAGAGCAGCAGAGACAGCAGAGCTCAGCGTACACACAGCCCTCCATCACCCAGAGCCCCGCCATCAACGTCAGCGTCCCCGCCGGCCTGCCCAGTGCCACCCAGGTGCCCATGGAAGTGCTGAAGGTAACGCAGGCCAATCATTAACATCTCCTTAGGATTTATTGATAGCACTTTTTCCATTTGCTGCATGTTGTCTTCATGTTATAGGTGCTTCAGTTTCTAAGAATATTGGCATGAATATCTCAAATGGCAACTGAGAATATGAAGTTTTAAAGTGAATTAAAAGTCTGCGTTGACTGTGATGCAATGAAAAAACAGCATACAGCTGGATAAATAAACTGAAAAAAAAAAAAAAAACGGCAAATGCCAGAAAAATTTTGCAACAGGTTTTTTGGATTGAAAAGATAAACATTTTTCTCAATTACATTTTGTTAACTGAAAAAATGTTAACATCTGAAATTATAAAAAAATTTTTTCGTAATATAGTGACAACCACCTTAAAAACACAGGTGGTAAAAAAAAAGACGTATCTCTTCCACAAACTGAGTTAAGTACTAGTCAACAGAAGGTTTTTACCAGAGCATTTTATAGTGGTCCTATTATGCCATTTTTTCGGTTCCTAATATTGTTTTGAGAGCCTCCTACAATTGGATTACATGCATGCAAGATCAAAAAATCTTTAGTTTTCTTAAAATATGCATTTAATATCACCTTATTTTCCAGCGATACTCAAAAGATTAGTTTCAAAGTAGTTCAAAGATTAAGGGCCCTATCATACACCCGGCGCAATGCGACGCAAGGCGCAGCGCAAATGTGTTTGCTAGTTTCAGTCCGGCGCCATTCACATTTTCCCGTCCAGTGCCATGCCGTTTAATTAGCAAATGCATTCGTGCCCATTTGTTCAACCTAAAAATAGAGGTGTGTTCATGCGCATTGCTGGAGCTGAAAATAGACTGTGACATAAACCAACTCAAACCTGGTCTAAAGTCTAAAGTCAATGGCGCAATATTTTTTTTATTTAAAGAGCGTGGTGGTAGAAAATGCGCCTCTTGGTAGGTCCACAGTGTGCGTTGACTTTGCTTATTACACACAGGGATGCCATGCCAAATATTAAAAACAAAAGGATTACAGTGTAAAAGAATATTATTGTGTAGGCTACATTATGTGCCAACATAAATATAAAAATTTAATGATGAATAGTCATTGCGTGTATTAGAATTAGGCTACCTATTTGCAATTCAATACTTATAATGATGAATGAAATTCTACTTCATCCCACGCCTTCTTCAGCTCTGGAAGCTTTGGTGGATTCCTGCTTGTCCCATAGATGATCTGCTAGCACTTTAACTTTGCGCATGAGCAGATCGGTTTCTTCACTTGAGAAGCGTTCAGCTTTTCCGCCAACAAATTCCATCATGTAAATAGCGATCCGCCATGGCACGAGCGCATCTCGCTCTTAAAGGGAATGGGAGATGACACTCTGATTGGTGTAGTGAATGTTACGCCCATTACTCATTAAGAGAATAGGGACAACCCATTCCAAAAATGCGCCCCAGTGCACAGACCACTTTTCCGTCGTTAAAATAGCAAAAGTGAAATTAGGTGATGGATGAATTGATATGAATGACATTTTTATTAAACAACTACAATCACAGGATTGTATTGACTAATTTGTTGAACTTCCAACCTTGAAAGCAAGTAATAATTATGGCAACATAAAGCACTGACAAATAAGCCTAGTGTAAACATTAATATACAAATTGCAGAAATATAAAAACAAATCTGTTGCTTTACCACACTACTTTTGGTAATTCAAAGTCACTTTAATAAACATGTAATCATGTGGACTGCACTTTTTAAACAATGTTAACTGTCTGCGCCAAATAACTTCACTTAACATTATGAATAATGCTTTTTTAATGTAAAAAAAAACTTACAGGGAAAAATCACCTGCATCACTTGAAACATTGAAAATAGCATAGAGAGAATAATTGTTAGTATTAGCTAAGTCAGCTAATGCATAGGACACACAGGTTTCCCTCCTCACCAACGACATTAAACACTGTGTCTATAGCGGACATGAGCAGCCAAATACAGCAGAACCCGTGACACTGTCTACACTGGATGCAGCGTGGAGCGACTCGACAAAACAAAACTGATGCCTTGCTCTATTTATGATGTACTGACACAAAGTTAAAATGATTTACAACGGTCGCTTTGTCGCATCCAGAGTACAGTAGAGCTGTTGCGGTGTGACGCGACAATTTTAGCATCTGTTAAAGACACAGTGAGTGAAGCCGAGAGTAAGATATGCCTCATCATATTTTCTGAATTTAGCCTTTTAATAACCAGCACCTGCCTTTTTTGTTTACGGTTTAATTTAGTTTCTTTTTGTGCTGATGGCCCTCGCGCACCCTTTATTAGGCTACTCTCTTTATGCTTGCTCTTGCTGTACTTTGATGTCATACACCGATCGATCTTCAAGTCCAGTCGAACACATCTCTTTACTCTCGCGTATCATGTGACCAAGCATAATTGCAGCCACTGCGATACATTTTTTTGTTTTTTTCATATTGCGATATTATCAAAAAATGCAATTAATCGTTCAGCACTAGTTCTGTATTTTGAACGGTCTATTAAAAATATATATATACTGATCCATCATTCAACAGCAAGCTTTTAGCTTTTGGTGAATCCCCTGTTGAACTCCCTGAGATTAGAGAAGCAGTCGTTAATAGAATGGCATGTTTGTAGGTGGGGTCAAGTTGTTCGCGACCAGCCAATGTAGAACATAGGCGTGCATTATTAAAATGTGTTATCCTGTGACGTGTAGCCATCATGGAAGTACTCTATTTTCCGGACTATAAGTCGCACCTTTTTTCAAAGTTTGGCTGGTCCTGCGACTTATAGTCAGGTGCAACTTATTTAACAAAATTAATTTGACATGAACCAAGAGAAAACATTACCGTCTACAGCCGCGAGAGGGCGCTCTATGCTGCTCTGTGCTCCTGTAGTCTACACTGAAAACAGAGCGCCCTCTCGCGGCTGTAGACGGTAATAGTTTCTCTTGGTTCTTGGTTCTAAATAAATGCAACTTATAGTCCAGTGTGACTTATGTATGTGTTTTTCCTTATCATGACATATTTTTGTACTGATGTGACTTATACGGTAAGATTCTAACGTACTAACGTTAGGTACGTATGACTCGTGTATGAATCAAAAACATGCAACTTGGCCAGTGCTGCCCAATTTTCAAAATAAATTACTCTTATGAGGCATTTTTTAAATGAAAAGTTTAGAAAGATCTGATTGATCTGATTATAATACTGCCCTATATTGTGCACTAAAATTGCCCAACATTATAACTGAAATATGTGATTTTTAGTGAATCAAAAACATACAACATGACCCGTATAGCCCAGTTATACTTGAAATATTCCTAAATTTTTCATAATAAAATTAAATGTCAATCAAGATCTTGTAAATCAGACTGAATCTGAATCACAAAATTGGGCAAATTAAGTTAAACGTGGCTAAAATCAAGATCTTATTAATCAAAATAAATTGAATGGATTTTTCATCCATAATTGGATGGTTACTGCTCAAAACAAATGGTCAAATAATACTGTTTCCCTTTATAAATAAAATGGTTCTAAAAGCATGAAACTGTGGCAAATTCGCAATAGAAACTGGCGAATGGTTGGCCAGGTGCATTGTCTTGTTTAAAGGGCTGGTCATGCTACCCTTTTTTTAATTGACTTCCATTAATACGCATGATGTGAATGCAGAAGAAAAGAAATGCAAGCTCATCCAAATTTTCCAAAGTTCAAGTTTGGTTAACTCTGCCTTTTGAATTCATATAATTGAAGTCATGTGACCAATTGAAGACCAATAGAAGTGGCTTCTTAGCTAAATGCAGTAAAGTGAAGTAGATTACATATTTATACAATTTGGATGTATTAAGTCTTGTTATGTTATATATATATATATTAGGGCTGGGCAAGTTAACACGTTATTATCACGTTAACTCATTAATTGAATGACGCCAACAATTATTTTATCGCACATTAACGCAGTTTTTTATTATTATTAAAGTCCATTGCTCACTTGCTCTGAATGCACATACAGGCAACCATAAGTCACAGGAAGGGATGCTTCCGATCAAATTATTTAGGCTATCATCAACATACACAAACCACAAAAGAATGCAGCTCGTAATCACGACTTCATAAGTGGGAAATAGGACATTTCTGATAGCACATGAAGACAGAAGAGAAGCGCTCTTGCTCAGGACAGTGGAGTGCATTGTTATTTTTTTTTAACTTTGTGGTTTATTATTTTGAGTTGTATGGAACGAGGTGGCACATGGCCCTCACACAATATATTGTTATGCTCCACACTCTGGTGCGGTTAGCCCTCACACTAACAGATCGATATATAACTGTGCTCTGGCCCACCTCTTCCAACCGAACCAGGGTCTACTAAATATAGCCCGCCCAAGGGTGGCACGGAGCGATCACACTAGTCAAATGAACCGGGCTTAGGGTGTCAAACACACTCAATCACCCTAATTATTTTCCCGCATCCCGCACATATAAGTCTGTACCCGCTAATCAAGTGTTGTCCTGCGTTGCACTCTGTTGCATTGGGTCCCGCAATATAGTGCAGGTCTCTACTAGGAAGGTGCCTTTTATTATGTTATGATCAAGTCTCTGAACAGTCATGAACAAACTGTTTATGCTAATTCTCGCTATAATGCCTTGTGGCGACACTGAGAATGCAACAAATACTTGCACTTTGCTATGAATTCTGACACACATTGGTTTGTAACAGCGTGTGAAATCAAATAATTGAACTGGATTTCACAGCAAAGCCTCATGTTGACCATGTTTTCCATGCTGACATTCTCCTCAACTTCCCATGCTTTAGCTGTGCCAGCATTAGTATATAATGCATTTGTTCTTCACTCAGTTCAACTTGAACTTGAGTCTTTATCAGCTGAAGCGTGTCTGATTATGATACTGCCTGTGAGGGAGAGAGGGAGCGGGGTGGGCAGGGGACAGTGAAGTGTGTTAAAACGCATATGGGGATTATCTTTCCCCAGAGAATTCCTCTTTAATGCATGCTGTGCTCCAGCCTCTTGGAATTAGCCATCTTTAATCCTATTTGCTCAGCTACATTCACAATCTTTTCATAGCTTTGATTCCTTGTTAGTCTGTGGAACTATAGACTGTTACTGATTTCTGTGCTATTGTGCACAGACTGTGATAATTACAACTAAATCTGCCGCATCCCAAAGGACTCGGGGTGCTAATGTCACTCGGTAAGAGCCGTTATGTTACATTTGGTCATTTTTTCGGGGAAAAGTAATTGCCAGCTGTCTTTGATAGGCATGAGAATAATGCTGTATAAGTGATTGTTGGAAAATGCATCGATAAAAGTGATATTGCATGACTATGACACATATTTTTAGGATTTGTCTAGATTAAGTGTTTGGCTTTTACCTATGTTAACGTCTTAGCTAGCTAACATGCTCTCGTTTGTTTTTTTTTGTTTTTTATTTGTACTTTCTTTTATGATTTATGATTTTTATGTTTGGTTAATTTTTTTTTTGTTTAATTATTATAAAATGTTCATGTTCAATGCTGTTTTTCAAACTATTATGTTTTTTGAGTTGTTTTTAATTTTAGAAGCACTTCTAATATTATCAGTTTAATCATTACATATTTTTCCAAATCAGTGTATATTGTTTTTTTTTTTTTTTTTTTTTTTTTTTTTACTATTAATTCATTTTATATATGAAACCTAGTTTTACATTCACTTATATTACCAGTTTAATTATTATATATTTTTCCACTTCTGTGTTGTTGGTTTCTTTTACATGTTGAGATGAAAAATCAGACATTTTCTTGAAGAGAAAAATGATTCTGTACTCAGTTTTTTTGCAGTGTTTCTATTTTGTTCATATAGTGTTGAAACACCTTAGAGATATTTATGAAGCAATTAATGTTCCCATATTTTGAATCTCATGCAAGGCGTGTGAAATGTACTATATTTATGCGTGACGCTGCCTTGTCAACAGAAGCTGATAACACAAATCTAGACCACCCAGCATGCTTCTGTACAACCAGTCTGATCCAAATACTATATCGTGAATGAAAATGAAAGAAATGTGCACTGTACTTTAAAAAGACTAATTTCTAAATTTCAGTGTACATTAACTGAACGATGTGGCGGAATAGACATGTTTAATAAAAGGATATATATTTAAAGGCATACAGACAGTTGAAACACTGAAACCTTGTGAAATCCCTTAGTCTTGTTTAAAAACATCTCAAAGTTTAGCATCTGATTTTGAGTGGCTCATATCAAAGGATAAAATGGCATGGCGTGTACTCCATAATCTTAACGTAGTATTTCTGTTCATTCAGTCGTTACTTATGCTAAGCTGAAGATGTGCTGGTCATTCAAACCACTGAACGGCTGTCAACTATTAAAACACACTGAATTCAATCCAAACACATGCTCAGATTTCATCTTACCACAAACAAACACAGTGGTTTGGTTTTAGCAACATTATATACAAAACATACTAGAAAGAAATAGAGTTAAATGTGTATTTAAGTATCACTGTACTTATAAAAGTATGTGAATGCATAATTCGTAGCCAAAAGTCTCTGAAAAATGGTTCCCTTTTGATTTCTGTTCATTCATAAATGAGTAGAGGAGACAGTTTAAGAGATTAAAGGGTCAAATTCCTTTGCCAGTTTAGTTTGTATTTTTGCCCCTAATCATGAAAACTCTAGTTTATATTTTATCCACATTACATTTTATTTGATTTCAACAACAGAAATATGTATCAGAGTCAATTCATGGCAGGTTTCGGTCAAGTAAGAATGCTATATCAAAACATTTAAAAGATATTTAATAAAAGATGGACATCTTATACTCAAATACAGCAGATAAAAATAAAGGCTCAAATAATGAGAAAAGTGTAAGACAAAATGACAAGGGACTTATATAGTAAAAGTATTAAGAAAAGTGTAAAAAAAAAATAGAAAACTTAGAAATATAGTTAAAGAATGTAGAAAAGTGCAGAAAAATTAGTAGAAACGCAGAAGTATAACAACATATTTACAAAAAAAGTATAGAAAATATTAGTAGAAACATTGAAATATTCTAAAAATAATATTTAGAAGAGTGTAGAAAGACTAAGTAGAAACTTATATATAGTTCAAACGTGCGACTTTAGATGGCGCAGGCTGACGTGTTGTTAACGTAACTGATGATATTCAAAGAGTTAAACGACTTTATGCTCCATATGCAGCCAATAAGCTTGCTACCTTGCATTTATATGAGATTGATTAGAGATTCCTGCAGCACTTTCAGTTTCTCTGAAACTCTCCCCCTTCCCCAGCTCCACCTGTATAAATCTGCTATGGGGTTATTTTATATGCTATTTGTGCAGCAGCAGTATGTCTTAAATACTCATGGCACCGTATCACCGTATGCATTGTCAGTAGCAAGTTCCTGCACTTGCTTGCAGCAGCAGCAATGATCTACAACTACAGCAAAAACCAACAATACAGTTTTTTTTATTCGCTTTGGTACTATTTTCACAAGCAAGGTGTACATTTTCACAACTCATAGTACTAATATCACAACAGATCATCAAAAGTGCACTTTCTTCAAACATTTCAGCATATTTTCGATTGTGTTAGTACAATACACAAAACCACAAAGTATCCTTTTCACTACACAAAATAAGTGTTTCATCTTTATAAATGTTTCATTCACAGTAACCACCTTTTATAAATCTCTTACTATCAAACTTTTGATTTGTATCTCATCTCTTTCAGTTTAATACATTTGTCTATTATTTAATCCAACTGATCTTAATGGTTAATCACAGAACCGTTTGGTAAACCTATAGATTTTAAATGGGTTTGTCAGCAATATACAGTATATGGATTTTGAGAACTACAGAAATAAAAATGTATGTTTGTACAAACATATAAATTATGTGTAACCACACATGATGAATACTTATTGCTAATTGATTTCACATAGTGGTAACCACAATTGGTCACTATATAAAAGTGGGTGTGTAAACACTGGCAATTTCTTTCAACATGGAGCAGGATAGACAGCAAGGAATAGAAAGAGCTTGTGGACAAGGGATCCATCAGAGAGGTGGACCCCAACAGAGAGGTCAGAGAGGTGGGCATGGGGCCCGTCAAAGGGTTGGTCATCAGAGAGAGGGAGTCAGAACCGGAAACATCTCCATGTGAGCAGCTATCTCTGAAGATGGTGTTGTAGGATGTAGGCCATTACTTGGCTCCTATAATGCTGCACATCTTATTGAGTTTCTCAATGAAATTGAGCCTGCCTGTCAAGGTGAAGGGGTCACTTATGTAATTGTGTGGGACAATGTCAGGTTCCACCATTCAGAGGTAGTTCAAGCATGGTTTCAGGCCCATCCCCGATTCATGACCCCTCTACCTGTCTCCATACTCTCCCTTCCTCAACATTATTTCAGCATGGAGGTGGAAGGTCTATGATCGCCAACCCCTTGAGCGTGCTACCCTCCTTCAGGCCATGGATGATGCATGTAATGACATCAGTGTAGACCAATGTCAAGCATGGATTTCACCACGCCAAAAGGTTTTTTCCAAGGTGCTTGAACAATGATAACATTCATTGTGATGTGGATGAGAATCTATGGCCAAATGCTCAAGACAGGCTTGAGCCAAATTAATGTAATGTGTCTACTAAATGTTATGTTTTCTTCTCATTTAGTTGAATTCCATTATAGAAAGTATACCTATGTTACAATTATATCTGAAAAATAAAAACAAATTCACCCAAATTACTGTATTGTAGAGGTAATGTATTAAATATATTGGTATATAAGTCTATTGCCTAATGTGAAAACTGTGTAATCTGTCTTTTATAGTACTGTAGGATATTAATTTCAGCACTTCTAAGGCTGATTTGAAACCAGTATCTTGCATTGTTTGCTGTTGGATGAACTGAATGTTAAAAGTACTAAACTGAAAGAAGATCATACTGTTGTGTTTCGGTGATTAAACCAAATGTTCTCATTACATTTTACAATAATCTTGTGTTTGAAACAATGATTATATGTAATGAAAACATGTGCAACTGAATTAAAGCATGAGATCAGGTTTTGAAAGAATGACTATCTGTGTTACAAGTCTGATCAGTTTGGATTTTTGAGTTTTGAAAATGTACACCTTATTTGTGAAAATAGTACCAAAGCGAATAAAAAAAACTGTAATTCAGCAGCAGCAAATTCAAAAACTATCATATCAAAAAGTCATATCCAAAAAAATAAGTAGGAGCTTAGAAATATATAATAAAATAAGTGTAGAAAGAGTGAGTAGAGACTTAGTGGAAAATAGTAAAAATATTTAGAAATAAAGTATGAGAAAAAAGTGCAGCTGATTGTGAATAAATGTTTGAAACCACTTTAAACTGAGAAAATACCTTTGATCTGATTGATTCAGTTGTTTCCCACTGAAAACTATAAATGACAGCTTTGAAGTTTTACAAGTTCCTGTTATACAAGAGGGCATGAAAGCTTTTTTTATGAGAATAGAACTGAGCAAGCGATCAAAAGAAAGCAGAAAAAGAAAGCTTTGAGACTATCTGTCTCTGGCTAGCTTAGTCGCCCCCTTCCCAAAGCGATGCAAAATTAGCTAAGGTGTACCAGGCAGAGCCGCTGGACTTGAAAATTGAAAACATTAAGCTCAGATGAGTTTGCCTAAAGACTGATTGGCCCCTAATTAGCCAAGTGACCTTTGATCTTTTCAGAAATAAGTAAAGGATCAGGTTTGGGAGTGAGACAAAGGCAAGAACAGTCTTAGCACACACCAAACGCTAATTCAGCAAAGAATGCCTGTAATTAGGACTGCTCGTTTCATTCCAGTGAATATTTAATGCTGGGAAGAGGGAAATAAGCTGGAAAAGTGGGATGTAGGATTTTAGCTGAGGGATCAGTTTCACCATTTACTATACACAATATTTTAAAGAAAAACTACAACAAAACAATGAAAAATTAACAACAATTTTATATATATATATATTAGTCTTCATACAAAACTTTAGTATGTAATTTAGAAAACTTTATTTTTGGTTCCAAATAACTTCATTCTCTATTCACTTGCAGTGTATGGATAGGATCAGCCTCAACATTCTGCTAAATATTTTCCTTTGTTTTTTATGTTTAAAGAAGTTATATGGTTTTGGAATGACATGAGGGTGAGTAAACAGCGACAGAATATTCTTTCTTAAACGGATGGTTCACCCAAATATTACAAATTTGTGTTTATCTGCTTACCCCTAGGGCATTCAAGATGTAGTTAACTTTTTTTAGTAGAACACAAACAAAGATTTTTAACACAAACCATTGCAGTCTGTTAGTCATATAATGGAAGTGAATGGGAATCACGGCTTTGAGAGTGAAAAAAACATACACAAACAAAACCAAATTTAACCCTGTGGCTCGTGACGATACATTGATGTGTAAAAGACACAAAAATATCAGTCTGTGCAAGAAACTGAACAGTATTTATATACAAACTCGATTCCAAAGAAGTTGGGACACTGTACAAATTGTGAGTAAAAAAAGGAATAGAATAATTTACAAATCTCATAAACTTATATTTTATTCACAATAGAATATAGATAACATATCAAATGTTGAAAGTGAGACATTTTTAAATGGCATGCCAAATATTGGCTCATTTTGGATTTCATGAGAGTTACATATTCCAAAAAAGTTGGGACAGGTAGCAATAAGAGGCCGGAAAAGTTCAATGTACATATAAGGAACCACTGGAGGACCAATTTGCAATTTATTAGGTCAATTGGTAACATGATTGGGTATAAAAAGAGCCTCTCAGAGTGTCAGTGTCTCTCAGAAGTCAAGATGGGCAGAGGATCACCAATTCCCCCAATGCTGTGGCGAAAAATAGTGGCGCAATATCAGAAAGGACTTTACAGTGCATAATATCATCCAAAGATCATAAAAATCTCTGGGCATAAGGGTCAAGGCCGGAAAACCATACTGGATGCCTGTGATCTTCGGGCCCTTAGACGACACTGCATCACATACAGGAATGATACTGTAATGTAAATCAAAACATGGGCTCAGGAATACTTCCAGAAAACATTGTTGTGAACACAATCCACCGTGCCATTTGCTGTTGCCGGCTAAAGCTCTATAGGTCAAAAAAGAAGCCATATCTAAACATGATCCAGATGCGCAGGCGTTTTCTCTGGGCCAAGGCTCATTTAAAATGGACTGTGACAAAGTGGAAAACTGTTCTGTGGTCAGACGAATCAAAATTTGAAGTTCTTTTTGGAAAACTGGGACATCATGTCATCCGGACTAAAGAAGACAAGGACAACCCAAGTTGTTATTAGTGCTCAGTTCAGAAGCCTGCATCTCTGATGGTATGGGGTTGCATGAGTGTGTGTGGCATGGGCAGCTTACACATCTGGAAAGGCACCATCAATGCTGAAAGGTATATCCAAGTTCTAGAACAACATACTATGTTCCCATCCACTTTTGACTGCTAGTGTAAGTTTGTGTTTTATCAGATTTTGGCCACTTGGAAAACAAATATCCTTCGACCACTAGTATGAACCCCTAGAGCACACAAGCGAATCAACAAGAGTTTTGTCCATGTTCAGAAGAAACATTTTCATATGCATGCAGCTGTTTGATAGATCAGGACTGCACTGGTAAATCTTCTAAACCCCAGACAATGTGTCTCATTCTTGCTGCCTCAGCATTGAGAAGGATGTTCTTGTGACAGTATCTAGCCGGAGGCAAAGACAAGGCACACAAGTCGAGCAATGATGAGAAGAAGAAGGCCAATCTTTGTTAGTTGCCTTTTGCCCTCTGAATTGCTTGAGCGTGTGCTTTAACAAAATGTTTTAGAAACTTTCAACAGCATGCAGGAAAGTTTGTTATTCAACTTTAGATTTGGGACTTTAGTGGGCACATAATCCAATGTTGAATTTTATGAGATTGACTTGAATATATTTTGCACAAAGAGAAGATACTGTACATCACTCACTGTCCTGATGTCATACCTTACTTAACCTCACATTAGTTTAGCAGAGGTTTTAGCAGAATATCTGAGATGTTTTTACTGTACATTAAAAGTAAATGGGGCTGTTGCTAAGACGATAAAGCACCAAAAACAACTGAAAAAAAAAAATCATTTGTGAACAATAAAATATAGCATATCAAAATGTGCCACTTGACATCAATCATTAGACACCCATATCAACTACTTTTGTAGTAAATAAATGATAACATAATTTTTCTTTGTTAAAAGACTGATTTACATTCAGTGTCCAAACCCTTTCTTTGTATGTACAATGTAAATGAGTTTTATGAGCGTTCAGTAACACTGTGGTTAATGGAAAGAATTTGTTGAGTTGCATTGGCTCAGCCATTTAAACGAGTTATTTATAAAGTCTCATGATTGTTTATGGATGCCTTTCAGATGTATGCATATATAGCACAGTGCATAGATGTATTTTCAGCATCATTACTGAATTCTTCAGTGTCACATGATCCTTCAGAAATCATTCTGATATACTGATTTGGAGTTTATTGAGGCACAAATCATAGTTAACAGTTAGTTAATATTTACAACTGGTCCTTAAAATAAAGAGTGACCAGAATTCTTTAGATTTTATTTAATTCATGTATTTATACATTTTTATTGCAAATTCTCTGTTTCTTAGAGATCATGCATTTTTTTTATTTAAGCAGCTATTTAAACTACTAGATTTTTAACATTACAAACTCAGTGCCACATTGCTACGTTGTTCTGAATGGTTTTCATTGGTTCTCAGAGTTGCTAGGTGGTTGCTAGTGTGTTTTTGCTGGTTGCTAGTTGGTTGCTTGCTGTCCCAAGTCTAAAAAGTCAACCTCTAAATCTATAAGATGTTCTGCTACTTAGATACAGTTTTAGAAACATAGGGAAAATAAATGACATACTTAAAGGGAAAGTTCACTCAAAAAATGCAAGCTCATCATTTATTCACCCTTATGTTGTTCCAAAACAATACAACACACAATTGAAAATATTCAAGTAAAGCACCTGTGAAAAAATCAGAACGTAAATTTGTATTAGCAAAGTACACTGGATGCTGTTTTCAGAGAGCAGTGTTATTCTGTTGAGTCATGTGTACTTTATCATTCCTCAGAGAAGAGCGGGGAATATAAATGGCATTCGGCTGTCAAAGATCACTTGTGGGTTTCATCAGGTTTATTTGGTTTACGGTGCTGAGATCTGAATAACTGTGCATTGGGCTGAATGGAGGTGCAGATGTTAGCTGCTGGAGTCACTCTGGAGCTGCAGAAAGACTCCACTGTTTCAACCTCACACTGACCTTAAAATTTCTGCATAAACGCATAAAGGCATATTTATACAAGGCGCAAGTTCAGTTGTGTTTGGTGTGTCTTGTGTTAATTATTCAACAGGCAAATCTAATCAGTTATTCACCCATTTTGGCATAACCATTTGCATTCTTTATTGGTCAGGTCAGTTTAATAGATTAGATTAGAGGTAGCTTCAGCTGATCAAATAGTGTTCAAGGTTGAGGATTCATTCACAGCCATTGAGTGCTCATACAGAATTATAAAAATGTATAATTGTATAATGCATATACTAAAACTACTGCTATAATCACTGCTACTACTAATAATTATGATTATAATAAATAAATACAATCTGTACTCTAGGCTTGTCGTGTTTGTCCTGAAACTGTTGTTAAGTGTGTCACGAGTCGTGAACTGTGAGTGTAAAGGTCATTTTGTTTGCATGGCTCATGTGGAGGAGGAACTAATGGACTCTTAAGAGATGAATAACTGAGCTTTGAATAGAATGGGAGTCTGTTTTGGAAAATGACGGTAATTATTACTGATTTGATGAAGGAACAGTGATAGCAGATTGCTTGGAAGTTACACATGGGATAAAATGATTCAGGTTATTGTATTTAGTGTTTAATCATGTCTACTACTATTACTACAAATTATTATTATTATTGTCAAGATCATTAGCTGAAGAGCCCATGAACTTCAGTAGAGGGCACTCCACTCAGGACCATCACACCCATCAACCACCAGATGTCACCATAGCATCACTTGGACACTAGCACCTCTCATACTGTTGCACCACACCCGAACTACATCTCCCATGAGTCATTGCATCACTATCACCTTGCCACACCTGCACCTCATTCATCAGCTAATCTCCTTGCCACATCTGCACCTCATTTACACACACATATAAGCAGCACTCACACACACAGACACTTTGCGAAGTCTTGTTAAGCCCCGTCTTACATTACCGAGCGTTTTCCCTGTGTTTGTGTTTCCGTGTCTGACCTTTTGGATTGTGTATTTCAACTCTGATTCTCTGCTGCCTGCCCCGATCTCTGCTCGTTACAGTTTATGATTCTTGATATCCCTGACACACCTGACGCCATTCCTGATTTCTGCCTGTCTGACCATTCTGTTGAATAAATGCTGCAGTTGGATCCGAACGCCTTCATAACAATTATCGTTGTTGTTGTTAGGTAATATCATAAAATACATTCTTAAAAATAAATAGTGTATACACATGAACATTTTTAGACATAATAACCTTGTCGCTGGTCGTTTTTATAATTTTTACACGTACTAAATAAATGCATACATGCATACATACATATTATCTGTGTGGTTCAGTGTTTATTTTATTTCTCAATTGGCAACGATTTACATTACAGCACCAATAGAGAAAAAAATAAATAAAAGAGAAAGTAAACAAAATATATATCTCTCAAAATATTTTACCTAAACAAAATAGTCTATTTTTACAAAATGTATTGTAATTTTAAGTGAAAAATAATTACTGATATTAATAAATGGATCTTAGATAATATATATATATATATATATATATATATATATATATATATATATATATATATATATAAATTGTCTGGTTCAGTGTGTCTACTTTATTTCACAAATATAATGTAATTATGACAGGAGAAAAAAAACAGCAACAGTAGATTTGTAGTTTTTGAATAGTTAATTACAAATGAATTAAATAGTTCTTAAGCTCTTAAATGTGTTACATGGTACTTACTCATCATGTGTGATTATTTCCTGTCTGTGATTCTGACTCTCTCTCTCTCTCTCTCTCTCTCTCTCTCTCTCTCTCTCTCTCTCTCTCTCTCTCTCTCTCTCTCTGTCTGAAGGTTCAAACGCATCTTGAAAACCCCACGAAGTATCACATCCAGCAAGCTCAGAGGCAGCAGGTGAAGGCGTATCTGTGCACCACCCTGGGAGGAAAGCTCGGCTCGCAGGCCGTGAGTTTGCCGTGTCCCAGCCAGGCCCCTGACCACGGGGGAATGCCTCCGGGGCCGGGCAACAGCGCCCCCAACAGTCCCATGGCCTTACTGACCCTCAACTCCAACTGCGAAAAAGAGGTAATGACACAAAATACTGTGATATTTCACTTCAGCACTTTGTAAAAATAATGGCTACTGTAGGATAATTGCAGCACATTTAGTTCAATTTTTAAAAAGTAATTCGATATTTATATTTGATATTTATCAACCAATTTGGAGATCAAATATAGAAAAAAAATATCAGGACATTTATCTAATTTATCCATTTATCCTCAATCTGTTTTTCAAAGGTATTTAAATTGTAAAAAATAAATTATATAATTAAATATAGATAAATGACTTTAACATTTTCTATTCATTATCTTGAGCTCAAGACTCAGGAATTCAGAAACAGACAGAGTAAAAACTGTAAATTAAAGGCGACTACAAGCAAACTGAAAAACAGGTGCACAAAAGATATGTGTGCTATTATAATATCTGTTTTTTTATATATTTTTTTACAAAAAATAAAATAAAATAACAAACTGACATTTTTAAGTGGACCATGGATAAATGGTAATGAATCATTGAATTGTCATAAAAATATTATACAAAATAATTTCTTCAAAAATAAATAAATAAATGTGAAATATGACACACAGTTCTGTAAGGGTGAAAAAAAAGTGCTGAAAAAGCTGATTAATTCAATATTCCAGCTGTTTCAACTTAAAAACCCATATACAAAAAGTTCAGTTGCTGCCTTAAATTGAAGTATATTCAACTTTTTTGTAATTTCAACTTAAAAACTCAGCTAAAATTGCTCAACATATTCTGATGAGTTAAAGTAATGTAAAGTTTCCATGACTTACTTATTATATTATTTTTTGCAATGTAAATAGACCACAAAACTTAACATAAACATACAGGAGCCCAGGTCACAGTCAAAGCAAAAGGCCCTATGGCAGGGTTTAAACCCATTAATAAGACGGACCGACCGGACCAAGACAGGAGCGATAAGACAAGCTATGACACACAACAAACCAGGACAGAAACACACAGGGAGAATAGAAACAGGAGGATATGAGGAACACATAATACTGATCACAAGGCAAATAAACAAAACAGAAAGCATGTGCTCAACACAAAGACACAAGCAAAACATGGACACCATAAACAAGACGAGACAGAGGTGACAGGATCCTGACAGGTTCACCAAGAGCACACACATCCAGCAGCATCAGTAAACGATGTAGAGACATTATGAAGATGTCATTTTAGATCTCATTACCGGATGATTGATAAAACCACCTCCAGCCTGGAGGCTTGTGTCGCTGTGAACGTCTCGCTGAAGCAGCTGGCTGGATTGCGTCACTGTTCACGCTGTGATAGAGAGAGAGAGCTGTGCTTTAGGAAGTGTTAATAGATTAGACCGAGTCTGACATTGGCACGCTGAGAGGAAGTACACAGCTCTTTGGGATGTATGTCAGATTAACTAGTGATTTTCACAATGGGAAATGGATTGATTTAATAAATTTACTGCTGCACACAAGACACGTTAACTGACTTCATAGTGCGTCATACTGTAGCTGAGCACTGACAGCTGATGATATCTATTGCCCATGATTTTACTCAGATGGATGATGTCATTGATGACATCATTGGTTTGGAATCCAGTTACAATGATGATGTCATGGGACTCTCGTTGGACCCCGGACTTCAGATGGCCAACACGGTAAATACACTTTTATGCTTTTATCACTTCTGTACTTAAATCCACTTGCAAAAACAAAAAAAAGTTCCTATAATTTATATTTATTTATATTTTTTAAATGTTAATATAATGAAATATTTATTTACATTTATTTTTATTTTAGTATTTTCATTTTGCAAACCAAAACTATACAAACAATGGTAGTAATATAATTAAATGTGTATTTTTTTTCATTTTGTTTAAAAAAGAGTGAATATAATGAAATATTCATTATTATATTTTATTTGCTTAAAACAAAAATGAGTACTAATATAATAAAATATGTAATTATTTAAATTTACTAGCAAAAAAAAACAGTTAATATAATGATATTTATTTTTCTTTTATTTTATTTAGTAAGTTCAGAGGCATTTCCTTCAGCTTGAGGCTTATTCATGTCACTTTTGGTGTGAAAAGGTCTTGTTGCCAAAAATATAACTTTTGAGTGTTTGTTATTAAGAAACAAACAATCAAGCACAGCCCATGTGACAAAAAGTACCGCAAAAATAATGCATTACTTTATTTTTTTATTTTTTATGGAATAACATAATATATAATGCATTACTTAAAAGTAACTTTCCTCAATACTGCCTGTAAGTTTCAACAACAGTGACTCATGTGTATTTTTAATTAGCTTTAAACTTGGTGAGACTTTGTCTCTTTCTGTGCCTTGTCACACAATCAGAGCTGTGGCTGGTGTCAGTATTGCCGACAGCAGCGTGAAGCAGCTGTCAACACCTGATCTAATATCTGTCTGAATGCAGAGGAACAGTGAATAGTCTTCATTTACTCACTCTCATGTCGTAGGCAGGACGTGCAAGCTGCTCTTTTCCGCTCAGTGACAGTGAATGGGAATCCCAGTGACTGTCTTCTGAAGCCATATGATGCATTACAGAATATGTAATGTGTGTGTTCCCGTGTTTCTAGATCCCTGTGTCAGCGAACCTCTTGGACATGTATGGTAACCCGGGCATGCCGCCTCCAGGAATCTCTGTCAGTAACTCATGCCCTGGTAACCTGCCCAACATTAAAAGGGAATTCTCTGGTAAGAGACATATGAATTAGTTAACATCGTTCTGTAGCGTCTAAGCCCCTCCAGGCATTCTGAAGATCTATTTAATTGTGTTTCACCTTTTTAAAGTCTGTAGAAATGTCATTTGAATGATGATATGAGTGAAACATATGCTCGTATGCTACACAGTTGCTCCATCTCCATCCATGATGCACATGATGGACAAGCCCAGCTCCTGTAGCAAGTTTGACAGCTATCAAAGGCCTGAAGGGTTTCCTGTGGGTACGTTCGAAGATTTCTCTCCATGTCTTGCATGTCTGTTAACAAAACAGAAACATAATAATCATTTTATGGATTAAAATTGTTTTATGAATTAGATTTACCCGTAAGCTCCGGTTTGTGATTGCATTGCTAGTGCAGGGGTGAGGACTCGTTTGAGTCTTTGACTTAGCTTAACCAATAAAGCATTCATTCCTTCAGCATGGCGGCGTTGGTGTATCGTTCCACAGACGCCCTCTAGGGGAGCGTGAGTTCCCATTCAAGGGAACGTTTCAGGTTATGCATGTAACCATGGTTCCCTGAAAGGGGAATGAGACGCTGCGTCCCTTTTTCCCATGCTTCAGGACTTCCTGCATGTATCCTTCAAACAAGAAGTGCACGATGTATTTCACAGGTGCCCTTTAATACTCTCGGCCACACCAGCTGTGACGTTATAGGCTGCCGCCTGCCAATATCAAGTTTATTGTAATGTTTAGACTCATGTGTCATGTATTCCCCATAGGACCCTCAAAGGGACACATCATCTTTAGGGAAACCGTGGTTACATGTGTTACCTGAGACGTTCCCTTTCGAATGGGAATTTGCACTGTGTCCTCTAGAGGGCGTATGGGTTATAGTATGCGAGTTATGAAGTTGGTACAATGTGTATATACTCTAATATTGTATGTAGAATTGTTAAGTTGTTATATATAAAATTATTTTTAAGATCAATCATGTTTTGAATTAAATACTAGCTTACTGCTAAAAATACTGTGTAGTAGAATGAATGTGCATAGGTATTATTCCACGATAATTATGATATGACATGCCATGCCACAAATGATGACCTTTCATTTTTACATTGTCATGTGACCATGTAAAGGTAAGTGTAAGTGTCAACCATCATAATACCATTATACCATTATTTTGAATTCTGAATTAGATTTTATGTAACAATGGGCTAAAAGGGCCAAGTCTAGCACATTGAATTGTGGGATACAGAATTTATATGCAGTTTGCTGTATCGTTTGAGTATTTTATGCATACAGAAAATGTGCAGATTGTACAGTATGAGTAGTCCATACCACAGTAAAGAAGCATTTTGTTGAGAGAAAGTATACTATAAATTCAGTTTCTCTTCTCACCCTGCTTTTTTTTTAGAGGCAGAAGTTCGCGCTTTTGTAAAGGAAAGGCAAAAAAAGGACAACCATAATTTAAGTGAGTTTACTTGGGCAGCATCCTAAGTGGAAAACTGTAAATGTAATTTGGTTGAGTTTATAAATACGAGTGTGTAATGTAACATGCATTTCCCATCTGTTTCAGTTGAGAGGCGACGGAGATTCAACATTAACGATCGAATCAAAGAACTGGGGACTATGATTCCTAAATCAAATGACCCGTAAGGACAACAGTGTTCAGTAGATACACGCTTACACATGAAGCAGATGCTGTTATTACAGCAGAGGCTAGTGCTGTTGATAGAGGGTCTGTCAGATGTGCTGGTGTCAGCTGCTTGTTTGTGTTGCTCAGGGACATGCGCTGGAACAAGGGCACTATCCTGAAGGCCTCTGTGGATTACATCAGGAAACTTCAGAGAGAGCAGCAGCGGGCCAAAGAGCTGGAGAACCGTCAGAAGAAGCTGGAACACGCCAACTGCCACCTGATGCTCAGGATACAGGTCAGTTCTGACAGAGCCCAGATCCCTGGACAGCAGCACTGTCAATACATATAAAAAAACAGCTAGAACATAGAGTGGAGTGGCATACAGAAACAGTACATTGACCAAAGACCAAAACTACCCTTGGTCAGGGAACTTTAGCACACATAAAATGGATAATAATACCATTTATCTCCCCGGGCCTCTTCATTTTTGGGTCACTGAAAAGTGACTGAAGCCTTGAAACGTAACTAAATGTAATAAATCCTGTTTTTCAATAATATTTTTTCATTATTATTTAGAATTTTGAGGGGATTTTATGATACTGTGATAAGTATTCATCTCATTCCAATGAGGCTGCTGTTTTTTAGATTTCAAAATTAACTTTTTTTTTGGTCAAAAGTGACAGAAAAGGCCCAAATTAAAATAATAAATGGACCGTTCACAAAAAAAAAAAAAAAAAAAAAATTCAGTCATCATTTACTCACCATCAAGTTATTCCAAATTTGTATGAGTTTCTTTAGTCTGTTGAACTCAACAGATATTTGAATATTTTCAATGCTAATCCAGGAGCTGGAGATCCAGGCTCGTGCTCACGGACTGGCCGTCTCCTCGTCTACACTCGGGTCATCAGAGCTGGCAGCCCGGCCCATCAAACATGAGGCGGTCCGGGGCGACTGCTCCCGGGATATGTACCCTCACATGCACCCGTCTTGCCCCGACATGGGCCGCTCCAGCACCCTAGACCTTAACGACGGCACAATCACCTTTAACGACTCTAGCACTTCCAGTGATGTGGGGGCTTATGGTCTTGTCCCAAAGGCAGATGGAGACATCATAATGGACGACACATTGACATCTGTAGCAACGAGCGACCCACTCCTCACCTCCGTCTCGTCTGGAGCCTCGAAGGAAAGCAGCTGTAAGGACAGCGTGAACATGGAGGAGAACGAGCATGTTTGTTAGTGCAGCCAAACCGTCGTTTGGCTCTTTAGGACCGCCGGTCATTGTTGTGTTTTTCCGGTAACACAATTGACTTCAAAGGAGGAAGTGCAGCCTGTTTTGTCAAGTGCAAAATAATGCTTTCTTGTTTACACTAAATGTATTTTATTGTATTTGTACCTTATTCCAAATTTCATTGTGTTATAATAATATCATGAAAAATCAAGGTCAGTATCATAAAACGATTGATTTGTGTAACTTCACATAGGTGTATTAGAATATAATCAACTTTGGGATAGTATAAAAGTGCACTTGAAAGGTGATTTCTTTGGATGTACAGTAGTGTGATTGTGCACAGTTTAGAAAAATATTTCTCTTTTTACATATCTTTGTAAAGGAATGATTTAAACAAAATGCTTCCCATTTAATGTGTAAATAGTAAGCGACAGACAGTTGATGTTTAAAAGGATAGTTCACTCAAAAATGAAAATCAAAGATGTAGGTGTTTTTTGTTTTGTTTTTTCCAGTAGAACAGTAAAGAAGTTTTTAGCTGAAACTGTGGTCCATAAAATGCAAGTCTGCGGCTACCGTCACTTCGAGTTGAAAAAGCATATGCAGGCAACATAAAATGAATACCCGTTGCTCCTTATGATATATTGAGGTCTTATGAAGCAAAATGATCAGTGTGTGCAAGAAACTGAACATTATTTACAACATTATTACCTGTAGTCCAGAGCTTCAGGCAAATGGTTCGGAGTGATGTCTGGTTTGCAAACAAACCATTCTTTTGAACTGATTCTCTTTAATTGGACTGAACCCTCTGAAACAGTTTCTACTAGTTACTTAATCAAAACTCACTTTCAGACAGACGTCTGACAGTCACTCTGATTTGAAATAAGCTGAAATAGTGGTGAATATGTTCCTATAATGAATGAACTCATTGAGTTCCTTTAACAGTCACTGAACGAAGGAGACATTTAGATTCGGACTGATGACTGATGAGCCGCTGATATGCGCATGCATGAGCTGAATGCTTGAATGAAGGGGCATAATGAATGTTTTTATGGTTTCTCCTGGTTTATGTAAAAAGGTGAGGGAAGTAAATGAAAATGTCATTTTTGGGTGAAATAGTCCTTTAGCATAGCTACATTAATCATAACTAGTTCATAACTGTTGTGAAAATGTCTGTTGAATGTCGTTCTAACATCACTCAATGTTTAAGGAAAGTTTTGAGCAAATGCTCTACAGATCGTATCTTCCAGATGAAAGCTCACACAACCAGTAGATGGACAGTGTTGCTGTTTGAAACAGCTGGCTCTAAATTATTTCTTTCAGTTATTAATTAATGGCAATAGTCACTCAGTATTAATGTTTCTGGTCCAGGAGAATTTGCCGTAGCACAGTTCATTTGGATGAAGAAATTCACATGTGGAAGGACCATTTGCACACAGCATTTGAAAAATCCAGCTGATTTTCAGATGTCCCAGAATAAGCGATAAGCAATATTCAGCTTTAACTCTGCAGAAAACCCTCAAATACGGTTCTAGTGGTTTTACGCAGTGCCTTTATAATTATGCTAATGCATTTCACCTCATGCATTTCTTAAGATACTTTGAGGATGCATTTTAACATCCAATCCATAGAATGTGAAATCATTTCTTAACATGTTTGATGACTGAAGGAAAAGTCAGATGATAATTCAAACTTCAAATTCCAATTTATTGTCCTCAAAACATTTTTTAATCAAAATTTTTAACTAATTTCTGTATTACATTTCTGCCATACTTATAATTACATTGTTCCAAGGTTTCAAAAGTGTTCCAAAGGTGTTTGTTTTTTTATTGGTGGCAAAAACACTGGAAGGATGATCATATTTTGCAGATTTAAGAAAAGAAAAGAAAAAAAAGAAATAATATTTTATAACACTTGTTTTTTTTTATTCTTACATGGTATAAAATGACTGACTATGTTTGTAATAAGCTGTACTGTTACTGTATATTTCTACTGTGCTCAACTCAGATGTACTGATGTTTGCCTTCGAGTAGCATCCAATTTGTGCCATTAATATGATCATGTAGCTGCAACTATTATGTGTTGTTTCATAGAACTATGCAAAGATAGCTTTCAGTTGAGAAATCAAACTGTGTGTAATGGAAAGGTGTTGTAAGAGTTTAGCATAGGTAACATAGTCAGACCACTGTAAAGTGCCTTACATTACAAACCTGTCACTTAAAGCAATAGTTCACCCTAAACGCTGTGTCAATTACTCATCCTCATCTCGTTCCAAACCTGCATAACTTTAATTCTACCATAGAAAACAAAGAGAGATGCTTAGCAGAGAGTTCATGCTGCTCTTTTCCATACAATTAAAGTGAGTGGGGACTGTGTCTGCCATCAAATAAACGAATAATAATAATAATTAGGGAATTGCGAATTCAGTGTCGTTGTTTCTGTTACAGAATAAAATATAAAAAAGGTAATTGCAAATTTTTATCTCATTATTCAGTAATTGCATGTTTATATCTCACGATTCAGACTTTTTATCTCAGAATTGCGAGTTTATGACTTGCAATTCTGTTTTATGTTCCTGAAATAAAGAAATTAAAAAGGTAGCAATTCGGGGGTTTTTTTCGCCAGAAAATGAAAAATAAAAAGGTTATTTTTGACATGTATCAAAAAATTCAGACCTTTTATATCTCACATTTCTGAGATGAAAAATTCTGAACTGTGACATATAAACTCAAACTCAATTAACTTTTTATTTTTTTATTCCATGCCGAAACAGGCTTTTACAGGGACTGTCAATTTCCAGAAAGGACAAAAAATAAACTCTAAATATGTTAAAAAGAATATATATATATATATATATATATATATATATATATATATATATATATATATATATATATATATATATATTGTAGAGTACATGGGTTTGGAGTGACATGAGAGCATGGAGACAGTGTTCCTAATTTTCATTTTTGTGTGAACTATCTCTTTAAATGAAGTGTTGTCTTCTATATATGTGAATTTTGACTTAGTCTTAGACTGTGGAACCCAATGGGTTCTATCCTGGGGTAAAGAAGAGAGGAAAGATCTCTCAGTAGGACCACCAAAACCAAGTTAATACCAACCTTCCAAGGGTTCGATCAAGATTGTTTTGTTTTCTGGCTTAAAGTTGAAGTGTCTTGATGCACTACAAAACTTTCAAGAATAGTGTATTACATAAACTCCTTTTACCTACTGAAAGTTGTCCTCTGAATGTAATGTTAAACAGTGTTGACTAAAATGTTGCCAAATGCCAAGTGGAGTCTAAATATGCAGTGAAACTGTTACATATATCGTTGTGGATTTATAGCAAAAACTGGCTGTTGCAATTTTTTCTGAGCAATAATTCAGACAATCAGGTAACAGGTAAAGCACACGGCTCTTGTATGAATGCATATGAATCAGTGACGTCGATGAAAGGTGCCTTTAAAACAGGCTTCCATGGAACTTCAACCAAACGCCTTTTAATGACAAATACAGATTGGTCTGTCTTTTATAAGAGTGTCTTGGCTATATACTGTAGCTAAAGATGTTTTTCTTTTGTTAACATACTTTTGTATGATATTTTCGAAGCTTAACCAAACATTATTTAAGAAGGAACTTAGAATAGCTTGTAATGTTGATTTTGGTTGAATTTCTTTATAAAGCATTCATTTGATATGAATTCAGTACTGGAAGCCGGCCCACATTAAACCTGTCGGGAAAGACACCTTTCAGTCAAACCGTGAAAATTCCGCTGGGAAGCTTTATGAGGAAAGTAGCATTTCATTGTTGGGTTTTAAAGCTTGACAAGTGTATTGGGAATGAAAATGTTACAGACATTGAAATAAAACTGAGTGTTTTTCACAATTTCTGGAGGTTTTCATTCATGATTTGGTGTGTTTCATTTTGTAGCACAGATATTTTCTTGGTTTAGGAATATAATCAGACTCAACATTTCCTGTGGTGGGTTATTCTGGCTTCAAGCTGGTTTCACACGGTTCATCACACCATTTCCCGAATGCTTGGCACACAATGCTCTCTTCTCATTGTCATTGAAGATTCCTACGGGGTATGAAAAAGACATACTAAATGAAATGAGATGAACTCGAGTATGACACAGTCTTATGCATTAGCCCCCTAGTGGGTCCCGGGCCCCTGGCTAAGAGCAGATTAAGATTTTAAGTGCACAGTTAATTGCATTCCTTTTTTTTTAAGTCAATGCATGAACCTTGAATACAATGCAAGTTGCTTTAGATGTGTAAAATGTAAACATCTTTTAAAAACTGACCAGTATTGTGCTGTCATACATGCAGTACATGTACCTTCAGCATTTGACACCTGATGACTCACACAGTCTTTGCGTCTTTTGTTTGGGCGAAGAGCACACGCGCAATGTCCTTGAGGGGGCAATCTGCGTGCACTGCAAGCATTTTTCTGTGAAATACTCTCGTTTGTCTCTCTTTTCAAGGAAAATAGAGACAAAAGATTTACCATTATACATCCTGCTTAAATGGTAAATCATACGCAGCAGCAGGTCAGGCTGTGGCTTCATTGCACACGATGGCAGTGCTTCAGGCTTACCAGGCTGACCTGCTGAAGGACCTGGATACAGGCGAGGGCCTTTCAGCTGACCAGGTAGTCGAGCTGCGCCGCACCACAGACCTCTCTCTCCGGGCTACCAAGCAGGCCGCCTCCGCCATAGGTAGGTCTATGGCGGCCATGGTGGTAACGGAGAGACATCTGTGGGTGAACCTGGCAGACATCGGGAGGGAAGAAATGGGGTTTCTTCTCGATGCTCCGGGCTCGCCTTCTGAGCTTTTCGGTACCTCCGTCGAGATGGTGGTCGAAAAGTTCAGGGAGGCAAGGGCGTGCTCAGCTGCCTTTATATCCTTCATTCCACGAAGGTCCTGGCCCATCTCGTTCTGAGGATCGGAGACGGGCGCAGAAGGCTAGTATCGTGGCTAGCGCTCCTCCCCCACCTAAGGGCAGGGGCAAGAGGAATTGCGTGTCACGAAGAGGTAAGCAGGGGCTGAGGGATGTGATTCAGATGAGGCAGCGTCCTCGTCCGAAACGGAGCAATACCTAGGAGTTACTCACTTCCTTTGGGTGTTTTTAACTTGGGTTAAGGTGGAAAGTTTCTCTCATAACATTCTCCTATCCTGGACCTATGTGTGACAACTGGGTGAAGGAGGAGCTGGAAGAAAGTGCGAGTTAACTATTTTTAATGAGAAAAATGCAGACAAATACAAATACAAAACTGGAACACAAATAACGCTGGGATGAAGATACTGTGGTGATGGTGGAGGGAAGTGATGAGTCCGGAAGGCGGAGGTGAGTTGGCAGCAGGAGAGGGTGGCACAGGAACTGCGGGGAAGCGAGCCGTAGGTAAGACGTGTTGCTTGAAGGTGGTTGCGAAGAGTGGACGGGGTTCCGGGGGAAGACACGGACATCCAAACGCAGAACACACAGAAAGCAAGGCACGGTTAACAAACATGAAACAACGCTCTCACAAACACAAGACGTAAGACAGGCCATTATATAGGGATGAGTAATGAGTGACAGCTGCTGCTGATGACAATTAATGGAGACGCCCACAAACTAATCAGTGCTGACGAGTAACACACAGACTTCACCCACAAAGTGCAAAACCCAGAGATCACGGTTTACCAACCGAGACACTATGATGTTTTTGGTTGGTCCTATATTCATAGTAACCACCTTACTGACGGTCCGGACCAAATGGGGGACTCCGGTACAGGAGGGTGGGTGAGTATGTAACCCTTTCTTTATCTGCTTATGGGTGTTATGTTGCTGGTGGTTATATGTCTATTAACAAACACTGTGAGTTTCATTTACAGTGCTCAGTTCCGGCCTCGTGCTCTGGTATTAGGTGGCCAAGATCACAGGCTTTCAGCAGGAGGCCGCGGCACGTGGGTTCTGCCCCACAGGGCGTGACACCCACCGCGGAGTGAGACCCGCGTGTGGGAAGCAAGTTGTGCGGTTGATCTGCGGTTGTCCATCCCACACCCCCTCCCGAGGAGCCTGGCTGATCATCAGAACTGGCACAGCACTGCAGGGAATTTCATGGATGTCTGGCGAGGTCACCCTGAGGGGCATGAGGGGCTGTGTGGGCAATTCTCGTGGTAGTTTAGCAGCGCTCCCCTTTTCTAAAGAAAAAGGGTCGCCTATGAGCATGCTACTCTGAGCTCGGAGTCCTCCTCTCATAGGAGACTGAATTCTCAGTTTTTTCAACAGAGCGCTCCAGTACTACATACTGTTTTTGAGATGCACTGTGAGAGCAGACATCCTGCTGAGGCAGGGGCTGACGGGGAATGGCGCCTTCACACCAAGGTGATGAAGCAGAGTTGGAGACGTTGGCCAGACTTGGGTGGATCGGTTTTGCGGCTTGAGAGAGCATCGCACTATCCCCTCTGGCTTCCTCTGACTCATCCAGCTCCACTGGGGCTGGACGCCATGGTACAGGTGTGGCCGAGGATTCATCTGTACATTCCTTCCTCCAATTGCTCTGTTACCGGGTCATTCCATCTACGAGCTGTTCTATAAGAGTGCCACAAGGGCCCCTCCTTAGAACAATATATGTAAATCTATGCTATGGTAAGTCTGCACGTGAAATCTTTGCACACTTTCTGAAATCCACACTGTGTTAGTTCGCACACTAGTACTCTGCGTTCTTTCTAAAATCCTATATGGGGAGGGCTTCGCACGGCTGCTTCGTGCCCTTTCTTGAGTCAGTTAAGCCCGTTCATCTTGGGCGCCACTCCACCCAGGTATCCTCTGATACCTATCTAGAACAGGGTGTTGCTACTAGAGAACTGTTGGGACAGAGCTCTTTCGGCAAGTTTGTGCGAAAGCTGGTGGTAGCTCCTGTGTGATATACAAGACTTGGTAAAGAACATGCTAGGTTCTTTGCCGTATCCCTTTAAAGGAATCTTTCATGATTCCAAGCCTTCAGCTGTACCCCGGGCCGTGGCCCTACAGGTAAGTTGGATATGTAGCTTAGGCCTTTGGCCATAAGGGATAATGTCATGGACAGCCGTTGAACCGTCCCAGGGGTGACTCCCGGTGAAATGGTAGAGTTGGTACTTAGTGTTTGCCATGATTCTGGCCTGCACTCCCCTCAGCATGGCGGCCTGGGTATACTGTTCCCCATAGTGTCCCCTAAGAGACCACAGTTCGAAGTTCCCTTGACAGGGAACGTCTCAGGTTACGAATGTAACCATGGTTCCCTGAGAGGGAACGAGACACTGCGTCCTCTATCTCCCTGCCATGCTTCGGACGCAAGCTTCACGAAGAAGATAAGTGACGGGTCCTACGGGCACTTATTTATAGTTGCGCTAGTAGTGATGTCAGAGGCTGTCACCGGACAACACGTTGGCGTTTTTCTAAGTGAAAGTTGTAACATTTGCCAAGTATGGAAACCCATACTCAGAATTGGTGCTCTGCATTTAACCCATCCAAGAGCACACACAGCAGTGCGAAGTGAACACACACCCAGAGAAGTGGGCAGCTATATATCCAGCACTCGGGAAGCAACTGGGGGTTCAGTGCCTTGCTCAAGGGCACTTCAGTCATGGGTATTGAGGGTGGGAGAGAGCACTGTTCATTCACACACTAGATGATTTTCAAGTCTTAACCGGATTTAAAACCATGGGAGACCACAGACATGAACACACACACTAGATGATTCGACCAGACCACACAATCACACACCCTCATTCACTGTAGGAATGATTTCACAGTAACATGAGATCTCACTGAGACTTTTGAGAAATAAATGTGACTAAAGAAAACATGAAGGACAATCTACGTGGACAGCAGGCTTTCCTGGTGTTCTGTTGTACAGTGAAGAACTAAATAGAAAAAAAGGTCCCACTTTATATTAGGTGGCCTTAACTACTATGTACTTACATAAAAATAAGTACAATGTACTTATTGTGTTCATATTGTATTTTAAAACACTTTTGCTGCTATTGAGGTGGGATAGAGGTAAGGTTAGGGAGAGGGTTGGAGGTATGGGTAAGTTTAAGGGTGGGTTAAGGTGTAAAGTATGGGTCAACAGTGTAATTATAAATGTAATTACAGAAATTAAATACAGATGTAATTACATGTAGTTTTTTTTTATATATATATAAGTACAATGTAAAAACATGTATGTACACAATAAGTACATTGTTCTAAATTATTAATTAAAATGTAAGTACATAGTAGTTAAGGCAACTTAATATAAAGTGGGTCCGAAAAAAAAGAGTTTGGGTGATATTCTTTCTCAGTCCTTTACTTTCGGGAGAGTTTGTGGCTGCCAGGTTTCAGTTATAGAAACATGAACAAAAATAGAAGTTTGAAAAGAGTAGTAGTAATTAACAGTCAACTAACACAATCAAGTGAGTCATTTTACTTACTAGATAGTGAATTTGAGTTTGTTGTTAGTTAATAGTACAAACAAGGATGTCAATATTGTATTACTCATATGTCTTGTAGTTCTTTATTTATGAAGGAACAGAATTTTAAAGCCCATAAATACAAACACCAGAAGCAAAAAGCTAAAGTTATGAATTTTAAAGCCTAAATATAAACACTAGAAATAAGAAGATAAAGTTAGACTATAAATGAACTTCACCATGAAACTATACCGACTTCAGCATCACCACCATTAAGCTTCTGACAACTCTTTCTGCCTTAATTTATAGTCTATAAGTTGTAAAGTGTTCATTAGTGTCACATAATAGTGATTAAGGTGACTGTTCAATTTAGGTATTACGTAGGATTAGGGATGTAGAACATGGTCATGCAGAATAAAGCATTAATATGTTCTTTATAAATACTAATAACCGGCCAATGTTAAGAATAGGCATGCTAACAAGCAACAAGTTAATAGTGAGATCTAAACTAAAGTGTTATCGAGAATTATAAACACAATGAGCTGTGAAAGCAGATAACAAGCAGATGAATTTGATGTGATGAGATCTAACGTCCCCAATAAATGCATTTGTTATTGCCATTTGTTAGCAATCACTTTTAAAAATAAATAAATAAATAAAAGCTTTAAAAATCATATGGTGTTTTAATGAATCATTTTATGTTATGGAATGGAACATGAAATATATTTTGTGCTCACCAGCATTTGACCAAAAAACTATTTGTAAAACCCATTAATTTCAGTAGAATAGAACCAAACATACCAAAATACTAGCTTGTTTCTGGGTTGTAGGACTCCTTTGTGTAGCATATTCAAACATGGTCATAAGCAAGTCAAAAGATATTTTATAAGGCAGAAAGACATTTAAAGGTTTTTACTATGTTATATATGCTGTATCATATGTGGGCCTTTGGCTCATCTTACCCACACCCACCATTTTTCATGCTTTACACAATGGATAGGTTAAGCATTCACATTTAGTTTCAGTTTTCACATCAGGTCACATGATAGCATCAACTAAACCGTAAATGAAAATTCTCCAATTTCAGTGAAACTTCCGTTGTCACTAAATCATCATAACATCATGGATGCAATACAAATTCCCTTAAAAGGGGTCATGTGATGCAATTTCAAGTTTTTCTCTCTCTTTGGAGTGTTAAAACCTGTTTGTACGTATGTAAGATCCCTAAAGTTGCAAAGACTAGTCACAAATCCAAAGAGATATTCTTTATAAAAGTTAAGAGTCGTCCACACCCTCCTGAAACGGCTCGTTTTAAACATGCCCCTACGTCTACGTCACTATGTGAAAAGATTTGCATAACACCGCCCCAGTGTTCACACAAAGAAGGCGGCATAATTTTATTCTCGTTGTTACCGCCACCTTGTAGTGGAGATGCTTTGTGTTTTGTTGTGAAAACGAAACTACTTTGTTTAGTCTTCCAAAAGAGGACACAACTAGAAATCAGTGGTTGTATTTACAACATTAAGTTTAATCAGTTCGATGATCAATGAATACTAAAATTATGTTAGAAGTCAGAAAATACTTAGCTTAATATATTAGTGTAGGAGCGTGCGATGGTTACAAGAGGGCGCACTTCTGTCGCCTATGCCATGGACCGGGCTTGCTTTTGTCACTTCTGACTCACAGTATGTTTTCATATTTAAAGAATTTGCCACTGATGATTTAAACGCACTGTAGAGTAGCGGTCGTTGTATGTCGTTTCTCCAATCACAAATGCAGACGTGGTTTTGTTTACGCAGCGCGATGCAACACAACGCTTAAAAATACAGTATAAGTCATAATCAGTAATTATGTCACCGCTGGATGCAACAAATACTTAGTTTGTAATAGGTTTTATTGGTGTTGTCTCGTCATGCCGGGACTCAGCATCACAGTATGTTAAGGGATATAACATTTCCGTCAGGCCCTTGAGGTTTTCGACCAATCACAGCGCACTGGATATCTGACCAATCAGCATGCACCTTGGTTTTCAGAACGATGGGCTTTGTTAAAATCAATGCATTTCAGAAAGCCGGCAAATAGAGGAGCAACAATAATGTACAGTGTGTGGATTTTTTTTTTTTTAAACCACATAAACACATTGCATTACACCAAATACACAAAATGTTGTTTTCAGCAACGTCATATGACCCCTTTAAGAAGAATCACAAATATAGTCACCAAGTACTTTGCTTAAATTACATGATGATCTTGTCCCAAAAATGCTTTATTTTGTTGCCAAAATGAAGAGGTGGCAATTTACCATTTTTTCAACATGAGTAACTGTATCTCATTTGAAACGCACACCATGTGGAATGGGGAATCAAGCACTGATGGAGAATCTCCGTCCTGAATGATTTACTCTGATCTCCAGACAGCTAAGAGGCTATTAGCGGTAGCAGACCTCAGATATCTCCATCGCCAGCTCTAACAGCTCACTGGCATCTTGACAGTCGATGAAACCACAGTCAAAATCCACGTTACAGCTGCACCAGTCTTTTCCTTTGGACGGCTCATCCGAGGTGTTGTAATACTTGTACGAGGGGAAGCAGCGGCCAATAGCCCGCTCACAAGTGTCAGGCAGCATGGCCATAACGTCACAGAAGCGGCAGTACAGGCAAGCCAACAGGATGGAGGCGCAGTCATCTGGAAAGATGGAAATCAACAAATCAAGCATGTTTCAGAGAAACTGAATTAACACATTTCAGAAACATCTGAATAAAACGGGAGCCTTGCTTGGAAGTTTTCAGTGGGGTTATTTTTCAAATGTTGTGGGTCCATGTAGACTCACAGCTGATTACATACATTGCTACACACACTAAGCAATCACAAAAGAAATGGCAAGGTGGGCTCAAAACAGGGTCTGCTCATGCGTTTGTGGGGCCTAGGAAAGATCATGAAAATGGGCCCTAGCAAAACAGACATAACACTGAAACTACACAAACATGACAACTACATTGGAATAATAATAGTGGTGTGACAAATAAATGACACAGTGATTGAGATGTGAGATCAATTTTGGTAAATTTGAAATTTGACACTCGAGTCGAGTGCTTGCAGTTCCTTTTCAGTTGCACACATAAACACTTATTTAGTGCGGCTAAAGGCACATTAAAAAGTGTGGACACAACATTGGACAGAACAACTTGAAAAAGTTAATAGCAGATAAAAATCTGTTAAGTTATAAAGGGACATAAAAAGGACATAGCTATATATATATATTTACATAAATAACACTACAATTTTCATAAAAACTATTTTCTCTTATAAAGAAGTCAAATTTAACAATTAATTACAAACAAACAGTACAGTATGTAACACACTGAATTAAACATGAAATTTTGAAGTAGAGAGACTAAAATTGTGTTTTCTTGAAAACATATATTTATAAATCATTTTTACTGTGTATATACACATCCATAGTACGAAAGCAGATCTTTAGTTTATATACAGTGTAGTTATTGTACAGATTAAATGGCCATATTTTTACTCTGGATTATTTAATTAATTATTATTATTTTTAATTCATTCATTTATTCATACTAATCATACTACTTCTTACCTTTACATATATTTACATTTTCATTTGTTTATTTAGCAGATGATTTTATTCAAAGCGACTTTCAATTGAGGAATACACCAGCGATTAGTCACAGGAAGTGCTCGTAACACAACTTTTCAAACATTCTTCAGAAGTAATAGAAAGGGGGAGAAAGCAAATGTTTTTTTTCTTGTTTTTTATTTTGATGCAGTCAAATGTTGATGAAAGAGATGAGTTTTCAGCTGGTGCTTGAAATGGGGGGTGGGAACTGAATGAAAATGTTCTGGAAAGTGTTTTTGTGGCTTTCTGTGAAGGTACCATGAGGCGTCACTCACTTGTAGATCTCAGGCTTCTGGAGGGGATTTTGATTCGTCACATTGAGTGGAAGTAGGAGGTTGCTGACCCTGTGGCTGTTCTTTACACAAGCATCAATTTCTTGAACTTGATGTGAGACACAACCAGTAGCCAGTGCAGGGAGATACAGAGATGTGTGACGTGGGCACTTTTGGGCTCATTGAAGATTAGTTGTCCTGCTGCATTCTGAATAATTTGAAGAGGTTTGATTGTGCTTGATGGAAGTCCAGCCAGAAGATTATCGCAGTAGTGCAGCCTAGAAACGGGCCTGGACAAGAAGTTGTGCAGTATGCTCCATTAAGAAGGACCTGATCTTTCGGATGTTCTCCAATGCAACTCTGCAAGATCAAGCAGTTTTTGCAATGTGGTCTCTGAAAGTCAGCTGGTCATCGAAGATTACACAAAGATTTCTGACCGAAGTTGATGGTGTAATTGTTAATAAACCAAGCTGGATGGAGAAATCATGCTGTTGATTCAGAGAGGCAGGGAAGACAAGAAGATCAGTCTTTGCCAGGTTGAGGTGTAGGTGATGATCTTTCTTCCATGCAGAGATGTCCGCCAGACAGCCTGAGATCCGTGCAGATAATCTGGTTGAAATGAAAGATAGAGCTATGTTTCATCAGCATAGCAATGGTAGGAGAAACCATGTGCTTGTATGATGGGACCCAGTGATTTCGTGTATATGGAGAAGAGAAGGGGTCCAAGAACTGATCCCTGAGGAACCCCAGTGATAAGTTGATGTACTTTGGATACCTCCCCTCCCCAAGCCACCCTGAAAGATTGATCAGTAAGATGTAAGTAAGAGGGGAGACAGGAGGATTTGATGATTGACAGTGTCAACAGTGGCAGATAGATCCAGGAGAGTGAAAACTGATGATTTGGAAATCAGATTTTGCAATCTGCAGGGCTTCTGTGACTGACAGTAGTGCAGACTCAGTTGAATGGCCACTCCTGAAAACTGACTAATTAGCATCCAGTTGGTTATTCTGTGAAAGAAATGATACCTGGTTGAAAACAAATCGTTCAAGTGTTTCTGCTATGAATGGAAGGAGACGGAAAGGTCTGTGGCTATCTACAAGTGAAGTGTTTAAAGTAGGTTTTTAGAGCAGTGTGGTTACCCGAGCCTGCTTGAATGCGGTGGGGAAATGCCTGTGAAAAGAGATGTGTTGGAGATATGTGTGAGTGCTGGTAAGAATGAATGAGAGATTGCTTGGATAAGGTGTGAGATGATTGGGTCTAGAGGGCATGTTATATGATGGCTGGAGAGGACAAGTTTCGATACTTCTGCCTCAGTGAGAGGACAGAAGGAGGAAAGGAGTTTTTAGCAGTGGATGTGGTTGGGTTGAGTTCCTGTGTGTGTGGAGCTGAAAACTGACTGCTGATGGTTTTAGTTTTGTACGTGAAGAATGTGGCACAATCCTCGAGTCGGGAATTTTTAATGTTTTGGAGAGATTACATGTATCTGAAGCACTGTTGATCTTGTTGTGGAAGTATGAAGATTTGGCAGTATGGACTTGAATGAAAGCAGTATGAAAGCTAAGACTGATACATTCCCAGGTCTGACAGATCTTTTGATGTGCGCCATTTCCTCTGTGCCACTCTGAGTTTAGACAGATGTTTGGACTGAACATCAGACAGCCAGTGGTTAGAAGGGGAAGCACGTGCTGGCCTGGAGGAGAGAGGACACATATTGTCTAGACAGGAAGTTAAAGTGTCAGTTGCTGCATTCACATCCAGAGATGAGAAAAGGGTGGGTGAGGGAAGAGAAGACGACACTACAGAGGAAAGATGGGAGGGTGAAAGGGAGCGTATGTTTCACCTAAAAGAAACCAGTAGAGGGGCTGTTGGCACACAGGTAGCAGGATGTAGGTTAATAAAGAAATGATCAGAGATATATAGGGGTTTTACCAAAATGTTTTCTGCAATAAATTGCGTGTGAAAATTAAATCAAGCTGGTTACCAGATTGTGGTGGTACATAATAACATAATAATAATAATAATAATGACCTTTTTATAATTGTATAGATTAGACCACCAAAAAGGTCTAGAACCATCACTGGGTGGCAATGATAATGCAACAGTGCTCTAGCAAACACTAATATAGCATGGTACAGTCAGTTCGGATCATATTACCGACTCTGAATTTTGAGTCTTGTTCAACAAAATGAATGTGACAAGTGGGGCGGGGCCGAGATGGAAGGATATAAAACAGGATCGACGACAGTGAAGGACAAGAGAGGACCAGGCCAGGATTTTATTTGTGTTTGTTTTTTGTTTGTGCACGGCAGTCGTCCGCGAGGGGCTGCCGCACTGTTTCGTGTTTATTTTATTGTTAAATTCATTTTGATTTTCTACCGGTTCCCACCTCCTTCTTCCCACGAAAGAACATTGTTACAATGAACAAATCTTTTTTTGAGTCATTTCGTTCATTTGATCAAATATAATTAAAATGTTACGTTACTTCCCTAACATGTCTACTAGTATTTATGCAAACGTTGATCACACTGCAAACAATACAAAACTATAATGCTATAATAAACAGAAAAGATGAATTCATTGTTTTCCTGGGTCTTTCCATTGATTAGTTCATCTCATGAGTCTTTCGGGTTTTTCAAGCCGTTCTTTCATCCTATGACAGACCCATAAGCTTTGACTGAAGCCATAGACTGTATAAAAAGAGTTACCCTGGCAGCAAATCTGTGTGTATATTCTTTTTTTAATGATTTTAAGTGTACTGCCTTAATGTTTGTATTGTTTGATAATAATGATGATAATAATACTTTATAAAAGGCTTTAACCGATCATTCATTCTTTTGTCACATGATGTGACAGCATTGGAAAGAGAAATTAATTCACAAGCTTCCTTGCAAACGGGAACATAGTAATTATTATTATTATCATCATTATTATAATTATTATTTACTCTTACAGTTGCTGCTTTTCTTTTCTCAGATTGTCGCTTTTTACATCTTACGGTTTATAAATGTGTGAACATCTGTCATGATGGTTATTTTCCATACACTGAATGTTGTAACAAAGGTAATAAAGAGTTGGTTATTATTTTTATTAAGTCTTTTTCCGGCTCAGACTGCATAGGTTAAAGCTTATGGGTCTGTCACGTGATGAATGAACAACTCAATAAACCACTCGATAGATGAACTAATCAATTCTTATTGACCCGGTTATAATTAAAGCTCAGAGAAGATTCAATGCATGGTTGCAGAGAGACTTACATACTCTTGAAGTCTCTCTATTTGTGGACAACAGAATCTGTAAATCAGTTGATAAAATCCTGTTTAATTTTGTTTGGAAAAACAAAATCCATTATGTTAAGAAGTCTGTATTAATGAATACATGCGTGTATGGTGGGTTGAATTTCCTTGATTTCTCTTCTTTGAACAACACTTTCAAAATGAATTGGATTAGACAGTTTTTGTGCAATCCAAACTCAATTTTATCCCCAATTACTACTTTTCCAAATCAGGTGGTCCCCCTTTCCTATTGATCTGTAATTATAATATAGCTAGAATCCCTTACAATTGATCTAAATATCACAAACAGGCATTACTTGCATGGTCTTTACATTTTTAAGCACCCCTTAAATGAAAACTTCATTAGGAACAATCAAGACATTTTATATAAGAGAAATTCTTTGTTTTTAATAACTGGTTTTAGAAAAACAACCCAGTTATTTAAGTCAGAAGGTCTTATTTTAAGTTACAAAGAATTCTTATATAAATGTAATTTTCCAGTAACTTCCAAAGAATTATCTTTTGTCATGAACGCTATTCCTAAAGGAGCTGTTATGCTCTTAAGGGTCTCTGTTAGATCATCCAGCATTGTATCTATTTCTTTAGACCCATTCGAAATCCCAGTAGGAAAACAATGCTTTTTGTCACATCCTTCATCACGTAACTATAAGATTAGATCACTTTTTCAAAAGGAGCTTGTAACAACTCCATATGTGGTGTCTTATTGGAGGATGTGGTTGATCATATTGACTGGAAAAAAGTATGGACTCTGTCTTCGGAATATATAATAACTAACAAGGTTAGAGAAATCTCATTCCAATTGTTACACAGATTTGACCCAGCTAAAGTGTTTTTGAAAAGGTTTAAATCAGACAGATACAAGATGTTGTTTTTGTGGATGACCCTAATGAAACGGATATACATAACTATTGGGACTGTCCTCACACACAGCTATTTTAGATTGGATTCTCTAATGTTATCCATCGCAGTGTGTTCCAGGGTTTCTCTCTGCTTTTTAAGGATGAACTGTTTGGCTTCTTTAATATTCAAAGAATATGTTTATGTTTACATACGTCCGTAAATGGTGCATTGCATGTAATGTCGTCTCTTTGTATGTAATACTGACATTCTCTGTACTTTTATCTTTGGCATTGATAATAATAATAATAATAAAAGAACTAATCAAGTCTCTCTCTGGCTCAGACTGCATTGACTGAAACAGGTGTAGACTGCGCAACTGAACGATTCACTCCCCGAGACGACTCTTTCTTTCCCAAGTCACATTATAGATTCGCTCAAAATGAACGAATCGTTCAAGAACGACCTACCACTGGTCCAAAATGCATGGTGACACCATAGTACAACACATTTGTCTTTGATAGCTGCATGAATATTTGTAAAAGGTCATATTCTGGTGGTAATATCCCTTGTATATTTACTTTCAGTGTGCGACGGAAATGCTGGTGGTTGTTAAGATGAGTGTTCATCACTTGGTCATCATTACCTCGACACTTCTTCTTGCATACATTATTTATTTTTGCAGACATCCGTGCACCAAGTTAAGTGCAGCCTGCCATAAGAGGCTCTAATTACATTGAAAAAGGTAGCAGCAATCGGCCGTTCCAGACAGGATAAGAGATGGATGTCCGAAATGAGAGACGCACAGACCACATGTTACATCCTTTCATCAACACACGCTTCCTCAGAATTGTGATTATGGCACATGTGTGGCCGGCCGCACTTGCCACTTTGCACAGAATCAGACTAATGCCAAATGTGACGCCTTCTGTGGGAACTCTCTAAAGGTGTGTAATTATATTAAGGGTTGTTGGAGCAGAAATGGAGCACATAATGCACAGCTGGGAGAAATAAGTGGTCGTCTAAAGCCATTAATGTAACAGTATACATTCCCCTGGAGAACTAACCTAACAGCTAGAGAAACAGAGCAACCCAAATATAGTTTCACTGTATAGCATGAGCACAGTTATATTTCAATATATCTCAAAGTACGGGTTTATGGGGATCTATCTTACATAAGGGTTTTATAAGCTCTGTCACTCCTGGAGTCTTTTAGCATCTGAGTGTTGATGTAAGTGCTCATAAAAGTGCACTTCACTCTGCATGAGAGCTGCAAGCACATCCAATTAACATGTTTACAAGAGTGTCCGGGACAAGAGAGAGCGACCCATACTTCAGACAGTGAAGGACTTTAAACAGTAACCATGTCATTTCTGAAACAAACTGAAAACGTAACATGCTTTAAAATAACACCATACAAAATTACACATATTTCAACTATTTATATTTATATTTTATATTTCAAAAATTTAGCTGCTGCATTAAATTCAAAGTATAATCAAATTGGTTGTGCAAGTAATTTTCAACCTAAATTACACTGAACTGACTTAAGTTGAAACTTACAAATCACAAATGTTTTTTTTTTAAACCACTTTTATTTGTAAACAATAATAAAACATCAATAAAACAGTGTTTTTTTTTTTTTTTTTTACTTGTAAGACAAATTTAAAACTATGTTATCGTAACAATTAAACATTTTATTTTACAAAGGCTGCATTTATTTAGCCAATTTTTTAAAAACAATTAAAATAATGGTTTTCCATTTTAATATATTTTAAAATGTAATTTATTTATTTTTCGCAAAGCAGCATCATTATTTCAGTCTTCGGTGTCACATGCTCAAAAAATATATTTTTATTATCTTTTATAACAACATAATTGTCTTTATTGCCACATTGGATCAATTTAATGACCTTGCTGAATAAAATCATAAATTTCTTCAAAATAAATTTCTTCAGTAATGTTATTAAATTATTATTTTCTGTTCAGCTTCATATGGTTATTTGATGAGTGTTTAATTGATTTAGTCTAGATCATATTCACCATTAAATCTCAATTGTTTCACACATGCATTAAAGTTCAAAGGTTTAAGGCCACTGTCCCAGATCAGAGCCAGGACATCTTCTACACACCAGACGTACTGAAGATGTACCTGCTGCGTCCGGCTGACAGGACTCAGAGGAGGTGAAGGAGCTGCTCTGGGCGCTGGGCTTTCCCCGCGAGCAGAGAGAAGCACTGGATCCTGCCCACTCACTGTCCCCCGAGGACACGAGGGACACGGGCTCTGCTTCAGCGTCCCCGTCCTGCTCCGAGATGGTGCTCAACCTCCTCACCCCACTAACCACAGCTTCACTCATTCTGCACGCAAAACACAATCAGAGCTGGACATGAGAACAAATGTTCACGCTCAAGTGAGACTCATCCGAATCATACAATACCTTGAGTGACTCCAGCAGCCCTGTCTCCTGATATGAGCCTGCTATTCCCAGGAACAGATCAGCTAAATACTTCAGTCGGATCTGAGCTTAACACGTGCCACGGTCAACCAATAGTTTGGCCGTTATGTCCAGAACTATCCCAAAACAAGATGTAATTGCTACGCAGTTGAATCTGCAATGATACGCCTGACTTGAGCGTGAGGAAGAAGAGAATATCTTTATAATAACCTGTGCTGAATAAATTATTAAACACCATCCACGTGCAAAGAGTCTCTGGAGGGTTTCCAGCGTGGCTGCAGTTTTGTGAAATGGATTTCATCAGGGTTTATATTGCTGCATCATTTCAGGGGTGGTTCTTTGGTTTTAATGCGGCTAAATTACAGGGAAAAAAAAATAAAAAGAGGCAGTTTGCAAAGGTTTGTTCTGCTGAAGCGAAACCGACTGTTTATATCCAAAATGAAGCATTAAGCTTTTCTTTTTTTTTTTTTTAAAGGATGGCTACACAAAAATAAAAACATACAGACAATTTTTTTTTTCTTCCCAATCTCTGTTCAAAACAAAAACTGCATTAAGCATTTTTCTCAGTTTAGACGATGTAAAACGATCAAATCTCAAGGCACATTAAAGATATTTTACATAAAAATAGCAATAAATTAACCAAAATGTGCAATGTTCGTGTAGAACAGAACATATGTTTCTTAAAACATATACATTATCAGAAAAAAAGGTACAAAAGCAATCATTCAGGTGGTATTATTTTTTTCCCAAAAGTTACTGTACATCTTTGTATCTCTTTCACCTGTAAAGTTGCATATTGGTACTTTAAAGGTACATATTAACACCAAAACTGATCATATTAGTACCTAAATAAGCATCTTTTAAAAGGCTACCGCCCCAAGAATAGCTTTTGTACCTTATTTTTTCCCCGAGTCTAGCAGTAAACGGATTCTTAGAATGGCTGTCGATTGTATTATACATTAGATAAAAACTTGCTGAAACCCCTGAGTGTGTGAGTGAGAACAAAACATCCTGCTGTTGTACATCTAATTCCTTCTCATGGCATCACAGAAGCAAAGTGATACTCTTAATTGATTGTTTTGTGAGCTTTTTTTCACTTCCCAGCGAATCAAACCCTATGAGAGCCTCTATGCTGTTCTGATACTAAGTCTTTGTGACTGATGGATGGATTCCAGTTGACTGAGTCGCTTTAAAACCCGTTCTTCAGCGGTAAACACATGCAATCTTTGGCGATCCAGATACAATTACAGACATTTGCATGAGACATAATCAGGAATGCATCAAATATTCCACAGAACAGCTCATACATCAAAACAGCTTTTTAAAGTGCACCACATCATTGACAGTTTTTATCAATCCATGCAAAATTATATTACACCTTTTTTAGATTTTAGACTATCAGCAAGTGAGAAGCTCTCGAAATGGCAAAGACTTCAAACAAAACCGAGAGTTTCATAATACTATTTCATAATAATCTAGAGGAAAACCCTAAGGACCACATTAACTGTGGCTTGATAAAATCCTGTTATTTCCAGAGTAATCCATGTGATCTGTAGCTGTGCGTGAGGGTGAAAGATTAACCCTTGTAGATTTTGTGTTCAGGTTGGTTTAATTCATTCATGGCACTGACCTTTTTTGCCTGTGAACTCCTGCAAATGCAACCACACCTTTATGCTTCACTTCACCGCCGATTTTTTCAAATGTAGGAAAGCAGCAAAAGACAAAAGGGATGTGAAAATGTAGTGATGAGAAACTTACTGCATGAACACCACAATGTTGTGGAGCTTGATGCTTGCCATGGTGAAAAAGGCACTGAGAAAACAGAGCGAAAATAGTTCAAAAACAGAAAATCAGACACAGATTGATGAGATCAACTGAAAACTGATTTGATACTCACTAAACATAAGAGAGACTTCCTCCAATCTCCATGCTGACAATGAAGTTGACCTGCATTAAAAAAACCTGTTACTCTACAAGAGCACAACTACTATCCAGTACTCAAGAATCTGTGTCTTTTATCCCACAAATTGATCAAAAGTGACAGTACAGAGATCTTTTAACTTTAAACCACTGCTTCTGGCTAAAATATTAATCTATAATCCATAATAACACTTCCTCCAGTAAAAAAAAAAGTCCATCTCCTGTAGTTCTCTCACATCAAAATCCACCAAAATACAAAATATTTGTTTAGAGCTGTTTTGACTTGTAAACGATGCTTGATCTGTGCAGAATTCTCATCTCTTTCACTGGAGGAAGCATTATTATGGATTATGGACTCTTTATTTTAACTGAAAGTGATGGTTTAAAGTGAAAACATCTCAATGATGGATTTGTTTCTTACAAACAAGCAGCTTTTCACTTCAAAAGATGTTAACTGATGGATTTGGAGTCGTGTAGTTTACCTGTGGATTATTGTGATGTTTTTATCAGCTGTTTGACTCTCATTCTGACGGCACCCATTCACTGCAGAGCATCCACTGGTGAGCAAGTGATGTAATGCTACATTTCTCCAAATCTGTTCCCATGAAGAAACCAATCATCTTGAATGGCCTGAGGCCTGATGTAAATTTTCAGCATTTTTTTTTATTTTTGGGTGCACTATTCCTTTAAAATGTATGTTTAAAGAATAATAATAATAAAAAAAAAACAGATATCCGTAAAAAAAATAGTTTCCACAAAAATATCAATCAGCACGATTGTTTTCAACATTGATAATAATAATAATAATAATAATAATAATAATAATACATGTTTCCTAAGCAGTATTGATCAGTAAATCAGAATGATTTCTGAAGATCATGTGACACTGAAGACTGAAGTAATGATGCTGAAAATAGAGCTGCACATCACAGGAATGATTTACAATATATTCAAAAAGAAAAACATTAAATAATGATTTACAATATTAATAATGAATATTAAACACATACAATTTTTTGATGTCCAATTGAACTATTCTAGACTGGAGCATATTACAAAATATAAGCTTTCACATTTTGATTTTGAAGGAATATGAATATCATTTGCTGAGCAGGGACATTTTTGATTGCATGTCATTTCCAGGCTCTAAAATAAACGCCTCAACACATAATTGAATTGAACCCACCATAAAAAAGAGATTTCAAAGAAATTACAGTCATGTTGATGAGCACTTTGCTGTATTTGCGGTCAAAGTGCACGGTCACCGAACGAATGCCATCATCAACAACAAGCACAGGACGTGGAAACAGGACGAACGCCACCAGAAGAGATGTCAGCAGACACAAGATCACTGACAGCACCAGAGACAACTCTCTGCAAGAGAAGAACTGCTAGCTTAGTCCAAGTAGAAATACTGTTCCTTGTTAGAGTGGGTTAATTTCACATTTACTATTAAATGTTTACATCTTAAAGTTGCTTCTGATAATGCATAAAGAATTACGTTTGACATTAGTAGGAAATACAACGTAAATATTATTAGAATACAGTAATAATAAAGTGTGCAGTTGCATTAAAATAAAGATCGTTTTTGGGTTTCTGGTATTGTGTATTTAGTGAGTCTTATGAAAGTGATTCTAAAACTGGGATCATCGACTTGTGCATACAACTTTTTTCCGTCTGGTTTTCAAGCTGTATTGTGACTTGGACATGCTTTAGTGAAATCCTTAAGCAGTGTGTTTTGGCATCCGCACCTGATGGGATGCGTCCCATGGCAGGTAGGACAGGTCTCGGCCTGTGAACACACATGGGAACTCCACACTTGGGAGTTTTTTTTGAGAAAGTAAAAATGGAAGTTTCCTGTGAGGGTTAGGGTTAGGTGTAGGGTTGGTGAAGAGAAACACTCTTAAAGGAATAGGTCACCCAAAATAAAAAGACCTCATGTTCCTCATTCTGGAGCTGAACACTCATGGTCACTAATAAAACTGCAAGTCTTCAAAATATCCATTATAGTGCTCCACAGGAGAAAAAGGAAGTCATGCAGGTTCAGAAAGTCATTCTTGACTGAAAGATTCCTTTAAGCTTTTCAATACATTGATCAAATACAGGATACACTTCAGATATGTGCTTCTGTGTGTGTGTGTGTGTGTGTGGTCAAACATGCTTGTGTATGTGTTCTGTGGTGTGACTGTAGACTCATGTCTGACACTTAACCCACTTCTCCACCGGCTCACAGCTCGTTCTCTCGCTCCAGTGTCTATTTCTGAACAGCAGAGGGAGATATCAGACAGCTCCGGCATTCACACACTTTCCAATCAAAGCAGCTGTGCTCCAACCCAATGCCATGAGTTCACAGCAACACACAACCTAACGTTGCACAGAGACTATCAAACGAGGCCATAACAGCCTTTCCATTTGTATGATTGGAGAAAGCAGTAATGGTCAACAGCCCTGATGCCAGTAAATCACGTTTAGCATTTTATTATGACTGTGTGAGTCACTGCTTGCAAAGACAAGTTTATATGCCATGCCCTAAAATGTATCATGACTCACAAGATCAGATTTTCCTTATGATTCTGAAATCTATTTTTAGGCGGTTTTCTACCTTTTTTTTAATGCTCACGTTACACAGTACATTAAAGAGATGCTTTGATAGTGTGCTTCATCTTGCCGTGCCGTGTTAAGACACAGTAAATGTGCTGTGTATGCTGACGGGTCACCTTGTGTCTCAGGGTCACGATCACCTCGCAGATGTCCATCCTGCTTATAAACCCGAAGGTGTCGCCTATGAGGGGAAATAAGCAACCCAGATCATTTCCAAAAAGTAGGTTGTTTCAGGTAAGATCGGTCCCACTTTATATTCAGTGCTTAACTACTATGTAGATACTACTGTATGTTCTTACTGTATTGTGAAACACATTTGCTGCTATTGAGGCGGGACACAGGTGTGGTTAGGGACAGGTTTAAGGGTGGGTCAACAGTGTAATTATAAATGCAATTACAGAAATTAATTACAGATGTAATTACATGCAGGTAAAACATGTATGTACACAATAAATGCATTGTACCAAGTGATTCATTTAAATGTAAGAATATATAGTAGTTAAGCCCACTTAATATAAAGTGCGACTGTAAAATTGAACACTGCATAAGTGTGAGTTAATGACTAACTTTACTCATTTATTAAAGCAAATCAAATTAAGGAAACAATTCTTATTAAAATGTACTATTTACTGTAGTTTTTAAAACAAATACATTGTGTAGCCACTGTAAGGATGATATTAAAACAAAGATTAAATGGATGTGGTTTTCTTGTGAAATATAATGAAAGTGAAAGTGAAAGTGAAAGTTACTTGACCCATACTCAGAATTCGTGCTCTGTATTTAACCCATCCAAAGTGCACACACACAGCAGTGAACACACACACACACCGTGAACACACACCCGGAGCAGTGGGCATCATTCATGCTGCGGCACCCGGGGAATTATTATAATTAAAAGAACAATTTTCTACTTGAATATGTTAAAATTTAATTTATTCCATTCAAAGCTGAATTTCCAGCATCATCAGTGTCACGTGATCCTTCGGGAATCATTCTAAGATGCGGATTTGCTGTTCAGTTGTTTGTTTATTATTTTGAATGCTCAAAACTGTTCTGCTTCATAATTTTGTGGAAATTTGGATGAGCACAAAGTTCAAAAGAACAGCATTTGTTTGAAACAGAACAAGAACTATTGCAATGTCATTTTAATGGAAAGAAAACCACTTTGGTCAAATCTAGTTGTTTTTTAATGTGCTATAGTACAAATAAAAGTTGAAGGCACTATATCAGGACTCTGTCTCTAGGGCTATTCTTTGAAGTAATGTAATTGCATCACCTTGAATCTGCATCCCACTTGAGCAGATACGACACAAGAACTATACACATAATCCACAAACCCCATTAACAGCGGTTTTGCAACATTGTCGTAACATTTATCACATTAAGAATATTATTTAGTACATAAATGAAACAACATTATTTGCATTTGGACCATAAATTATTTAATTAAAATTCACTTTAACTGAGAAGTATATTTCGCTATTGTCCTCTATGTCACTCATTTTCACCCTGTTTAAAATTACAAAATACACAGTGTAATAAACAAGTCAAGATGAAGTTTCAAATATTTTATTAAAGCACCGACACACTGTGGCTTGAGAGTATTTGAACTCTTCTGACACACTTTAAAATGTCTTAAAGGGGTCATGTGATGCAGTTTCAATTGTCCTTTCTCTTTGGAGTGTTACATGCTCTTGGTGCATGAAGAAGATCTGTGAAGTTGCAAAGACTAAAGTCTCAAATCCAAAGAGATATTCTTTATAAAAGTTAAGACTCTGCCACGCCCTCCTAAAACGGCTCATTCAGACACGCCCCCACACGGCTACATCACTATGTGGAAATATTAGCGTTATGCCGCCCAAATGTTCACGCAAAGAATGAAGGTATGGTGTCAGTAACACAGTTAGTGTTAGACAGTCATGTCAGGGAGATGTGTGTGTATCTGGGAGAAAGCTAAAGCACTTTATTTGGCCTTCTGAAAGATGCACTTAGGAATCTTTAAGATTACTTACAACAGACGGCCAATCACAATGCATTGGGTCAGTTGACCAATCAGAGCAGACTGTGCTTGTCAGAAGGAGGGATTTTGTAGAAAAACGAAGCATTTGAGAGAGGCTAGGCATAGAGGACCTACAATAATGTACAGTATTTAAAAAAAATAACGTTTTTTTTTTTATTTTTTATTAAAGCATATAAACATATTCTGTTACTCCAAATACACAAAATAATGATCTTAAAAAAAAACATCATATGACCCCTTTAACATTGAATAACAAAGTGACAAACCAAGTTGGATTTGCAGAGAAATGCTACACACATTTTTCTCAGAACTAACTTCTGGTTTATCAGTATATAACACAAACCAGAACGCACAAAACCCACTACATGCCCAAAATAACTTTAAATGTGTATCACACACATAATAAACTGTATGTGCACTTACGTTTGGATGAGGACTTTGTCTCGCTGAGATGATGTTCTCTTCCGCGTCTTTCAGGGTTAAAGCTCATCAGGCCTTATAACCAGTCAGCTATTACCATCTGTTGTTTTTTACATTGTGATGCCATCCATATCTGTCTACGAACATGTTATATACTTGATGGACAAGTTAAATAAACAGTTTATTGTGTTTAAGGTGAGACACTGCAGCCAAAAATACTGTTTTTTCATGCACCTGTCAATTTTGAGATTTTGGGCTTTTTGGTTTTTCATAAAGTGCTTTTTCAAACTGGTGGAAGGAAAACATCCAAAAGACACTTTTAAAGCACTTTATCTATTTGTATCAATAGATTTAGATTACAATCGTATTTTTAAAGGCTGTTTTCTCAAAATGAGTTTTTTCTTCAACACATTCCCCACAAAATCTTGAAAATATATTGTTTTCTGGCTGTTCAAAGTATTTTCTGAATTATGGAGTGACAAAAAAAGATACCCAGAATTCCCTCTGTAAACACATTTGACTCTAATATGTCAAAAAAACAAAAATTTTGAAACTGACTTCACCTAGTGTTCAGATTTTAGTACTAGACATTTATGCAAATTAGCACATATTTCATTAAATAATGCCTCATTTGCATATTTAAACATAGCATTTTTGAAAACTTGTAATACAATTTTTTTTTTTTTTTTGCAATAATCAATGTAATCAATCAACTTAGTAACCTGCAGTGTCTCGTCTTAAATATATTATTGATGTTATTATTTCAATGTAATATCTGAAATGTATGCTATAACCAGTTTATATGTGCAAGTGTGGATAACTGAACTGAAATATATTCTACATTGAAGATCAAGAACAAGTTGGCTGTAATCAGTAGATGGTGCTGTTGTAAATAAAATAATGCCATATTGTATTGACGTGACCAAATAAATAAATAAATAAACCGTACGGAATTAATTTACAAGTTATAGCCATTCAAGTTATGTAGGTTTGGCAGACCAAATGAGTTTAAATAATCCAAAACATCTAGCAAAGGTGCAATCATCCAAGAAATGAATGTAAATAATTCAAGAAACATAAGTAATGAGCTCATTCATAACACAGCGTTTATTCTGCACACACAGTAATGTCTAGATGTGACATACCCTCTATTATTATCAAAGTTCATAAAAAAATAAAAAAATAAAAAAATAAAAAAATAAAAAAAACGGGGAGACTGTGGGGTGATGTGATTCAAAATTATTTAAATCATGTTATAAGGAAGTGTGAACAAGTATTTCTGGTTTTACAGACAATGTGATGAACATTCAATCTTATATCTGTTCAGCCACTGTACGCATAAAACAAAACTTTGCTGCAGGTGTTTTTGGATATTTAAAACTTCATCTTATCTGCAAAACAGCACATATGCCCCTGAAGAATGCTGTTTGGTAGCATGTGTGTTCATGTACTCATCATCTACATGCATAGTTTGCATTATTTACTGTCACTTTTACTGCCATTGCCATTAATTCAAGTGAAACCACAGGCAAAACTCTTATGAAATACCTGAAAAGCACTGATAATGTTCACGCTCTGTTTCTTTAAGAGCGTCTGAATTTGATTGTTTCCCAGACACAGAAAAAGCTACACTGTCTATGCTGTTGCTTCATGAACAATCTACCTATCGATCTTCAAAGATTCATCTAGTTTAGGGCCAAAAAAACTAGAGTTTTAAGTAACTTTTAAACAAAACCCATTCAGTTTCTCTTATTTTAAGTGTATTCCAGTAGCTACTTATAGATGTTGCACAAACATTTCATTCAAAGTCTAAAAGAAGTCAACTTGAAATTGAGGTTTCTTTTCTCTGATATATATGACTGTTCCAGAAACATCAATCTCATTCAAACGACACTAGCCATTTCCCATTGTATTGCTAACTGCATTTCTTGATTATTGTATAAATTGTTGGTATTTATTTATGTAGCCTGATAAATGAATAATTTAAGGTAACTCTTTAGAATAAGGAACACATATTCATTATTTACTAAATGTTTTCTCTGAACAAACTCTTAATTTGCTGCTTATTAATAGTTAGTAAGGTAGTTGTTAAGTTTAGGTATGTGTAGGATTAAGGGATCTAAAGTACGGTCATGCAGAATAAGGCATTAATATGTGCTTTAAGTACTAATAAATAATAATATGCATGCTAATAAGCTATTAATTGATTTTAAGCTTGACTTTCCTAGACTGTGTCAAGGCATTTCTTTCTTTGTGCAGATGTATACGTCATAAATGCATAAAGGACAAAAAACAACGTTGATGAAAAGTGTTGCATTAAGTGAAAATGAAAGCATGTTCATATCAATCAAGCTCCACTCAAAAGAGTTATCCATGACTCCTCTGAAGTAGAGTGGATCCCGAATGCAGGATACACCGTGTCCTTGAACACGGCACTAAATGTATGGAGGTGCTGTCTTCGCCCTCCTTGACCTGAGCTGTGGAATGCAATAGTTCCTCCTTCGTAATCCAGGGTCACTTCGACCTTCTTTGGCGGCATGACCAGCCCTTCACCTACGGCCACATTAGCTGAGTCGTAGCACGCCGTCAGCTTCTTGTTTTTCCACTGCAGCCTCCAAGAGCTGGTGTTATGCCCCAGCCTGCTGTGGTCACCTTTGCGCGGGATGCTTTTATAGCACAGGCCCAGAGACCACATACATCCAGGACCTACCTCCACTGCCCACATGTGAACCCCTGTGGAGAAACTCTGGCTGCACATGACCTGAGTGGCCGTGGAGAAGCGTTCGCTCTGATCTCCATTGGTGCTGCTCTTAACTCCGGCGCACTGCTTGACTGTTTTGAGATCGCCGGACAGCAGAAGGCTAGGGTGGGCCGTGGCTGGGTTGAAGGTCAGGTCTAGAGGGTTCATCAAGCCATGGAGGTACTCCAACAGAAGACTCATCTCAGCGTGGAAGGCGTCTGTACGTAGGTTTGAGCGCAGCTGCTTGGCGTTGGAAGACTCTTGTGAAGGTAGAGCAGGGATGGTGACGTTAGCAGCCTGGCGGATCCTTGCCTCGACGTTGAGGTAGTTCTGGATGAAGAGAACCTCGGAGGACTGAGAGAGAACCTCACCGGTGCACTTTTGGGCTTCCTGCAGCTGGTGTAGACAACCCTCCAAGTCGCATAGATTGGCCTGCCAGCTTTTGTCCCGGGAATGAAGCTTGTCGTCCATCACGGTGCTCATACGACTCTTAAAACATCACATATAAACAGCGTTAATGTGCTTTACCGGAACATGACTGTATGTCGTCAGCACTGGGGTAGATCTGTGGCGCTCTACATTAAGTGATACTGACACTTCTTTGGCATGACTACCGAAGCCTACCCAGGCTCATTGGAAATACGTACCTCTATCTACATTTCTGCAAAACTCCAAAACGTACCTATATATGTGAACTGCTGCAATTTCCAGTAGAAGTGAACACTACCGGCAGTACAATTCTGACGTCTTTTATTCCTTTACACAGAGTATGATTTACAGGGCTAGAGAAACCCACACAGTACTTTGCAGAATATTGTGTTATGAGTTCAAAACAGTTCACTTTCGCTTTTGTTATCGGGTAGGTTTAGGGTTAGGCTTGGTGTAGGCGGTATGTTGTTTTCCAACACAATAGAGCATTAACTTTTGACGCCACTCAACGGATATTTGTATTCAGAAACACCGCAATAATGTACCTGAAGCACTGCAACAATACATGCCTGTGTCAATCAGAAACCTTCAGAAAATGTGCAATATGACGAGACGTCACCTCAAACGCATATTTCCAATGAGCATTGGTTGACTATAACCAAAAAAGACTTCCCCATCATGTATTTACATCAATTTGAACTAGTAGCATCATTTTACACCAAACTTTTACCTTGTATGTAGTTATAAGTGAAGTCATGTTGTCCAACAGTATGTTTGCTCTGGCCACCAGTTTATCTTCGGCCTTGTCTGTAGGACCTTCACTGGCTCTTTTCAGCAGAGCTTCTGTCATCTGTAGCTTGTCAGACACAGACTTCCCCAGTTCCTCGAGAACTCTCTTCATTTCCTCCTTGGCCACCTCGAACGTCTGCACCTCGTGGTGCTGGTGAGTGCCCTCCATCAGGCACTCGGAGCAGAGGAACAGGCGCTCCTGCGCGCACAGGTACTCCGTGACCTTCAAGTGCACCGGGCACCTCTTCCCATCCCGTTCTGCGGGCAGCTCCACTAAGACGTGCAGCGAGCGGTGCCGTTCCTCGTGTTTTTTGAGGTGGCTGGAGCACAAGGACATTTCACAGCGTGTACAGAATTTCACCGCAGCATTTGGGTCGTCCAGGCACAGGTCACATGGCGTCGTAGGGCCTCCTTTCAGTCCGCCGCCTGTCGTGGCCACCAGGAACCCGTCCACGATACTGCTGAGCTTGAAGTTCTTGGGAAGCGTCTCCGGATTGCCGTACTCCTCCCTGCATTCAGGGCAGCGTCTCGGAGACTTGGGATCTTCTGCGCTGGCAGCATTTTGAATACAACCCAGGCAGTAATTGTGTCCACAAGGAAGGGCCACGGGATCACGGTACAGCTGCAAACAGATCGCACAGCTCAACTCCAAAGCTAGACGCTCCTCAGGTTTGCTCTGAGACATGTCTACAGGTACTGAGTGAAAGCGCTTCTGCGTGTCGTCTTTGAGAAGCGGTAACCGGTAAATCCTGTTCTGAGCCAGTGCTGCAACATTCCAGCTACAGACGACATTGTCGAGAAATGCAATCGGTTCTACCGTCATCGTGTGAACTGTTTATGGTAAATGACATGATGTTTATGGACAAAACAACAATCTCTAATGGAAAATGGGATAAATGAAACACTGCGGGTATCTATGCATGCTGATTAGATTATGTTTCTGCGGTCACAACTCAAAGGTGGACATTTAAGACGATCATTTAAAGAAAAATGAAACCAGAGGAAATCAATAATAATGAAAGCAACTTTTCACAGAGAACATGTGCTGTGCTTCTCAATGTTTATAGTAAGCAGTAATTCCTCCGTGTGGGGGCTCTCTTCGTGCCACATCTGAAAACCTTAAGAGCGTTTCATCCTGTTGCGCTAACCAGAAAACTTTGGCAATTTTGTCAAGGAAAGGATATGACTGTCTGAAAACGACGTGGTCAAACACAGTCACGCTATGATCCCTTTGAGAGCGGATCGAAATCAAATGCTTTTGATTGTGTTAAAATCTTTAGAAAGAGCTTCGGTGAGGAAATTCGATTCAGAGGAACGTAATGCTTCTCTTTCAAAGCTCAATAATCCTAAATGAAAGAATGTCAGATTGTCTGATCAGAACGTATATGTACAGGAAATTTATACCACATTCGGTCCTGTCAGAAAAAGGCATAGAAACAGCTAAAGTTTGCAAGTGTCAACTGTAAGTGCATGACGTGTCTAGAGAAATCCTCGAGACGCTTATCAGACTCTGAAAAGTGTTCAAGAGTCTCTTGAAGATGAGTCAGACAGCTGAAGCTCTCTCGGGAGAAGCTCCCATCTGTAGGATATATCAAATCCACCAGAAGTCTTTATTGTAAGCTTCTGTCGTTTGATTTGTGGGAGACGTCCAGGTGTTGTGATCAAAGAGCAAAAGCGTCTCACTGTTGTCATCTTGTCAGATGCAATAGAATGTGAAGTTGCAGCAGGAAATCCTTAACCGACTTAACAAAAGCAGAATTACTGTAGCAGTATAACAATGCAAATTCATCAATGCAAACCTGTGCATCAGGTTTAAATACAGGCATCAGGCTAATTCCCGTTTGACACGTGTTCTCAGGTTGAATTGAAGATTGAAATTATTCTTATTTTTATTTTATCGTCAACTCACATTAATGTCAATCAAAACTTAAATGACTTGTATTGGTGTGAAATACAAGTTACCAAAAATACTTTTTGGATTTTTTTAGAATGCGTAAATAAAACCTGTTTCATATTAACAGCCAGCTGCTTGAAACTGGTGTCTATTCTTAGCTCACTTTCTTCACAGAATTGGGAGTAAAGGAACAGCTGGGAGTGAAGGCACCAGGAAGAGCACGGCTCTCAGTGTCATGCATGTCTGCCATCTCGTGGTCTAATATATATCTGATGCATTACAACACACACTGAGTGATCATAGCCATCTCTGTTAGGATAGCTCTTTAATCTGATGTTTTCTGGATGATTAGACTTGTTTAAGTGGATGACATAAAGGCTGAAAGTACGTGGGGTCCAAAAGTCTGAACACTAGTGAAAATGCCTTGCACTCATTTTTTAACTAAACAAAAATAATTCAAATCTTTAAAAAAAAAAAAATAATAAAATAAAACATATTATCAACAACACAAAAAGTAAAGTTGTGTTGAGAATTTCAGAATACATCAGTATGGTTTGTGCCTCCTTTGCTGCATTTACATCGACCTGAACAAAACTTGACGATCATGATTTGATAATGATCCAACAAACATCTGCTCGTCTGTATGAAGAAATCCACATAGGATTGCTAAACATTTCTTCATGTTTGGTTTATTTTCGGGTACTAAGTAAAACAGAATTGAAGTTTTTCATTGTGGACTTCATTCTGTGTGTCCAAATGTTACCACTAGTGGTTTTTTTTGGTTGCCTGTTTTAATTTGAGTTTTAGTATGGTCTTTGTGTGAAGCTGTGATTTTAGTTTTTATTAGTTTAAAGTTTTTTTTTGTCTAGTTAAGTTTCAGTCAACTAAAAGTCTGAGCATTTGAGTCTTATTTTAGTAAAAATTATCCATGACTATTTTCATCTAGTTTTAGTCTATAAAAATAGTTTTTTAGTCTCTTTTCAGTAATGCAGTTCTATTTAACCCAGTCAATATAGTATAAGTACCTAGTAGTGTAGACGAAACATAAACTTTATTTTACAAGGTTATACATTATTTTATTTATTGTTATCTTTTAGACTCAAGGATACATCCATTTCAGACGTGGAAGAAGCTCTGATTTAAATTTACAACATTTATTTTACAGGAAAATAATAATATTAATGCGGCTAAACGAGATCAAATAACCTTATAACATTTTGTTTCGTCTCGTTTTGGTCAACGAAAATAAAGAGACATTTTAGCATAGTTTTCATCGTCACATGACCAGCATTTACGTTGCATCTCGTCTCGTTTTCGTCAAGTGATGAAGGTTCGTTGATGACGATGTTTAGTCATAATTTTCGTTGACGAAAGCAACACCAGTTACCACAGAGCAAAAACAGAAAACCTACATTGTAGGTATTTTGATAAGGAAAACTATCGAACTAAATATGGCATTTGCCAAATGTTCAGGAAAGGGCTTTGAGACTGAGTTAGTCAATAAGAAATAGCATTGACTCAAGTCAATGGGAGGTCTTTACTATGATTTAAAAAGCAAATGTGCATGTGTTTTGTGTGTATAAAGCACAATTATGATAAGGATGTAACTGTAATTTCCATTTAGACCCAGCTGAAAAGGGTTGAGTATTCAAAGAGGCCTTTTCCTTTCCTCAGTGCTTGTTAAAGCCTCCGTGGGTTCTGCAGGTAATAGGGGACCCTAACCCAGCAATAACAGCCACTTTGAAGTGGAAACGCTATTAAATCCACTTCTGGCTCCCCTCCTCCCACAGGAACAAACATGAGCCCGGTGGACCAGGGCCTTTCCCCACAACCTACCACACAGTTATGCCTCTTAAATTTAATTAGGATGTTATAAAAAATATTGAAACAAAGGTGCACTAGACAGAATACATCTCGGGAAACAATGCTGCGTTCATTCTTTATAGTTTAGCCTGTTTGATGGTGTCTTGTTCGTCAGACTTGGTCTGCCAGAGGTTTGTAAGGGGATAGTTCGCCCAAAAATTTTATTCTGTACTTTTTACTCACACTGACTTTATGACTTACCAACCAAATAAGATATTTGAAAACAGTTTTGGTTTCTGTTGACTTCTGTGCTATGGACAAAACCACTGAGACATTTCTCAAATTATATTCTTACATGTTCCACAGAAGAATTAAAGCAATATAGGTTTGGAACAATTAAACATACATTTATATATATATATTCTCAAACTGATGTCTGTTGCATCAGATCTTAAGGTTTTTTTTAACAACCCGCAGCATGAGTGGAACATTTTCAAGAATAATTCTTCTGATAGTGGGATTCCTCATGAAATTTGAGTAATTACGCTCATTTTAATGTTTGTGTATGTGTTAAATATAATTAGTCACTGTAAATTAACATTCAGGAGAACAGTTTTTTTTTTTTCATAAAAATGTGAATGAAACCTCTGTTTATCTATGGAAAAAAAAGTTTTCCTTATGCTAGCTGATGAATCTGTTTATGTCCACAGTCATGCTTCTTGCTGCAAGGTTCAAGCGATGCATTAGTGATGTGAATTAAGAGCAGTAAAGATGAGAGCAGGCATATGGTGTGATGGGGTCACTGGAAGAATCCTCCGGCCTGGCAGTTATTTTTGTTCAATAGCATTTACATAAGACATGAATGAAAAGAACCCATCTTGAATCGGGTAGAAACCAGATGCCCATGCTGACATTAAAAGGTCCTCTGGAGACGCAGCTTCAAAACGAATTTAAGGAAATGCCGCGTGTGCGGAACAAAAGCCCAAAGCTATTTATGCATTAACCATCAAAATTTACAGTTCTGTTTAGATCCTTAAAACTTTGCCTGTGCCCTGTGACTTTATTTTGATGTTCGGTCAGCTCATGAAGATCAAGTTAATGATGCCTTTGGCATTTCGACTAATATTTAAGCTGTTTTTAGAAAATATGAGGACAGAATCAGGGTTTGTGTTCAGATATTTCATTTCATAAAAGTCAGTATTTATGTATGAAAGAAATAGTTTAAGATTTATAGTTAATAATGCTCTATCAACCACTGATTTGAAAGTGGACACTTATGCAAACTTGTTTTTGAATTTATTCATACATGATGTTCTTAGGTGATTAGGTGAAAAAAAAAAAAGGTCTTTGAAGATTCTTCAAACTTTCCATAGATAAAATAACAACAAACATCTTTGGAATGACACGAGGGTGAGTAAATAATCATGGGGTTTCAATTTTCGAACTTTTGTCTTTCTTTTTTTCTTGTCTTTTGTCTTTTGCCTTGCCTTAGAGGTCAGATGCAGATTTCTCATGACCTGGAACTGGATCAGTCTCACCTTTACCTATGATCCCACCACGACCTCTTGCAGAAACACCTCCATGTTAAGCTGCTGTACACAGGAAGTGAGTCCTTTGGGGAGGAAATGGCTCCCAGATGTGTGGATGTGACCCAGAGCTCTGGAGAGAGAGGTGAGCGGAGGTCAGTCCTGAGGGAGGACAAGAAAAACGGACAGCGGTGTGTCACAACCCACCTTCATCACGGGATTGCGCAAGAAAAACGTAACATAAAGCTCTAATACATCTGTTCGTACCTCGCTTATGGAAACAGAAATCAGATGCACTTTTATGCATTTCTGACGGTGCTCTTCCACACTAGTCATTTTTTACTTTTAATTAAAACTTCAGTTGTAGCTATATGGGACACAGCGATATGATGTTTCGGCATCACTCATAGGGAACAATTCTCACATGAACAAGTTGATTATTAGCACGCATATATCTAGCATATTGATTGATGATGATTTTTGTTGCAAGTATTTGGTACCTCCATCTGATCCCATTATGCTCTAATACCAGCGTTAATTTATAGAGGCTTAACAAGGACGTTTGTTATGTCTGCATTGTCATTGTAGTAGCAACAAACTCACAAACACAGATTGCAGTGGTCTTTCATCTGTGACACGGCTTTTTCCACACGCTAGCAACAGTGAGGTCATCGCAGATGTCCACCTTCAGATATGGGAAGACTCATCCCAGTTCGCGTACTGAGATCGTCTCTTGTCGCGTTAGATATCGTCTGGCGGTCGTTTCAAAGCCCACAATTTTTCCCCGTGTTGACACACACGTTGTTTAGCAAGGCACGAACGTTCGGTGGTGAGGTGGCAACAGGGTGAACTAGAGGCACGAGGGGGTCGAGTCGAGGAAAGAGAAGAGCGAGGGGTCTCGAGTGTTAGTGAAACATTATGTCACGGCCTTGACGAGGAAATGAAAAGCGCAGCATCAATCAGGCGGTGGGCCAAGATCAAAGCCAGCCCCACACTCTCCCATATGGTTCTGTTTGACCACTGCTTTGCTTTTCCCTCTTTGCTTTTTTTTTTGGCTTCGCAGTCGTTTTTTTCTTCTTTTCTGAGAGCGGGCCTTTTGTTTTTTTCCCCGTCAGAAATTCCTCCATGTTACTGGGGCAACGACGTGGTAGCACGCAAGGTGAGAGGTCTAAGAAAACCAAACCTGCCACAGATTCTCTGCTTCACACTCGTCTCGCCAACACTTCCTCCTTTTTCCTGCGCTCTCTTTCATGTTTCTCTTTCCTCCTGGTCCTGTGTGTAGCCTCATATATCCTATTGTAGCATATTCACTGGCTGATGTCTTATATGTGTGTGCTCATAATTCAGGGTTGGCATGCATTTGCGCATGTGAAAGACTGCACAGAGAAATGCATGGAGGCACATAGCTTGTGTATGAGTCAGTGAGAGTGTCCATGTAAAAACAAAGGAAAAGTTAAGTTTAAAATAACCACCAAATATTGAAAATATACTATTTGGATGTTTTGTAGGTTTCATAAAGTTTTTAAAAACTTTTATGTAATTTTCAAGAGGAAAAAAGTAAAAAGTAATGCTTTCTTTACACTTGAATACATATGCACACATCTTAATTATTAGCTATTATTATTATTTATAAATATATATTGTTTTTATTTTCTTTAAACAAATATCATTCATTATTGATAGATATTCTGCATCTTGTCTTGCGTCTTGATTACACCACATAAAAAATAATGATAAATTATCATGCCACATCTACTGATGAAATCATTTTTGAATGTATTACATTTATACTAAAGAAGAATTATGTTTTGTAATTAAGTAAGAAATACATTTTCTACTTTAGAATGCCATTTTTTATGATTCTTTTGTTTAATATTTGGACAGTTGTATCACCCTGACATCTGTAACTTTATGTCTCTCCAAAAAAGTACCAAAATTTATTTTTTATGAAGTTTTATGTGGTTTGGAACAAATTAATAGATGGCCATACATACATACATGGAAATTTTAAAACACAATCCTTTTGGATACATTATGAGTTTATATTGTGTCAGTGTTTAACATTACAAATTTGCCAAAATCAATACAAAGTTGATTTATATAGCACATTTAAAAACAACTAAAGATGACTGCACAGAGTCTGAGTAATAACACCGCAATAACAGAAATAAAGAGTAACAGTAGTCACCAGCTGTAACATTGGGAAAGGTTTTAGATATGGTGCTATCATTCCTCAGTCTGCCCTGGTCTTCATATTCAGGCCAGAGATTTGCTCAGACTCAAGAGTCTTGTGTACCCCAGTACCACTTCCACCAGGGGATCCTGTGTTACTATCACTGACCCAATTCTAATCCACCCCTGTCCAAATCTCTCGCAGCGCACCATTGTTTATATCAGCCGTCGTATAGTTTCTCCATAACTCTGGTACCCCTAAGCTGTTTATTTCCTGTCAGAGCGTTTCGGTGACGTTGTGGTGTATAAATGTCTTGATCAGACGCAGGTGCGCGGTGTGGGAAGGACATGTGATCGGATTTGCTCCGGAGGCTGATTTTGACAGGGACCACCATGGTGCAAATCTAAACAAGCTAAAGTGCCAGTGAAAGTGCCTCCAACTCTTTGTGACAACATGGAGCAGTGTGAAATGGGTCACTGTAGATGCACATAAAAAACCCTCTATAAATGTGAACATCTTTCACAAATAAAGGATATTAAAGTGCTGGCCTGTCAGCTAGAGCACATGCTTTAATACACTAGGACATGGTGCTCAAACAGCAACGCAGATAATCGACTTGTGCCATTGTTTAGTTCTTTTACCTCTGTTTTCATTATATCTTGTCTTCTTCATTTTGTAAAATACAATTAACTGGAAAAAAGCCAAAAAATTAAATAAAATGTAAAAATAAATCATCATTAAAAGCTGAATTAAAATAATCATCATCATACTTTGTTTATAATCTCTGCACAGGAGAGATTTGGAGTTGTTTCTATCAGGGCAAAATGAGCTGAAGAATATTGGCATATTGGATATCTGCAAACATCCAATATCGTGCATCCCTGCTTTTTTTTTTTTTTTTTGCACAGATCAATGAGACCCACAATCAGCCAATGCCAAAAAGTGTGCTAATTAAATGAAAACAAACTGACAAAATGATTGAACCCAAGATTGGGTAAAAATACAGCACGAAAAGAGATTTACAAGCAATTTTTAAAAGCCCGCTCATTTTTGACCAGGAACTCCAAATTAGGTAAAGAATTTTCAACACAGGACAAGGGATGAATACTTTTGACTGAAAATTGTGTCCACCGTGGCATTTCTGAGATATACAAGTTGATTTAGCTGTGAATAGCCCTCCAACACATCACATTTTGTATTTCCCCCTTATCTGGCAGCTATTTCAGCTCGTGGGGCCTCTGCTAATGAGCAGCTGATAATGTTGAATCAGGTGTGTTAGATATGGGAGCTGGAAACTGTAGGACCAGGAATGAGAAACACTGATCTGAAACACTCACGCATCGGCCAAAGCCTGGCCTCTGATTACTCCTGAAAATGTATGATGTTTTTCTGTTTCTACTCCTTATTACCAAAAAAATAAATAAAAATACCAATACAATACAAATAGGATACAATTACATGACTAGGTCACTTAGTCATCAGTCGGAAATGTCTTGGTCTTCCACTGAACATTCTGTCCCTCTCTCTTTTGAAATCATTGCTGCACCCTACGGCTGCACGATAGGTCTGTCAGTTTTCTTAATCTGCTACAAGACACTGAGACAGATGAGAGACTGAAAAATGAGGCCCCTTGTTTGCATTTATAACTGTTGATTAGAGTGCAATTCTTTTCAGAAATGAATTCATTGTGTTTTTAAATTTGATTCTTGCAAATGCTTTGTTTCTGAAACCAGTTTTAAGATCAGCAGGATATTAGCAATCAGAATGACAGGATACAATCAAAACAGGTTTGGTTTCAACTGACACTTTGTACTTTGTTATAAAGTTCAAAATAAAGCTAAAAAAACTGATGTAATGATTTAATTAAAAAACAAAATTGCTTTGAAGTCTCGGACAGTCCTGACTCCAGACCTTGATTTTCCTCAGACCCTAACAAAACACAAGCTTATAATGTGCTGATATGATGCTACATTGCATGTAAACACTGAAAGCATTTCTTTTTGTTATGGTTTGACGACTTTTTAAAATGTTTAAGTGAAACAAAATGCTATCTATGCATTGAATATTATTAGGTGTTTATGTTCATGGTTGTTTTAAGCTAAATGTGCATGTGAGATGGCAACTTTTCAGATTAAAATCTACACACACACACACAATTTGACACAATCAACAATATATAAAAACCCACTAACAGACCCACTTTTAAATGCACATAAATGCAAGAACAGGACAGAGAAATGTCCTTGTTGACATAGACACACAGACATACATAGACACTCAGTGATGTTCAGTTTGTGTTGTTCGAAAAAAAGTTCAGTGCACCCTTGAACACCTCGCCATGCCATAAAGCCAACAGAGAGAGCATGAAACAGCATGCAAAACAGCAAGCCTGCTTATGAGCCTGCTTCTCAGCTGCTTCCTATTGTCTGTCTTGGTCTGTGCTTGGGGAAAAAAGAGGAGGTGTGGGGTTCTGGAGTGGTGGAGGGGGTGTGTATGGACTGAAGGCTTGTTTTGGGAGAAATCTGGAACCAATATGCTTCAGACAATTTCAAGAAACTCTACAGCAGAGTCTTTGCTGCTACCTTGGATTGTGCCCCCTCCCTCTGGCTCTGTCATCCAATCACGACGTACTTTGCCTTCCTGTTTCCTTTGAGCCGGCTCCACCCCTCAACCTATCCTCCTCTTAACCAATCGCTGATCAAAGTAGGTAGGGCTTTGGAAGACTTAGCCACTGGCCTTTATAAAAGACCTGACAACCAGATAGTGATTTTGAGGTTTCAAGAACTGGCCCATAGCTACATGACGTACAGAGGAGACTGAGGAGGTTTTTACGAACCCAGATGAATGGCCGTATATCTTGAGTTCGGAAAAGGCACCTTTTTGCTTTGATTCGTCTGGCTTTCCATTAAAACCTTTCTCAGTCCAAGGCAAAGAACCGTGCCACAAAAAAAGCGAAATAGGATAGAAGCACGGAACTGACAAGGACGACTGACCGTCATGCGAGAAGAACAGTCTTGTGGCAACTTTCCCGAGGGTGGGGTCCTACCCAGTGAAGAGGAGCAAGAACGCCGTCCCAACAAGTGCCCCGTCGTGGTTGCACCACCAGCGGGTGCTCGAAAGCGGCTGACGGGTCCCAAGAAAGAGCCTGGTGGACCCCTAACACAGGACAACAAAACGTCGCTGCAGGGTCCCTCTACGCTCACTCCCTCTTGCCCCAAGCGGCCCAAGAGAAGCTCTCCTCCTTCCTCATCGACCTCTGCGGCCTCCCTAGTGCCCACCGTGAGCTCGGTGTCACCTGTGCCCGGGCAACCGTTCGAGGACCTCCACACGCAACGAGTGATCGCTAACGTCCGGGAACGGCAGCGCACGCAGTCCCTAAATGATGCTTTCGCCTCGCTGCGGAAGATCATCCCCACGTTGCCTTCAGACAAACTGAGCAAGATTCAGATCCTCAAACTGGCTTCAAGATACATCGACTTCCTCTACCAGGTTCTCCAGAGCGATGAGATGGATGCCAAGCTGGCCAGCTGTAACTACCTGGCCCACGAAAGACTGAGCTACGCCTTCTCCGTTTGGAGGATGGAGGGCGCTTGGTCCATGTCCGCCACTCACTAGACGTTCCCCCGTTCCTGATCCTACCTGCCAACCCTACAGCCAACCTCTGAACTCTGAACCTTCATTGTGCCCGAGAGAAAGTGACTCTGACTATTAAATCTATCGCTGTCTGTATATTAGCTACAGCTTCAGCTTCACCAGCAACTGACTTTTGACTCCTGATGCAATGACCTGACCCTGCCTAAAGCTGACCTCTGACCTCCTAACTCCGATCTTTTCACTTTTTCTCAGAGCAAACCTCTACAGGTATGTCAGACCTCGAGTCAGAAACAAATGAAATCAGCACTTGGATTTGGTTTAGTCTGATTTGTTGATCTGCAAGCTCGTGGTCCTCTATCACAAATAAGAAAATGATTGGCTCATTGAGTATGGACTTGGAATCGTTGGGTTTATTATATACATCATAATGATCAGTGCTGAATGCATAAATATTAATGCATATTTTATATATTACTGGGAAGCTCTGCACCCAGTTACAACAAACATCCCAAGTTTTAATTATAGAATAACGTTACTTGTAATAAATTATAATTATGAGGGTATTATCACTTAAGGCTTTCTTCAGGGTTTGTTGTAACTGGCTTGGGCAGCGCTGGAACAGGATCTGTTTTTGTGGCCAGACCTTTAACCAGCTGGAGTAGCTTTCGCCTGCTGAACTGATGCTATTGGTCTAATGAACAGTTAACCTGTTTCAGAATCAAATTCACACGGTAAATTCAATAAAATGACACAAAAGGCTGATATTTAAATGAAAAGTTTGTTCAGCGCTGGATAATAGGTTTACAAGGATTGAGCTAGTTTTTTATATTTTTTATAGACTTATAGACTCAAAAGACTGGCTAAAGATCCACAGGCATTAGCAACAAATTGTTTGTGTGTGTGTGTGTATATATATATATATATAGCTTGTTTGCTCTTGGAAATTGGTTTAAAAATACTACATGGACAAGACACAGACTACTTTTATGATAAATGTCTGAGGGAGGACATTTTACAATGTGCTGGAGATTAACGACGGAATAACAATTCTTTGCAACAGAAAACTCATCTAAATATTGTGCTCATTTAAAATGAACTAAATGCTAACAATTTCAGATTTGTTTCAAATAAGAATGGGTATTCAGCAATAAGAATTCATAACTTCAAACATCTGTAAATTGGTTTAAAATGATGATAATAATAATAATGATTTCAACCCCAGGCTAATAGTATGAAAATTAAGGGTAACACTTCATATTAATAGTCCACTTTAGACATTGAACTACCTATACATAACTTTGCAGCTGCATGTCAACTAGCAGCCATTAGTGTATTAGTAGACTAATATCTACTAATATTACTAACACTTAATATTGATGGTCGCTCAATGGATGTTCTGCTGACTATCAGTAACTTTGCAAGTATAGCAACGTATTCTACTAACCCTAACCTAACAGTCTACAAATGCTCTAATGAGAGTTAGTTAATATGCAGTTTCAAAGTTACTTAAAGTTAGTACTTTATCTAAAGTGGATTATCGAAATAAAGTGTAACAAAAATAAACAAGAATCTGTGAAATATTAGCCATTTTGAGAATGCAGCATGAATTGTGTCGTGTCTTTGCAGAAAAACAGATTGTATTCTTACTCGCATAGACAAATTTATTCATGTCATGTGATCCATGTTTATCGTAAATGTTTACATGTCAGGTTTACCTAAATATTACTCAGGGCAAATTTCAGCTTGTGGTAATTCGCTATTGAGGTTATCATACACAGGCCTACAGTTGTATCCTCTTCTGTTGATTTCATCGTATGCATTGCCTTACCCACAAGTACATTTAAATACTGCATGTAAGTATAAAAAAAATTAAGTTAATGTCTGTGTAGCATTGCACTGGTCAAGCATATATTTCTAGATTTATTACTAAATTTATAACTAAACAAATTATATGTTAGTGCATGTGTAATAACTATGTAATTAATATGTATTTAATATAAATGAGTAAATATTCGACATTATTTCAAACTAAGCTCTCAGAGCTTATACAGAGGCCATGTGTTGCTATTAAAGATTACAGGGAACAAAGAAAAATCATTAAAGGAAAAGAAAAGTGAGTGAACAGGAAGCAGGGAAAGGTGGAGAGGACTCTCCTTTAGCCCACGGGTGTAAATCGCCCTCCCTCTGCCCTTCACGGGATCTCGTATCCAGTGTCGTGCAATCAGAGGCGACCGGCCCTAGACATGCAGGAACCTAATGATTGGAAACAGTTGTGGGGTGTTACAGAGGTGTGTGTGTCTGTGTGTGTGTGTGTGTGTGTGATCGTTACACGGCATACAACGCAAACAAATACATGCTAATTCAGTGCGATGATATATATATATATATATATATATATATATATATATATATTTATATATATATATATATATATATATATATATATATATAGTTTGATGTGACTTACCGATGCTATCAATTTTTGGCCACTATGAGAGTTGAGAAATATTTAGCTGGTTTGGTGTAGTTTTAAGATGGCGAAATTCCCCTGTAAACCCCACAGAAACAAAGATGTTCTGCAACAGTGTGACAGCAGTTAGCTGTGCCCAGCTCCAGACTAAATCTGTACACATTTTTCACATCTCTGCACTAGAGAGACAATTGCGCAGAATCTCTAGCAGTCATTGTAATCAAATAAACTTAAATACTTAACAAAGGAACAGGCTAGGGATGTGAAGAATTTACCCTGGCACCAATAGAATTGACAATTTTGCAGTTTTGCTATGTAGCGATTTCTTACATTCTGGATTTAAATGCAACAATATTAGCAAAAAATTGTATAAGCTTAAATAAATATTTTGGAAAATCAACATATTACAAAGCTTTTAGCCACAACCAAAATCACAAAAAGATCCTGGAACTTTGAACTATTTTTATGAACCAGTCCTGGCAATTATATTAATATTAATCAATTAAAATTTCATCTACATGTGATTTTTTATTTATTTTTTAGTCACCCAGTCTTGATTGGCTGATTTGTGGGGGGAAAAGTATGCTGTTAATGGAAACAGAGTAAATACGACTCTTTGTCAGGATTTATTTCGAGCTGTGGTTTCCTTGGACTAGTCATATCCACCACATACTGTGTTGCTTTAGCAATGTCCCTCATTTATACAAGATGAGTCAACAAGTTTGCTGGTGCTCATGGGAATGATTGCTTTGCTTTAGGCTGTGATGACCTGCAGATCCCAGCAAATCGATTGGACAATTTAAATAAAGCTGTTTATTAAGTAAACCAGATGCAAACATGAAATGCCTCCTCTCCTCCATGTTTTCTCCAATGTTTGCCTTTAATCCAAACCTTCTCTTGTCCATCTTCAAATGGTATTATCATGGCATGACAAATTAATTTTCTAAAAGTGTAAAATAATCCATGCATTTTTTTATTTCTTATTTTTAGGTCACAAAATGCATGCATGCATAATGCCAATAAGTTATTTAAACAATTTTAAATAGAGAATATTGTACTACAGAATGTTGAACAACCCATAAACATTACAATTTACTTGTAAATGCATCACCTAGTCATTTTGATCATTTCTGACGTTCTTCCCTTCTGTCTTTCTCAACAGTATCCTACTATCCCAGAGGACATCAAGCTTCAACTACAAGCCATCAACCTTTTCCTTCCCCTAATGGATCAATACAACAAAATGCAAAAACAAATCCTCCACCATCTAGAGGAATGGACACCAGCGGTGTCTAAACTAAGATTGCTCAGACCATTCCACATGACTCTGAATCAAACTCTGGAAATCAGTGGCAGAGAGCTGATTTGAGATCAGCGTTCATTGACTTTCACTTTGTATAGAGGCAGACATTGACTGTCTTAAGGACTCTACATGTATAGCTAACCTTAGCCTGATGGAAAAAAATGTTACGTAGACTCACTATATTCCCGATATACAGATCTGATCATTTCAGAGTCGCTGTGCTTGTCATTTATGCTGTATATTAACCAACATTATTGCTTCTGTGACAGTGTAACAATTGTGTCATGGTATTTACCACATCCGTCTAAATGCATTTAAAAAAATAAAAATAAAGCTGTAAGATTATTTCTGCAATATGACGACTTGGTGAATAGCAAATGCATTAAGTTCGAGTTATGAGAGTTAATTTACAATGAGCATGTTTATGACTTTTAGTGCGATAAAAACTTTTGAAGAAAAAATAAAGTATTTACCAAATGAGAAATGTAAAGTACAAAAAAACAAAACAAAACAAAACTTAAAAAAAATTATCTTAAAAGTGTGAAGTGATAGATCAAGGTGTTCTTGTTCTGCTCGTACAAGTTCTTTAGGATCCAGACAGACACTACTAATTACGTAATTAGAATCAAATGTCGGCTAAACTTGGTCTGCACATAAACTTAGCATTATCCTTTTTAGTTTGAGGCTTCAATAAATATATGTCTGCTTGGCAAGAAATAAGACAGACAGCCTCGCCACAAAAGTGCCACATTCTGTTGTTTAGTACTTGTAATTAGGTAAGGCAATTACAAGATGTATGTTTGAAGCAAAGTGCAAAACACACGGCCACAGTGGCCCAAACTAAAGCAGAAGCCTAAACCTGTTACAATAGAAGAAACCAGTGACCAGATGGACCACCGACCAGTGCGGACCATCTATTGGCTTCAGGCCAGCTCAAGTATTTCAGATTTATTTGGTTGTGTGCATGTGCAAAACATTATTGCAATGGTTCATCCTTAGATGCTTCAATAGATGCATGACACACCTGAAAACTATAGTTCCTCGGTATATTTTTTATAACAGTATTGCTATGCTAAAATAAAAAGAACTTGCTGTAGATCTCTGTGAATGTTTCTCAAAAATGGAAAACAAATGGATGTGTGGATGTGACACATTTGATTCATTTCTTTCAGTCCCCTGGTATTTGATGTTCAGACAGACAGAAAAGAGAGTGCACAAAAAAAAGAAAGAAAAAAAGACAAATCCAAACAATATTTAGGCAAACAAAAAATGCTTTTCTTTTTAATTAGGAAGATAGAAACAGTACAAAATAGACATTCTTTTCTATACACAGAGAAATAAAGAAATGGGGAATAAACAAGGGAATCATTAAGTACATGAAGATTCGGAAACATCATTTCTGTTATTCTGTGTTAAACAGATCCAGTTAGTGGGGGTACTTCAAGGCACATAGGTGAAGTCTTTTGGCTGTAGGAAACTATTTACATTGTCCATACAAGAAGGTGAAAGGGAATAAATGACAGAGGAATTAAGACGGTGCTGGTTTGCTTTTATATGAGCGGTGACGACAGCACACGCTCTCCGTTTTACTTCATAAAGGGTTCGGAGAGATGAGAGAATACAAGAGGTATATCAAAACAGTACAAATGCACAAAGCTATTGTAAAAATACACCACTAAAATAGAGCTGTATGTAAGACGCATATCAGTGTCCAAACTGCAACGGAATGTCAAGATCTGTTTGTGGTCACAATCCCAATGAAACCGTCTCTAAATGCTGTCGATTTGTCCCTAAGTCGATTTCAAAGACGAGCAGGCCTGTTTTGTTGATGGAGAAATGCAAGCGCACTGTTTGAAGTACTATAAATACCCAGCAAGATCGCCGCTAGTTCTGAGCGATTAGCGATGACTTCATTAATGAGTGAACGTCTGCATCTGCTCTATTTTACAACAGTCTTCACGGGGGTCTGATGGGCAAAGGCTACCCAGGGTCTTCATGAAAACCTCTCAAAACATCAATAAATGGATGGTCGCTATTTACATGGAATCATACAAACGTTAAACTAGCCACAGTGGTTTGGTACAAGGCAAGAAATGGAGGAATTAAAGACTCGGGCAGGTGCTGGGAACTTGTTTGCGCAGCATTGCGGAAATCTCACAAGGAATGCCTTGTTTTTAATTCTAGATGTTCGTAATAATAACAGCAATTTGTTAGGTCACGACCGTTTCTTGTAGTGAACGCAGGAAAGCATGTTAACGTTGTATTTGATTGTTAACACAGTGGTAAAAGACCGACTCAAAAAGATGGGATTCGGTCAAAATCCCAAACTTGAAAGCGAGCCGTCGGGGCGTTCATGAACCCAAAAGCACAACGCAAAAGTCAAACAAGCACCATGAACTCTGCTGCTAGTGGAATGTAACATCCCGAACCACGAAGACAGCACGCATTAACTTTGAGATACTGATACAGCATGTGGATGACAATTTCCAGCCCATCAGGATTACGCAACTAAATTTTTGTTCCGAAACGTGAAAGAAGTGATATGGGTTTTGAAACCGAATGTGCTGGTGGAGTGGCACGGTATTTAAAGAGGTCAGTCTGTTTTGGTTTAAGGTTGGTGTGACATTCATTAGGGTTCATTGAAGATGGCGTAATTGTGAATCCCAGCGGCTGAGAGACATATTTAATATCACTATAAACTTCATCCACACAACTGGTGTGAATTAGACATCTATGTGCAGGCTGTGGAAAACAGAACGCCATCCAAAAACAATGCATCGCTCGTAAAAATAATAATAATAATAATAAAAACCTTCAGTAAGTGCACAGCAGTGAAAGAAATCATTAAATGCGCACCGACTTTAGACATGTCTTCGCCACAGGTTAACAGACTGGTCATTTCCCTCGTCCAAAACAACAGAGATCAGTGACAAATACAGAACATTGTGTTACAAAATAATTTTACACACTGTCTTTAAAGTGGCTTCGAGAGCCCATTCAAATGTCGTATTTGCTTGTGGTCAAATAATTGTGAGTACAGAATAGATATGAATGATAGATACACATGCACACACATATAAAGATCATATTCAAATTAGTTTGGTCTAAAAAGAGAGTGCGCAACTTTGCGTTAGAATAAGTCTAGGGAAAGGCTAAGCACTTCCTGTGTCCACAATATTAAATGTACAGTGGTCATATTGATGCAACATGTGCTCAGAAAGATGGGCGTATATGCACTTTTTGGGTGTGGGTGTGTGCAATAAACTAGCTGGTCTGTCCCCCTGGCCTTCAGAAACATGAGGCATTAAATCAAATACACAGAATCGGTACAAATAAGTATCTCGAAGTTGTTCAAGTTTACAGCCTTCATGCTGGGAATGCAGGTAGAATGTAACTGAACTTGACAAGAATGCAATTGTTTTTTGCTTCACTTAAAAAAATAAATGAATGTTTAGAGTAAAACTAAATACAGAATGACATCTTTCTATTCCCAGAGGCTTGGGAAATTTCACGGTTCACATTATGGAATGCACAGTGCAAAAAATAAAAAATACAATTTATAAAACCCACAGTTTTCGTGATCGTTTTCTTCTTCTTCTTTAGTGGTTAAATTGGTTAATAGTAATGACATCATAAGCCCTTTTCACACTGCGATTCCGGTAGATATACGAGTTATGTGTCCCGGCAATTGTTCCCGGGTCGCTAGATTTTTCCCCTTTCATACTGCCAGTGATTTCCCGGAATATGTGCGTGCGTTCACACAACCCGTAAAGGTCCCGTAATGACACGTGACATCAGGGCGTGTCGTGTAATGTACGAGTCGAAAACGCTAGGCACGTTATACTTTCACTGAAGCTGGCGAACGATCTCAGCGTCAGCGCGGAAAGTGAGGAGCTAACTGATCTCTGCTTCATTACAGTTTGCACATATTTTTTTGGTCGCAAACATTGATCTGCCTTCAAATTCCTGGTAAAAGAGTTGCGCGATAAAGTGCGTCATCACTACGACACACCCTTTACATCATTAGCTCTGGCTTTTGTTCACACATTGCTTGTTCGGGACTGAACCCGGCAATGTTACTAGGTCCCCGACCCGGGTTCAATGCCAGAATCAATCCCGGGACGTGTTTGCTTCCACACAGAAGGTGACCCGGCAATGTTCCAGCAATTTTCCGAGTCTAACGTGCAGTGTGAAAGGGGCTATAGAGTGGAGTTGCCAGGTGCAAGGAAACCCCTTATTTTCTCCCAGCACAGTTTGCTTGTCAGGGGTAGTAAAGTGGGCTGCCCTTTTAAAAAGGTGAAATAATCCTCAACCGCTCCTGAAAATCTGCTTTCGCATCTCCAGCTTAGTCCAAAAGTTAGTCCATAAGTAAATAGTCTCTTTTGAGGCACTGGAGGTGAATATTGCATGGCTGGAGTGCATTCTTTTAGTGAATGTTAAAAACACACTAATGCACAAAGTGGCCTCTTGTGTCCTAGTGTGTTTGTGCGGTACGTGAATGGAAAAGATGCCATGGATCCCAGAGCCCCGGCAGAACTGTGGCTGCAGGGTGTTCGCTTAGCCGCGTCTCGCTGGTGGTCAGTGTTGAGGTGGTGTCTTGGTGGAGGGGCCGTGATGAGGAAGCCACGCCCCTGAGGCACTGCTGGTCTTGAGGCACGGCTTGGTCACATGGTCTGGAGCGCCATTTGGTACTGGACAGCTTTCAGACGTGTAAAGACCTGGTTTAAAGGGAGTCTTAGTCATGCTCCATGGGTTCATCAACAAGGCTGTAAAAAATGAGGTTTATGTTTAGCATCAAACAATCACCATAAGTTTTTTTTATGCTCAAGAATGTTTCATAATTTCCTTCAGCTCTGTATAGATTAGAAGGGAAATAAATACACAAAGTAAAATAAAAAATTGTGTACAAAATAGGACCAAGTACTATAGAAGAGTGACTAATTGTATTAATTTCTCCATCAGAACTCACATTTTGTTGGCCAGGACCCCTACGGAGAGGGATGCCATCGCATTCACTGTGTCCGTTTCCTCACAGTCTTTCCTCTGGGCACCCAGAAACGACATCCCCACTGTGCCCATCAGAGGCTTCAGTGATGACCAATACTGACCTGAGACAGACCAAGATGTCAGAATTAACAGACAGGACTCATTTTACCAATAATTTACCGTTCCCTATGTCATTCCAAACCTATTTCACTTTCTTTCTGAGGTGATTCACAAAAAAGATCTTTTGCAGAATGTCAAAGCTTCTCGTTTCCATTAAATGAAAATACTAAAAAGCATTTGCAAAATACTGCACACAATTTGTGTGCTTTATTCTGAAGCCATTTTGAGAAAAAAGAGACTGATATTTAATGACAATTCTGTCATTCATTTCTTGTATTCGAGTCATTCCAAACCTATGACGGTTTTTTCATGTTTGAAGCAAAAACTAAGAATTCTTTAATGAAACCTGAGAGATTTCCGTCCCTCCACTGAAATCCACAGTACCAGAACATTTACACTTTAAAAAAGTTCATAAAGACATTGTAAAAGTAACCCATATGAACCGAGCCATTTAAGCCAAGTCTTCTGGATCACTTTATACGATGACCAAATTTAATTAAGGCTTTTATTCACATATAAACATTGCTCAACACGCATACATAGGGCACATCTAATCTGGTAAACACAAGCTGAAGAACCGACGAGGTTTCCATGAATCTGAAGAACTACAGCAGAGGGAAAGATAATGGAGACTTTTTGGTTGGGTTCTAAAACACAGATATTGTATTTCCTCAAATGTTCCACATTTCAAATAATAATAAAAATAATAATAATAATACATTGATTTTGTGAATCATTGAACACTTTTGTGCATTGAAAAAAGCAGCTGGGACACTCTTTTTGGGTTCAACCGAAGACAGAAAGTCATTCAGGTTTGGTAATGTGAGTGACGAGTCTTGATGACAGATTGTTGAGAACTACAGATAATGGCAATAGCACAGCAAACGCGTGAGAGAGGTAGTCTTCGCCACGTAGTGCATCCCATACCGTTGTTTTTATAGGAATATTTTGGCAGAGCAGGAACCATGTGGTGCAACACCGATGATCATGATTATAATTAATTACATAGAATGAAACAAATGTGTGCTACCAGGAAGCCCGTGCATTTCAGGATAATTAGAGGCAGACTGGGACGTGAGGAGCGCGAGACACTCACTCTGTATTTGCAGCACTCTCTGCAGTGAAAGCACTGCGTTGGCATTGGGCGTCTGCAGGAGAGTCGACTCAGGAAGAGGCTCCTAAGAGAAAACGAGATGAAAAAGGGTGTTTTGGTTTTTCCTTTAAAACGAAGAGCATGCCAAGCAAGACAAGTCATGTTAACACCCTTACATAACAAGAGTGCTGTTTTTTTTGTTCCCAGCAGTGGTATAACAGGCTTATAAAGGTATAATAAACGAATACTTGTGATGGTGTCTGCTTATGCGTGAGATCTGACCTCGAGTCCCAGCAGAGCGCTGACGCAGGCCTCAGAAGCATCACATATGGCTGTGAGGTCGTGACCCCCCTCTAATGCTAGAACCACGCGTCCTCCTGCTAACGTCATCAACTGCCGAGTCAAAAAGCCGAAACCTGCGGAGAGACCAATGACGACATTACTGTCACAGTGCAGAAATACAAGCATCTTTTGAGGCCGTTTAAAAATTAAATGCATGAATTCCACTTAAAGTATTCGTATTTCAGTACTCCAAGGACATTATCAACATAAATATCCTACATTTAGCAGTGACTTTATATCCTCCCAAAGGAGCAGGGTGTCCTTCCACGGCGTCAAACCCTGAAGAAACCAACACGACGTCCGGGGAAAACTCCTGAGCAATGGGCATCACCACCGTCCTAAACATCACAACAATAAACATTCGGTTAATATTATATCTGTCATAGCTGCACTTATATATAGAGGCGTTATGATTTACTCATACTCATGTCATTCCAAACCCAATTGACTTTCCTTCCATGAAATAAGGGGATTTAGATTATTATCCATTGATAATCTTCACATGTTAACGACTACACCTGGATTTTGAAAATGAATCGTTTCATTCAGACTGCTGTTATGAATCTGGATCGACCAATTCATCTAAAAGATCCAACTCAAAGGAAAGATTCGTTCTTATTTCTCTCTTGAACTCGCCAACCAAACCCGGAGCAGATGTCAAGATAGTCAGTGAATACCAAATTTCATTTCAGACCATTTCTGGCTTCAGACGAGTTGCAATATAGTGCATGAATCACATTTATGATGCTTTTGGGTCTTTTTTGAAGCTTGAAAATCCAGTGTAATTACATGAAAAAGCAACTAGCTAGAATCTCTAAAACATCTCTTTTTCTGCTCCACCAATTAAATTCATGGGGCACAGTACATTAATTTTCATTTACATTTTTTCCATGAACTATTCATTTAAGGGGTCTTCTGAGACACGACAAAAATATTTTTATGACACAATTATTTATTTATTTCTAATGAATGCTGGCAATATAACCATTCTTTTAATCGACAGTTAACAAACAGTTACATTTACTATTAATAACACTCAAGATTAAGATTTTGTAAAGCTGTTGTTAAATAGTTTCAGGTTATTTTTAGGGATGTATTTGTCGGTTTAACATCAGTTCAGATCAAAGCCTTTACAGAAATGTCGGAAACTTGCCCAGAAGAGTCAAAATAAAAATAAAATATTAAGTAGAAAAAAAAAAAAAATGTAATTCCCGTTTTAGTTAACAAATTCTACAAAAATGGATCTGGCCGAAGCACAGCGTGACAATCACAGTGACTAAAGTGTTTGAATGAGGTTCTGTTGATAACCGCCTCGCGCTCTCTCTTCCTTCCTCTTTTTCCTCGTCTCCCTCTTTCTTGCGCTCGGAGGACGCCGGCCCTGCCAGCGATTTCGCCTCTTGAGCGCATCACCGGCGAGTTCAAAGCGACCGCCGCTGCATCTGGTTCCCATTTGGAGCTTGTCGTTCTCCTCACGTCACTGACAGCCCGCCATCTGGGAGCCATTTGCCTTAATTACCCAGGATCCTCCACTTCTCCCCCCACCTCTCCGCCTACCCTCACCGTTGTAACCAACTCCGCCTCCCCTCTAGACCAATAAAACTACCCACGCTCCCCTGTGTGGAGAGGAACGCTTTTAGTTTGGGTGGAGGTAAAGAGAGAGAGAGAGAGAGAGAGAGAGAGAGAGAGCAGCATTCATGAAAGACCAATAAAAGGATGAGAAAGAGTGTACGAGACACAGGAAGTCAAGGAGAGACAGGCTGGTTAGAGGCAAAACCTTCAGTCCTGAAAGATCTTAAAGGTCTTTTAGACGCCCACCCACTTTCAAACAGGGATCTTGGTTTGTAATGCCTCCCTGGACTGAAAACCAAAAACCCGAAGCCGGCTGCCTTCAAAAATGTTAAAAACTTTTAATAAAACCACCCACCGGCGGCAATTAAGTGACATGTGGAAGTGGCCAAGCCTGAGTCTGAGCCCAACACAATGAAAAAGCTGGGAATCATTTGAAGCCCTGCAAGCGTTTCAGACTACAATAAACACCTTGAGTGATGCAGGTTGGCAGACGGCAGAGGGGGAAGTCCGACAATGTGATCAGGCGTCCAATTCCTGACAAAATCCCAAAGGTCTCAGTGCAAATACTAGTGCACAAGAACAAAGGAGAGAAACTAATGCAATCATGAAGAACGGCCACATGAAGAAGAGCTGGTTCTTTGGCGAAACTCTTCCTGAACGCTGACCTGATGATGATCATCCAATGTAAAGACTTTACAAGACATATAAAGTGGACGGTGGTGGGGTTGTGGTTAAACATCTGGACGCTGGGTTCGCCAACATCATTGTGCTCTTGATACTTAACACTTAACAGCTTACTCCAAAGACAGTGTTTTCAGTTATCGTTACATGAAATACTAGCACACCACAGACCATAAGAATTAATGCTAGATTATTAGTCTGCGAAATGAGGTGTGGAAACTAACAAGACCATAATGGATGTGCAGAATTTTTTATTAGAAACACTGAAACCAAAATTAAAGTTTTCATTTAGCCAAAAACCAAAACGGAAGCTGATATTGTAAGTTTGGATAGTAAAATTTGAGTAACTGGGTAATTAATCTTGGCATGATGTTCAGGGGCGTTGTTTCCTCATGTGATAAATCAAACCGGATGCATGAACTGCTCAGACTAGTCAAAAGTTAAGGCCTGTTCATATCAAGATTGATAACTATAAAAAGAAAACTAACATTACAATATTGTCCAAACCCAGCAAGCATTTTAAGCATGTGCTGTAGTTTTGTCCTACACAATCTGCCTGAACGCTCATGAACGCACATACAACAGTATTTTATTTATTTGTCTTACAAAAATGCATCAATTCGCTTCCGAAGGCCTTTATTAACCCCCTGGTGCCACGTGGAGCACTTTTATGAGGGACAGATGTACTTTTTTGCACTTCAAAATCTAAACACCCATTCACTGCCATTAATAAAGCTTGGAAGAGCCAGGACAATTTTTAAATAACTCTGATTGTATTTGTCTAAAAAGAATAAAGTCATATACACCAAGGATGCCTTTAGGGTGAGTAAATCATTTTTGGGCAAACTATTCCTTTAAAAGCATAGTCTTAACATAGTGGCCATGTTTATGCAACTGACTTCCGTTGTAGTAAAGTTCTTCTGCAAAGAAATGTGTACATATTGCTACTCTAACACCACTTTTGGTCAATGGTTTTGGCCCTCCAAAAGCTATTTCTACTTAAAACCAATTTGTTTTGTTGTTGTTTGGCTGAATATTTTTGCTTGCTGAAATTTTGGCGCATCACAGACTTGTATGTTATTACTGGACCTAACCCAAACCCTTCAGTCAGCAAATTCACGCATTAAATTATCATAGCATCTTCCAATGTCTCCACTTATAATGAAACCAAATACATTGATTTATGTGAAAATGGATCCATATATGTCCTGCAGAGTTTAGCTGTAGCCCTAATTAAACACACTACTCAAGGTCTTCAGAAACCTTTAGACAGTTGTGCTGGAGCTGGTTGGAGCAGGATTGAACACCCCTTGTTTCCAGGCAATACTGTCCTTATTCAAGTGTTCCCCTGAGTTAGTTTAAATCAGCACATGAACCAAGTGAAACTAATACCTGAAGGCAGCCAGGTACTCAGCATCGCCCATGGGAGGATCCAGACCACCGGTCCATGCCACATTAACGTTGAAACCCTGACCGACACCAGAACCCACCTGGGACAAATCAAACACAGTACTGCTGTTAAACACTGAAAACCCTTGGCTTCTGTGAGCTTATAGTGTTTCACAGCACTAAACAAACCAGAGAGCACTGTGTTTGCTATGGTATAACCGATAATCTCTGCGGACTAACCTCTGCCGGTCCACCGCTCCCGGGGAAGAAGTTTCCATCATCATAGCGATGGAGAGAGATGTAGAGGACGCTGGGGTCATTGTAGAAGATTTCCTGGGTGCCGTTGCCATGATGAACATCCTGAATGATTGATGAAACACAGGTTACATAATCACTTGCATCCAGTGCATGAAGGATCACTAAGTTAATAACACTGAGAATCACTTTAATCATAGTATTTTGTCTGCCGCTCAGTCAACATTAGCATTACATTTCTGGTGTATTAGGACAAAAAAAAGACAAAAATCTGGAGGTGATTTGATTCAATGACTGATAAACTCAATCAATTTAGCTTGTTATCCAGTTTGCTAACCGAAAGCTTCACACAAACATCCCAGAATAGCTAGAAGTTTTGCAGAAATCTTGTAAAGACAGTATAGGTAAGAAAAAAATAAAATAATACACTTTAATAGGTTAACAGTAATTTATCCAGACATTTCATGTAATTTTACAGTAAAATTTTGTTCATTATACAATTTTAGAAGTAAAAAAGAACTAATCAATGTATAATTTACAGTAAAATAAAATGTAAACTGTTTATTATGGTGGTTGTCAGCTTATGATAAAGATACGAAACAGATTTTAGTAGCAGTGTGCATTGCTGAATTTTATTAGTTTACACTCAATATTTTTTTTTATTTTTTTTTTGTAAATTAGTCTTATAATAAAATTTACAATTTGCTCGGTAAATGTTTTTACTTTTTTTCGGTATGTTTAATCTAATTATTCTGTCAACCACAGCTGCCAAGAGTATTTAGTAAAAACTACAGATTTTTTTTTTTTTTTTTTTTTTTGTTACAGTGTAGCACTGATAGCCAATTACACACACACACACACACACACACACACACACATATATATATATATATATATATATATATATATATATATATATATATATATATATATATATATATATATATATATATAGATAGATAATATATCAATATAGTAGTTATTTTTAACAGATATACTGTAAGTAATCCTCAACTACTGGATTTTTAATTAAAATAAACTGTTCTCTTTTGTCCTACTGTATATTATGTTGTTGTGATGCCTGAATTTACTAATAAACTCTCGATAGCAGTGTTATTGTTTTAATTTGCCTAACAGGGAACAGACATAATAGAATGGATTTCTAGTATCAGCCATCATATCATTTATCGGCCATAACATGAAACTAATTATGCGCTTATTGGTTTCAGCCAGAATTCGCGACCTAGAACGATCATTGGCTGAATCAAGAGCTCTCACCCAATCAACGATGAGGATTTTACTGACGCTGAGCTTCTGCTGGAGCTGCTTAGCAGCGATCGCCACCGAGTTGAAGAAACAAAAACCCCTGAGAGAGAGAAAGAGATAAAGTGAGGCCTCCAACCACATGAAATGCCAAAGGATTTGGAAACAGGACGACAGAACTATGTTGTAAGCAAACACATTTTCTCACGCAACTGAACCCAGTGGATGAGCAGATCTGTTGTTACCGAAACATGATTTTTAACTATAATGTGTTAAGGTAATCTAAAAGCATTTAAATATTGTCTGTATACACAAATAATAAACATGTGGAAACTTCCAGCAGATGTGCACTGGGAAGTTAGCGAGCAAGGAGAAACGCTGAGAAATTTGGGAAGAGCGAACTCAGCAGACTAATAACTGCTGAAATAAATCAGCGTCCTTCCTCCCGCTTCCTCCAAACCTTCATTATCGAGCCATAAATATCCACACACACAGACAGGCGTGCTGATGCTGCACACACACACACACACACACGCCGAACGCGAGGTGACAGAGTGCACATGTGCAAACACAACACCCACGTCACACAAACACACCGCCCAAAACATGCCATCAACTCACATGCACAGGAAGAAGAATCTCACTTCACCACCACAATAAACCGAGCCAAGCTCACATGGACAACATACTCTATACAGGCTCATCTTAGCTACCTAAAACAATTATAACAAAGACTAATAAAACCTTTTTCTTTTTTTACTTTAAATAGAATGTTAACTTAAAATATAAAAAACGTAGTTAAAAATAGTTTAACTTGTAATAAAATGTCAAATATATATATATAGACATATTTAAAAACAACAAAAACGGTAATAGTTTACAATAAGGCTCCATTTGTTAACTATATTTAATGCATCACCTAACATTAACAATGAGCGAACCGTTTGTTAACGTTAATTAAAATACAACTGTTCACTGTTAGTCCATGTAAGCTCAGCTCCATTAAATAATATTAATAGATCCAACTTTTGATTTTAATAATGTATTAGTAAATGTTGGAATAAACATTCAACAGGATTAATAAATGCTTCAGAAGTATTATTTATTGTTAGTTTATGCTAACTAATGTAGTAGCAAATGTTAACAAATGGAACCTTAGTGTAAAAAAAAAAATCTAAAAATCTAAACCGAACTAAAATTAAGGCAGAAAATATAAAAATCAAATTAAATGAATTTGAATTTATCTGTATGCATTTCTTTAATTTGAAGAACTTTGATAGTACGACCGTGGAAAGCAGATATGCGGCAAGAGAGATCAAGAGAGAGAGAGAGAAGCGTGTTGCAGGCCGGGCTCGAACCTGCATCCCCCAGCAGACACACATTCTTAAGGAAACTCAGAGGTGCTTCTGTATGTACCAGGCAGACTTACATGGGGTTTGACGGGTCTGCGTGATGTCCTGGTGGCCTGACCACAGCAAAGCCGTTCTGAAACAGTCAAACCAACATATCATTAACTCTGCATTCACCAGTCGCCTCTCACACAGAAACCATGTTTTCACCAAACTGCTTCAACAAGCGGGCCTCCGCTTTCAGTTAAAGCAATAAAGCCGTTTCCCTGAAACATCCCTTATAACCTTCATTAAGTTTAATTACCAGCAGGGGACCCGAGCGATTGAACTAGTCTTTTATGGTCGTTACAGTTTTTTAATCAGCTTGATCTGGTCGGTTTGCTACTTGGTTCATTTTTATTTGATGCAACGGTAATTACAAAAACCCTCTGATGGAAATGAGCGCTTGATTCTGATTGGCTGACACATGATCTAAGAGTTTTGACTGAAGATGCATTCATATTAAGTCAGAATTACAGTAACTAGACTCATTTCACATGCTCTTTTACCAAAATGCTAGACATATTTCAGTTTGATATGGTATTTTATTATAGCCGGTGGTACTTGGTGTGGTTTTTTTCTTCAATGCTTTGTGAGATGTAAATTAATGCAAAGCATTTCAACGTGGTGTTTAAAGTTCTGTGTCCAAGGAAGTGATTATCTCATAGCTGTCATTTTGTATTTGTGGTATTTTTAATGCAATGCGAACACACATAATATTGAATGTTCGATAACTGCACAGTCAGTATTGGTGCGTAGCTGATGATGCTAGCGAATGCATTTTTCCGACTTGCAGTTTTTAGCATGACAAAACGCCAAATCATTGTATTTATTGCTCTGCGTTTCTCACGCAGCTTTACTAATCAAAGACTCTCTATCCTCACACTTACTAAATCTGAACAGTTTCAGTGAATTGGTTTGCTTACATGTTTTCACTGGTCACATAAATCTCAGAAATATTCAGATTATTCTGATATTTTGAGTGTTGATGTAACTTCAAATCTAACTACTTCTGTTAAAAAAGGTCTAGTTGAACTCTTCTAAATTAAAGGGCATTTGTAGTTAGCGAGCTAGCGCTTGTGCACAGCTGCACACTTCCAGGTTTGTTTGTTTCAGTTCTAGGTTGCGTTTCAAACTTAGTATCATCAAAATGGGCTGTTTCTAAGAAAGACACTTAACCAGCGGTGTGAGGAAGTTGTTAGACACCTGAACACTGAGCTTTGTACCGTATCTACCCCATAACATATACATATTAGAGTAGTCAAAGACATACTTTTGTAACTTATTTACCCCTAAAAAGTTCATAGCAGTATCTTAAGGGTATATATTAGATGTATCTTAGGGCAGCAGATTGTCAGTGTGGGAGTACCATTAATACAATGTTCATTTTCAGTTATACTGTACTCATTTTATTTAGGAAGCAGCAGTCGACCTAAAAAAATCAACAGTGCATATACAAAAGAGTATTGGTGTTGGATATTGTTTTGTAGCAACCTTGAGCTCTCCTTTAGCCACTCTGTAGACCAGCTCCGTCACGCTCCCGGCCGCCAAGCGGGACGCTGTAGACGTGTGCATCTCGTTCCAGATGGTGTCGTTGTCCACCTGTCGAAATACAAGCATGCTTAGCAAACAGCAACTCGGATGATTTATTTAAAGAGTCCACATCTGCTGAGGGGTAATAATGGAACGACAGTTTTAAAACAGCACAACCTGCTTTTTCATAAGTTTAAATAAAAGATCTTGGTTACACGTTGTTTTACAGTATGTGTACTAATAGTGCACTCACCCAAAGAAAGCACTACGTTGTTCAAGGTAACTAGGACACATTTTAATTTAAGGACCTACTCTCACTATTAAATAACTATGTCTTCAGCCTTAATAAACTCCTAATTTGTTTTTATTAATAGCAAGTAAGGCAGTTGTTAAGTTTAGGTAAGGGATCTAAAATATGATCAAGCAGATGCGCTTTATAAGTACTAAAAACAGCTAATATGCTAGTAATATGCATGCTAATAAGCAGCTAGTTCATAGCGAGAACTGGTCCTTTAAATAAAGTGTTACCGGTAACTACACTGGTTAAGGTTAGGTTTAGGGTTAGTACCTAGTTATTGTAATTGTTGTACTAAGTACATAACGGGACAGGACTGTAAACAAAAAAAAGTACTGACAACATTTGTGTTATAAAAGAAAATAAAAAGATAATAATTTTTTTACATTTAAGTACCCCTTCGCAGATTTTGCGTTATTTACTTCACTTGCATGTAGGTGTGACTAGTCTGATCATAAACAAAACTGCAGTGCTGAGTGATTAATGCGCAGTTAAACCCAAGTTAACACTTGATTTTGCGAATGATTCCCAGTTTTTTGCTGCGAGTACGCGCCTCCACCCAAGCCCTGGCTCACAGAATCCCTCAGCGCCGCGTACATGACAAACAATCTCTGTCAGTCACCCATTCTGCCAGAATAAAACGATCTAGCTCAATTGTATTGGCGTACACTAGCACATTTATCATTATGACAGCTGTGATCAACGTTCATAAATCTGCAAAGCCGCAAACAGCGGTTCAACTGAAGGGCAGGGCTGCACGATGCCAGCGTTACATGCTGCGCGACAGACACTTACAGCAAACTGATGCAACAGAGATGTGCTCGGCCACAACAGGACCAGGGGGAATCTCATTTTTAATCTACTACTCAAACCAATCAATAAACTGAGCGTAATCCTATTCAAATGAAGGAATAACCAGCTGTATGCTTTCAAACAGATGGTAACGCTGGAGAATTATGACGAAACGTGTTTATCCAACCATATTTGTATAAAGATCACTCATGCATGTAAAAGTATTTAGATGCTTATTTTTTGTTGTAAGCATCCACAAGACGAAGTGTGTGTTACAAATTACAGAACATAAACTAGATTTCAAGAATACACACTAAAAGAAAGAGGCTGGAGTGACGACACTATAAATAGATTTCCTGTTATGTGTCATAGTAATGGTATGTTTAAATATTCTTTGTGTGTGGTCTCCATATTGCCTCTCAATACTACACCGACTTGCTGATTATGCATATTTACCATAGTGTAAAATGAAAAACGCCTAAAATTTATGTATTTATTTGATCAAAGATTCACTTTTGAATATATTTTATAATGTAATTTATTGTGATCAGAGATTAATTTTCAGCATCATTACTCCTGTCTTCAGTGTCACATGATCCTTCAGAAATCAGTATAATATTCTAATTTGCTGCTTAAGAAACATTTCTGATTATTATCGATTTTGAAAATTGATCTTGCATAGTCTATAGCTACTTTTGCATGCTTTTTTCACACTGGCACAAAACAGATCTTTTTGCACATACTTGATCTTTGAGCAATATTTTTTTTTTTTTCGGTGCTACTTTTAAATCTAGGTTTTTTTTTTTTTGTTTTTTTTTTTTATGGCCAGTGACAATATTTCTTAAAGATGGCTAATATAAAGACGATATATATCTATATGATGTTGTGCTATTCTTTTTTAAAGATAGTAAATAAAACAAAAATGAGGATTATATTGATATTTATTCTACATAATATTCACAAAAATAATTTGGTTTTTAATTAAGATTTTGCTGAAACAAAAATAGACCTGTGAAATAGATTTTTAATTTTAGACAGCAACTTCGATTCTGTGACCCTATCACAATATTTCTTTCAGATTTTTCTGATTAAACTGATGAAAAACGCACACAAAAATAAATTAAACACTCAAACAAACCAGCTAACACAAATTCCACATGCACATCAAAATAAAAGTCCTGTTCAAACAAACTAACAGAACATAATGGTCAATGAAATCACCAATCGTGCCTTTGGAATTATAAGGTTCTATCTCACATTTTTGTCATAATTGAGTTATTCACATATTCTTATTCTGTGTCAACGTATTTACATTATGTGATAGATTTTTTAACGTTGTGTACATTATGGGACTTTTTATTTAAAAAGCAATAAGGTTCTATCTACACCGTCAAATGGAACACAAAAACTTTGAAGCTCAATATCTCAAAACTACTCTGAATACAGATAGAACCTTATAATTCCAAGGGGACGCAATATTGTCTGATAATATGGGTCTTGTTGATTTAGGTCACTCCTTCCATGTAAGTCTATGGGATTGAATCATCGGTTATATCATCTGCCAAGCGGAAATCATAAATTCTGATTGATTTGAGCTTTAATTCACGTCTCCAGCACAAAGAGTGTAGGGTGAATTGAATACTTGGGGATAGTGATTTGAACAAGCCCCTAACATTAAGTATGAGGGGCAGTAACACTTGACACTTGGTTTAGCAAACAGCACAAGTAAGACAAAAACAGACCATCATTACTCTATAAAAATGCATTCATAAGTGGCCATGAGAAGAAAGAATGAGGTTATACATTCCCCTCTCTCCCTTTTGTTTGTTGCCCTGCTCCCCACATCTTCCTTCTCTCTTTTCTCTTTCATTTTCCCTCATCCTTTTTTTTGCCGAACTTGCATTGCTTGTGGTTTGGCACCGTGAACAATGAGAGGGCTGGAATTTCTTTTATCCTTCATGGCACATATTGTTCCAATCATTCCACATGGACCTGCTCTGAGCTTGATCGTCAGAGTGAAGTTTTCAACATTTTCTCCCAATTTTTTCAGCCAGGGTGCTGCCCATATGACTGCGCTGGGATCAGTGCTCTCTGACCTCTGATCTGTCCCATAACGGGGCTGCGGGTCCGTTTAGGCTGTCGGCCAGTGGTTTATTTTAGAGCAGGTGTCAATGTGGGCTTGGCATAAGTATGCTTTAAGGGAACAGAGTGGCCACAGATGTCATGAGCACTGTATTTAAACCTAAAATTACAAATGGGATACTCTACAGCGGCATGTACTTCAGCCACATGTACATGCACATCAAGACTGATCCTGGCTCACCATTTTGAGGTTATTTTGCCCAACTTTCTCACCGTTTATTTAAAAGGATAGTTCGCCCAAAAAAAGAGAATTCTGTCATCATTTACTCACCCACAAGTCATTCCAAACCCATAAAGACTATCGTTCAGCTTCGAAACACAAATTATTTGTAATGAAACCTGAGAGATTTTTGTTCCTCCATTGAAAGTTCATTCAAGCACAACTTTGATGCTTCATAAAGTTCATAAAGACAGCGTAAAATTAATCGATATGAATACACTATGTATTTAATAACATATTTCATTTAGGTTTTTATTCACATATAAACACTGCTCAATACACTTACATAAAGCACAATACACATGGTAAACAGAAGCTCAAACGTGCTTGTTTGATGTGCGAGAACCAATGAGGTTTGTTCTCATTAATCATATTTACCATATTTAATGAGCTTTACTCATGTATATTGAGCAATGTATGTGAATAAAAGTCTTACAGTCTTACAAACACAAGGATTAATTCTGCAATGTCTTTACGCACTTTTTAATGCACTTAAGTCTTGGTTGGAAAACTGGGTCTGGCTTTCTGGGATGGTAATCCAATGGTTTAGGTCATACTTAGAAGGGAGAGGTTATTATGTGAGTATAGGAGAGCAAAAGTCCTTGACATCAAAAGTTGATGTCCATGAAATGCGGGGTCCCACAAGGCTCAATACTTGCTCCACTCTTGTTTAGCCTATATATGCTTGCTCTAAGTCAAATAATGAGAAAGAAACAAATTGCCTATCATAGCTATGAAACGCAGATTTACGTAGCCTTATGACCAAATGACTACAGTTCCACTGACTCCCTCTGCCAATGTATTAATGCAATTAATAGTTGGATGTGCCAGAAATTTCGTCAGTTAAACAAAGAAAAAACTGAAGTCAATGCATTTGGAAACAATGCATACATTGACTCTAGGGGTCAAACAACTAAAAATCAAGTCAGGAATCTTGGTGTGATTCTGGAGACAGACCTTAGTTTAAGTAGTTATGTCAAATCAGTAACTAAACAGCATACTATCATCTCAAAAACATTGCAAGAATTATGTTTTGTTTCCAGTCAAGACTTCATCACCAGCAGGGTGGACTATTGTAATGGGCTCCTCACCAGCCAAAGAAGACTATTAGACAGCTGCAGCTCATCTAGAACGCCGCAGCCAGGATTCTGACTCCTTACACTGGCTACCAGTTATATTTAGGTAGATTTTACAGCACTTTTACTCGTTTATAAATCACTCAATGGCCTAAGACCTAAATGCACTGCAGATATGTTCACTGAATATAAACAGACCACTCAGATCATTAGGACAGAGTCAGTAAGAAATACAAAGGGTTCACACAAAACAAGGGGAGTCTCCTTTTAGTTATTATGCCGCCCGCAGTTGGAATCGGATCCAGAAGAGATCAGATGTGCTAAAACATTAGCCACTTTTAAATGCAGACTCAAAACTCATCTGTTTAGCTGTGCATTTATTGAATGAACACTGTGCAATGTCCGAACTGATTGCACTATATTTTATGTATAATCATTTTCTATTCCTAACTGTTTTATTTTTTTATTAATATTTTCTTTTCTTTTATGTTATAATGTACCATTCTGTATGAAATGTGCTATATAAATAAACTTGCCTTGACTATTTTATGTATAATCATTTTCTATTCCTAACTGTTTTATTTTTTTATTAATATTTTATTTTCTATTATGTTATAATGTCCCATTCTGTATGAAATGTGCTATATAAATAAACTTGCCTTGACTATTTTATGTATAATCATTTTCTATTCCTAACTGTTTTATTTTTTTATTAATATTTTCTTTTCTTTTATGTTATAATGTCCCATTCTGTATGAAATGTGCTATATAAATAAACTTGCCTTGACTATTTTACTTGCCAGTCTTTGAGACACTCACAAGTCTCCCGGTTTTCATCCAAATATCTTAACTTGTTTTCCGAGGATGAACAAATCTTTTACGGGTTTGGAACGACTTGGGGTTAAGTGATTAATGACAAAATTGTCATTTTGGGGATGGAGTATCCCTTTAAGTCTTACTGCACATGCCCTTAAATGAAAAAACTGTAATATTTGCTGCTAAAATTGATGTAATTCAACTTTCTGCATCAATAAGAATAATTCAATTCTCCCAGTTAACAACAAGTAATAAACTGGTCACTAACATTCAGTATCATTTATGTCTACTTAATTTCTGCATCTAGCATCTTTCTTGCAGGGTTATGGCCAAGTTGACAGTGTGTGTGTATGTGTGTGTGTGTGTGTGTGTTCTTGTTTTTGTGACATATCAGGACACAACTCTGTATAATGACATGGGTATGACACAGGTATTGCAAGGAGAGGGTGACTTTTGAGGACATAACCATGTCCCCATTTTTCAAAACGCTTATAAATCATACAGAATTAGTTTTTTTGAGAAAGTAAAAATGCACAAAGTTTCCTGTGAGGGTTAGGGTTGGTGTAGGGCCATAGAATATACAGTTTGTACAGTTAGGGTTAGGGTTAGGTGTGTGTGTGTGTGTGTGTGTGTGTGTTTTCACTTACCCCGACTCCCCCACAGGGCAGCATGACGAACATCCGCTGTGACAGTATGCCTGTTGGACACAAGCAGATTAATTGTCATTCTCGCATTCGCCGCTTGACATATCCAACCTTTTAGTCATTGTGAAAGTCGCTTTTATTCACGTGATGGTGTTCCCGTGTGCCTGTGCTTTGAAAAATGAGGTGTTGTGCTGGCCAAGCTGCAGTTGACTCATGTCTATCAGATGTGAACCGTGTGTGTGTGTGTGAGGATGTGTTACCGGCCAGCTTGCGATTGTCCAGTTTGAGGCGGTTGAGTGGATTGGTGCCGTACAGCAGAACGTGACGCTCGGTGTGGACAGACTGTAACTCCTCCAGAGTGGCCTTCCTTCCCCGAATACTCTGCAGAGGAAGTTAAAACATCAAAGACCACGAGAGAGGATTTCCACGGTGCAAACATGCCGTCAGCATTGGAGTTATTAAAATCAAGGAGGTACTTGGATATACTTTTTCAATATAATAAAAAGTGAATGAGGACTGAGAAATGAAAAGGGAGAGAATAAAGCTTTGAAAAGAACGAAAAGTAGTATGAAGAACGTGGTCGTGTAACGTGTGTAACAAGAACACCTTAAAATAAAGTGAGGTGAAGATTTGTTTATCAACAACGAAAAACACTTTTCGTTCTGCCCTCTATTTTAAATAGTAATTTTTAAAGAGCCTTTTTTAAGATGAAGCACTCTGTTGCGTTCACTTGCACTCCATCTTTCTAGTATATAGCTGATGCGTGATATAAACTATTTTTATAATACTTTTAAGTTGTTGTTGTCATTTTGAAGCTTTACAGAGGCTTATTAACATTCATTATACTAAAAAAGGTTTATTTTGCCTTCCGCTGAAGAAAATCAAGTCAACCAGGTTTGTAACAACATGAGGGTGAATAAATGATGACAGAATGTTGATTTTGGGCTGAACTGTTCTGGTAATGTGGATGTGTTCAAGAAATGTTGAAAATAATGGTCGGACAGATTATTCAGCGCCCTCTTTAGGAAAGTAGAGGAAGTGCATGTCACTTTTGTAAATACCTCGCACTGGCCCCTGAGACCCCTCTCCTGCAAGCGTGACCAGATGCTCTGGATTCTCCCAGCATGCTCTGGGTGGCTGCTGTTGTCTCCACACGTACACTGGTGCTTCAGCATTTGGGAGTCGTACACCAGGCCTGCACACACACACACACACACACACACACACACACACACACACACAGTCATTGCGAGCGTCTCCTCTGCTACAGAGCGGCGTGTGATTGGTGGAGGCTCTGTACCCGTGGTGAAGCGCGGCTGGCTCTGGGGCGGCTCCGGTGCCGTGGTGAGAGGCAAGGCTTTGTCCGGCAGCGTCAGCGAGGTGGAGGCTGGAGACGACTGCGTACGAGAGAGCGGCCGGTGCGCGGCGCCGAGGATCATGGGTACCGCCAGTGTCTCCATGTGAGCCGTCTGTCTGCGCAGCTGCTGCAGCTGCTTCTGTGTCTCCCACAGACGGGACTGCAGAGAAAGCATTTCAGCCTGTTCTGTCAAAACTACATCATATTATACTTTTGGGAAGTATTACTACATGGAAAAAGCTTTCATTCTCATTCACTGTATATGGACAGATTATGATACAGTAATGGTATTTACACCTAATAGTAGTTGGTTAAAATACTGCAGTATACAATTGTAACTAAGTATGGGATAATGCATGGCTAGCTGTGCATTAAACGATTTTAACGCATGACGTGTAGTGCATTAAAATCATCCAATGCACACCTAACAGTGCATTATCCTGCTTATACCATGGTTATTTGCCAGCAAGCAATAATATTTGCAGATCAATACGTTTGCTTACAAATGTAAACATAATTTATTATTAAATGACTTCTAAATGTTGTGTAATGATGTTTAGGCAGAGCTTTTTGCACAGTAAAACATGTGTGGCTTGTTCCTCTCATGCACGTTATAGCTTCAGGATCGGTGGTTTGTGTCTGACCTGGTTGAGAATGAGGGCGTGTTGCAGGTTGAGCTGCTCCTCTTGACTCTCCAGCTCTCTCTGAGACTCCGCCCTCACCCTGCCCTGGTGGGCGTCGCCCGCTGATGGCCCCACCTCCTCTGAGTCCATGTCCTCTGACGGGATCTGCCGGAGCCGAGGCTTCTCGCTGGACTTCGACATGAGCTGCGGCACACAGACAGAGATCCGGATCAATCCCACATTCTCCTGCCACAAACTTAAATGACGTGCATTTCCGAAATCAAATATGAATGTGGTTTGACAAAATAAATCAGATTTCATGTTTTTTTCAGATTTGAATCCGAGCTGCACAAAGAGTGACTGCATCCTCCCTGTGTTAGAGTAAAGTGTGATGCGCACCTTGCCCAGGTGCGTCTGCTGCTTCAGTCTCTCCAGGATCTGAGCGCTGTGCTGCTGCTGCTGGAGCAGGTGCGGGTGGAGCGCACGAGGACTCTGGGGCAGCGGCTCGGAGCGGGTCCGGCTCAGAGGCTTGTGAGGACCAGACGCACTGAACTGAAGGGGAACCGGACCCAGACCTGGAACTGATCACAAACCAATCTGATTACACTTTCAGAGAAACAGAAGGAGAGGAAAGCTTACTAGTCAAGCTAGAGATCAAAACATCACGCCACATGGTTTGGATCACACACAGTAGAAAATAAACATAATGTAAAATTATCCACATTGACTTAAATATAACAATGCATTCGAACATACTGTATCATCATGAACTCAGTGAGCACGCTACATTAAGAATAAACAGAAAAATAAAAATACTTTTAATACATGTCTTCATGCTATTTATTTTGTATTTAAATATTAGACTGCCCAGTTGTTGCAGTTTTTTTTTTATAATAGTAAGTAATAAAATTTATTTTTTGGTATTTAAATATCAGACTGTCCAGCTTTTTTTTCTTTTTTTAGTTTTTTTTAAAAATAATAATAAGTAATATAATTCTTTTTTTTTCATAGATTTTTTATTTAATCATTAGACTGTTAAACTACTATTAACTATTTTTATTAATAATAATAATAATAATAATAATAATAATAATAATAATAATAATTAATAAGTAGTATAACTAATCCTTTTAAAAAACTGGTAAACAGAATTAAAAAAAAAATATTATTATAATTTACACTGCTGTTTTGTGTAAAATTACAGTAGATAGAGAAAAATACAGTAGATTAATATTATACACTTATACACACATCTTATATTGTGAAATAATGTTTAAAAAATATTTTATTGTATTATATTAAAATATAACAAATTAAAAAAAAATATATATATAAAAAAAATAATATATATATATATATATATATAATGCATTTCTGTTATGTAAAGCTGCATTTTCAGCATCATTAAAAATAACCGCATTTCTTTGAAACTGAAATCTTTTGTAACAATGTAAAAGTCTAACTCTCACTGTCACTACTAATCAATTTAATGTCTCCTTTCCGAATAAAAGCAATAATTTATTGTAAAAAAAAAAAATATATATATATATATATACATAAAACATACTGACCCCAAACTTTTGAATGGTAGTGTATATTTTTTTCTGATGTCCCATAATTGTTTGCTGTGTAAAACAAATATAACAAATGACCATATACACACATAGTAGTTATAAATGAATGAATGCAGTTTATAGTCTGAAAACAATCGTAGCCTGTTGTTTGACCAGCGACCACTAGCTGGCGCTCACATCACACAGTCACAGTCTCGAGTGATTCAGACAGTGTTCAGATCTCTTACCCGCCAGGAGAGGGGTGTGTATGAGTCCAGAGGGCTCCAGGATGAGGACGGGCTGCATGAGCGGTCCGCTCTGCTCTTCCACACCCAGAGGAACCAGCATCGGAGACGCGCCCGGGACCGGCCCACGACCCAGCTTCAGCGAGCCCAGCTCCCCCTCCGCCTGCACACACACCACAGCTCACGTCATGCTACAGCCTCAAAATAGCTAATGAGGAACATTATTTTAGGATGCACTGCCCTTCAAATAAAGTACATTACTGTGATTCTAAATGGGTCTCAGGTCAGATCTGATGAATACTGAACGCAAATAATTACTAAAATAAATAACCATCAAAATTCTGTTTTGGCACTGCGTTGTGTCACTACTTGATGTTGAAACTAAACGAGAAGCAGTGCGTTAATTCATCACTTTATATGGGAAGTAACACATTTGCTACTTTTATTTGACCTGGTCTCCTGTTAGCTGAGGCTCATCTAAAATTCAGAGTGGTATTTCCCTGGCATAGTTATCATAAAACATAACTGTGCACTTGTAGTGAACTTCAAATCTTATAAGTATCTTAAAAAAACCCGATATTTCATATTGATGAAACAAAAGGCCAATTAAAGAGAGTATACCTTAAATATGTTAAAAACTACACTGCAATCTCAAAATAAAAGTTTTTTATTAAAGCACATTTTAAATCATCCTGCACGTTTTCCACACTTTAAAGAAGCACACTTATTTTGTTGTGTTCACTAACATACTGAAGCATATGTAAAGTACACTTGATTATAATTGTAACTGTAGTGTTATTGAATATCTCATTTAAAGTTAATGTCTTTTAAATGTACTAAATCCTAACTTCATAACCACAACTGTGTAATTGCAAATATATTTAAATAACCCAGACACGAGTTTTAATAGAAATGACATAGTTTACCATAAATGCAGTTCAACTTAACCGCATTTCAAAAACAGAAGTAATTGTGAAATTATACATAATGATGTACTTAAGTCCTATTTAAGAGGATAAAAAACCTTCAGCTAATGACATTTCATAAACTAAATGTTTAATTTTAATGAAATGTATCTAAACATTTATTGAAACTGTAATACACTACAATGCATTTTTATTTAAGTGCATTTAACATGACCCTTCATGCACTTCGGCCCTTCAAGTTAAAAAGTTTGGGCACCTCTGTTTTAAAGTATATCATTTCTGTAATAAATACCCTTTTCAAAAGTCTGCTAAAGTGTGTGCTTTTTCACAAGAATGACATTACTTCCTAAAGCCTTTCAGACTGCAGTATTGAGCAGTGCTTGTGAGGAACTGTGAGGACTGAGCGCAGGGGGCTGTGGTACCTTGGTGTTGGCGGGGAGTCCCAGCGTGATGGTGGGGAGACTGGAGGGATTCTGCACTGTGAAGTGAGCTAAAGAGCCGTCCTGCAACAGCAGCCTCTGAGCCTGGAGCACACACACACACACACACATGCATCAGGAATACACAGGAATTAGGGAGGGAAATGCAGCTAAATGTAACAAAAAATAAACCGAGATAGTCAACGTTTTAAATTTGTTTCATATCTGTTGTTTATAAATTGAAATATATTTGATAACTAGGTAACACTTTAGAATAAGGTTCCATTAGTTAATGTTAGTTAATGTATTAATTAACATGAACAAACAATGAATAATACATTTATTACTGTATTTATTCATCTTCGTTAATGTTAGTTAATGAAAATGCAGTTATTCATTGTTAGTTCATGGTAATTCACAGTGCATTAACTAATGTTAACAAGCACAACTTTTGATTTAAATAATGCATTAGTAAATGTTGAAATTAACATGAACTAAGACTTATAAATGCTGTAGAAGGATTGTTCTTGCTTAGTTCATGTTAACGAAAGTAGTTAACTAACATTAATTAATGGAACCTTATTCTAAAGTGTTACCGATAACTATTATTCTCAGTAGACCTCGTTTTGGGCAAAAGTTGCCGATATGAAATGGTTTTTAATTGATTACACTATCTGTCATCAAAGTAGACAGAAAGTAGAGATGTTTCTTTAAAAAAAAAATTTTTAAACAATCTTATAACATGCATTCTTATGTATTTATTTTATTATGTTTTTATTTCAGCAAAGCGTTTGTCTTGCATATAACTTATAGCTACCTTTATATTTGATGTTGATTTGTTTGTATAATAATCAGCAATTGAATTCGTTCACACTTTGCCAATTTACCTCAATAAACTCCTAATTTGCTGCTATTTAATAGTTTATGAGGTAGTTGTAAAGTACAAGTATTGGGTCGGATTAATGGATGTAGAAGATGATCTTGCATTAATATGTGCGTCCCGAAGCTAAAGTGTTACCAAGATTTTAATCCTATTAATCGATGCAGCTAAAGTATTGATGATATTTTGCTGGCTATGGATCTTGAAAGAAAAAAATGGCGTCATAAAAGTGGGGAAAATATTGACCCCTAATAAAAAAAACCACAGTTTTAAGAAACCTGTGTGATTAAACTGTCGCGTGCGAGCGGACGAGGCTCCTGTGTGCGACCCGTCAGAGAGCTGTGCATTTATGCAAGCCCAAAAATGAAGGAGTGTGGCGTAATAAAGCGACGAGGAGGCTCGGGATGGAAACAGGAGATCTGGTGTCCCGCAGCTGCCTGCAGCTGTCCTTCTCCGGTGTCTTTGTTTAAAACATGTCATTATGCCAAAGGGCGGGAACCTCCCGAAACAAGCCCTGTCGAGCTCCGCTTTCTCTACAAACAACACCCACCAGAGGAATATTAAAGAGCTGTCCCATCATGCCTCTCTCTCTGTGTGTGTGTGTTCAGTTTCTCCTCTCCACACACAAAAAAAAAAAATTATTTAAACTGCACTGATTACTTCATTACGGCACACAATGAACCATTTTCCATTAATGCTAGGATTTATAATAGCATTAGCAGAACGTCCCGTTATAAGGAGACGGAGAGAGAGGAGTGTTACCTCATGGGCCAGGCTGGAGGAGGGCAGCGCTCCGTTCTCATGGGGCAGACTGTCGTTCGGGGAGCTGCAGCCGGACACTGGGGTGCTGCTGCTGCTGGGGGACGAATCTGAGACAAACACACACACCTGTCAGCTCACACACGGATACACACATCAGTGCATGCATTAAAGGGACAGTTCACCACAAACATGTTTTCTCTCCCTCGTTTCGTTGTGCATCTTTAAAGCACACAGGAAAATATTTGAATGAAATCGGAGAGATTTCTGTCCCTCTTTTTTATTAAAATACTTTAATAAAAAGTCGAGCCGTTTAGTCCTTCGCTTTATATGATGAACAGATTTAATCTAGGCTTTTATCCATGCATTCAGACATAAACAGAAGCTCAACCGGACTTGCTAGACGCAAATCTCGTTGACAGAAGCGCGAACCTGCTCCGCGTCATAACCTCATAACTGATGCGTGTTGATTAATGTTTATTAAATCTGCTCATCATTTAAAGCGACAGTCTCGTCAGAAATCAGCTCTGTTCACATGGATTCGTTTTACGATCTCTTTGTGAACTTTACGAATCGTCAAAGTGGTAGTTGCGTAGACGATCAATTAAGGGACGGAAATCTTTTCGATTGAGAACATGAGAACATTTAGTTTTGCTCATTCTTATAAAATATGGACTTATAAAAAGCAAGGAAATGCATCTAGACAACATTTAATTTCCACACACACACACACACACACACACAGGCATTTCTACAGTATGTCTATGTCTAATAACAGCAGATCTTCAGAAGCAGAGGCAGGGTGCTGTAGTTACCCAGTGTGTCAGGGACGCGGTGTTTGACGGCCGGCGGCGCGCTCTCTTTGCGGGTCAGCGGGCTCTTCCGGGTGTTCAGGTGCTTCTTTAATTTATGCTTCACCTTCAGGTTGGGCTCTGAGGCTGCAACAACAACAAAACAGCAACAACAGGAGCTTTCGTGAGTCAACGGATCAGGACTCTTAACGTGTTTGCTTGATGTGCGAGAACCATTGAAGTCTATTCTCACGGGTCAAACTATTAAGTTTATTGTGCTCCATGCATGTTTTGATCAATGTATAACATAATGTGACAGAAATTAGTATTTTTGAGTGAACTATCCCTTTAAGCCCAACTCGTCGACTTCATCTAGTTGATTTAGATGTAGTTTTGCATCCTCTCGGTTTGAAATCTCTTCTCAGTTATTGTATCTGTCACTGTAAAAACACTAGTTCTGGCCGAGGACGAGCTGAAAACTGTTTCCACAGCTGTACTTACTCATCGTTACCAGTAAACGACTCGTGTTAAAGGTTTCCTCGAGTGAAGTGAAGTGGACAGGTCAAGTATTTGGAAACTCTCTCAAGGACTACTTGAAGACTAGTTCTTCTGCAACACTTTCTGAGCTGAAAACTGACTGATTGAGTTTGCTTGCTGCCTTTGTCAGAGTCATACTCTGGTCATTATGTGACTATGAATAACAGAACTATTGTATTTTAGTGTTGTATCATAGAAAACAAAAACTAAATCTGAATTGCGGTTTGAAAAACTGTTGGACTCCCTTTTGTGTTCTTTTTCTGTAGGTGCCACCTTCTGTCAGAGAGTAAATCTGAATTTTAATTTTGATAATATTGATTTTATTTGTGTTCCTGTTGCTCAATTGGTAGAGCATTGTGTTATTAAGCGTAAGGTTGTGGGTTCGATTCCCAGGGAACACATGATAGGTAAAAATTGATAGCCTGAATGCACTTTAAGTCGCTTTGGATAAAAGCATCTGATAAATGCATAAATATAATTTAATTTATTTATTTTCACCTTCTCTCAGAGTACACTTGCATTTTCATTCAGTCTGTACGCAATTATTTATTAATATTATAATTGTATTTTATTTTATTATTTTTTTTTATTTATTTTTTTTTTCACCAAAAGTCCATTTTCATTTAGTCTGTCTGCATTTTATTTTATTAATAATGTATTCTTTTATTAATTTCCTTTCCTCATTTCTTTATTTCGCCTATTGTCAAAGAGTGCTTTTTCATTCCCTCTGTCTGCTTTGGTCTGAACAGACAAATCCAATGTAGTGAAAAGACTTTCAGTTTTAAAGCAAATCCTTATAGTGACAATTAGTGCTTCAAAAGCAGAACAGATAGTTTTAAGCCCTGCGGCTTGATGTGAATAACTGGACGTCCAGTCAGTGTTCTGATGACACGGTGTTCTGCCCGTGGGGCTGACAGGGGAGTGTCTTTCAGACGTAAATCAGAAGTAGTTAACAGACTGCTGCCTGGAGGAAGAGCGAGGCGCTGGGAGTCTGTCTGAACGGGGCAGCACACCTGTGATGTTTTAATATGCCTGTGTGACGCTGACATACTTGCTCGTCTCAGGGGTGGATCGTCGGGCCCTTCGCTGAGAGCTGGTTTGGTGGAGGACAGGAGCGGCTGCACAGAAGAGCTGGGATCAGGAACCAGCTCCCTGAGGGAACACAGAACACCTTTCTTTTAAAACTGGAGGGAAACACAGCTGATTGCGGTGGTGACGAGAGCGGGTTCTAACCGGTAGGCGACGGACGGGCTGCTCAGGGGGTTGGAGCTGGTCCTCTCTAGCACCGCCTTCTGCTTCTTCAGAATCACCTGCGCCAGCTTCTGCTTCACCAGCGCACTGGCCACAGCACCTGTCAATCAACACAGCCAGCCAATCAGAGGACAGAACCAGAATACATAAGCAAAGCAAAACTATTCTCACACATTTGGCAGGCATTTATATATTTATTACATCTATTTGAAATGTTACTATTCTAATGTCATTTAATTTGACATTTTTAGACAGTATAGTCCTCAATGAATACATCAAGCCAATGGAGTCTCCGGTATACTAATGATTTTTAATTCATTCATTTAATTTGTATTATTACTTAATTAACATTAATTTTATTTATTTATTTTATATTTGTATATTATTTCATATTTTAATTTCATATTATTTTATATATCTATGTATCTATTTTATTTAGTTTAGCTGGCCTCAATTAGGCCATTTTAAGTATCTAAAATAAGGTGCATTTAGAGACCTTATTAATTCAATTACATTTTAATGATTTCTTTATTATTATTAATAAAGACAAATCTTTATTTCATGTTACTTTAATAATGGTCGGTCATTTTTACTTTATTTCATATTTTATTTTAGTTGTGAAACTGCTATTTCTAGTCACTGACCCAGACAAGGTGTAAAATGTCAGTGTTCTCCCACAGATGTTTCTCTGGAGTGTGGTTGAGCTCTATAGTGCATCTCAAGGGAAGGAAACTGCATGTTGTCTTCCTGTCCTAACATTATGAGCCGGCTACATCACGGTGGCTCTCACCAATACGGTCAATATTGACTCGGTCACTGTTTACGCTGAGCGATTAATTTGACCTCTCTGCAGGTGCTTTCTCTCACAACAATCATTGCATCAGCTGGAATAAAAGCCTTCAGCTGCGGTGAATTATCACCTACACGCTTCTGATTAGGATTGACTGCAGTATATGCAGAATAATACATTGGATTATTATTTTATTTTCCTAGAAGAGCACTGAGTGTTACACCAAATCATTATCTGTGTAATTCACAATAGCAAAGCTGGTGGTAGTTGGTTTCAGACTCCAGATGGTGATTAACTGCATTCGCATCCATTCCTTCACGTATGTCTACAAAAGGCATGGCACGATCTGTAATCGCAGTAACTGGCAGGTCACCAGTGTCTGAGAGACAGTAAATACCATTTATAGAACAACAGGGTTCCCATGTTCGGTACAGACTCCTCCCATGTGTTTTCAACCACAAAGTTTTGTTTTTACTCTCAGAGCTATTTCCTGAGGCAGCCGTGGCCCTGTTTCAGCTGAGGGCACTGGCACCATTTAAAAGCCTTTATCTCAGTCGCTTTAGCACAGTTCTTCAGTGTACGTGCTTGTTCAACCTCCACAATTCACAGCCTGCTTGTGCACTACACCGGTGGCATTCTCAGTTGAAAAGGTGTGACAAACTTAAATGACAAATCTCTTTCTTGGGGCTAAAGTTGCATATCAGTGACCAATTTGAGTGATCAATCATCCGAGCGCTTCATTTGAAAGGCATCTCAGTCATTCTGTCATGCTAATCAAAGTAGCATCAATCTAGCATAATGTGTTTGGTGAGTAGGCGTCGACATGCTTTTAGACATTCATTGCATATTTGTTGAGTAAGTAGATAGTACGTATCTGAACAGCGGTTATGTAAGGGTTATTGTGTCACTCACTCTGTTGACTCTTGTCCTTGTTTTTAAGCTGCTGTAGCTGTTGTTTCGCTATGTCCTGGTCTCGTAGATGCTGATCCATGTTATAAGGCTACAAAAAGAGGAGTCGTCAGTTTCTCGTGTACAATAAGTGCTCAGTTGTTCATGATTTGCCAAAGAGCATCATGTAAGATTTATATAGACATTAGTCATTTTCTGCTTTATAAAAATGGTGCGAGACTTCTGTACAAGATCATACAATTAACAAAGCAACTGTCATATGCATATATATAAAAAAAGCATCTTTGACTTGCATACACTACTGTCTTAAAAGTGTGGGGTCTGTAAGATTTTATTTTGGCATGCATTTATATGAAACTGCATATTTTTGAAACATTAGAAATGTCTTTACTGTTGCTTTTGATACATATAGCGCACCACTGTATACAGGTGTAAAACCAAGTGCTTTCGGGTAATCATCAGTCAAATAAACAAAGCCTAACATTAAAATGTGTCTCGTTTGGCTAATATTGAGCCGTCTGTTAGCAGAAAAGAATGGCACTTCCCCGTTTGCTCTGGATTACATGTATTAATGTTGTAATTAATGTTCAGTTCCTGTGTATTGCAGTGCTATGACTCTGTGATGAGGACATCTGTCTGACTGCAGTGAGATCAGTGTGATGCTTCACCTGTATGCGCTGCAGCTGCTGCTGGCTGTACTGGGAACAGTGCTGAGGACTGAAGGGGCCGATCAGCAGGGGGGGGTGCAGAGGGGACAGGAAGGCCGTCTCCGAACCTGGGCGCACCAGACGCTCGCCTACACGCAGGTCCATGGGGGCCACACCGACGCTTCTGGAGGGACACAGACACAAGGACATTTAAAGTGATTATATGAGGTATTACCTTCAGAAATAAAAAAAAAATTATTGTGAAATATTATTACAATTTCAAATAACTGTTTTCTGTTTAAATATATGTTCAAATGTAATTTAAACGTGTGATCAAAGCATTATTTGCATTGTGGCATTCGTTTTATTTTCATGCAAAAATTCTCATTATGCTATTAATCATAAGTTAAGCATTAGGAAACAGTTAATTCATCATTTATAAATCATTAATAGACATTTATAAGCAGTTTATAAATACAGATATAAATGCTTTATACCTGATTTAAAAGCATATCTATAATGTATTTAATAATTGTTTTTTCATACTTTATTAATGATCAATTTATCATTTCTCAATGAAGTACAGCATTATTTACAAACCAGTTATTAAGGAGTTGTCAGTGGTTCATAAGATCACATAGAAATTGTAAGTAAATGATTAATAAACTATTTAAATGTGCATTCATACATATTTTTTTTTCAGACATATAGTAATAATTACTTATAGTGTTAATAAATGGTTTATTAACATGTATTTCTACTGTAATTCAGGGTTAATTCAGGTAGTTATAAAACATACGTAGTTGTTTACTATTTTTGTGAGCTCATCTAAAGTGAGGACTATTTATGCCTTGTAAAGCTTTTACAAATGAGATTTAAAGGCTGTTAATAGTTCTATATTCTGTATCACTGTGTGGTGTTTGTTTCCGTTTTTTGTTTAGAAGATAACTGAGCCTTTAAATACCCTTTATAAATGCTTTACAAGGCATAACTAGACTCACTTTAGAAGAGCTCACATAAATAGTTAACTGACCACAACTAAATGCTTTATAACTACCTGAATTTACTACATTTCTTGTGATCTTATGAATCACTGGCAACTCCTAAATGACTGGTTTGTAAATAATGCTATTCTTCATTGAGAAATGATAAATTGATCATGAATAAAGTATGAAAATACAATTATTAAACACATTATAGATATGCTTTTAAATCAAGAATAAAGCATTTATATCTGTATTTATAAACTGATTATTTCTGTCTATTAATGCTTTATAAATTATGAATTATCTGTTTACTAATGCTTAGTTAATGATTAATAGTGTGTAGTTATTATAAAGTGTTACCTAATTTTTTAAGCATAAAGATGTGATAAAAGATACACATAAAATAGAATAAATAATAGAATAGAAATTTGGAAATGTAAATGTAAAAATAATGTCACACAATGCAAAAAAATTCAAATCAAAGTATCATTATAGTTACTGAGATTGTGATATCTTTCCCATGTGACAACTAGCCCCGGTCAGCCTACGTTATTTTGACTGAATAATTCATGCTGCTTAAATGGCAAGTCCTTTCCATTGGTGGAGAAAGAAGTAGAAAGCGGGTGAATATACAGAGTCTGAGAGATGTAAGCGCGAGCACATGTTTCCCTTACAGCACATTCCACACTGATATAAAAAGTCGGCCTGATTTGCATAACTTTTGCATGCTGCTTTAAGAATATTTGCATGGTACCAGTGACTCAATGGGACGGACTGCATCACCCTCACAAAGAGCAGACAGGAAAATCACAAAGCCGCCGTGTGCATGTATGTTGCCCAGAGCGCTTGACAGATTTCTCATCCGAGGAGTTAAAAGAGCACTTCAGCCATATAGAGATTTCAGTATTTCCAGACTTTTTCCCACTTAATTCCAACAAAGACTCCCAAAAATAGCTGTGTTTCCCACACTCACAAGATCTAGTGCTTCAGAAACGGTGACTCATGCCCCTTTGACGGCCCAAAGCACACTCACTATTGTATTTCTGTGAATTGTGACGGTTTTGTCACCGTTATTCTGACACAAAAGTCAATGAACACAAAGGCTTTCTACAGAAGACCAATCAGCAGCGGCGAAAATGAGTCATGAATGACTTCAGCCGGTGAGGAACAATATGTACCTCTGAGCTGGTGTGTTATGCAAGAGGAAGAGACAGAGAAACAGAATGAGAAATGAGATCAAAAGAGTGTGTTTCTAGAGCAGCCAATCAGAGCATTAGAAAGATTTCTGAAGAATCACGAGACACTGCAGACTGGAGTCATGATGCTTTGTATCGCGATTTATTTTTTTATATTATAGTTATTTTAAATCCAATGTAAAAAAAAAAAAAATGATAAAAGTAAAAAAAAAAAAAAAAAATATATATATATATATATATATATATATATATATATATATATATATATATATATATATATATGTTTATAATTCATGCACCGTGGAGTTGAAGATTTGTTAAATCTATTATATTTAAGCCATTGTGGATTGTTTTGCATGTTTATTTTCAGCTTTTCTACTGGCTGCTGAAAATTCAGACAGGAATAAATGACATTTCCAGATATTTAAGGGTTATTTTAAATAGAAAACTGTTTAAATTGTTATAATATTTCACAATATTATTTTTTTTACTGTATTATTAATTACAATAATGCAGCATTATTGAGCATGAGAGACTACTTATTAGACTTCTTCATTATACATATATTATAAACATTACATATATAACATTTATTTTAAATATATTTCTAATATAATAATATTGTAATTTTACTGTTTTTACTTGGAGAGCACACGAGCATAAGAAATATAATCAAAAGAGGTGCATGATGTTGGTTGAAGGTTAAATGAAATGCTGGAGGTGTTTACACATCAAAGGATGTCCTGACACGTTCTGACACACTCCAGGATCTCCTCAGCCCCATGTTAGGATCTTGAAATGGAGAGGAGGAACATCCTGGCACCGCAGTGCTGGATGCCAAACGTGTTTTGGGTTCTTGCTTCCCTGAGCTCTCAACATCGAACATATTCCCACCCGGACCCAGTGTACACGCTCCACAGCGCTCCACTGTATTCCAGGAAATAACACGACTCCCACATGTCTTTTTCCTCAGCATTCCCTTCCTGATAACACAACATACTATATTCCTCTCTAGATTATTCCAGCTTTCAGCACTGCATGGTTTTTCCAAAAATGTCCTGTTGGTCCAGGCTTGCCAGCTTCAGGAAAAGACTCAGGCTACCAGAAAAAAAAATGAGACAGAATTGACCAATACAGTGTTTTCCGACCTATGGAGAGCTACGGATATGAATATTAATGAATATAAAAAGTCCTATACTACTATTGTGGAACCCTTTGAAACACTTTGTAAATATAAAGCATGGTAATAATTCAGTACAAAATACATCTATAATACCTGTTATGGTAGTTTATAGTACGATAAATAAATGTAACATAAATAATTCATGAATAAATGTCTGTGTACTGAGGCAAGCATGTTTGTTGTACTCCTACTCAGAGAAGGAAACAATAGAACTCAACTCAATAGAAACAGGCCAACAGATATACTAATAAAAGTGACAGACAAGCAGATGTGCAGTGGAATGCACACAGGAATGTGTGTGTGTGTGTGTGTGTGTGTGTGTGTGTGTGTGTGTGTGACAGGGCATTTTCCTTTAAAGCTTTGAGACCGAGTGTCTGCAGGAAAATATGAAAGTATGAATCTGCTTCTTAGGAAATTGTGAGTTGGTGAAGATAAGAGTGTCAGACCGACTGCGAACTAAACTGGTTGTTGAATTTTTTTTAGTCTTCATGAAGAAACACTATCATTCAAAAGTATGAGGTCAGCAAACAAAAAAAAAACTTTAATTCATCAAGGATGCATTAAACTGATCAAAATGTATGTTACAAAAGTTGTTTGTTTGTTTGTTTTTTCATCAAAGAAGTCTGAAAATATTTAATCACAGTTTCCACAAAACATTAAGCAGTTCAGCTGTTTTCAACACTTAAAATAAATTATAATAACTAAAATTAATCTGTATATTAGAATGATTTCTGAAGGATCTTGTGCCACTGAAGATTGGAGGAATGATGCTGAAAATTCAGCTTTAAATCACAGGAATAAATTTCATTTTAATGTATATGAACATAGAAAACAGTTATTTTAAATTTTAATAATATTTCACAATTTTGCTGTTCTTACTGTATTTTTAATCAAATAAATGCAGCCTTGGTGAGCAGAAGATACATAAATAAGCAATAAAAACTCTTACAGACCCAAAACATTTGAACAGTAGTCTATCAAAAGAATTTCATAGTATTTTTTTCAAGTATTTTTGGAATATTAAAAAAACAATGGCTTTTCAATTTTGATGCCGGAGCTGCCAGCGCAGTAGATTTTTAGGAGTAATTGCTTAATTTAAATTAAAAGGCATCAAATTCTATCTAATATTGATATTGTTCTCACAGTAAAAAGCAGGTCTCAATGATATTCTATAGGTCTCATAGTTTATAAAGGAACAAATCACGGACTGTGAGCAACAGCAATACTAATAGTAATTATTAGTAACTGTTATACACTAACCTAACTGTATTTTTAGGACAAGACACCATTTAAACTAGGTGCATGTTTTCCTTGAATGATATAAGACTCTAGCTTACTATCTGACTGCAGTACATTACTTCCTGTAGCTGAATATTCATTAAGCAGTAAGGAAGAAATGCTGGCACGTCAGAGATAATTTTAGGTTTTTGGTTTACAATGTCTCTCTTGTCCATGTAATGTCTGCAAAACAGAAAGTGTGAAGGAGTTGTTGACACACTCTTAAAAGGCTCTTCAGTGGTTCAGTTCAGATCACAAAATCCCTCTGCTTGCCAAGAGCCATTATTTTGCTGTACAGGGTTCTTGAGTTGAACCTTGAAGATTAAAGACCTTCTTGATGTTACATTATAAGTTTTTCAGTTCAGTGTATTGCTTTGAGGTTGTTTTATACCAGGATTTCATAAACTTCCTTGCTTAAAGCTCTGTGTAGAACTCAAAACATGCCACTGTGATGCCGGGCTGCTGCTAAGGTGTTTAAAGTGCTTCATACATATGCTAGGCAGTAGGGCTGTGTTCGATACATCGATACGACGACAGATGTTTGACAAAATTAGTATCGACAGCATTTTTCAGTATCGATATCTAACGCAAAGCTCTACCACTGAGCCACAGGAACACCAATATAACAGAATGAGTTTACACTACTAGAGTTGAACCTGCAACCTTTTGTGCTGCTAACACAACGCTCTACCACTGAGCCACAGGAACACTAATATAACAGAATGAGTAGAATGAGTATTACAATACATATTAAAATGAGTGCATTATTATTTATGGGCTTAAAAACAAGATGCAAACAATCCGAATATTGTACCTGGTGGAGAGTGCCCGATGTTAACATGAAACCTTTGGCATACCTGTATTGTTATACTGTGGTACAGTTATGGAGGCCGACTGCAGCGCTCAACTTTCTGCTCTGCCTACAGTTAGAAATAGCTCTACAGTATGCAGTGTTTAATAGACAGCTGTTTTACTAAATTCTGCTGGGGTGAAATTCAGTGCAGTCCTGTATCGTGATATGCATCGTATCTTGAGTTTGTTGGCAATACACAGCCCTACTAAACACACACACACACACACGTCTTGACTTACAGTCAGCGTGTGTTGAGAGAGGCATTTTAAACTGGTTGTGCTGGTCAGACAGGTCGGGGTGTGAGAGGGATGGAAGTAGGAGTGTGTTATACACTGGAACTTGTGTTTTTTTTTTTTTTTTTTGTCTGACTGTGGCAGTAATGGAAATAAATGTCTCATAGTCCCTTTTGTGACCATTCACCTCACCCAAGTTTAAAAATAGTGTCTCATTTAGCTTTTATGCATCCGGTAATTATTTATTTTTAAGGACAAGGTTAGTAACCACTCATAGCAACTGCCTGTTGTTATAGTCAGATGCCCAGTAACTTCAAAACCTGTGTGGATAAAAATAATGCTTACAGGTGCCAAAAAAGGTGATCTCATGATAGAGATGTAATCACACATAATCAAAGAATACAGTTATTTCAATACTATATTGCAGCAGTAAAATTATATTAACACTGTTATACAATCATTTTGAATTAGGGTTTTCAGTAGAAACAGCACCAAGTCATCAAGCACAATGTGGGAAAAGTTCGTTTCCTTACACATAAATCTTAGTTTCTTAAGAAATCACTCACAGCCACAGGAAATGATGTTTGACAGGATCATTTCTATGTATATTTTCTATATTGTTGATTTCTGATGAGTCATGCTGGGTAGCTCCGCCCACAGTAGGATCTCATTGGTCCAAAATTCCACTACAAATCAACATCAACATTTGATTTCTGAGAAAATACATGAACTGATGGCAAATGCACACATAGAAACAAACACCAATAGAAAATCATGCATTAAACAATTCTGACATGTTGTTAGAAATAGGAATGTTTAATACATTTAATTTCACAAGAGAATATAGTTTACTTTGCTCTACATTAACTAAATATCTTACTGATCCACCATCAATGTGTTGTTTATGCAAGGTATTTGCAGTTAACGCGTTAAGTTGCAATGAAATGGAAGTAGTCAAAGAACTTTTCTTCCGAATTGTAACACAAGTGAAAAAGCTGAATCGAAATAGGTTGTTGATGGGACGGAGCTAGTCGATTATAATAAGAGGGTGTGGTTTATGTAGACTAACGATGCGTTTACACAACAACAATGTATGTTTTTTCTTTGCATTTTTAAATAGTTTTGCAAATAGATGACATGCTGTCAAAACAATCCTCGTTCACATGGATCCGCAAAAATAACTAACGACACTGTATTATTCACGCCAGGCAAGTAGTTGGCGATAGAAACACTACACAAGCATTCTTCTTCAGAGCAGTGAATACAAACTATCAAGATCGCGCAAGTGTCGAGCAATTTGAATGGGACGTACAATGAGGGAGATTACTACAAGTGACCCTGAACTTATACATTTTTTCAAAAACTTGCACTTTAAAACCCATTTTTTAAAGTTTATGTTTTCAGGACCCCAAAACACCATTGTCCATGTACATGTCCAGACGAAACGCATAAAACGTTTTCAGTTTTTCGTTGAGAACCGTGTCCTCTAAACAAAAGCTCTTTTATGAGAAAGCGAAAGAGGAGAGAAAGCAAATGAATGATAGACAGGAAAGTGAGGAGAGGGAACAGGAGGTGGAGGGGTGAAGAGATATTGAGGGAGATTGTGTTATTTCAGACTGATGATGGGAGAAAACAGCAAGATAAGACAAGAACCCATTTCCTTTGAATAGTAGGTCCTCGATCCACTGGTGCATGACCTAGACCTCACAGACACTACCACAGGGTGTTCACAAACACTGGCCATTCCTTGTACAGATCTTTCCCGAGCCAAAAGATAGTAGGAGAAGAAAGGGAGACCGACGGAGGAGATGAGAGAGAGAAAGAGAAAGGGGGAACAATAATAAACGAATGAATGAAAATTAATAGTAATATGTTTTGGAAAAAGGAAATAAAAAGAAAAAAACAGAATAGCTATGATAACAGTAATGGTGACAATGGAAGTGTAGAGAAGGAAACAGAACATATGATAACTTCATGTGAATTAAATGTAAATAAGGATAGAGAAAATAAAAGCTTAACTGATAGCAATCAAAGAGTTGCACACATACACAATGAAAGAGGGAAGAAAGAGAAAAAACAACAGTAAGCTAACAGGACATAATCTACAAAAGTTATATAAAAGGACACAAAATGTTCCTCACAATTTTGTCATGATTTTGTCATTTTGTTATGACAAAGAGGAATCGCTTCTCCTATTCATGTATTGAAAAAAGGAGACCAAGTTTGAAGGAATCAATAATTATGTGCAAATGCCAATAATTTCTCCAAGTTTAAATCCTCTAGTAATAATCTGAATGTGTTTCTTTGCTAATGTCAGTGCAATTAATAAAAAATGTTTAAAATGATTATAAATCTGTAGTGGCATGAAGAACCTGTAACATCTATGGAATCTTTCCATTCCACAAAAGTGTATGTTCTTTACATTCTTCGAATGTTCTCCATACTAAAGAAAGTTTCTTTAGGATGGCTTTCTATGGCATCACTGCAAAACCCCTTCTGTGGTGTTTATCTGTAAGAGCACTGGTGTGCACAGGCCTTCAGTCTGGTTTTAGTAAAGGTGCATTATGTTGGATTGTCAGTCAGTCAGCTCTGCTGATCCTACACCACTTGACCTTCATCACAAGCCCAGTCCAAGAACGCCAGCTGCACAGGCTGTGCTACAGCCGAGTGTGAGCTACACAGTACACACACACACACACACACACACTAACACACACACTTCTGTTGGCCAGAGATGTGGCCTGCAGAATGGGAAATGGAGAACAATAGAAGGCAAGCAGTCGATGTAAATCTGGGAGCCTAGAAAAAGAGCCGGTTTGTGTATTCGCTAGTGAGTGTGCTGTTCTGAAAATAACGCCAGCCAGCAAAACAGGAAGTGTGGAACGAGTGACATCTGCTTGTCCGGGGTCAAACTCCTCGCCCCCCTTCCGGGAGATGTTGATGTTAGGCTGCGTAATTGGCATGTAGCGAGTGCGAGGGAGTGACGTTTCTCTTTTAGCTCTGATCATTTCAATGGCCACTTTTGTTTGTTATGCTCATCTGACAGAAGAGGAGGGGTGAAATGTGCTATAAAACTTCCTCAGGGCTGGGACGAGTTCAAAAAGAGAGGGATTTTCTCATGAAAAGTTGGATTCTTGAAGGGTTTGATTTGATATGGTTCATAAAAGTGAAAGTGGCCATCGTTTGATGTGTAAGCGATGGCTGCTTGCTTCATCCATGGCAGCAGTTTTGTGTGTGAACGGGTTGCGCTGTGTGTCTAAAACCTGACTACAACCTGTAGATAAGAGCTGTCCGAGCATCTGGCACTCCAAAGAGATTGAAAACAAGCCCTGACTGCTGTGTGTTGACTAGCAAAACTCCTCACACACACGCACAACTGCGTAATGGGCCTCTACAGATATCTGCGAAACCTTCAGATTGTGAGTTCATTATCTGTGGAGATTAAACACTGAGTTCCCCAGTTTACTATATTGCACTTGCAGCTAACATAAATCTCATTAAAAGGAGTATTATGAGTTACAGATTACTCAAACACTTATTTAGCTATATGAAAATGCAAGTTAACCAGTAGCCAGTAAATAAAATTTAAATACTTCTGAGGTATTTATTCCTATTTTAAATTAGCCTTAATTCTTATATTTTCAGTTTTGGCAATTTTGCCATAACAATTTTGTCATTATATGTGTGTGTATGCGTCTGTGTGTGTGTGTCTGTGATTTAAGTACTTCAACTTACAGTTGCAAAGACAACATTTGAAGTTTTTATTGAGGTATTTTATCTATTTTTTTGTTTTATTTATGTTGACCTTTTCCTCACTTTTTAAATGCATTCAAGACGATTTAACAGCAGAAATAAGATTATATTTTGTGTCTTATTTGAAATGTGAAGTTGTCTGAGATGTGAATATTTTTCTACATGGATGAACTTCTGGTTATTATGCATTAAAGTATAGACAGGAAGATATATTGTGATGTTTGAGTTGCACACATGCATCCCTATGCCATGGAAACAACCTAACTATATTCATCATTGTTAGACATGATGCTTAAAGTTTCCATTAAAACCAAACTAGTGCGCACTTTCATTTTTACCAAACACGCAGTGACATTATTGTCTGTGGAAATTGTCATTGGTCACAGATGACAGCTCGGGTATTTAACACAGAATATTCCTTTAATAATCTGCCTGAGAAAACATCTTTCCAGTGTCTATTCTCATGTCACGGCCCTGACCTCTGTGATATTGTCTATATCTCCTCAGATCCTGGAGATGAAAGCTTTCTCTGTGTGTGTGTGTGTGTGTGTGTGTTTGGAGGTTCATAAAGAGCTGGGGGGTATGGGAGTGGGGAGCTGGTCTGAAAACCTGACACTCCTGGGAAAGTAACTGAAGAGGCCCCCGGTCAGCGGCCGATGGAGCAAGAACCTCAGAAAGCTCTCGTCCGAGAGGGCAAACGTGTGTGTGTGTGTGTGCTCGCAGAGTATGTGGCATTTTACTTCTTTTTAGCTGTACTAAAACTTGGCCAGGATTTGAAATGTTAATTCAACCCAATAAGGGATTCAATGGTAGTTCAGGCATAATGAAGTTCATTTAATAGTTTGCAGAGCAAGACTTTGTTTCTCCCGGTGGCTCATTTGTTGTGTTCATTGTTTACTGAATTGATATGCCATTTCAGTTTTGTTCTGACATACAGTACACACAAGTTCATTTGATATCCTTTAATTTACACGCACATGTTTGGTAACTGGAAGTTATCCATGAAACTGATTTGCTTAAGGGAGGATCGACTGTCTGTTTATAGTAACACATTGTAAGATGCATTCGAAATGTTTGGATTGCTATGGAAATAAGTGTTGGGAATCCAGACTCTCACATGACCTCGTCCGACAATAAATTATTGTTTAACATCAAACCTCAGACAGAGCAAGATTTAGGCAACAAACAACAGTATGCATTGCAAGTGTGTGTTCCTGCTATACATAATGTTTGTGTTACTGCTGCAGTAACAGACCTCCACACTCAAGGGGGCGACAGAGTTACCTTCTAATTGTGTTTGTGATTAAACACAATGTGTGCTCCTGCATTATTTACTGTATTTTAGCTCTGTCCTGACAGCAGTCACCCTAAAAGAGAAAACTCCCAGTAGAAGTCAAAGATTTGTATCGGCACGTGCCACATTCAGTCGCTCCAGACACACCGTCATGTCGGCCATCTTGGAACAGTCAACATTTTGCCGCTCACCGTAAAAACCAATGGCTTTCCCAGAATGCCAAAAAAACGCAGAGATTTAAATTCCTGAAGATAACCTTTCACAGGTGAGAATGTGTTGTTGTTTATAACAGGTTTTTAAAATATGGTAACTTTATGTTAGCTAACACCTTTGTCCAGTTGTATTGTGTTAATTTAGCAAAATAGTTAATTGTAGCCTTTTGCAGATATAGTCCACTGTCCATTTCTCTCAAGTGTCCATGGATAAGCTTACATACAGCGAATCAGTGACCAATAGAAACATCATATAGTAAACATTAAAAGTTTATGCTAATGTTCACTACAGAGCAACTCTGTCACTGTCTATTTCATGAACACAAAGACTGATAGGGCTGTTTGACAATATCAGCTCACTGGTTTTAATCAATCTTCATTTTGATGAACCAAGATCGTCACTAAACATTATTTGTAGTGCTCCTGCCACTTAGCTTTGTGCTTTGTTACTTATAACATAAAAGCATGACTTTTAACAGGAGTATGAAAACCATTGCATTGAAGCCTGTGTGTGTGTGTGAGTCAGGTGAAAATGAATGAGTGTGGAACACAGGCTGATGTATAATGCATCCTGAGTATAATATTCCTGCATTGTCCTGACCCAAGTTTCCAAAACCGCTCATGTTCTCTGTCAGATGGCCTCTGATCACCCCCACTTAAACATTCAACAGCAACACGAGCTTCAAAACCCCTCCGCGCAAATATCTGCCTCTCCGCTGCTGCACTCGGCCATAACCAGAACGATTACCAATCAACACTGAACAATTAATCAATGCAAGTCATTAATATTTACACAATCACTCATGCTTGAGTCAGATAAAAAACATATTAAAGTCATATTTATAAATGCAAAAATGTGTTCTGCGTGAGCCGGCCTAAAAGGCAGTATCCTGATTCCTGTTAATCGATGCTCATTTACTGACTAAACCACATTTACTGCTTATCGACTGATCTGGAACTCTCTAAACCACATTCAATACCGTTACTCACATGAGAGATGCAAATCTCAATTGATTCCAATAAAACTTGGTGTTAGATAGTTGCCAAGCTACCAATGTGATACTGTCATAAAGAATATAAAGCACAAATATTAGATAAAATAGATGCTTTATATATTTTGCATAGATTACTGAGTTAAACTTTAAGTATAGACCTACTTATAACCATTATTTGTCCTGCTATCTTGGCTTAAGTTACACCCTTGCATTCCAGGGTTATTATAGTTAACTAAGACTAAAACCATAAAAAAAATGGTACTTGAAACAAAAATGTTAACTGAAAATAATAATAAAAAAAAAATAATAATAAAAATATATATATATATATATATATATATATATATATATATATATATATATATATATATATATATATGAAATAATATGATAAAAATATATAGACTTTTAAAAACAAATTAAAATAATAAAACACAATACAATTACTAAGAATATAAAAATAAAATTATCTTGTCACTTCCTATATGTGTGTACTGTACTTTCTTGTCAATTGAAGTCAAAAATGTATTAAAAAACATACTTTTTAAAATATAATATAACTTAAAAAAACAACAAGATATATCAGAAGATGGCAAAAATAATTACAAAAATCATGTCACGTACAGTATGTGGCTAAAATGCAGGCTGTAGGCAAAGTCACGGTGCTTTGGAACAGAGTTACACTGTTCATAGAGACTTATAATGAACAAATATACAAAAGTGTAAAACATTCAAATAAATTAACTGGTGCAAATCCAGACAAGGTTTGTAAAAGTCCAATGCAAGCTAACAAAAACTCTTCACCGTCTTGTCATCATGCAGAAAAAAAAAGAAAAAGATGCTTGAGTCATTGCTGCTTATTTATGAGACCTCATGTGTGCACTTTTAGGACGGCTGTGACAAGATGGTATATGTACCAGATGCACCAACCGTGCTGACTAAAAGGCAAGCGCATTGTTTTAAAACAAGTAAAAAAAAAATGACACCACTGTAAAGAAGCAACTCATGGAATGCAGAACACTCTCATTCTTAAAAATGCATTTGTTTTTCTTCTTCAGTGCTCAGGATTATCTGGGAACTGCATCTCTCTCTCTCCTTTTTTTGAGCTTTCTGTCTGGCTGTCTAATAACTACCCACACTGAAAGTGCCACAAATAAGTGTCGGTGGCCCCAGAGTCCGACATACAGAACAAGGGGAGGTTTATTTAGCTATTTTAATTAGCCACACACACACACTCAGAGCGACTCCCCTGGGCACACTGGCGATAGGGCCTGGATTGTTTGGTTTCCTGTTCGACTGAGGAAACACTAGTGATTACAGCTCCAGCCATGGCTACCTCAAAAAAACAATCTGCAGTTTTATATAAATAGCCAGAGGATGGAGTCAGTTTTTGCACTCTTAAGCAACACTTCTCTCTCTTTTTTCGCTCTCTTTCTTTCTCTGAACTATAATTAGTCAATAGTGTTGCTCCCAAGTGGTTGCCTTTGGTCAGCAACAACATCCTCTTTCGCATATTTATCTCTGTATGTGTCTCCCTCTTTCATTCCGGTGCTTTTCTTCTCACACGTTTAACAATGTGTTGTTTTGGGAGTCATGGGTGCTCGAGGCCATCCCATAAACACTGAAACAGGGAGTTGATGCAGCAAGTTACCATAGAGACTTTTCTGTGTACATGGAAGCCATGTAAAAGTGCGACAATGAGAGCGAATGAGGTGAGGGTTACAAGTGCAGAATGTACAAGAGAACAGAGACTAAAAGAGTGAGAGAGACTCTTCCTGTTTGCAGACTTAGTCTTTGTTTCCTGTTAGTGACTTCTTGTATGCGGCTATTTTGGTTAGTGCCAGTTTCTATTGAGGTAGAAGAGAGCAGTTCATGTTTCTAGGCCCAAATGCTCACAAACATTAGCATAGCTACACGTTAGCATATCTAAAACAAAATCTTGCCATTTCCTCTAGATAGTTCAGCTAGTTATTTTTGACACGCTAAAATGCATTTCAAATTTTGGGGATTTGGCTCACAAACTAACACATTTAGGTCATAAAAACGTTGTTTTTAAATGTTGAAACATCCAGTTTTGTGGTCATACCCTGTATATGCTGGTTAGGATTTGTTTTGACACTGGGATGCTGGTTTATGCTGGTCCTTTGCTGGTTTATGCTGGTCCTTTGCTGGTTTACGCTGGTCATGTGCAGGTAAACGCCTAGCATAAACCAGCAAAGGACCATCTCAAACCAGCAAAGGACCAGCATAAACCAGCAAAGGACCAGCATGAACCAGCAAAGGACCAGCATGAACCAGCAAAGGATCAGCTCAAACCAGCAAAGGACCAGTATAATCCAGCAAAGGACCAGCTCAAACCAACAAAGGAACCTAACTCCCTAACCAAAAACAGAGATCAAAAGGTTACAATAAACAAAATGGCGTCAAACTCCTTACTTCCTCCCAACCCTCTATATTTACAATAATATACACAACTATTTACAAGATCAGGCAAACAGAGTTACAAGGAGAATCCAAATACACATCATAACAAGCAATAGAGTCAAAATACCAATCAGTTCCTACTTACAAAAATAGTATCAAAGTTCAACAGAGACCAAACAACCAAAAACCAACAATTCTCTCTCTCTCTCTACTCTGCACTGCACTGGAGAAAGGAAGTGACATCAGGGCTTTTAAGGTGTGCCTAAGATTGAATGCACCAATCTAGATGGGCCAGTCATTAACCTGTAGGAGCCAATCAGCATCCTACTTTCAAATACAAAAAAAATAAAAGAGACAAAATGACAAGATGCAAAACAATGGGTTGTAACACCAACATAATCCAACAAAGGACCAGCATGAACCAGCAAAGGACCAGCATAAACCAGCAAAGGATCAGCTCAAACCAGCAAAGGACCAACATGAACCAGCAAAGGACCAACATAATCCAACAAAGGACCAGCATGAACCAGCATAGGACCAGCATAATCAAGCAAAGGACCAGCATTAACCCTCAAAAAACTATCTTAAACCAGGAAAGGACCAGCTCAAACCAGCAAAGGACCAACATAAACCAGCAAAGGACCAGCATGAACCAGCAAAGAACCCGCTCAAACCAGCAAAGGATCAGCTCAAACCAGCAAATGACCTGCATGAACCAGCAAAGAACCCACTCAAACCAGCAAAGGACCAACATAAACCAGTAAAGGACCAGCTCAAACCAGCAAAGGACCAACATAAACCAGCAAAGAACCAGCATGAACTAGCAAAGGACCAGCATGAACCAGCAAAGAACCCACTCAAACCAGCAAAGGACCAACATAAACCAGTAAAGGACCAGCTCAAACCAGCAAAGGACCAACATAAACCAGCAAAGAACCAGCATGAACCAGCAAAGGACCAGCATAAACCAGCAATGGACCCGCTCAAACCAGCAAAGGACCAGCATAAACCAGCAAATGATCAGCATAAACCAGCAAAGGACTGGCATAAACCAGCATCCCAGCATCAAAACATACCGAACCAGCATATGCTGGTTTTCTCAGCAGGGTAGTTATTTAAAGGTCCCCTTCTTCGTGATCCCATGTTTTAAACTTTTTATTTAGTGTGTAATGTTGTTGTTAGAGTATAAATAATATCTGCTAAATTCTAAAGCTGAAAGTTCAATGCCAAGCGAGATATTTTATTCATGTCGTCGAAATGCTGTTATTTTCATCTTGGAGTCCAATCACCTTTGTTTGGGCTTCCCAGGGACGCTGTACTTAGAGATCAATGGTTACAAATTACTTCTTTCCCGAAAATTATAATCCACATGTAAAACTATGTGCAGCACATTTTGCTGAGGACAGCTTCCTCAATCTCATTCAGTTTAATGCCGTATTTGCAAAAAGACTATTCTTGAAAGATGGAGCAGTTCCCTCTTGGTCTGGAGAAGGCATTGTTTATGGACCACAAAAGGTAAGTGTATTTTAATATTTAAGTTGGTGCGTTTAACAGTTTCTTTAACTTATTACACAAAAGGCAAAACTGTTAACTAGCTTTGTTAACTAGATGTTAGGGCTGTACAAAAAATCGAATGCGATTTTCATGCGCACCTCGTCAGTAAAAACGCTCCTGTGATTATAAGTACATAGCCAGCGCAGGATCTACAGATCTACAGATCAGGATAGCCAGGTTTTCAAAACAAATCCTGCCCACTTGCTTCTCAAAACTAGTCCAAAACTAGCCCAATTGCGTTTCCAGGAGGGCAGTGTGCGCTAAGCTGGTGTCGAATCACAACACAGGAACCGCTGCCACAATCAGAACTCTTTAGATATTTATGATGGAGGGACTTCATAGAACAAGGAAGACATCAGCCCGTTTTTATGTCAGTGAAAACAGCGGTATGCAGATAGGTGAATTGTGTGAAAAATACTGTTTTTTTACACGCGAAACATGAACACGTTATATTGCACACTGTAAACACAAAGCTTCAAAAAAGTATGAAAAATGGGACCTTTAAATCTTACAAAAACTTTTCCAACAACATTCTATCAACTTTATTTTCACCAATAATAGAACATTATTTAAATTTATATTCTAAAAACATGTTGTGAGTAGAATGTTAAAAAAAAAAATGTTTCATCAAGTAGAAATAACACCATAAAGACATTCTGATAATGTTGTTCTATGAACAATTTCACCTAATATTATGAGAACATATATAAAATATTAATACATTTATAAGAGCATTCCATTAACAATACTTTATAAATGTTTTGTCTTAATATTTTATAAAAAAAAAAAAAAGTGAAAGTTGTGAGAATGTTCCCTGTTAGCTGGGTGGGCAAGCATAGCTAGCTTCGTAACACAAGTTAGCTATAGCTAGGTACTTGTATGACTAAACATACTTATTAAGCTTAGCTTATAACTTGGCTGCGTGGGCTTTTCAACAAAGCGTAACAAGACAAATGGTCGGGCTATTTCTGTCCATCTCACATGGTCATTCAGAAAACAAGGTCTCGGATATGTCACAAAAACCCCATGGTACGAAGAGTTCACAGACGCTTAATGGCTAACTTAGCCGAGCATCTGATTAGCCCTGAGGTTTAGATCTAAATCAGGGAGTAGAGATGGAAAAACTAGTTAAGCATGAAACCTTTTTCTGTTTATAGTGCTGAGCTTTCAAAAATCAGATAACACATGCAGGGGTCCAAAAGTCTGAGACCACTAATAAAAACAATGTTTCTGTTTTTCACGATTTCTTATAAAAAAAAAATTACATTCAAAATACAAGATTTTCATTGTGGTCTCAGCCTTTTGTCATTTCTGATTTGATAGCGCATAGGTGTGTCTCATTCTATTCATGCTACTCAAGCCAAATGTACAATGTTTCTCATTCCTTGCACCGCATTTGAAGGAAAAGCATATATACTTTTCAAAGCGGCAGTGAGATAAGTTGACACATTTAAATAGGCCTCCCATTCTCGCTCTCTATTTTACTGTTGCTAAATCGACCTTGTGCAAGACAGGATCTCCAATTTTAGATACATTTGACCGCATTCACATACACCCTCTCGCTCTGTTCTTCGCTCGCTTCTAATCTCCCCATCTGTTTTCCCTTTCTTTATCTTGCTATCTATCACTCCTGTCCTGATATTTCCCATTCCTCCTGCTCACAGAAATCTACTGTGACATGATTTAATCCTTCACAGTCCAAATCCATACAGTATATCAATTTTTTGTTGTTGTTGTTGCAGAGGCTTTCTTTTAAAATCAGCAACTCAAACAGCACTTACTATTGATTCCAACAGTTTAACATTAACAAGCTAAGACAACAGTTTGACACTCTAACAGGAAAACATTCCTTTTCAATATTAAAGTAATGGGTAACACTTTACAGTAAGGTTACATTAGTTAATGTTAGTCAAAGTATTAAGTAACATGAACAAATATGGAACAATACATTTAATGCAGTATTTATTAATCTTTATTAAAGTTATTTAATGAAAATACTGCTGTTCATTGATAGTTCATTTTAATTCACGGTGCATTAACGAAAGCACAAGTTGATTTAAATGATGCATTAGTAAATGTTGCACTTAACATGAACTAAGATTAATAAATGCTTTAGAAGAATTGTTCATTCTTGCTAATAAAGTAGTTAACTTATGTGTTAGCAAGTAATGTATGAAAAAGTGTGCTTAATCGTATTGAATGAGCACTTGTAGTGTATTTCAAATATTTACATACATTTACAATTTAAATTTGTCATCTTTTAGTAATATTTTGTAATACTACACTTACACTTATTTTGATGTATGGACTAACATTCTAAAGCAAGTTAAGTAATTATGAATTGTAACTGTAGTGTTATGCAATATTACATTTACTGTAAATATATTTTAAATGTACTTTTAGTTTTTAGTTTACCATGGTTTATTATAACTGCTTGTCAGTATATTCAGCACTTCACTTGAACAATATTTCAATAGCAACAGAATGTGTAAAAAAACACACTTAAGTTCAACAAATTTTAATAATATGAATAATAATAAACTATAATACATTTTCATTTAACTGTAAATACCATGCATTTAAGTGTCTGAAAGTTAAGTTCACACTTATATTCTTTGGAAGTACTGTACATTTTTATTATCATTCCTCTTGCTTAATTTATCTGTATGTCCTTTGGGATAGCCTTTACGATGCACATACTGTATGTTGCCTGAAAATGCTGTCTATGTACAGACAAAGCTCACTAAATTTTGGAACAGAGTTCCAGGAAGTCATTGACTGAAGTATTAAATGGTGAACTGAATATATCTGATGCCAGAGGAAACTGTTTTGCTCTTCCATAGCTCGGGAGAAGAAATGGTTAATGTTTATGTATCAGCTCAGTCTCCGAATCTCTAGTACAGAGATTAATTCGGTGTGTTTTCGTCCTGAGTGTTCCTGCAGAGTCCACAGCTGTCTGAGCTATTCAGACCCTTTGCTTCCGCGGCAGCTGCTCAAGATGTGCGTCCAGCCAGTGCGCGCCTTTGTGTACACGTGTGTGTGTGTGTGTGTGTGTGCTGTTCTTATATTTATAGCTGGTCGCAAATACTTGAGCATCTGCAGATACACAAGCCGTGTGTGTTCCTGTCAACAACATGATGAGGTGGGTGTGTGCTTCTTGTACGGGTGGAAGAGTGTCTATATATATATATATATATATATATATATATATATATATCACATCACACAGGCCTCATTCAAAGCTGAAATTCATATAAAATCATGAAGATATTTATTATTTTTCAGTTCTTACAAAACTGTAAGCAAGAGTAGGACTGCTGACTTGTTCTTGTTGTAACACTGTGGCCTCTAACGTAAAGAGTGTTACAACATGACTGAGGAGCTACAAGCAGTTTGTGGAGTCATGAGATCAGCTGATGCAAGTACAAATCATCAGGAGTCTGTGCGTGCGTGTATTACTGCTAGCTACTGCATTTTATCAGCAAAACGTAACTGCCTTACCAGTTCAGTGAGAGGGATGTGTCTGATGTTAGCATGATGGAGGAGAAAGGGCAGGAGGAAAAGAGCTCTGCCTCGGGGTGAGGTCATGTCTGTGAGTGTGTGAGTTGTATGTCCCGCTAATGAAGACAATACTACAGCGTGAAACATTCTCTACGCAAGTGTGTGAACATAAAACAAGCTTGATTACCTGTCAACATGTTTATAGCTGCCTACACGAATAACACTTCCAGTTACGCTCGATTTCAAATTTGTCGCATCTCACAATGAGTCTGAACACACTTGTGTATGTATGTATGGTCAGAAAAATACTCTATGCAACTACATAAACGTGATTGATTAAAGCATTGCAGGTGTTCGTAACAAACCTCCGTACTCTAGCGGGCGATGCAGTTTCCTTTGTCCTCAAAACAAATTCACGCTTCAAAGGTATTGCAAGATATTTAAATTTTGATTCAAAGATGACAAAAATGCAGTACAAGTGCATGATGCATTCTCTGAGTTGCCACAAGGGGCGCTGTAATACATAACATAAAACTACAATATTATTTTTGTCAAGTCAGTAGTTGGCAATGTCACTTTGGAAAAGAAACTGCGCACCTGCGCACATACCTTCAGACTGAACACATAATATGCATCTGTACGACATCACCGTTTTCACAAATTTGCATTGTTGTAGTTTACACAGAGATGCTAACGGTGACGTTTTTTTAAAAACCTCCACTTTGAATCCCGGTTTTCAAATATATGTGTTTTCAGGCTCTCAAAGCGCTGTTGTCATGTAAATGGAAGGCTAAAATGCATAAAAAGTTTTCCGTTTTTGGTTTAAAACAGGGCCATGTAAACACCCACTTAAATGCTACAGACAGTTAAAGGAAACTGTATCGCCCCCTAGAGGATGGGGGCTTGTTACTGCCACAGTAACACTCGCGAAGCATCAATCATTCATATTTGCATAAAGAGTACTTTTCTGACCTGTCTTATGTCATCAATGCATTACAACATAACTGGAATGTATTTCTGCTCTGGGTAAAGTCACAGTGTAAATCATTTTTGAGAGATACAGACATAAAGGAGGTTATGTCTACTCACAACTTAGTGCACACTTAAAACGGAGCCACTCAAAAGTGTAATTCAGTGTTTGAACTCCAACAACCCTTAAATGTACATAATGACACCTCTCTATGCAGATTTCCATCTTTCCTCTTAGCCCTTCATTCCCTCTTGTACTTTCTCAGCTATCTGTTCCCCTTTCCATGGATTCTTTTTATTTAACAACTGTTCTGGGAAAGCATTCGCCAGGAACACATCTCATAAATATGCAGCCTCACGAACTTCTGTCTGAGCCTCCAACAATGAAGGAGGACATTAGCATTCCCTATAACCTCAAATACACACACACACACACAAACCGACTCACACTGGCTCAATGAGCTCTTTTTGTCCTGTGCGCTCTAACAAATGAGCACCTTTGTGTCCGAACACTTCCTTGTCTCCAAACATACAGGGGGTCAAACACAACGTCCCGATCCTCACAGACCCGGGCTGAACTTGCTTCTAAAAACAGCAGGCCAGTGTTGGCTGCTCTGGGAAAACAGGATTAGTTCATTCCCAGCGACTCCAGAACCCTGGCTTGAGCCAGTACCGTTTATATTGTACTAAATTACCAAAAACGCTTGTATGACTACGTATTAAGAGGTCCAGAAAAGTGGTTAACTAGTTACTTTATGTAAATGGAGAACGTGTCCCATTCCGTGTCCCAGTTTCACTTTTATTTTCAGATTCTCGTGTTGTATACAACTGGTCAACAAAGCATTCAATAGTGGTATAGTTAATCAACTAGTTAGTGCAACTGTTTACTAACCAACCAAGAAACAGATTTTTGTTGTTGTGTTTGTCAGTGTATAGTGCAGTTGAAGTCATATGTTCCACAGCTAGTTAACACAGGCTCAAACCCTTAAATAGTTGTACAACTAACCGATTAGTTAACTAGTCAGTGCAATTTGCTAATCCAAAAACTGCTAGCAAACAGAGTAAATGCAAAGGGAGTCAAGTGATCCAGAGTGAGTTGACACAGGTCCAACACATCTAAAAGTGGTAAAAGTCAGGAATTATTTAACAAGTTGGTGAAACTATTTACTAACTAAAACAACTCATTTTCTTCTGGCTGTCACCATACAGAACAAGCATAAATTAAATAATGTGGTGTATGACTAGTCAAAACAGGTCTAAAATATTAAAGCAATTAATCAGTTAGCCAGTCAGTGCCAAACTAACCAGCAAACTCAATTTTCCCCCAGCTGTAGCAGTATAGATTAGCTCAGTTTAGGTCACATGGTTCATAATTAGTCAACACATGCTCAAAACATCAAATAGTGGAAGAGCAAATCGATTAGTTAGTTAGCTACTGAACTTCCTCCAACTATTGAAATATAGAACAAGCACAACTGAAATCATATAAATATAGATATTTCTTCCAGATACTGCCATACAGAACAAATGCAGCTGGAGTCAAGTGGATTACAGCTAGTTAACACAAGGCCCAAAACATCATGTGGTGCATGACTAGTCAAAAAAAGTCTAAAACATCAAATTGTGGTATCAGTTATTTTATCAGTCAGCCCTACTAAACAGAAAACTAATTTTTCCTCTAGCTGTCACAATATAGAAGAAACTAAAGTTGCGCCACACTGTCCACAACAAGCCGGCACTGGCTCAAAACACAACTAATCACGTGATCCATGACTAATCAACACAGACTCAAAGCACGGGACTAATCGGCTAATCCGCTAGTTTGTAAAACCTTTACTCGTCTCCAAATGGATTTAAGCAGAAATGAACACCAGCAGTAGGATCACCTTCAAATCTTTGATGGTAGACAGAATATGGGGGACTATGATGCTGGTGGTCGATAGATATTCCACAGTAAGAGATACCTCACAAAGAAGAACTGAGAAATCACACTCCAAATCAAAGATGCTTCAGAAGACAGCACTGTCACATCCTGGATGAATCACAAAGGGCTCAGATTTGCGAAAGCAAACGGAACCTTCCTCACCGAAGCATCACATCGCTTCAATGTCAGCACCGCCAGCAACAGATGGATTCTGACACAGCTTTGGTCTGGAGTGATATTTGTACATGTTAAGAGTTGACTTGTGCCCTGAAGCTGTTAGTGTCATTTTTTTTTTCCCCTCGTCGGAGCAGTGATGACAGCCGCAGCGGTGAAGGAGGCTGGTGTCAGCTGACCCCGCTTTCAGCCAGTAACAGGAAATGTGATCTTTACAGCAGCTCCCTGAAAAACAATCTCGCTATTGTCAGCTTGACTCTCCTGTCCCTCTGCCCCTCACAGGGTGGGGGATGCAAAAATACCTCACGATGAACATCTTGCCATCATTCTTGTCAGCTAACTCATAACCATGTCCATTTATGTTGCCCCGCAGGTAAATCAATTCCAAAGAACACGCAAAAAATCCCACCAGTGCACTAAAAAATGCAGTTTAAGGAGTTAGCTCTATCTAACAATGACAACATACTCGGGTTGATTTAGTCATTATAAACAATATTTTTGACATGGGACAGAAACCAAACTTTGAGTCTTGAAAACCAGCAGTTCAACAAACATAAAAAAAACAACAAGTATGACACTGGTTTAGTGGTAATCAATAATTTATGGTGACAATTAACTACTAACCAAAAAGTGTCCTCCAATATAATGAGTGCAATTTAAGTCACATGATCCACAGCTAGTTTACACATAAACTAGTTAACTAGTCAGCACAAACTCTACTAACCAGGAAACTGAATCTTCTGCCATCTGCCACAATACAGAACAAGAGCAACTTAAATCACAGGGTCCACAACTAGTCAACACAGGCTCCAAACATCTAACAGTGGTTAACTAGTCTGTGCAACTATTTAATAACCAAAAATCAGACAATTCTTCCAGTTGCCTTCGTATAGAACAAACATAACTTGAGACAGGTGAATTATAGCAAGTCAATACAGGTTGAAGACATCTAACTAGTGCTAGAAATAACCATTAGTTAACTATAGTTAGCATATCTCCAACTACCCAGGAAACTGAATCTTCTCCCAACTGCCACAATACAGAACAAGCACCACTTAAATCACAGGGTCCACAACTAGTCAATACAGGCTCAAAAAAACAAATAGCCACTAAACTAGTTGATTAGTTTACTAAGCGGTGCAACAGTTTACCAAGCAAACAACTGATATGTCTTCCAACTGCTGTGAAACCTAGTGTAGATTGATGCAGTCATATTACACAATACTTTTGGATATGAAAACTAGAAGCTAAAATTCAATAAACTTAACTAAACCGTAAGTGCAAATCAGTTGGATGACAACTAACCAAGAATTAGAATAGTCCACCTATTGTCACATATTTCCCCATGATCCTAAACCAGTTGAATCAGGCCCAAAACATCTAATTAGTGGTAGAACTAACCAACTAGTTAACTACAGCAACCCCTAATAACCAGGAAATTGGCATTTCTTCCAGCAGCCGTGTAACCTAACAGAGTCTGTTTAGTCAGATTAAACAACATTTTTGACATGGGACATGTTCCTAAAACCTCTGGCCCCTAAAAACCAGCAGTTACAATAAACTTAAATAACCATTACATATGACATTGGTTTATAGCTTTACACATCATATGCTAGGTTGTCTGATTATTAGATGACAGCCAGAACATTTCTAAGGCATTAAGATGCAGTAAAGCTTCAGGGAGAGTTGTATGTACATGTCAAAACCACCGATGTTTTTAGAGGAATTCACTCTGAGGTAGTTTACACAAGCTGTGGTTTAGTTACTAAATGCAATATGATTAGGCCTGCTAGTTCCATCACATTGCCCAATATGATCTGTATTATAAACTATGACGAAACTGTATCGGGTCTCATCCACTACACAAATTGTGAGAAGGACAAAAGGCCGGCACTTCTACAACAGAGCGTTCAGCGGGCTTCACGAGCGGTCCGTGGGGCCCGGTTACAGCCGAACAAAAGAGCGGGAGCGGTGTCAGATCCCTCTCACAGGCTCGGCTGAAACGTTATCCCCGCGCCACTGGCCATGACCTCATCGTGTTGCTTTTCCCGCAAACGCTCGGCCCGCTGTGGCACACGCAACCCGAGCCGGGCGCAAGCTACATGACTCTGCTGCTTCAAGCAATATCTAACGCCAAGCAATGTCAAACACAAATACGTTTATGTTTGTTTACACTACCATCCGCTGAGTAATAGACTTGAAATAGTGAGTGAAACTGTGTCAGTAGCTTACGACAAAACAACATGATGGTAAATCTGTTCTGTGGATGTAATCAAAATGTTGAATTATTTATTTCGTCTGTTAGGTTAAATGTCTCAGTCATTTGCATAGTTAATTAAACATTACATCTCATGTTCTTTTGAGATTGACTTTACTGTCTTTATGGGCTCCAATCGACCCCACTGATGTATGGGCTAAATTATAAGGCTAAAAGCAATTAAAGTTTTGATCTCATCAGAAAGATTATGAAAAGACATAAATATCTGACTATAATCTTACGATCAAGTAAGAACCGCCTATGAAAAGTAAGTTTTTAAATGTTTTTTAAATTAGTCTCTTGTTCATTGAGGCTGCATTTATTTGATCAAAATACAGTAAAACCGTAAAAAAAGTGTGAAACAAAATTGCAAGTTCAACTTTTTTCTATTTTAATATATTCTAAAAAGTCATTTATTCCTGTGATGTAAATCACATGGTCTTTCGGAAAACCTTCTAATATGCACCATTTTTGAAGAAGTTCAAAAGTGAAAGACTTATCTGTAATAGGAATATTTGTACTGCCACTAATTGAATCTTTGCTGAATAAAAGTATTATTTTCTTTTAGAAAAAGCATCAACATATTGTCAACATCAGTCTATTTATCATTAAGTAATAAGTAAATATGACCCATACAGTCTTTGCCTTGCATGTCGTCAATGAACTTAAGTCAGTACACTAATGTGGAACAATGAATAGTCAAGCAAGTCACCTAATCTCCATGTCCTGGAGAGTTCGGGCTCTCTAGACGCCTCAGAAGGGTCTGTTACAACTGATGCAATCAGGAGTAATGAAGCACAAACAACACCCATTCTTCACTGCCGATCAAAATCCAACACATCTGAAATATGAGATCTGCTGTATGTTTTGATTTTGTGCATCCTACATTCAGCTGAGCACTTCTCCCAGTGATAACACAGTTGATTAGAAACTCCTATTCAGGGTTTCCTCAGAGGACGTACGGACTGCTGTAGAAGCACAGAGACTACAAATATCACTTTACTCGACATTAAAAGTACAAAACAAGAAATTAAGTACCGTTCAAATGTTTGCCATCGGTGAGTAAGCTCAGCGAGAAAGAAATAAATGAAATGAAATCGATCAAGACTTCTACATTGTTATAAAGACATTTCTATTTTAAATAAATGTTATTCTTTTGAACTTTCTATCCATCAAAGAATACTGAAAAACAAGTAGTCACTGAAATTAACACAACCCAACACAACTGTTTTCAGTATTGATAATGGTTATCAGAATTGTTTCTCCAGCAGTAAATCAGCATATGAGAATGATTTCTGAAGGATCATGTGACATGGGACTGGAGTAATGATGTACTGCAATAAATTCAAAGCAATAAATTACATTAAAAAACAACTGATATTTCAAATCGTAAAAAAATAATATTTCACATCAACACAAGAAACTTCTTTCAAAAACATTAAAAACAATCATTTCAAACTATTGTGTACACTGGCTCCAAAAAAGTACCGCTGAAAACCGAGAGACAGAATCGTTATGCACACTTTGTGGTTGTCAAATATGAAACACCCCTCTAGTTAATGTAATTCTCTACACCTGCGGTTACTCTGCCAGAACACCTGCGCGAGCTGACGTCATACAGCCAGCAAAATCACCTTGTTTTGTTAGAACTAAAAAAAACAAAATGTTCTTCTGAGAAAGCCTGCAGCATTTCCTTGCAGGTGCCACTTGCTTTGACATTTAGTTATTTAGTCACTACATTCAGCCATTTTTAAGTGTTCCTTAATACTTTTCAGGACCCTTACGAGGCTGCATGACCTATATAATGTCCTGACTGTTCGTGAAGTTAAAAGCCTGTGATCCAGGAGTCATCTTCTCTCATGTGAAGCTCCTCTGAACATACCTGGAGCTCCCCAGCAGTGAGTGTCTCTCGGACCCGGTCCCGGTCCCGGTTCCGGCTCGCGATCAGTCCGCTGCGCGACTTCAGTCTGCGGAACCACAACAAGTGCAGATGTTTGAGGAGAAAGCGCTCGTTTCCTGCCTCTCTCACACTCACACACATTTACGGCACAGTTTCTGTTTTAAAAAAAAGTGTAGTTATGCTTTGCAAACGCACAATAGTTGACTTCCACACAACGGCACTTGTGTAGAAAACAAATGGCACAGCACTAGTATCAGTCACCGCTCTCACCAGAAACCGAATGAAATGAATTAATTCGAAAATAATAAAATGAAAGATTCTCAAAACTCCTTAAATGAAAGATTAGCGCAGTAAACTGTGCTGTTAACTTGACTGAACTTACCTAGACAGTTTTGGCCATCACTAAACGCATATAAATGCGTTCTAGTGAGGCAAGTCACACCGTTTTAAGTCAAACTGCACACAAACTGAAAGCTTTTGAGTTCGAGTCAGTATTGAGAACTACAAAGCTTCTCGTGAGCTATTTGAGACAGACGACTTTTTCTGTTGTTTTGTTTCTTGGTCTGTTTGGGTTTCATTTCCACTTTGTTTCTGAACGTATTTTTTAGATGCATCAGTTTCACCGAGACAGTGCACGTCATTATTAAATCTAAAGTCAGAGAGGTTTACATAAATATGTAAATACAGCAATCCTTCAAAACAGACGGATGCATCGCTATCAAAATAAGCGACAGTAAAATCATGCGGAGCTTACAGAATGCACACTGAAAAAGCCATGCAAACTGACTTCCTTATAAAGACTGAAGCAACAGGACACAGTTATAGTGTGAAAGACAGCCTGTACCTTACGTGATGAAAGATAAAAGCATGCAACAGCTCGTTGTGTTAAACTCCTTCTTCTTTTTGTAGGAAACTTTACGTCTTGTTTTTAAGGTCCAAATGCTTCTTCTGTATAAGCTTGTGTGACATCCATTAGAAAGCCCAGCAGCGATGTTCGGCAGTGGTGCGAGAGGGAGAAAGTGAGTTATTACAAGTCTCTCGCTAAGCCCCGCCCCCGAGGCGGACGAAAATAGAAATGTGGGCGGGGTTCTCCAAAAATAGCGTGCGACGTCTCACGCCTGCATTGTCGCATTGTTTCCTTCTCTGTTCTTTCATTGGCCGAGGCTGCAGTCACATCCACACTGCACTCTAGTGTACTTTAAAGTTAAACCACGCCGTGCTCCAGTAGCAGGTGCTGGAGTCCAGAGAAGTGAACAACAGCAGATATTCAAATAAAAGATTCATAATAACAAAGCACTCGAGCAGCTCGAGCAGTAAATTAGAATGATTTCGGGAGGATCATTTGACAATGAAGACTGGAGTAGCCTAATGATGCTGAACATTCAGCTTTACCATCACAAGAACACATTGATTTAACTAGAAAACAGTTACTTTAAATTGTAAGAACATTGCTATTGTTTGCAATGTTTTGAACATTAAAAAGCAGTAGTGTAAAAATATTCTAAACTGTTTATCCATTGCTTTTTAAAACAAAATGTTATTTTTTTTTTCTTTGCATTAAATATGTCGCTTGAAAAATTTGTTTGCCTTGTATAATATAAGATTGTAGTTTACTTGGTTTGATATGTAGATGTGTAGTGCAATTTCTGCATGCAATTTGCAAATACATGACTGAATGTTCTAATAACATTTTTAGCACGTTCACTAAAATTGTTTGACATTATGTCTCTGTTCATTTTCAAGTCACTGAGAATTTTATCTAATCTTTCAGTAGCAGTAGCAAGGAAACCTTGAGATCTCCACCAAAGATAGCATTTGGCAAAGCAATCATGCATGATGCAAGATCATTTAAATGTATATTATGTGCATATGTGCATAATATAATATGCACATAAACTTTCAGTGCATGCCTTTTTTTCTTTTCTTTAAGTCTTTCTCAGTAAAACAGAACTGGTCAGCATTCACGCGCCGCACACGCGCTTTGAAACCACTACATGACCCGTTTCTCAGAAACCAGGACACACAGTGTCGGTCTCCAGTGGGTTTCTGATTTCCTCTGTGAGGCCCGATCGCTCACTTCTCGTCACCAGCTTACACTGGCTGTGTCTCAAAACCTACCTACGTGCAGCTAGACTGCTGTTCTGGCCATCATACACCCATCCAGCATTTTTATGAGCATGCTGCTATGAAAATAACAAAACAATTTATACTTTGTTTTGAACATTAAGATTGTTATAAAGAAGCTAACACAGCACTTTTCCATTCCTTCGCGTTACGCGTAGCCAAACATGACAGTGCAGCAGGTTCCAGCACATAAAATCATAATGCTATTTAAATACTTAAATAATTTCCAGAGCAGAGAAAACAAACAAAGACCCTCAAACACACACGCTCACACACACACACACACATCGCGCACACACGCAAGTGCACACACAAACATACACTACATAAACGCAGAGCATCTAGTAAGATCCAGGTTTTTTTTTTTTTTTTTTTTTTTTTTTACATAAAATAAATCAGACGTTTATTCATCAAAAACTTATGATGAAATTTCTAGGTCACTATTTATGACCATACGATATTCATTTGTGCAGAAAGGACAAGATTGTCAAACACACACACACACACACACACACACACACACACACGCATACATATAATGAAACTTAAGCAGTGTTGTGCTGCACTAAAATACTCCTCTAACTGGGGGATCCCAACAGTCTTACCAGAAACCCTCATTTATGTGTGTGTGTGTGTGTGTGTGTGTGTGTGTGTGTGTGTGTGTGTTATAATCACACAGTCCTTCAGTCTGAATCATATCCGGCAGAAGCTGAAAATAACAAGACCATGATCTGACAGTGAAGCACCACAGCAGGGGAACAGGCGACACACACACACACACACACACGTCAAATCAAACTCTCATACACTTTGACTTTCAACACGTTTAGCCTTTTAGCATCTATTGTATTGTATTGAATGCAGAGACTAGGTCACTAATCAATTGTAAATAAATATCTGACCATATGATATTCCTTTGTGCTGAAAGGACAAGATTCTCAAATCATGGATGTTGGATAACACGAATCATTTGTTTATGCATAAATTCACTCATGCGGTGATAACATCAGTTGTTATAAATAATTGCATTAGAAATAGAAAACAATGCAAAATGTCTTTTAAACCTATAAGTCTTTGACTTTCATATATCTACAGAACTTCTACATATCAGACATTACTGACATGCAAATATCTTGAATATTGTTGCATGCAGTAGTGCTTTAAAGTTTCTGAAGTGCATTATAAAAAACACTGAGTGTATATGTTTTGTTCATCAATCACAGGAAGAGCTCATCCTCTCTCAGTCATTCAGTCGCACTACCATACCATTTACCCATGTTTATGAACAAAACAATGATTCAGACTTGCTTTGTGAGAGATTTGTTTTTGTGCTGAATGTAAAAATAAATAAATAAATAAACGTAAATAAGGAGAGTAAATGTTGACAGAATTAATTTTTTAGGTGAACTATTCCTTTAATACACAGGTAAAGTGTTAGTGTTCCTGTTGCTCAAGTGGTAGAGCATTGTGTAATTAAGCGCAAGGTTGTGGGTTTGATTCCCAGGGAACACGTTAGGTAAAAATTGATAGCCTGAATGCACTGTAAGTTGCTATGGACAAAAGCGTCTGCTAAATGCATAAATATTATTTAATTTAATTTAATTTAATTTAATTTAATTTAATTTAATTTAATTTAATTTAATTTAATTTAATTTAAAATTGAAATGTTAGATATATAAAAAGTACTCTGAGTAACATGTTTTTTTTAAATAAAAAGTTCAAAAGAACAGCATTTGTTTGAAATAGAAAGTTTCACCAAAAATGTTTTTACTGTCACTTTTGATCAATTTAATGCATCCTTGTTGAATAAAAGTATTTTTATCAGTATTATTATTGTACTGACATACAGCATGCATATATGCGCTGCAAACACTGCTATTTTCTCTTCAACCACTGGTTTAACAGAGTTTCAAAGACAGGCTGTTAACCTTTATTCATTTTCTCCATCCAGCCGGCGAGCACAAACTGAAGCTAGGTTAGGTTTCATGCTAAAGAGAGTCTCTCCAACAGCCATATGTCAGTCCAAATTCACACAGGATGCAGCACTCGTGGTTCACATTCTGTGGGGCTAAAACAGTGTCGTAGAAACAAAGAACAGACTGAGGCGATTTGATTTAGAGCAGTTTTAGAGTCTAACACAGATTCATTTCAACACTTTCCATCCAGCAATGATCAGTGAAGTGATCAGTCATCTCTTCTGTGATTAGTCTCAGTGGTGTTTGTCAAGCCAAGCATCACTATTACTAATGCTCAGGTAAAACAGCCCAAATCCCTGCAGAAAAACACGAGTGAACAGCACTTCAGAACACCTTCATGACTGCATAGCAACAACTAAACACATCCTAGCATTGGGAGAGTCACGATAGGATGTTTTTAAATCAAGAATATTTCATATAGTAAGATGAATGTCTCTCTCTCTCTCTCTCTCTCTCTCTCTCTCTCTCTCTCTCTCTCACACACACACACATTGGGAAACTGATGGCTGGGAATGCCAGATTTGATTACATCTCTCTGTGCCTACACTACCTTCCTCTACAGTAACACACACACACACACACACACACACACACACAGATGCAGTGAAAGCATGGCTGTGTTTCTCTGCTAATGTGGCAGGTTTGATTGGGATGGCTGCTGTTATTATAGCAGCCATTGATAAACTTTAATCGGATTCTCAGACAGGAACAGAGAGTCATGCACAGACAGACCACTTCACCGTTCTGTCTGTAATATTAATGACCAATCCGAACAGGATAAGAAATCCCAGTAAAACTTCCAGAAGTGGGTGGTGTAACCTCATTAATACACTGGCCACTTCCCTGTTGTTATGTGTGTACTGCGTTGCTTATATGTTTATAATAATACTTGCTCATAATATCTGGTCAAACGATTTATTAATTAAATCAATAACATTCTGATTGGATTCGTACTTTCAGTACAGGTTAAAATCACTGAGAAGCTCTGGAAATAATTACTTTACCCCATCTCTCCGTGTGAAACAAATCCCTTGGCAGTCAACCAGTATATATCAATTCTGAGTTAATATCTCGCGATTTTCACTTGAAAGAGAAAAGTCAGAAATCTGACAAATAAACTACACTAATAAATGCTGTAGAATTAGTATTCATCGATATTCATGGTAGCTAATGTAGTCAATTAATGTCAAGAAAAGAAACCAGTGTTACTGAGATTGTGGTGTTTTTCTTTTTATATGAGAGAAGAAGAAGATTTCGAATTAAACACTTTTAATACTGAACTCAATTTACGACTTCAAGTAAATTGAGTTATTATTTGATTTGGTATAATTATCATTATTGTTGTTGTTAACGATTTTTATAATATATAATACATTTATAAATCCTTGTTCTTTTCTTTTTGTTTAGTTTATTATATTTTAATATGTATGATTATGTTATTATGTTTTAAAAGTTCCAGGAAGGAGCAGTAAATTGAATGGGGTGAGAGAAGGAGATGTGGGCTGCCACTGTTAGCATGAAGCGTCTGTCCCTTAAGAACCCTGCAGGAATCTGAAGAATGAGAGAGAGAGAGTCCTGAGAGAGGGAGAGAGAGAGAGAGGAAGAGAGAGAGAGAGGAAGAGAGAGAGAGAGTCCTGAGAGAGGGAGAGAGAGAGAGACAGAGAGAGAGGAAGAGAGAGAGAGTCCTGAGAGAGGGAAAGAGAGAGAGAGCGAGAGAGAGAGAGAGAGAGAGAGAGAGAGAGAGAGAGAGAGAGAGAGAGAGAGAGAGAGGGGGCAACGGGGCCAGAGAGCTACAAGTGGGAGAGGCATGAAAAACACAGAGAAAAAAACAGATGGAACTAAAGGAAAAGAGATGGAGTGCAAGCAAAAGAGAAAAGAGAGGGTGTGGAGAGAAAAGAGTGTCGAGAAGAAGGATTGTGTGTGTGTGTGTGATGGGAATGGGGATTATTAGGGAGGAGTATTTGAGGGTGGGGTGCGGAGCGGTGTTACACTTCAGGTAACGTGACTCAAACATGACTAAAGCAAGGCGACGCAAACACAAACTACAGCACTACTGTGTCTGACAGTTTACTTTGGCTTCAGGCTGAGACTGGCCTCCAGTCGCTAATTAAAGATCCCATGTCTGGAGTTTACAAATGTACAAAAGCCTCGTGGGAGGTGCAGAATTCCAGGAATCTTGGAAGGGATTCAAGATCTCGGAATTTTGGGATTTGGAACCGATTTCACTTCAGTTATTTCTGCTTTGTTGTTTTTTTTTCTCGTGAAAATGTGAAACCTGACGCTTATTTTTCTTCTTATTATTTTTTTTTTCCTTGCAAGCCCTGAAAAAGAAAAAAGAAAAGAAAAAAAGCCTGCATGGGAGACGTGGTAAAGGTTAAGCACAGTGCTGGGGAATCTTTTCATTCATAATGACTGCAGCGGTGACTCACATGAACGCCACGTGACGCGGTTTTACCGCTGTCGTGTGCATTTTACACAAATGAAAATCTTTGTGGTTCTGTCAATAGATTTATAACTAACCCAGAGTCTTTTTTCGAACAGAAAATGCACACTACAGTAACATGAAACTCCTGCCATCATTTACTCACTCTAATGTCATTTCAAACCCGTGTGACTGTCTTTCTCCTCTTACACACAAAAGGAGGCATGTTTTCACACCGCTCTTTTCCATACACTGACACTTAGAGATCACAGCGGAAGCGTGAATAAGATTTTCAGTGAACAAAAAAAAACAATAAGAAAGAAAGAACGAATAATAATAATAATAGAAACTGCATCATTACAGTAAGCTGTCGATTTTGGTGAACTGTCTCTTTAAAAGCTTCATACTGGTTTGATTTGGCTCAGTTTATTTAGTGGTAACACGCCTGCTAATATAAAGGAGGGTTTTAATTGCACTCCCTTTCACACCCTGTTTTCTATTATGTGATTGATTTTTTTTCTCTCTCTCATAAATAGCCAAGTCACAAATCCTGTTTGTTTTCTAAATTGTCAATTGGGCAGTGAATCGTCATATTATACTGATTTCTGAAGATCATGTGACACTGAAGACTGCAGTAATGATGCTGAAAATACAGCTTTGAGCACAGCAATAAATGACATTTTAATAGAATCTTTAAACAGAAAGCAGTTAGTTTATATTGTAATAATATTTCACAATGTTACTGTTTTACTGTATTTATTATGATCAAATAAATGCAGCCTACCCGTCTCTTTCTCTATATATCACACAGTGTGTAATCACTTTTAGTGATTTAGTACAACAATGAACATTGTTGCTAGGTTAATCATTATTATTAAAGTGCTAACACTGTATGAAGGTCAGAGGTCATGCTGCGGCTGCTTTTATTCTAATGATCCTCAAACAAGCTGTTATCACATTATGAGCCTTTAACTCACATACTGACGCTAATGAGTGCAGTTGCTCAACACAGTGTACACTTAACCACACACATGCACTCATCTTCAGTGACGCACAGGTCACTGCACTGGGTTTCTGCTACTGGAAACGCTGGCCAACAATCTCTTGCTCTCTTTTTTAATAATCAATACAGCACAATGCATGTAGAGAAAAAAAAGAGGTGTGAGGAGAGACATATGTGAAGTGTTTCCACGCTCTCTTTCCAGTGTTTTGGGGTGTGTGGGTAAGTGTGGGCAGCTCAAAGCGTATCGCTGCGGTGCTCAGAGTTCAGTTAGTGCTGCAGCTGCTGCTGGAAACTGTCTCACTTCTGAAGTTCACCTTCATCAGAGACCACCAGCACATCAACACATCAGTCTGTGCTGCATTACAGCACGGAGAAACATAGACCGCGTCAACCGAGGGGCTTTTCAAGAAAATACTCAAACACTCAAACAGTCCATACATACATACATACATGCTTTATATAAAAAGTCAAAAAAAAAAAAAGAAATTAAAAAAGGTTTTTTAAAGAATCCCTAACCTAATTCTCTTCTGCTCACCAAAGCATGCATTTATTTGATGCAAAATACAGCAAAAGCAGTAATATTGTGAAATATTTTACAGTGTAAAATAACTGTTTTCTACTTGAATACATGCTCTAAAAAAAAAATAATAATAATTGTGGTTTGAAAAAAAAAAAATTTTACTGGTAGTGTATATTTATGGGTGTGTGTGTGTGTGTGTGTGTGTGTGTGTGTACACACACAACACTGGAATATTTTGATTACCACAGAAAACAATTCTGAATTACAAAAAAAAAAAAAAGAAAGAAAGAAAAAGCAAATGATTTAAGCTACTACATCTGAATTAATGTTAAATCCATTCCAACATTAAACTTGAGATATCAATAATATTTACTATTAATTTGTAATTAACTTCTGTTGAATCCAGGACATTCATTACAAAAAGATTAATTGAATAAGAGGACTCATAATGGTGTGGATTATTGTGATGTTCAGCTGTGTGGACTCTCATTCTGACGGCACCCATTCACTGCAGAGCATCCACTGTTGAGCAAGTGATGTAACGCTACATTTCTATAAATCTTGTCCCGTGAAGAAACACTCATCTACATCTGGATGACCTGAGGCATGAATAAATATTCAGCAAATGTTCATTTTCCTTTAAATGTCAGACGGGGTTTCTCGGGAAGTAAGAAGTATTGTGCTTTTCTTTCTTAAATTCCCAAAAACCATCTCTAGACAGATTTACAGGACGCTTCAAGACAGATATAAATATGGGAACCTCTAGGTTAGAATGAGGAACTCCACAAAAAGACTAAATTCAGGGAAACAACCGTTTTGTTTTGAAAGTGTGGTAAATGGATTAACAGCAAAAAAAAAAAAGAGGCCATAAATCATTAGAATAAGAAAACACAGTGAAAGAAGACGCAGATATAAGTCACTTTTTTGCACTAATAAAACCGGTCAAATAGAAGCAAGTATGATGGAAAAAGTTGCCACCATAAATGCATTCATATGGCTTTATGAGATGCAGACTTTCCCGAGTGGAAACTGTAGTGAGATTTCAGTTTGCGGAGCGATATGGATGGCGAAAGAGCTCGAGGCGACAGGGTAATTCCCAGCAAGCTCTGGGGTGGACGTGCTGTACCTCCTCTGACAACATTTGACATCATTCCACAACAGGCCCACCTTTTTCAACAACAACAATCCTGAAGAGGTGGGTGGAAGAGGTGGAAAGAAAGACTAAAAATAACCCCGGGCTGTGTCTCTACTCGTCCTCTCTCGCGAACGCTCATCAGCTCCTTTCAGTGGTTAGACTGAAGTCGTCCTTACCGTGTTTCAGTTCTGAGATCTGTCACACACAGGAAAATCACCTAGAAGCTGCCGTATTGAAAGACTGAGCTTGACATCGTTGGTCAAGCCAAACAACAGATCAGTGAAAGCTCACGCTCACATTACAGCTATTGACTTCACATCTTCTGAAGCACTTTTATATCACTGATAATATATCACTGAAATATTATTATTATTATTATTATTATTTACATTAAATTTGCAATATTTTCTGTTTTATTACTATTTATGTATTTATTATATTTCTTCATTTTATAAAGTTTTGGTTTTTGGTTTATTTCATTGTATTTTATTTAACGAGAATGTAATGTAAAATTTTGCCTTTAATATTATATATATATATATTTATTTATTTTTTCAGCCAATATTATTATTATTTATTTATTTATTTGTAATAATTACCTCTGTAAAACGTTTTTGGTTTGTAGAGTTGGTTTTTAACTAGAGGATAACAGTATATACTTCAACTTGTAAAAACCTTTTGTGTTGTTGTAACTTGTTTTAATATATATATGTAACTTATTTTACTTCTATAATGTGACATTTATTCAAGTGAAAAAGAACTGAGGACATCTCGACGCATCCTAATTGCAAATTTTTCTAATTTTTAATACTGGCAAAGTTTTATAAATGTTGGATCTCCCACAGAAGTAGCCTTAGCAATTATTTGTCTATTGGTCAGGTGACGTCATACAAAAGTATATATTTTTGTCTTTAGGATCATGTGTACTGATGAACTGTGCTCACGTGAAAAATGATCATGTATTCAGAAAGAAAATATTGACTGCAAGTTATCCCTTGACGTTTGTAGCGCTCCACAGTTTAACAACAGGCATATGAAACCTCTTCATGCTTCAGAAATGTTTATAAAAGTATGTCAGGCACATTCAGTCCAGTACTGAACGTTTGTCCAACTTGAAATAGTTTTTTATGTCTTTGCACATGAGCATGCAGATGACATCGAGACGTGGATGACCAGAGTGGAAGACATGGTCAAGAGAGTGACACAATGGAATCCTGGATGGCTTTACACGTCAGTTTCAGTAGTCGTGTCACGCAAGACAGCGGTGCGGTGATGATACATGAAGAGCCTCAAGAGCATGAGTAACGCATGCGAGTTCCTGTCATGCTCTGAGTCACGTCCAGGAAACAGTCAGCCCTCCAGCACAGGCGCAAAGTGCGGAAAAGAAAAAGAAAAAGTGGTTAAAGTGTGGACAGGTCAGAAAAAATGCCACCTGTAGACCAAAAGAGAAGAAAGAGACAGAGGCAGGAGATAGAGGTCCATTAATACCAAACCCAGATCATTCACTTCCTTTTTATTCCCTCATCCTAATGTTGAAATATTTAAAAATATATGTCAAATATTTATAATTATAATGTCATTTTTATTAACCCAAAAAAATGAATACACACACACACACACACACACACATTTCTTTTAGACTTTTCTCAATATTCTGAAAAAAAAAAAGACTTATAAAATAATTTCTGTTTTGAAAACTACTTTTTTAAAGTGGAAGATACTCAAAAAAAAAGTTTTTTTTTTTTTTTACTTAAAATGTACAAATAAAAATATAATTGCAACTTTTTGCAGTCTGTTCTTAGAATATTTAATTTATTTATTTATTGCACTTGCAAGTTTATTTCTCAAAAACTAGAATTTGCTTCTCAGAACTAAATGTTTGTGTCAACCAATTTTGCAATTAGATTATTATTATTATTTTTTTTTTCGGAATTGCAAGAAAAAACAGTAAGATATAAAGGGTTTTTTTTTTTTTTTCTGTGGAGGAAACGGACATCCATACAAAACAGACCTGGGGTTATGCAAGATAAACTGACCCATGTCTGGCCTGAAAGATTAATGTTATAGTTGCAAGTCTATCCGTACAATAAAAACATTATTTGTTATGATTTCACAGCATTTTCATCATGAATCAGAGTGCTATAGTAATAATTTCCCTGGAAATAATTTATTAATAACTGGCCTTTCATGTGTGTTTTTCCAGGAAAGGTTTGGCCTGCCATCAGCAGGATTTTCCCTACTGTAACTAACATTTGTTTAGTGTCTTATAAGGAAGCGCAAAACATAATAATATCCTCTAATTTAGAGAAAAAGCTTGAGACGATGTTGACATTGAGGTGGTTACTGGGCAAACAAGTTTGCACTTATGACAAACTTAACCTATGAGAAATGTAATTACGTCCAGTATACATCTCAGAGGAAATTGCTTGTGTAAAGTGTAAACCTTGTTTCAGTTGTTCCTCCAAAACTGATAAGGAAAACATTGGTAATACTTTAGTTTCGGGATAAATTCTTACTGTTAACTTGCTGCTTATTAGCATATAAAGTATATTACTAGCATATTGTCTGTATATTAGTTCTTATAAAGCACATATTAATGTCTTATTCTGCAAAACCATATTGTAGATCCTTAATCTGACCCCATATCTAAACTAATATTAATAAGCAGCAATCTAATGTGTGACCAAAATATCAAGTGATATTTAATAATAGTTTTAACGTAGATTAATTACAGTGCTTTGAAATAATTTGGGCTGATTTGACTTTGGTTTTGTAATAATCTGATTAGAAACTATTCATATTCATAAAGTATATTCATATTGAGATTTTGGTATCTTGGACACTAGATGAGAAAGGCATACAATATAACACATACAGTGATATTTGGTGCACACAAAATTAAGAATAAACCAGTACTGCTGCATCACAAAAGGTCACCAGGTCACTGGATAAAATGACAATCATAATGCACAAAATTACTCAGCATTTACTTCCTGTGTAACTCAACATATGCTGAGAGGCGGAAACAATCACCTAATGCTCAACAGGAAATCGATCGGAGGCAAACCACCACATGTTTGACAAGTATTTCACGTAAACTCGGTTTCTCATTTTGTGGTTTGAAAGCATAACAGAGGCTAGAGGCTTTTCCATGCTCTTATTTATAGACATTTCCTATTTTTTCAGTTCACTGAAGTCACCAGACGAGGGCATCAAACACATAACCAGATCTGAGAGGAACCTTCCCTATGACATTACAAACAAACCACACTGGACAATCCCAAAATTGTCAAGGACAAAAATAGTTTTCTCATATCCTGCCCAGTATGGAGCTACACTATCATGCCATGCAAAGAAAATATTTCTCTGCGTCTCAGCAAATATGTCTAGGCAGCTTGTGTGAGTGATTACAGCTGATGGATTCCAAGTTCTCTGAAAGGTTAGAAAGTTTTTGTGCCACCTACTGATGCTTTTCCATTCCATTTTGTCAAAATTGTGAAATAAAATTTAATCTGAAATAACAGGAAAACAGTATCACTCCACTTCGTATCGCTTCAAAGATTTGTTTATTACTTATAAAATTGTGCAGATGGGCTCTTTTAGGCTATTGATGGTGTGGACACGTGTCTGGAAATGGAGGGCTTTAAGCATCGATCTTTGTCTAAAAGGATGTGCAGTCAGGTCACCTCCTCACCCCTCTTGACCCTTGATCTTCATGTGAGCTGGATGTTGATGAGTGCTGGCTGGATATCGGATATCCTGTCACCAATTTCCAGGGCTGACCGTATTAATTAGTGGTAATCATCACTAAAACTATTGATTATAGAGTTTCTTTTACATTTTGAGAATTTTTTGTCATGAATGTTGACAAAATGGTTGAAAGTGTGTCATAAAGATAATATTTTAGAACAGGCCAGTAAGCAGCAGCTACCCAAATCACCCTAGTAACCACTTAACAACACCTTAACATCCACCCAGAACACCTAGCAACATCCTAACACTCACTCAGAGCGCCCAGCAACATCCTAACCTTCACTCAGAACGCCCAGCAACATCCTAACACTCACTCAGAACGCCCAGCAACATCCTAACACTCACTCAGAAGGCCCAGCAACATCCTAACATTCACTCAGAACGCCCAGCAACGTCCTAACATTCACTCAGAACGCCCAGCAACGTCCTAACATTCACTCAGAACACCCAGCAACATCCTAACACTCACTCAGAATACCCAGCAACATCCTAACACTCACTCAGAACGCCCAGCAACATCCTAACATTCACTCAGAACGCCCAGCAACATCCTAACACTCACTCAGAACGCCCAGCAACATCCTAACATTCACTCAGAACGCCCAGCAACATGCTAACACTCACTCAGAACGCCCAGCAACATCCTAACACTCACTCAGAACGCCCAGCAACATCCTAACCTTCACTCAGAACGCCCAGCAACATCCTAACACTCACTCAGAAGGCCCAGCAACATCCTAACCTTCACTCAGAACGCCCAGCAACATCCTAACATTCACTCAGAACGCCCAGCAACATCCTAACCTTCACTCAGAACGCCCAGCAACATCCTAACACTCACTCAGAGCGCCCAGCAACATCCTAACACTCACTCAGAGCGCCCAGCAACATCCTAACCTTCACTCAGAACGCCCAGCAACATCCTAACACTCACTCAGAGCGCCCAGCAACATCCTAACCTTCACTCAGAACGACCCAGCAACATCCTAACACTCACTCAGAACGCCCAGCAACATCCTAACCTTCACTCAGAACGCCCAGCAACATCCTAACACTCACTCAGAGCGCCCAGCAACATCCTAACCTTCACTCAGAACGCCCAGCAACATCCTAACCTTCACTCAGAACGCCCAGCAACATCCTAACACTCACTCAGAAGGCCCAGCAACATCCTAACATTCACTCAGAACGCCCAGCAACATCCTAACATTCACTCAGAACGCCCAGCAACATCCTAACATTCACTCAGAACGCCCAGCAACATCCTAACATTCACTCAGAACGCCCAGCAACATCCTAACCTTCACTCAGAACGCCCAGCAACATCCTAACACTCACTCAGAACGCCCAGCAACATCCTAACCTTCACTCAGAACACCCAGCAACATCCTAACACTCACTCAGAACGCCCAGCAACGTCCTAACATTCACTCAGAACGCCCAGCAACATCCTAACATTCACTCAGAACACCCAGCAACATCCTAACACTCACTCAGAACGCCCAGCAACATCCGTACATCTTCTCAGAACACCCAGCAACTCACTCAGAACGCCCAGCAACATCCTAACACTCACTCAGAACGCCCAGCAACATCCTAACACTCACTCAGAACACCCAGCGACAACCTAACACTCACTCAGAATGCCCAGCAACAGACTAACACTCACTCAGAATGCCCAGTAACATCCTAACACTCACTCAGAAAACACAGCCACATCCTAACACTCACTCAGAAAACACAGCCACATCCTAACACTCACTCAGAACACCCAGCAACATCCTAACACTCACTCAGAACGCCCAGCAACGTCCTAACATTCACTCAGAACGCCCAGCAACATCCTAACATTCACTCAGAACACCCAGCAACATCCTAACACTCACTCAGAACGCCCAGCAACATCCGTACATCTTCTCAGAACACCCAGCAACTCACTCAGAACGCCCAGCAACATCCTAACACTCACTCAGAACGCCCAGCAACATCCTAACACTCACTCAGAACACCCAGCGACAACCTAACACTCACTCAGAACGCCCAGCAACAGACTAACACTCACTCAGAATGCCCAGTAACATCCTAACACTCACTCAGAAAACACAGCCACATCCTAACACTCACTCAGAACACCCAGCGACAACCTAACACTCACTCAGAACGCCCAGCAACAGACTAACACTCACTCAGAATGCCCAGTAACATCCTAACACTCACTCAGAAAACACAGCCACATCCTAACACTCACTCAGAATACCCAGCAACGTCCTAACACTCACTCAGAATGCCCAGCAACGTCCTAACATTCACTCAGAATACCCAGCAGCATCCTGACACTCACTCAAAACATCCAGCAACATCCTAACATCCTCTCAGAACACCCAGCAACTCACTCAGAACACCCAGCAACGTCCTAACACTCACTCAGAACACCCAGCAACATCCTAACTTCCTCTCAGAACACCCAGCAACTCACTCAGAACGCCCAGCCACATCCTAACATCCTCTCAGAACACCCAGCAACTCACTCAGAACGCCCAGCAACATCCTAACACTCACTCATAACGCCCCAGCAACATCCTGACATCCACTCAGAACGCCCAGCAACATCCTAACATTCACTCAGAACGCCCAGCAACATCCTAACACTCACTCAGAACGCCCAGCATCCTAACATGAAAGTGAAAGTGAAAGTGAAAGTGAAGTGACATTCAGCCAAGTATGGTGACCCATACTCAGAATTTGTGCTCTGCATTTAACCCATCCGAAATGCACACACACAGAGCAGTGAACACACACACACACACACACTGTGAGCACACACCCGGAGCAGTGGGCAGCCATTTATGCTGCGGCACCCGGGGAGCAGTTGGGGGTTCGATGCCTTGCTCAAGGGCACCTCAGTCGTGGTATTGAAGGTGGAGAGAGAGCTGTTCATGCACTCCCCCCACCCACAATTTCATCCGGCCCGAGACTAGAACCCACAACCCTTCGATTGGGAGTCCAACCCTCTAACCATTAGGCCACGACTTCCCCAACATTCACCCAGAATACCCAGCAACATCTTAACATCCACCCAGAGCACCTAGTGTCTACTTAACAACACCTAAAACAAACAACCAGAACACCAGCATTTAGAACAGTCTAGCAACCAGGTTACAACTTACTAACTTCCACATACAACTCCTAGCAACCATCCAGAACACTTAGCAACCGCTGAACAAAACCCTCACATCCACCCAGAACACCTAGCAACACCCTGACAACCACCCAGAACACCTAGCAACACCCTGACAACCACCCAGAACACCTAGCAAGCATCTAGAACAGTCAATTAACAAGTTAACAACACAGTAACATCCATGTAGAACACCTACAATTCATCCAAAAAAAGCACAGCATCCACTTAGCAGTTCCATAGCAACTACTTAGTGATGCCTTAGCAACACTGAACACCTTAACCACCATTCGGCAACACATTAATACTCACCCAGAATGCATTAGCAGCATTTTGTTTAGCATTGTTTGCACATAAAGGTAGTCCTGCCACAGACTTAGGCCACTGACCTCCAAGCTTTCTAATTGGCTAACGTGTCAGATTCTATACTGCTGTTTAAAGAGTGATTTCTCAAGATTTCTCATATTATATTTGTCAGGAGAAATCTATTATTTGCATCCACTTTCAAGTTTTTTTTTTAAGTAATGGGCTGTGAACGTCTAAGCTGATTTTATCTTTGCTACCTAAATAATGAGAGCGATATCAGTTTGCAGCATGTGGACGTCCAGATGGACTGGCAGATCAGTACAGTTGCCAACAGCTGGAAGATCCGAGGGCTGCCCTCAACACTACAGTGATATTCCCGGTGGATGAGAGGATGGATACAGGACAAGCCAGCAGCTGAACAGAGAGTAACTCTTCCTGCTCAGGACAGGAAAAGCTACCACTACTTAATCTTATCACTAATAACACAGGCGCTCCTGAGAGACAAAGGTACAGCAGAGAGCGGATAATGAGAGGAAGATGCTTTAAAAATGTGTGTAAATGAACACCCTTTGAAAACTGGGAATGTCAGGCCACTTGAGAGAGGCTTAATCTCTCTGAAAACACTGACCGTACAAAGAGCAAATTTGACTTGAACTTCATATTAGTTCAGAAGCTACCGGATGTCTTGCAATCATTTATAATTTTCAGGGTATGGTTTTCAGGGATTATGCAGCTTGGTTTCAGTGTTTATACAAAGGTATTAATATGTAACATTTACAAGCACGGAACGTACATTTCTGTACGTTTTTATTGATGCTAAAACGTACAATTTACACATATTTCAAAGTTTAAAACATACAAATTGCTACGTATTTTTTAGTAAAAAAGAAAACATTTACAATTTACTTATTATTTATCATTTACGCGCGTGCATCAATCAAACACACCCCACCAGAAACACAGCATTTTGCAATCTGTGATAAATGAAGGCGAGCAATGAGCGTTTGATTATCCTTATGTCGTTTGAAGTGGCAACAGTTGAAAAGTGTGCGTCAGTCTGCGTGGGCTTTGCTGTTTACAGTCACTGGACTTGCTGCTCGGGATGAAGATCGCACAGTAAAAGTTTGGATTTGTGTCTGCTCCTCACAGTCGTATGGATTCGTAAGATTTGGATCACAGTGCACCAAAAATACTGGTTTAATTTCGTAGTAATGTTGCGTTTTTGGTGAATTCTATTGTCAGCCACAGCATGTCGGAGAAATTTTGATTGCAGATTTTTTTTTTTTTTTTTTTTTAAGGGTTTAAAGTAAGGTCTTGTTTAACATTATGTAGGCCTATTCTTGGAAATGAGCTAGTGGCAGAAATCACACAGAACTGAACAAACTTTTATCCTTTCATATTAAGTAAAGAAGTAAAAAAGTTAATAATGAAATTAATAACAAGGGCATTGATATGACAACTAAAACAACAATAACAATAAAATTAATGCAGCGATTTCATAAGGATTAATTTTTAGGTGTCGCCAATACATTAGTTTTGTACGTTTAAATGCTGAAAATATGTCTTAGTGCCTGTAAAAAACTTAAGTAAATGTACATTTTATGGAACCACATTTTACATAGAATACATATGAATTATCATTAGATCGCGTCGGATTATGACATGCTATCCCTTGACTACTTCAGCAGAAACTGGCAGCACACATAACCAGAGCTTCTCTCTTTAAAGTTCAAAACTAAAGACTTCAACAGATTACATGTTTACTTCCCAATTTCGATGTTAAAATGGGCATATCACATAGACAAAAGCAAGCAGCCATGAGGTTTTGGGGAAACAGGCGTCTACATCAGTCTGAGGGATGAATGCATCACAAGGCTGGCCACAAGGCCACTTCCTCATGGATGTGAGAAGAGGGCATTTCCTCTCAAATCTCCACCATTAGCTTTGCCATGTCCACAAAATGATCGAATCCTTGAGAAAACTCTCAATGAATGCATCTTTCAGTTTCAATAAAGAAACTTCTTGTTATGTATGTCCATGACGAGGCAAAACTACGGTAAATTATTACTCAGTTCTGGTCCCTTTACATCCTTATGACAGATCTTTACATCTAGAAAACCTAAGAACTAAGAACCCAAAAACCAACACACCCATCTGAAGAACCTATAATGAACATTACAGCCAATTCAAGAACACTTGATAATGGACCTTTGTTCAAGAACCTTTATTTTTAGAGCGTACAGAGATATTTAATCTTATTCCACCAACCAAGAACACACATGCACCATCCCTCACCATCTCTTTATCCTCCCTTTCCGCTGTTAAACCCAAAATATTACAAATTACATCCAAGCCATTTCAAACCTCCCGAGAGTTCCATCATCTCATCTATCAGTGTCTATCATCTCGAGACATCTCTCATTTTCCCTTTTCTAGGTCATGGGACTGTTGTTTGTCCCAGACTGACAAGGATGCACATATGCAGACTGACTCATTACAACTCAGGCTGGGTATGTTTCCAATTTCCGCACCCCTCCACCCACAAAAAGAAACGTTACCTCCAAAAACAACACAACAAGTGAAGAAAACATGCTGCTAAAAGTTCCCCTCCTTTTAAGACGCATACACACACATCGAGGCAGCTAATGAAAGCCACTCTGCCTGAGACTCCTAAACTCTTATCAGCGCTTTCCTTCCCCTCTGCGCTAGAGCGTGGGAGCGCGAAGCCTGAGCGCGGAGGAGAAAACCTGCAGCCGCAAACAACAGGAGGAAGCCAGTAATCTGAGTCGAGGCGCTCTGAATGATCCCAGGCAGCGGGGGAGGAAAGACAGCCTGAGAAAGCCTGACAGGAATGGCTTGGACAGCACCGAGATGTCACAAAACTCAGTGGAAACTAGACGAGACTTGAAGGAAAAGTTGAAGCGAGCTCTTGATGATGCTTCATGTCAAATCAAATGATAGCTGTTGAGAGGGATCTTATATTAAGACACTCACCAGCAAGTCAAGGGTACATGCAGCGTATCGGACTCTACAGCGTCTCTATGTCCATAATCTTGAGTCTCACGGTGTCCAGCCAGCGCAGTCAGTGTCCACAGCGAAATACATGAAGGAGCGCACACAGGAGGGCAGGAATATCAAGGCTCTTAGTGAAAAGTTTATGTGTGCTCTGTTCATTCAGAGTCTACTTACACTAAGTCGGCAATGCTTCTTTGTGGGAACAACTTGTTTCAGGATTCCCCAAATGTCTGAAGCTGCAAGCAGAGGAAGAAAAGGAGAGGAAAGAGAGAGAGTGTGTGTGTGTTTGGTGCTGAAGGGAGGGCTGGGGGATTCGGGGAGGTGGGAGGGACGCGCTCTAAGGAGGCCGGGGCCATCTATGCCAGACAATAGCAGGAAAACCAACATCAGACGCTAAAAAACAACAGTCCACTTATTAGAAAGTGCTAATAACAACAACAAGGAATGAAATAACAACAGAAAGAATGTTGTTTTTGCACTTCTTTTGGAAGATTTAGACATTAAGAAAAGTCACATATTAAAATAAAAAATCGGTCAAATTCTTTCACCCTTATGTCCTTCCAAACTTGTGACTGTATGTATTTTTTTGAACATAAAAGGAGAAAGCTTGTATATTTTATGGTGATCATGTTAGTCAACCCAACTAAAAAAAATCCAAACCAGTAATTTGTGTTTTGTGATGATATTCAGTTTGCTTTACATGGCAAACAATTCCTTTGTCTTCTTCTTCTTTCTTTTTTTATTATAGAGATGTCATTTTGACATCAAACTTAATATTTTTTGTCAAACTAAGTTTTTTTTTTTTTTTTTTTTTGTGTGTAACTGCAAACGTACTTGTGTACAATGTAATCCCTTTGGCTCTGGTGTCTGTAGGTCATTAGTCCAGCAAAAAGTTCTTGCAGAGCACAAGCTTAGCTCAGGTTACGTTGGTTGGATTTACTTCACAAAATAAACTAGAAATGACAGAAATTTTAACCACAGTGAATTTGCATGTCTGTCTGTTCACTTCTTTGTATCTGTGTGTGTTTCTGCACACACACACACACAAACACACAATGACAATAAAACCTTACTTCCCTGTAACAAGGTTCTTGGGTCACAGCATTACACTAAAAAGACTTTATGTCTGATTGCACACACATCGAGACAAATTTCACCACTTAATTCAATTTCTGAGCAAAGACACTGGGACTGATGCTTTCACAGAGCTGAAAAAATAATCATAAATGATTAGAAAATTTCACTGTAATGCAAACTTAATTTTGCAAGTTTTTTTTTTAAGTTCTGCCACATTTATTAAGGCTTTGCTAATGAATGCCATATGATCCTTTAAGCTTCATTTTCATTATTAGTTAATAAAATCTGTTTCACCTATCTAGCCTTGTTAGCCTGCCATAATCTGCAGTACTAACTTCTGCTTTACATTCTAGGCTTATAAGTAAGTTTTTTTTTTTTATACCAAGAATTTATATTTATTATTAAGTACATTTTGAGCTTTTAATAACACAGATACCTCTGCTTTTACTAAAAATGTTGTGATATTTGACCCAACCATTAGTCGCAGACCATCACAGAGACATAAACGACCATATAGGTTGTTTGTGCAAGCATTTATTACGACCTATATTTACGTTTTAAAGTTAAGCGCCATCTAGCTGGCGTAAAAATAATGACAGTATCGCGTTGCATCTGTCGTCATGAATTGACGTATACCTGTCATGACCAATCATAACGCACGTTTATTTAAATGCAATGTGTGGTCGTTTTACACCAATCTCACAGTATTTCCTACATATTTTACTACTGTAGGTGACTTATTCTTTCAAATGACCACACCTAACCCCACCCCTAAACCTAACCCTCACAGAAATCATGCTAAATTATGATTTATTGAGCATATACATTTTCGTGCACGTCTGTTCCCTGGGATCGAACCCATGATAGCATGATTACATATCATTGTATAACGCAATAATCTACTAACTGAGCTACACAAAACGTTTTGCCTATAGGGGCGCAATTCTAGTATACGCACTGATGGGTCGTATTTCAGGGATTTGGACCAACAAACTATACAAGCATATTGGTTGGAGGACAGGTTGTTATATGACACAGTTATTCTATAATCATTATTATATAGACACAATTCTTGTATGTGTTGTTATAAGTGCATTTATTACATTGTAATAACAAGATTTATAGTCATGTCAACACACACACAAGCCCATGAGGAGTTTCAAAAGAGGGTTTATCTGAAGCCACAGCTGTTAAATATTGCATAAATGCAAGGGGGCCTCAGAAAGCATATGAGTTTCATTTCAGTCATTGAAAACAACAACATGCGTCATTATGAATGGCATGGTGAGCAGAGAGAATGTGGTTATCATTAAAATGACTAAACACACAGATGAGTGTTCTCCAGAGGCCAGGATACACACATACACTCACATGAAGCTATGGAAAGGGGACGGACACACATACACACACACAGACTTTGAGAGGAAAATTCTTTAGATGCTTCCTCTAAGTGTATTAGAGAGACTTGCTGTGACTTAATATCATACACACTGCATTGATCATAGTGTTACGAAGTTAGATCAATGAAAAACATCCTTATCACAATCTGAAATCACTTCTACAAAACATTTTCCCATTACAATGCTTTTATATAACACATTTTCATGTGCTATTTAATTAAGTTTGCAATTCGGTTATCCTCTAAATGCATCTGATGTTCTGAAGCAAAACATATTGCAGGCAAAACTTTCCCCTGCTTTTACATTTGAGAGTCGTTTGCTGTTTTATTGGTAGCGAAAGTGGAATAAATCATGGAAAAAGAGGGAAAAGAGAAGGTTTAGAATAAGATCAGACAAGTGATGTTTGTCTGATATTTCAAACTGGAAAAAAACTGTGACTGTTTTACATTTGTGCTAATTGTTTCTAACTATCCTAAACAACTCAAATCTTGGTTGCGTTCCCTAAGCTCACTGCTGACAAACATATTTAACATTCAAGCCAAACCAAAACCATAATGACCCATTTAATGTAAGAGTTCACCCAAAAGGCAATTCTGTCATTTACATACCCTCAAAAATCAGATATTGAAAAAAATGGTGTTGGATTTACTTTGAATCATTTTTCACTCAGAAATTGCTGTAAATATCACAAATAATTACAAAGAAACTGCAATTAAAGGAACAGTTCACCCAAAAATAAAACATAAAAATAGCCAAAAATGTATATTTTTCCAGCCTTTGTTGAAGAGGTCACAGAAAGGTTATCAATGATTTCCTCAAAGTTTGACTGTTTTGCTATTGCAGGGGATTTTGATATTCACATAGATAATTCAGAAAACAAAACTACAAAATAAATGATAACGGTTCTAAACACCTTTGACCTGATTCAGCATGTGCATGGACCCACACACAAAGGTGGACACACTCTGGATCTAATCATCAGTAGGGGTCTAAACATTTCATCCATTGTTATTAAGGACGTAGCACTATCTGATCACTTCTGTATTTTCTTTGATATATTGATCTCTGCTACCACTGAATCTAGATCTGTCTCTGTCAGAAGTAGATGCATAAACGAGAACAAAAGTGTACTATTTATGGAGGCTATATCTTTAACACCAAGCATTTCTACAGACTCTGGAACTTCTCCTTGATTCCTTCAACTCAAAAGTTAAGAATGTTATTGATGATATTGCTCCAATAATAGTGAGTAAGAAAACAAACAGACAGAAATCAGTTTGGAGAAGATCAACAGCAGTTCAGACTATGAAAAGACGATGCAGAAAAGCCGAGCAGATGTGGCGGAAGACAAAACTTGAAATTCACTATAGCATCTATAAAGACATCCTTCATGCTTTTAATTTGAAACTAGCCACACATAGACGGAATTTCTTCTCAAACCTTATAAACAGTAACTTAAATAACACTCGTACTCTTTTTGCCACTGTTGAGAGACTATTATGTGAGTCTAGGAGAGCATAAGTCTAAGTGGACGTCCATGACAAGCGGAGTGCCACAAGGCTCAATTCTTGCACCGCTCTTGTTTAGCCTGTATATTCTTCCACTGAGTCAAATAATGAGAAATAACCAAATTGCCTATAACAGCTATGCTGATGATACCCAGATTTACCTAGCCTTATCTCCAAATGACTACAGCCCCATTGACTCCCTCTGCCAATGCATTGATGAAATTATGTGCCAGAACTTTCTTCAGTTAAACAAGGAAAAAACTGAAGTCATTTCATTTGGAAAACAAAGATGAAGTGGTCAAGGTGAATGCATACCTTGACTCTAGGGGTCAAACAACTAAAAATTTAAGTCAGGAATCTTGGTGTGATTCTGGAGACAGGCCTTAGTTTCAGTAGTCATGTCAAAGCAGTAACTAAATCAGCATACTATCATCTCAAAAACATTGCAAGAATTAGATGTTTTGTTTCCAGCCAAGACTTGGAGGGACTTGTTCATGCCTTTATCACCAGCAGGGTGGACTATTGTAATGGGCTCCTCACTGGCCTTCCCAAAAAGACCATTAGACAGCTGCAGCTCATCCAGAACGCTGCTGCCAGGATTCTGACTAGAACCAGAAAATCTGAGCATATCACACCAGTCCTCAGGTCCTTACACTGGCTTCCAGTTACATTTAGGATTGATTTTAAAGTACTTTTACTCGTATATAAGTCACTAAATGGCCTAGGACCGAAATATATTGTAGATATGTTCACTGAATATAAACCTAACAGAGCACTCAGATCACTGGGATCAAGTCAGTTAGAAATACCAAGGGTTCACACAAAACAAGGGGAGTCTGCCTTTAGTTACTATGCCGCCCGCAGCTGGAATCAGCTTCCAGAAGAGATCAGATGTGCTAAAACACTACTCACATTTAAATCTAGACTTAAAAGAAGACTTTTAAGAAACAAATCCATCAATAAAACATCTTAAGTTTAAACACTTGTTTCTGGCTAAAATCCATAATATTGCTTCCTCCAATGCAAAAGTCATCTTGTTTGAATCAAGAGAAAATTATGCATATATTTATGCAGACCATTTATACAGCAAAACATATGTTGGTGGATTTTGATGTGTGAGAATAACAGAGAATGGTGTTTTTCAGTGGAGTAAGTGTTATTAAGGCTTTTTGGACTCTCATTCTGACGGCACCCATTCACTGTAAAGAGTAAAGTTCAATATAAACCGTCACATATTGAAAAGATCTGTGTGATTTAGAAAAAATGAAGGAAAAAAATATCACCATAAGTGTCTGCAATGTCTGTAGTGAGTGTATATATCATACCTAATTCATCTTTTTTCGTGAATTATCCCTTTAACTTTTTAGGCACATGGCCAAGAGGTTAAAATAGTGCATTAGCGTGCAAACAATACCGGGGCTTTTTCTTGGTCGATGAACATCCTACGACCAACAATTTTATACCCATTTTGTTTTGTTTGTATATAATCAGATGCTTCCTTTTCCGACAATTCATCCAAGCACTTTAAACAATGAGAGGACAGCGATGGACAGACAGTCAGGAATAGAAGAAAACAATGCAATGCATACACAACATCAGAGAGTGAGACCACATCCCTCATAAACATTTGCCATAGTAACCGCAGGGTCTGGAAAAATACCTAGTCAGGTTACAGGTAATCACTAGCACGCAACATGCAAACACACACTTTTCCAGCAGGAACTATTTGTGTAGAAACCGTAAGATTGTGGTGAAAATGTTTACCGAGGTATGATTTTGAAGGGGACGCAAAGCTGCAAATGCATATAGGAGCAAAAGAGAGCAAAAAGTCTAGAAGTAGGGGTGAAATACCAAGACCTAAGTCACCTCTCTGTCTGTGTGGTCTGAGTTTTGGAGCAGTTCTGACAAGCAACTGGCTCTGAATGGCAGATCTAAAACAACTGTAATCAAATGCTTCAACCAAACACACAGGCACAATGAGAGACATGCAAACAGATGCTCGGCCGTCTCTCAGGGGAGGGCAGAGATGCTGGTGCTGACTGACCATCAGGGAAACATCCTCCCTAAAGGATTTAGTGCTGGACATGATATTCTGATCAGCTAAATAAATGGTGTTCAGTACGATGAACTTCAGTTCCATCACTAATTAATCACAGTTAACTTGGTTAACTTGCGGAGTCCCACAAAGACCTCCACTAGTCTAAATCACATTCCCTCCCAGTGCTAAAACAACTGTTGATGATCAAAACAATCCGAATCACTCCACACAAATCTAGGGTGTCTTCAACAGCACCTTTGTCCAGCTAACTTAATTTTAGGATTGGTCACACATTTTTATATCATCTTCTAAATGTCTTGCAGATTGGGAGTATATGGTGAACCCATCTCCCCACCCAGTTTTGGCAGGACGATGGAGCAAAAATAAATAAAGTGAAGAAAAGCAGCAGAAATCTTTGACAGCGTGAGTTTGCAGGCCAGTGGGCGTCTGAAGGGAACACGCAGCTCATTGAGGGCCCCAAGTTACACAAGTCAGGTTTTTTGTAGGTCACCATTACATCATGGTCTTCACAGAAATGCTCCGAAACACTTTTCATCGTGACCTATTTTAGATAGAGACAAACCTTTGGTTGCATTCTGATGTGTTTTCTCGCAGAGAGCACCAGAGAAATGGCCTGGATCTGTGATACGCACTTACAGGGATAACACTGGTTTTGTTTTTCTTTCCCTCTATTGATACAAGAGTGCAAGCAAGCCCATATGTCACTTATGAGCGGCAAAATGTGCAATGCCTCTGGTTATCAGCGTCCATCCCATCCAATCCATCGCTTTCCGACAGCTGCGTGTTCGTTATTTTTATTTTGTGCAATGCTGTTTCTAAAAGGTGCTTTTCAAAATACTGTCCTTGAAATAGAGAATCAAAATGTGCTTGATATTTACACATATGAGAGGTTATATACAACGCTTGTCATCATTAATATCAAAATGGATATGGTGCCATGAAGTTAGCCAATCACAGCAGTGGTTGTTTACTTCCTTTTTTGGTACAAAATGCTTTGCAAACTTTATAAACTAACCTTGAGAAACATGAGAAAATCTGAAACTGCATTTTATGACCCCTTCAAATGATTTTTCAGCTCATATTGTATGTATACAATAGTTTACTATTTAATATGAAGAGTATGCACTTTTTTATTGTATAGCATACCCAGATGACCTAAAGTACAACATTTTTCAAAATTAGCAGGATATAACAGGGAATACTATATCCCAGAATGCAATGCACCTGGACTTTGCCTTCCATTTCCAATGTGATGAATGATACAACTGGACTACTCTTGGATTAAAAATGCAAAATAACATTTTTAATTATTGCAGGGAAATGTGGACACCAATCGTTGAATTACAATGTTGTGAGAAGAAAAAAAAGTGAAAATGGAAAATCAGAAAAAAGACAGATGTACTTGGCTTTAATGAGGGAAAGAACTACAATCCCATAAAGCATCGCATAGGTTATAATCAAATTAATGGATACTTTTTTTTTTTTTTTTAAATGGGAGTGGACTGGATCTTAAAAATAAGTTCAAAATATGCTGGCTGATATCTTCAACAAAGGCTTGTACCATTAATAACAACTATATGTTATCATTAAAAATATATTTCCCTATGGAGAAAATGAATGGGATTTTTGCTTCTTGACTATTGCACTAAATTGTATATGATTTTTCACATACATTCAATCAGAAGAACTGCAGAAGAGCAGCCAATCAGAGCTGCTCTAGTGTTTAACCCTCACCAATGCAAATGAGCTCATTTGACTATGGTTAGTAAACATGCTCAGTCATTTGCAATAAGGGGACTAATTAGAGGCTAACTAGAGGAAGTGGTGAGAGTGTTTCTAATTCACACGCTCGGCTTCAGACATGAGTCTGAGTCACAGGTTTCAGCTGGAAACCTCACATACCTTCATTTCCTCATTACTCTCCAGGTACTTATTGCTTCAGGATGTTTACCAGAGCTGTAAGTTCACTAAATATTTCCCTGGTTAATATGGATGACTGAACGGAAATGGTGCCCTCTGATGATGTTTTCAAGAGCTATTTTGTGACTATAATTTTAGCCCTGGAGGACACTGAAGACCTCATTTCGGAGATGTATTGAGTCTCACTCTTTCAGCTCAATGGGTTCATTCTGAGACTGAAAACTACCACACATCCAATGAAAGGAATAGTTCATGCAAAAATAAACTTTTTCAGCAGATTTTCACATTTACTCACATTCTGCTTGTCTCTCATTGAATAAAGAAAGTCATTTTGGATTATCTTTGAATGTAAATTTAAAAGTGAACTATTTCTTTTAAAAAACAGCATATCACACTTCGAGTAGGCTATACGGAACTGTTCCAAGATCTAAAATAGGCTTTGTTCTGTTTTGGGAACTTTTAGCCATTAAAAGCCATGCAAATGATCTTTTTTCGTCTCTTTCTCTGTCTCTCTCAGGGTCACTCTGTCTGTCTCTGATGAATGGATCCCTATAGGCCACTCTCAGAGGTCGAGTACTGACTTTGACCTCAGCAGGAGCAGAGCAGCACACAGGTCATGTTGACTTATTCTCCTCGAGTACAACTAAACTACACCACATGCTGTCCTCTCTTAGACACACACACACATCTTCATGATTAAGGTCCTCAGTACACACTCAAACTCTCCCTCACTTAACACACACAATCTCTCTCTCTCTTCCTGTCAGAGTGCTTCATCTGTTTCTCTTACTCATGTTCTTAAATTCCTCTCAAATCTCAAGTCTCTCTCTCTCTCTCTCTCTCTCTTTTTCTTCCATACCTCTTTTCACTCAATCTCACTCTCTCCACTTGTTTGCTTTTCTTTCTACTCCTCTATTCAACTGTGAGGGTGTGTAGTGTTAATAAGATAGCAAGTGTGTGTTTGAGAGAGATACCCTCATAATTACTGACAAAGAATCCAAACATTTTTATACACTGACTGTCCGCCAACTACCGTATCTCTCTTTTGTACTTTGATGTTATCATTCATGTCGGTGAAAATCTTTACACGTGTTTGTTGTTTTAGTGTTTTAAATATTGAATTGTGACATTTCCATCAAGTTTATTGAATTCATTAGGGGCCAAGCTCTGAAGGTGCTTAGGCATCTTTTGTATCCGTTAGCGTGATTTTCTTCTTCATCATCTTCTTCTATAAGTCTATGGCAGCTTATAGAACCGCTTGCAGGAAAGTTGTGAAATTTGGCACACTGATAGAGGACAATGAGAAAAGTCACCATAGCAAATCTGGAGTCTCTAACTCAAACTCTACTTGTCCAAATTTGCACTCAGTTGCAGTTGGCTTGTTTCTGCAGTGCTTGGCCCTGTAATTGCTGCTTGGAGCTATATTTTATTATTATAATTATTATTATAAAAACACTATTTATGTAGCTTGTATTAAAAAAAAGCATTATGGATTCGTATTTTGGCCAGAAACAACAGTTTGAAGTTTTTAACATCTTAATAATAGATTTATTTCCTACAAACAAGCAGCTTTTCACTTCACAGGATGTTAACTGTTGGACTGGAGTGTTGCTGAAACTCAAAGAGGTCCAAAGAACAGCAAACGAATGGAAAGTTGCTTACATTTAAATTGTTGATTAAATTGTTTATACGTTTCAATGAGACCAAAATGAACATCTGGGATTCACAATCGAATTTAAACTTGGAAATAAACAAAGGGATTTTTGAAGAATTGAAAACAAAGAAGCATTATGATGTAACATGAAGAATTAAAATGCATTATATTTGTAGGTCACAAGCAGTCCGTTTGTGAGACTGATCATGAGACTCTGTACAGATGTTTAAATGTTTTTTCTTCCACTTTCAAATCATGATCATCATATTTTACACATAATATATGTTAAAACAAAAGACATACCAAATACTAAGACATCCGTTAATTTTTTTTTTTTTAATTTAGAAATGTTATGCTGATAATACCATTTGTAATAAATGACATTAAATAAAATGCAGCACAGTTGTTCTGCATTTTCACAAGTGTTCCCATGCTGTTGGAGCCCAGTGTATTGAGTTAAAGTCAACCACTCGCAGCATCCAGTAAAGCTGTTTGTGCTCCAGCTGTTGAATCAGAGTCGCGATGCAATAACAAGTGCTCCACTTTCCCTCTCGTGTCAGAACCTGGACACACAACAGCTGTGTCCAGTAAAACATTCCCGCCTTCAAACACACACATGATTTCTTTCTCTCTCACACAACATTTGTCCCTTTCCTCTCTGGGGCACTTGTTTTGTTCAACTTTTTTATCCCTCTCTATTTTTAGTCTCATCTGTCCCAAACATATGAGAGACAAGCACATATGCACTTTGACAACTGCCCTCCATCCTTATAAATAAAGACAGAAGACTCTAGTCTAAAATTAACCCGAAGCCTCACACCTGTTCCAAACCGAAAGGACAAGTAAAACATTTAGCACATTGTGTAATCATCTGGTTAGCGGTCCATACAGATGTATACAGTGAAACATATACTGTAATACTAAGACACTGACACCATCTAAACGCAAACATGTTTAGGTTTGTAAACTATAGAATATTTCTTATTGTCTGACAACTGGGTAGAAAGACTTTTCAAAAAGTGCCGCAGGTGTCAAGTTCCCAATCCCAAAAACCAATTCTATATATGAAGAGATTGGTTCCAAAACGTGATAAACGCTTTTTTTTTTTTCCTTCAAAATCAGTATCATATCTAGTCAATATTGAAAAGTTAATTTTTATTTCTATGCAAAATACAATAGCTGCTGAGTTATTAGGTCATGTTTTCTCCCTTTTTTTCCCCAAACTGTGACAAATGGCAGCCTCATTTTTTGCAGAATGCAATATATCCTCTCAACCAATCACAGCACTCCATTCCACCCACTCTAGACAGTAACAACCAATCACAGCACTCCATTCCACCCACTCTAGACAGTAACAACCAGTCACAGCACACCATTCAACCCACTCTAGACAGTAACATCCAATCACAGCACTCCATTCAACCCACTCTAGACAGTAACATCCAATCACAGCACTCCATTCAACCCACTCTAGACAGTAACATCCAATCACAGCACTCCATTCAACCCACTCTAGACAGTAACATCCAATCACAGCACACCATTCCACCCACTCTAGACAGTAATAACCAATCACAGCACTCCATTCCACCCACTCTAGACAGTAACAACCAATCAAAGCACACCATTCCACCCACTCTAGACAGTAACAACCAATCACAGCACTCCATTCCACCCACTCTAGACAGTAACATCCAATCACAGCACACCATTCCACCCACTCTAGACAGTAACAACCAATCACAGCACACCATTCCACACACTCTAAACAGTAATGGCGGTGCTTTGAATATGCCCGGCATCATAGTTTTCCTAATCTACTTTGTACTTTGTGATCAACAAACAAATTTAGGGCTGCACGATAAATCAACATGTTATTGCAATGCGCATCTCGAAAATAAAGTCGGTTCTGTGATAAATCTCCATCACGTGCTTTCAGATGGAGCCGTATTTAATACACAGGGTCGTAGAACACTGACAAGTTATGTAATGTCCCGTTCATTATTTGCTGATGAGTCGCATTCTATTATGAATGCGATATTGTGTAGCTTGTCAGTGTAAGTCTTTTTATGAATGCCATTAATGCTTTTGTTAATACAGCTTATAGCACTAAATGAATGTAACATCATGGGAAAGGTGAATACACTTTTGGAAGTTGAATGTAAGGGAAATGTCATTTTGAAATTTCTGTGGTTTAATGTCATATTGTGGTTCATGTTCTTGGAAGCAATGACTGATGGATGTATTTTTAGTCCAGTGCCTGTATATAAGATTAGTATTGACCAAGAGGCTTTCATATGTGGATCAACTTACTTTGTGTTTCACAATGAAAAATAACTTTTATATTGTTTCAATGGAAAAAAATAAATCAATAACTTGAACAGCAGTAAAAAAAAAAAAAAAAAAAAAAAAAAAAAAAACACTTTGAAACAACTCTGTAGTTTCTGAGAGCTGTCTGTGTATATGTAATGTATGAATTGCACAAAGACTCTTTTTGGCTGTTTGTCAAAGTGATCGTATACACTTTCATGTTGCCTGCAGACAGCAGAAAGCAATGCAGCACACCTGTATATACAAACCGCTTACACACACACACACACACACACACACACACACAGATAGTATCTTTAAAAATACGCTGTAACATTAACAAAGTTGTGTAACAGAGATTCAATGTGTCTGTTGTGTTACAAATGATAAAAGTAGTTTGCTAACTTGAAAGTGTGAAAGAGTGAGTGAACCACCTGCAACACAAGATCCACTTATACATGCAACAGCTAGATGCACACTCACACACACACTTGCGCGCTCCTGCTGTCTCCCTATAGCGTGCAGTGTGGTGAAGGTAATCTGTCTATCTTGTGGTGGGGTAAACGAGTGCAGATGAGAGGAGAGACAGAGGCAGGGTGGGGTGTAGGTAGATGCTGTCACACACCTGCACTCAGCCGGAAACCACAGCTGTCTTTGAGACCACCTCACAACAAATATTACAGCACCCCTCCCTCTCTCTCTCCTTTCTCTTTCACCGTCTGTGGGAAAGTTCTTCACAAACTCCTACACAGGTTTTACTTTCTTTTCTTGTCTTTTTTTTTCTGTGAAACTCACATGGTAACCTGTGATATGTATTCAAGAGCACGGCATCCACACAGGAAATGTATTTTCAATTGATTCGTATCTGTCTTTGATGAGTGCTGTGGGGTTTGTTGAGTTAAGAACTGAAAAATGTCTCTGGCTATAAATGATTTCCAATACAGACACACAACATGAGTGAAAACATATTTTGACACAAGAGAGAGAGAGAGATTAGGGAAAAGACCAAAACAAGATAAGTTTATATGCCAATTGACTATATGCAAGCAATGGCACAGGATCACCAAACAGAAAATAAGACAGAATTACAATATGCTTAGAAACATTTTCAAATAAATAAACAAATAAATAAATGTTATAGAAAATAAGTTATTTTTATAATATATATGTATAAAAAAACATATTGTTAAATAATTGTATTTAATTCTAATTTATTATCATTATCATATTTATTATGTTATAAATTAACTTAAACATTTTTCTAATTCTGTAACTCAATAAAAATTATGCATACAGTTTTCTGGCATCATAAATTCGAAATATTTGTGCTTTTTGATTTGTCACAATACAGGACAATTTTAAATGACCTAGCAAGGGTGCAGGGTGATAAAGGACCAGACACAGGACCTATATACTACATTTTAACTTTACTAAATTAAAACTGAAGCATTGCTATGGGGAAATTCATGGACTTCCCCAGCCCACAGACACACTTCACCACCCACTCTGTTTGGTTTAGTTTAATTTAGTTTACCAAATTTATTGTCATATGTGCATCACTGCTGTGTTTTCTCATCATCTATATTTATTCCCACCCAAATACTCAAGTCCTTAACCTCAAGAAATTAAACCTCAAAAACTGTGGATGTTCAACATAAATTTAAATTTCACTTGGCCGACCACCACGTTCCTGTACTTTGTCTTATCGTCACCACTAATGAGGATTATGATGGTGGTTGATCAGCAAATATGATGATGGAATTGTTTAATAGGTGTCCATACAGTCATGGGTAAAAAGTGAGAACAAAAATAGTCCCAAAACAGAACCTTGGAGGCATCCACTGTTATGATTAATGGCTTAAATGTGATATTCCCAATACTCTGCATATATTGTTTATAATTAAGAAACAGAACAACAAATTAACTTATAATACATCCAATAAAGACGTTTCAGTTGTAGCTTGGAAAATCAAACACAAGGCCTATAAGGAACCATTTTTTTTATTTTTTTTATTTTTTATGTGCATATAAAACATACATGTTGATAAAATCTAAAATTTGACAACATAAAGCTTTTTTCTATGCCAGTAAAACGGCTTGAACATTGACTGTATTTTTACTGCGTACATGTGTCTGTGTGAACTGGTAAAGAGGACACAGTCATCAAAACAGGAAACCATTTATGTTGCCAAAACACACCATTTTTAACTCTCGTAGGCAGGCAAAAATAAATACAGCACTATGAAAAGAGAGAGAGAGAGAGTGAGCAGCAGGGGAAAGGGAAAAAATGAAGTGGAAGAACAGCAAAACATTGTGTAGTCCTCTGCCTATTTCAACAGCTTTAGACCATGAGCCAAACATGCAATAAAACAAAAGTACACAAATGTACACACATCCAGCACACCCTTAAAGGGATAGTTTATTTTTTATTTTTTAATCATTTTTTTTAAGATATTTTGAAACAGTGATAGACGTTGGTCTCAAACCATCAAAACCAAGATCAACACTAAACTACTAAATCTTGTGGATTTTGATTTATATACTTGCCCATGGAAAACTTTATTTATTTATTTTCAATCTAATGGTGTTGTGGGTGATATTCTAAGTGAGCTTTAAGGCCTGATCACACCAAGAATGATTACTACATTAGTGTCGACACCTATGGACAATAACATTGTTTATTATAAGTACATGCAGCAGATTTGTCGTCTGCCGCTTTAAAGGGGTCATATGGCGTTGATAAATAAACATTATTTTGTGAATTATACATTTGGTTGGTGTTATGCAAATCTTCCCGCACATTGACGTAGACATTTGGGAGTGTTCTTGTGTTTGTACAAGCCGTTTTTGAAGGGAGTGGACAACTTTTATTAAGATATCGCTTATTCATTCATAACCTTCAAACTGACTGTTATTAACCATCTCATCATAAAAACACAACTTGACCCCAAAGAACTAGTTAATTATAGACCAATCTCGAATCTCCCTTTTCTATCCAAGATACTTGAAAAGGTGGTATCCTCACAATTATATTCCTTCTTAGAGAAAAATGGTATATGTGAGGATTTCCAGTCAGGATTTAGACCGTAACATAGTACTGAGACTCCAAGTGCATTATGGAGTACCTCAAAGCTCAGTACTAGGGCCGCTACTCTTCACGCTTTATATGTTACCCTTGGGAGATATCATCAGGAAACATGGTGTTGGCTTTCACTGTTATGCTGATGATACTCAGCTCTATATTTCTTCATGGCCCGGTGAAACACAGCAATTTGAAAAACTAATGGAATGCATAGTCGATATAAAAAACTGGATGACTAGTAATTTCTTACTGCTAAATTCTGAAAAAAAAACAGAGGTGTTAATTATAGGACCTAAAACCTCTGCATGTAATAACCTAGAATACTGTCTAAGACTTGATGGCTGATCTGTCAATTCTTCGTCATCAGTTAGGAACCTAGGTGTGCTATTTGATCACAATTTTTCCTTAGAAAGCCAGGTGTCTAGCATTTGTAAAACTGCATTTTTCCATCTCAAAAATATATCTAAATTATGGCCTATGCTCTCAATGTCAAATGCAGAAATGTTAATCCATGCATGTATGACCTCAAGGTTATATTATTGTAATGCTTTATTGGGTGGTTGTTCTGCACGCTTAGTAAACAAACTACAGCTAGTCCAAAATGCAGCAGCAAGAGTTCTTACTAGAACCAGGAAGTATGACCATATTAGCCCGGTCCTGTCAACACTGCACTGATTCCCTATCAAACATCGTATAGATATTAAAATATTGCTTATTACTTATAAAGCCCTGAATGGTTTAGCACCTCAGTATTTGAATGAGCTCCTTTTACATTATAATCCTCTACGTCCGCTACGTTCTCAAAACTCATTTGATAATACCTAGAATATCAAAATCAACTGCGGGCGGCAGATCCTTTTCCTATTTGGCACTTAAACTCTGGAATAACCTACCTAACATTGTTCGGGAGGCAGACACACTCTTGCAGTTTAAATCTAGATTTAAGACCCATCTCTTTAACCTGGCATACACATAACATACTAATATGCTTTTAATATCCAAATCCGTTAAAGGATTTTAAGGCTGCATTAATTAGGTAAACCGGAACCGGGAACACTTCCCATGACACCCGATGTACTTGCTACGTCATTAGAAGAATGGCATCCATGCTAATATTTGTCTGTTTATCTCTTATTCCGAGGTCACCGTAGCCACCAGATCCAGTCTGTATCCAGATCACAGGGTCACTGCAGTCACCCGGATCGAGTACGTATCCAGACCAGATGGTGGATCAGCACCTAGAAAGGACCTCTACTGCCCTGAAAGACAGCGGAGACCAGGACAACTAGAGCCTCATATACAGATCCCCTGTAAAGACCTTGTCTCAGAGGACCACCAGGACAAGACCACAGGAAACAGATGATTCTTCTGCACAATCTGACTCCCAAGGTTTTTTTCTCCATTCTGTCACCGATGGAGTTTCGGTTCCTTGCCGCTGTCGCCTCTGGCTTGCTTAGTTGGGGTCACTTCATCTACAGCGATATCATTTACTAGATTGCAAATAAATGCACAGACACTATTTATACTGAACTGAGATGACATCACTGAATTCAACGATGAACTGCCTTTAACTGTCATTTTGCATTATTGAATGTAATGAATCCTAATGAATGTTGTTCGGTTGCTTTGACGCAATGTATTTTGTTTAAAGCACTATATAAATAAAGGTGACTTGACTTCACTTGACTTGACTTATATCAGAAGAAGTTTGAGACTTTAATCTTTACAATTTTATGGATCTTCTGTATGCACAAACAGCTTTTAACTATCCTAAGACAAAGGAAAACATGAAATCACATCAAATGACCCCTTTCAATGTCCCTTTGATTGTCAATTGATTTATCTTTCATCAGTTGGACAAAAATTATAATTCTGAAAGTGATTTTAATGATATCTATTCCTATGTGCCATTAACATTATAGCTGTGGTGTGAACTCTATTATGCCTTTACATTTAGAACAATTTTAAAATATCATATCTTTATCATTATACAAATCATCCTTGGCATGAGTGGGCCTTCAGTCCATTAGTCCAAATTCGGAGTTCTGTGTTTGTAAATACCAGTGTTTACAAATATTGTAATCAATAATACTATGGTTTACATTGAAGTATCATAATATTACTGTTTAATAAAATCACCACCATCGTACTGTAAGGGAAAATTTCTTGTAGCAGATCATTTGAATGCCATGAAATTCAACTTCAAGTGGTAGGAGTCCTGCTTCCCCAGCTTAAGAAAAGCACCTGGATATGCATTTAAAGGTCAAAATCAGTATGAGATTATTTGATAACACACACACTCACAGCACTCATGACATGAACGGCTCTATGCAGTACCAATAGGGGAAATTATTTCCTCCTGCTAGCAATCATCAGGGGCAAACCCCATCTTTGACCAGGCACAGACAAGCCATTGTTTGCGCCTCCTCCATTTGGTGTTTCTTATTAGTCACAGCTCCAATCTGTGCATAGCTGCTGTCCCACCCTGAGATATATATATATAGAGAGAGAGAGAGAGAGTTAATTAAGAAGGAAGGGACAAACAGAACCTATACACACAACTGAAAATAACCAAAGTCTTCAGTAATACTTAAAAATTACAGGTGTGTTTCATATGCACTGGAGCTCTGGACTTTGTATAGTAAATGTTAAAATATATTTATAGATTTGAAGTTTAGTTTTTAGTATCATTTAGGTTTTTTTATGTCTATGATTTAATGCTGTAAATAGACAACACAGAATTTACACATAAATACATAGCTACTTAACCGCACAGTTGCAATTAAGTTGTTTTGTGTAAAAGGTTAAATCTGGCTGTAGAGCAGAAAGCTTCCCTTTAACTCATACTGTACCATCACTATCAAAGTAAGAGGATGTGGCTTGGGATTTGGAAAGTCTTAGCCAGTTATAGCTGGACTAAATATTAGCCTTGCAGGGAATGCGGGAACAATTAAATGGACAGACGTTGTTTTGTCTACTGGCACTGTGTTTGTCGTCCTTCTAAGCAAAGTCAAAAGGTTTCATTAGTATTAACTGGCTGAATTTTTTTTGTTGTTGTTTTTTTGTTTTTTTTGGTCACAGCTGAACAGCTACTCATTGATTTAATTTATGTTACCCAAAATGAAATTTGGTTGCTGAAATTAGAAATAAAGAAACTGATTATTCATGAGTCATGACCCAAACAATCATTTATCATGAGTAATCTCTCTGATTTAAACCACTGTCATAAACATGCCAAATCCACATAACCGTCAAATTGGGTTAGGGGTCATAGCTGGTTACATAATTTTTGGACATTTTTAATAATAATAATAATTTAACGTAATTGTTAAAATTTCAGTTTTTACTTGGTCTTAGTATTTTATTACAACTGGCACTCTTATCCAGACTATCTACACATGGGCCTTCGACGTTCAGCTCTGGATAGTCAAGGTTTTGGGACTGTGCATGTTCCTGTGCAAATGAAAAAATAAAATAAAATGTGTTACATGGCATTTACAGTTCGAGTGATTGGTTCCAGAGGTTTTGTAGTCCCATGAGAGAAGAAGATCTAAAACTATTAACCTCTGGGGGTTTGTGGCAGATAATGCAAATGGATAGCTTTCTCTAGTTATAACACACTCTCAGAAGAAAGCATACAAAAGCTGCCACTAGGGCAGTACCCTTTCAAAAACATGTCGTTTAGGTTCTAATATGTACATTTAAGGGACTAATATGTACCATAAGGTACCAATATGCCCCCTTTGTGAGTAAATACAAAGTTTTTGCATGCATTATTTCTTCTAAGGTTGCACGTCTTCATGGCACATACCAAATTAAGATTAAAGTTATTTAAACCATATTTAAACTTTCCCTTTGAGAATATTAGTGAATTTCCCCTAATGAGTCATCCTAAATTAAATCCAGAGTCATTCATCAACTACATAACGGACAAGATTCTGATGTCTCAGAGTTTAGGGAGTTTATGACACTTAATCACAACTTGAGAAACATGTTGACCAGAGAATGAGAAGCATTCAGCTGAGCGTAGCATGTAACAGCGCCAGACCTTTAAACCGAGCAAGGTTAAATCCAGAAGTCAAACTGAAGAGCTTTTTCCAGCTCCAATTCCTACCCACCCACAAACTTCCTTCAGCCCCAGTTCGTGAGTCCTCTATCAATGAAACGAATGACAGAACAGGAGGAAAAAAGAGAAAGAACTGCATTACAATAGAAGGGAGTTTGGTAAACAAATACAACATCACAGAGTGCAAATTAATCTGGTCGTGAGAAACTAAAAAAAAAAGCAAAAAGAATACATCCTTTGCCAATGTGACAATTATGTTTACGTGAATCAAAACAAAACAACAAACCTGTGCCAATCACAGCAGTGGCCCTTCTATTGTTTCAAAGATCAAGCCGAGATGAAGTTACAGCGTCAACATACATCCAAAGCACCTCCGTCCGGATGGAAAAGAGGCCCTCCATATGCAAAAGCAATGCTAATCCACGCGAAGCCCTGGGGACGCACACTCCAAGCTTCATGAAGCCTTCCAAAAAAAGATCTCACTATTTTTATCAGAAAGACGCTCCCCGGTGGGAAAGCACCAGCACTGAGTCTGTATGGTTTTCTCTTAGATATGTCGTCCCACTAGAAAATCTAAATAAACACATGGAAAACCACAAGGATATATCTGGCTCTTTGTGCGGAAAGCATTTTTTCAGTTTCTTTTCTCTCCTCTTGCCTTTCACCAAATGTCTGTGTGATTGCACTCTTGCATGCATACTAAAACTGCAAGACTTTGGAAACAGTAAGGGAAAAGGATGGAACACTCAACGACCCAACGAAAGAAAGAGATCAGTAAAAAATGTTAGTGCCAACAATATGCAAACGTATGATAAGCACTTTAGACCATAATGTTGTTTCAGTTGAACCATGTAGTCAGTCATAAACAGTTTTTAGCTTTTGGCTTGATACCACAATAATGACATACTGCAAGAATAGGAAGATTAGGATTTTGCAGATATGGCTTTGGTTCAAAAGTGCTTAAGAACTCAGCCAGTCTCAGCCTCAGACAACACACTAAACTGGAAATCACTGTCTTGATGGCAATCTCTAATCTGATTGGCTGGCTTTATGCAACATCCTGTAGTAAGGGCACACAGGGTTTTTTTTTTCTTTCCACAAGGAAACAAATCATCCACATAAGGTAACAGGGTGATACAAAGATCACAAGTTTGCTAGTTTAGTGACATATCATGGACCATAGCTTTTGTCATTTAGCCAAAGGTTACTACACATACAGCGACCTCACGGCCACCCGAACCCAATCAATCAACGTAGTGCTCAAGTCTTGACCTACCATTACTGTTTCTAGGCACCTCACACGGAGCAGGTGAGTAAAACTGATACAGTGGGATAAAAACAGAGTAATAATTGATAGTGTATTCAAGGGGAATTAGTGCAGTAAACTCTGTTACATGGTTGTTTCAGGTAGTTGCAGGAGCCGATATCCTAGGCCACGTGTCACACTTTGGTACTAGAGGGCCACCGTCCTGCAGAGTGTCCTCCAACCAGCTCCAAAACACCTGCTTTAAAGCTTCTAGTAATCCTGACGTGTGTTAACCTTGAACTGAGGCTCCTTGTGCTTTCGAATGGCTCTTGCGGTACTTTGATGTTATACACCGATCAGTCTGCACAGTGTTGGATCTAAACTCCGCAGGAGAACTGAATTTGATGCCTATGTCTTAGGCTTTGAAAATCCAAATACGTGTCTCTACGTGGATTCTGACCAGAGTCACTTTTCCTTTCAAACAGCCAGAAAGAACAAAAAGCAACTGAACCCAGGCATCTTAAAACGAATTGCTCATGCCATGAGACAATAAACAACAAGAAACTCTCTCAAGTTTACTCACAGGTATGGAATAACGGGTGCTGCCGCAAACTATTATTGGGAATTTTGCAAAGACTTGTTTCTCAAACAAGAAATTGGAAATTATGTGTATGTGTGAATCATGCCTCTAAAATGGTAAAAGGATTCCTCCCACATAGATTCAGTGTATGCGAGACAAATTACTTGGAAGAGATTAATCAGACTCTGAAACTGGAGACTTGTGACCAGGGCGTTTCCATGACGGCCTCTCTGTGAACACTGTGTGTGCGCGATAACCCTTTCCTTTCTCTGAAGCCTTTATCCGCCTGAGTGCAGCGAAGATCCACACAAACAAACAAAGCCAAGGAGAGGAAATACTTTCACTGCGATGTGCCGCCCCGAGCTGACACCCGTGAAATCTCGTCTGGCGGTTCTCCGCCCATTCACACACATACACACAGATCACCTGTTCATCTACATCTCTGCCTACATTTCACTCTAAGTGCCTGCGGTTGTGTGCAAATACTTTTGGGTGTGCTGTGAATTAGACTTCCTCTTTTGGACACTACGAGTGGCTGTTGTGTGTACAATGGTTTACTAACTCACCTACTATTGTGCATGTGTGTACACCCAAACAATCCCGAAGACCACACACACACACAGATTTGCAAAAGCACAACACATACACACACCCTCACCCAAGCTTGATCACTCACGCTCACAACCCCACACACACACACACACACATCTTCCTGTTGACCGTGGCTTACGGTGTTGAAATCCAGCTGCAGTAACAGTTGTTTGCCGCTCTTCCCGGATCTCCACAGAAACCAGAGCCTGGCTGTTATCGGATCCCACTTGGCTTTCCTCCTCGGGAAAGAAGAATGCAGTGAGAAGGAGGAGAGAGAGAGAGAGAGAGAGAGAGAGACAGAGGGAGGCAAAGTGTAGGAGAAAGAGAGGGAGGGGGCGATGGTTTGGTCATGGTCCCGTGTGGGAATATTTAATAACAAACATTAAAAATACCACAGAAAGACTTTGCCACATTCCCACGGTCCAACTGCAGCCAGGGCCTGACTGCACGGTTATAAATACCAGCTATAGAGTGGCCCCAGAGTGCACTTACAGTACAACGCACACATACAGTACATACACAATCCATGCACACAGACACACAATTACATATCCATGTACAGTACATCTGGAGAAGCTATGTGGAGCTGCTTGGATACTTTTTCGCAGCATATACATCCAGGGTTAAATGCATGAAATGCATGCATGCACAAAAAAACCCACACTTGCTCTGTTCCAAAACCTAGTGTGCTGTCTGCATAGGCTGCATTTTAAGGCATCATTGGCACACTGACGGGAAGGCTGTTTCAGAAGAAGGTGAGCAGTATAATTTAAGTCAAATCATACTAGATGACTTGGTTTTTATGGGTATGTATGCGTACAGTGCTTGTGACGTAAAAGTCATCATCAGTATATTCCGCACAAACTATAGAACATATGTGTCAGAGAAACAACTGAACAGCAATCTTTACAATTTTGTCTTTGAACTTCAATTTTGAAGTAGCTCTATAGCAACACGGTTGAAGGGTAATTAGTTGGTGAAGTGGATTTGCTTATTGTAGAGTTCACACAAGTTACCAAGAGCATTGTAATGTTCAAAACAGATGCCATAACAAATGTAAGACAAGAGAAGAGTTTAAAATGAGCACGACCTTACCTTCATGCTGTGGAAATACAAAAGGAACAATGATTGCAGGGCTTTTTAAACTCCAGTTTAAATGAGTACAGAGACATTTGATCATAACTTCTGGATAGAAATAGCGCAGGCACTGGATAAGGATGAATCCTTCTAGTATCAATGCATTCCTGCACGTTATCTCTCAGGTAACAAAATCATGCTATCAAAACATTGTGGGAATGTTGTTTTAAAATATTTCTAAAAAATTTCAATGTCCAGTTTTCTTGTCATGATTAGTAAGCTATTCTCTATTTTATGAGAATGTAACAACGTTGTCCATTAACATTTGTATAACTTTCTCAAAAATGTTAGAGAAAGATTTGAGAACATTGACGGGCCAATAGAGAATACTTTGAAAGACTATGTGTACCTGTACATTAAGCATTCATGTCAAAACTTAAGTATACTTTTGGCTTTTAAAAATCAGCTGCCTATAGCGACAGTGAGCAGCATGAGAGATTACTGGGCTTTGGAAGAAAGCTACTATTTTCGTCAACACCATTTTGTCAAGAAACACTTCCATCCTCACGTCGGACTGGCCGAGGAAAACAGGGGAAGCTCTCACTGCCTTTCTTTCCGTTCCTGAAACAATGAGAATGGAAGCTGGCCGTCTGCCCCCGTCTTTGTGTGTGTGTGTGTGTGTGTGTGTGTGTGTGTGTGTGTGTGTGTGTGTGTTTGTGTGCATGTGTGTGAGTTCTTTCGCTCTCAGCCTTCACAGGTCGCAGGGCTTAACCCAACATGGCTCCCTTGTTCCTGTTATTGGACAAGACATTAGTCTCAGTGTCAAGGAGCTTTTGGGGTTTGCGGCCAATTTTAGATGTACTGCAAATGAGGGTGTGAAACAGCAAGAGTGTAAAAACACACAAGCAGTTTGGCGTGTGGAAACTTATATGGTGTAACAGAGGGCTTTGAAGCATTTACTGAGTCGACTGATTTAATTTGTGACACATTTGTTTTACAATAACAGTGTGGTCTTTTTAATGTTGGAGACATAGACAATGATGTACAGAGGTGGGTTACTGGAGCATTTCACTTGTGTGTGCCATTGGTGAAATGTGCCTCGCAGCAATATTAGCATGGGCTAAGACTGGCTTTGGCTGTGCATATGGAGTTTGTAGCCTTACTGATGTTTGACAGAGTGCCATAACAGCACGAAAGTAACACCAACTGGCTAGATGAATCACTACCATATTTCGGCTACAATGCTTTTGCACTCAGCTTGGGACATTTCAAACAATACCTCACCAACGAATAATATGTAGGAATTAATTCGGTCTGACTTTTATGACGGAAACTCCCTTAAACATGCAGAGGAGAGCGTCTGACTCATTGCAACAACAACATCTTCTTTTGTGTCTTATCTATACAAGCAACGCCTTGCTGGTTCCTATGGTTGGAAACGGTAGAAAAGATGAGTGTTTTCTCAATGTCTTGCTTGTTCTGTCTTCCTTACAAAGGCGGGTTCCACAGAGTGTATTTATTGCGCTAATAAAATGAAATGCATGTCTGTGGTGGCAGAATTATTGTGCAATAAAAGTCTGAAGAACCCAAAGATTCTTACCGCAATAATCAAGTCTTAGACACCACAGATATTTCACTCATGTTTTGGCCAGGGGCTGTTATGATGTCACGAGCCATGAGTGGAGTACTGTAGTTATGGGTCATTTTTGAGGTGAAAAAAGAAATGCTTTTATAGTCAAAATATCTATCTGAAATATCAACTTTATGGCTAAAAATATATGGTACCCCACTGTTTAGTATTAAGTTATTTTAGCAACATCCACTGCTTTTAGGTAAAGATTGAAATGTTCAGAAAAGCAGTAAATCAAAAGAGGTTTTAAAGTGTCACAGCAATGATATACCAGTTCTTTCATTTCTTCTCTTGTTGAGCTTTCATGGTCAACTATCAAAACTTTAGAAATAATGTGAAGTGGAAAGCAAGGTGAAATTTATTTATCTGCTAACAGTCATGCAACGGACTTATTCATGAGTCCATAGGGCAGGTGTGGGTAACCCAGGCCCTCAATGTCCACTGCACTGCAAAGCTTGGGTCCATCCCTAATCAAACACACCTGAACAAGCTAATCAAAGTCTTCAGAATTACTGGAAAGCTATAGGCAAGTGAGTTTGATTGGGGTTTGAGCTGAACTCTGCAGAAATTAGGACCTTAAGGTCCAGAGTTTCCCACCTCTGCCATAGTGGGTGAACAACAGTCAGGGTAAAGCATAGTGGCTGGCTGTCCAAAGAGAAAAAGGTGGACATAATCATTATATCACTTTACACACTATATTATAAAGATTATATACCAGTAAACTGTAGAAAGAAGATAATGGTGGAACATTACGTGTAATTCATCAAATTTTCTTGGCTTCTAACAAACTTTTGTCTGCACCAATTTTATCATGAACATGAACATTTTTAACACAAGCATGACCTATAAGCTCCTTCTCACCTCTAATGAAGTCAGAGCATCCTCTTCTTTGCAAATACTAAAGAAACACAAGTGAGAGGTAAACAGTCCCCAGTTAACATCACCTACCAATATCAATGTGTTCTAGTTAAGTAGCTTAAGAATTCTTTTTAGCAGTTGTTTTATTTAAAGTTTTCTTAGTTTGATATGGTTAAGTCTCGGCACACCAGCAACCAGCAACCTTCTGGTTTCCATGCCTGCTAGGAGACCACTACCTCCCTGAATTGCATGGTGCCACATATTAAGTTTAGTGGAGCAGGAAGAACAGCCTGGGGTTGTTTTTTTTAAGTGCTGGACAAGATATCATAAATCCAATTGGGAGTTATAATGCCAGAGCATGCAGTCATGCACTGCTGGGTCATTCTCAGCACGACAGTGTCCCTGTGCAACAAAGTGAGATCCATACAAAAATAGTTATGTGATGTGTGTGCAACAACTTGTTTGAACCCAAGCTTTAACTCCACTCTATACCTTCAGGATCAATGCTCTTGTACAGTAAGTTTGCTTGAACTGGGCATTGGCAATATTGTTAGGCACACTGTGTTTGACATGGTAGTTTCTGTTAAATATGCGTGTGTACTACAGTGAGTTTTTGACTGCGTAGATCATTCATGTTCCACTTGTGCGTCAGCACTCTTACCGCAGTCTCTCTTTCTAAACTCTCTCCCAAGTTCTTCCTAACCCCAAGAAAACCACCACTGCCGTCCTTGTCTCTCTCCTCTTTCTCACCCAGCTGTGCGGAAAGTGAACCCCATTTCCTCAGCTGTCTGTTTCTCTCTCTCTTTCTGGACTGATGTGTGGAAAGCAGGCTTCATTTTCTGTGGTCACCATTCCAGGGGAGCCTCCCTCATTCCTGCCGGTTTATGTCAAACAAGCTTTGCTGGTCTCCTGGGTAGCAGTAAATTAGCCTGGGTTTATTGAGAATTTACATCTAATTTTGTTGTGCTCCGGAAACGTTTTTGACCTCTCTGGAATGTCTTTTCCCTAAAATTTTACACATTGTTTGTGTGTGATTCATAGGCTTTAGTGCATGATGGGTTCATAAATTGGGAGGCAGCTGCACTATTTGGCTTGGAACATGTAGTCTAATTAGCTTATGCAGCAACAGCTACTTTCAAATGAGGTAGTGTACTGGGACAAAGTATAAATTCAATATTCTTACTGGGATATGTTTATTTGTATGCTTATCCACTCTATAATGATACTCAGATAAGGTCTTAAGGTTATAACATAACTGACTTTGTGGTGGCGCTTTGATCATTCTTACCATGGTGCTTGAGAAAACCTAACTGAAGTCAAATTACAGTGAAAAACCATACTTTTGCGCCCCCTGTCTGTCTAATATGACCCATGCAGCTTCTTGAACATGCAATCAGAAGTTGCCAGTAGAGGGCACGCTAAACTAATAACAATAAACCCTTAGAACAATAAAGCAGCTAAATAGCATGGTGGTTCATGAGTGAAAATAACACATAACATAACATAACATATATAACACACCTACTTAGACATCCATATGCTTCTTCCTGAGAACAAACAACATTGGGTCAATAATAAACTCACTGATTATAACAGACGGACGTGTTTCCAAAGATTTCTGAATAATTTAAAGAGGAGTTTTGATACTTTATCAAGTAGAAATGAACTACTCAGGTCCTGATAAACAACATAACCCGCACCCCTCCTTCACCTAATTTTACCCTTCATTGCTTGATCTTAATAAGGCTAGAACTAGGGAGCAAGAGTGTGTATGTATGTGTGTGTAGTTAATGAACATGTGAGATGAAAACATGCTTGGAGATAAGGATGTTACACAGCAGGGTTCTTACAGCCGGTTGGTTTGAATAAACTGAATTCCATTAATATTGCAATATTTTCACTTTTAAAGAAGGTAGCGATTTAAGTGAGTGACGCGATGTGTACCCATGTATGATGTCCCAGACTCGGAATTGGTGCCCTGCATTTTACCCACCCAAGTGCACACACACAGCGTGAGTAGTGAACACACACACCCAGAGCAGCGGGCAGCCATGTACAGCAGCACCTGTGGAGCTGTTGGGGGTTCAGTGTCTCGCTCAAGCGTTTCTCCCTGAGTCATGTGAAGGTGGAAGAGCGCGCTGGTCATTCACTCCCCTCGCCTACAATCCCTGCAGTTACTGAGACTCGAACCCATGACCATGGATTACAAGTCAGACTCTCTAAACATTAGGCCACAACTGCCATTAATTGCCATTCATTATGGTACTCTATTAAAGATAAAATGTATAAAATAAATACTTAAGAATGGTATATTACCCTTATAAATAATAAATACTGAACAATTATTATCCAAAACTAGTTAGTTTATGAGGTAGAAATGCATAAGGGTTGACATGCCATTTTGTAATTACTGCTATAAATCATATCCTAATTGTCAGAGAAACTTCAATTCCTAATATGCGATGTCTGACACATTAAGGTACCACAAAAGCCAGCAATGCATGGTCTTAGCCTGCTTGCTTAGAGTCTGTGATTGCTCCGAGAGGAACAGTGATTGTTGGTCAAAAGGGACGGGGAGAGGGGGAGAAGGATTATTTTGTTCTTTTCTTCACTCTATTAGATGACCAAAACAGTTAAGCTCTGCGTGAAATCAGCTGAGGTTCATGCCACAATCCCACAGAGCAGCTTTGCTTTAACCTCAGACTAACCTCTCTCTTAGACTGTGGGTGGCTACAAATATTGGACACTGGTGTTTATAGTGCACAGACATATTTCAGTGCAGATCTGGCCACAGTTGGCAGAAATCTCTGTGTGTTTTCCTGTGCTAACAAAAAAGAAACACGCTTATTTGGTTGTGGTAATATCATTGTTTCTGGACTTTGGAATTGTTGTAACACCATGGTATTTTCTGAAAATACAATATGTATTAGATGTGAAGCGGGTCAAGGTTTCCAGAACACTCTAAATTAAACAGGGATAGGAGAAAGTATCATAACACTAAATTACACACTCTTTTAAAGGTGGATCTCAGGTAAATCCCCTACTGAGATGATTTCGATCCCTCCTATAAACCGCCGCTGCACTACCCTCAGGAGACACCTGGCCGAGCCCTGAATGATCCGTCACAGCTGCTCAGATCAATACATGCTTTCTAACAGAAGCGCTCACATCAACACACTTAGTTTAGGCACCTCAGCCTGTGGAGATGGAGAACAGAGCAGCAGCAGGGATCGACTTGGATGAGTAGAAACGAGGCATGGGAATAAATGACTGGATGAATTTCGAAAGCTAAGGGAGAGTGGGATTGTTACTGTAAAGGTGTGCAATGGATGAATGTGTGAATTTTGAATGAGAGTATACGAGGAATGCAATGAATGTTTGAAAGTATTTCAAGTGCGTTCATTCCTGTTGGTGTTGTCAATCTGGCAACCTGCGTGTGCATCAAGTCTGAGGAGGAGGGGCCGGTGAAAAAAACCCTCTCCAATATTTTTAATTTGGACTGCAATACCTAGTTCAGCCACTCTGTGTCAATCCTAGATACAGCCCCTTTAATGCCAGGTGTAAATAGTGCCTTAAGGCCACGAGAATTCGCACACAATGCGAGTAACGTATTTTTTTTTTTACACCAGAATAGTATGCATGCCATCCAATTTTTTTTCTCTTTTTTATAACTTCTGGAGAAAATAGAGCAGATGCTGGACAAAAATGAACCTTTCTAGTGAGCAAGTGTCGACCATCTGCATTCGCGCCTGCTATCAAATGGAGCATACACTGAAAGTCTAGCGTGTACGCAACGCCTAAAAAGGTTAAGTAAACTTTGGGTTTTAGAGTAGCATATTGTGGCGACATGCTAACATGTCCTTTGTAAATGCATTGCTGAAAATGTGCTTTTCGTTTAAGCAGTTTTTACAAGCTGAGAGATGGTTTGACATTTCGTCTGTGATAATTAACCAGATCCAGTCACATACGCTACAGATAGAGCTGTTTTGAAGATGATTCCTTAAAGGACGTTGGACGAATTAATTCAGTGTTTTTTTCTGAAGGAAGAAAGACGCAGTGTAATGTGTTGAGAGAGAAAAGTGTTGGGGCTGGTTGACCCTCCCACCTCCCTCCCTCTCTTTGCTTCTCCTCAAGGTGACACTTCCATCTGCCCCTTCTCTCTCTTTTCCAATCTTTTCTTTAACTGCCCCTCTAGAGCCCATGTCACAGCTTTTTCATGGTCTTGCTGAAGGATATGCTTTACACTCTAATCTATATTCCACTCATGCCTGCATTTCCATTCTCTTTAGAGTCAGTGTCCATTACAGACCCAATGATATTTCATTGCAACTGAGAATGAAGGTTGAGCGAAAGAAGAGTGAGGGAGATTATTTGCATGAAGCACACATTGTGATCCTTTCTTTATAGTAAACGGTGAAGAAATGGACAGAGAAGACTCTCACATCCATAAATATATGAACAGAACACACTCCTCATTCACTAGGCACTTTAGCATTGCCTTTTATTTTCATTTTATATGCTTTTAATCATTTAAATAACATCTATATTTAAAGTAGACTTGCATTTCTGCAGAAAAAAAGGGGTTACTTTTTTTTTTTTTTTTACAGTTTTATCCCCTACCAGGTGAAAACTAAAATCTGATGATAAATACATTATAGTAATAATACTGAAGAACTGAGGTAATTCAACCAATAACCGAGACATTAGCTACGATGGTCTATTTTGCTTTTCCTGATATCAGTTGTAACTGGATTACTGTAATCAAGTTTGACTTATAAATTAATTAGTGATCTGGATCAACTGATTCACTGAAAAGATTCAGTTTTAAAAGAACAAATTTTACAATGACTTAAACTCCAAGCTGTCTCTCACACAAAGCTTTAGTATGGCTTGTGAAGACTTTCATAAATTGTCACATTTACTACTTTTAAGGTGCTTTTTGGCGTGAATCCATGAGTAGTTTACAAATCCGAGGGAACGGATTGCGAAAGTGTGCGCACAGGATAATTAATTAGTGGGATGGGATAGGACATTCAAACCAGAAAGACACCGCTTACATTTGACTAAAAGGTTTTTGTCTTTAAGCTCTACTAAAGTGAAATAATGAGCATATTTCCACTTTGAGAAACTCATGTTGCCTTCACCTTGACTCGCTATGACTGCCGCACATACTTGAATAAACGGAGACACGCACACAGTGCGTCTTCATGTTTACAGTGGTTGGCATCCACCAACCCTACAATGCGTCGCTGCTGCAATCAGGTTAGGCTTTAGGCTACACTTCAGCCAAAATGTATTAATATTTATTAATTAAAATAAGTAACGGACAATGCACCATATGGTAACGGTAACGGAATTAATTTATTTAAAAAGTAATGCGTTTTAGTGGTGACAGTTTTAGTTACTGTCAAATGTAACTGCCCAACACTGCTGGCTAAATAAAAATTATATATATATATATTTATAATTATATATATTTATATATAATTTTTCCTGTACTCTTTATTAGATAGTCTTTTCATAAAAGTTAATTTTATAAATGTTAATTTTATGACACATGAAAATGCACATTTTAATTTATTGTGCTCATTTCTCGGTTGCAATACAAATGTGTTTTTCATTACTGTAAGTGATGATGCTGACAGCACACATGTAGGCCCAACACCCAACATAATGGTCTGGCCAAACAGAACATATACTCTCATTTGTGCTGATCTGTGCAGCATGGCATAAATCAAGTTCTGCGCTGCTCTGAAAATCATATGAGCCCGAAAGCAGGCATCTGACAACAAATGTGTGAGAGTTAGCATCCGTGATTATAACCTTTTCCACAGATTTTCTCCAGTTTAACTAACCCTTGCGGTTAAGTGAGTAGTTGCAGATGAATGCAGCAAAAGACCTACCACACGACATGCAAAGTGGAGAAACTGACTGCGAGCCCACCTCCACGAGAAGACAGAAAAACACAAACAGGGCTTGCAGAAGACAGATGTGGCAAAAATGCAAGAAAAAAAAATTGTTAACAGATTTTAATTAAAATAAATAATAATTTTAAAAATGACTTGAAAAGTGTATGAAAGTGGAGTGGAACAACAGCAGTTTCCCCTCCAAGCACAAAGCAGTAATTACTTCAATATGTTCGTTCAATCAAATTCAAGGACTTGTTTAATTTACTGTATGTTCACATATTTTATTGGAAAACAAAAAGTCTCGATTAAGAAAATAATGTATTGCCGTGTGTTTTTTATTGAACAGATGTTGAATCACACTGATATAGATTGTTATCAATATACTGTTCCACATGATTTTTGTTGAAGTGGAGAACACAGGGCTGACGCAGAGGTCGTCATTTCATTGAGGAAACCACTCCAATCTTATAATATGGCAAAAACACAAGGGATAGTTCACCCAAAAATGAAAATTAATTTACTCACCCATATATCTTTCTAAACCTGTATGACTTTCTTTTTAATAATGCTGCTCATTTCATAAATAGAATCCAAAAAATGACCAGGGCTGTCAAAAAAAAAATAATAATAATAATAATGGCAAAGTCTCTCTGCCTGATACCTACTTTCATTGGCTTGGTTGTGTTTTATAAGCCCTTTTGTCGAAGACTGTTTAGCATAACTAAATGCGAGTTGTCATTTATGCAAAAATGTTAATTTAGAATTTAACTAAATCTGACAAAACCTCCTTTTGGGACATCCTTGTTTGTAAAAACGGTATAATATATATATTTCTCACATCAGGGTTAGGTTATAGTACTTACAACTTTATCTCTTTATAATAAAGATTGAAGTTTATGCAAAGTCCGTTCAGAAAGTGTGTGTGGGTGTCAGTGAGTAACTGACGAGTTATACAAAATACAAATGTCATTTTTTATTAAATCATTTTCCCTCCATCCACACAACTAGTTTGAGGATGTTTGAGGACCAGTTAGAGGGGATGATGGGAATGTGTTTTTTTTTTCTTGCACTAAATCTACAAAATAGTCTACACATTTGATACACAAAATATGCTTTTTTTATACATTATATTTATCCTGCTTTATATACAAGTTTTCTTCTCTCTTTTGTGCACTAAATTTGCTCCTAATTTTTTACAGTAACTTTTTTAAACTAAATTCGCTTCTTTTTTTGCACTAGATTAGCTCTTCTAAATGTTCTGTATTTGTTTTTGCACCACTTTTTGACCACCAAGTCTGCTGCCTTATTAACTAAGCTTGCTGCTCTGAAGACTCTCTGCTGAATAATTTGTTAATTTCTTTTTCCTCTCCGGGGCTCATTTGGCGCATCTGCTGAAAAAATAAAAGTAAAGGAGAGTTGAAGCTCAGCACTGTGTGGACTTCTTGGGTTTTCTGTCATCATCTGCCTTCCCTCCTAAGTTGTCTGATCCTACCTGTTTCTAGCTGATCCTGAGCTACTCCTGACACTTGTCCCTGCTGAAACCATTCATGCTGTAGGATCTCCTCTATAGTTGCTCTCTCAGTTGGGTCATGAGTCATGCAGCGGTTTATCAAATCCTGCAATTCTGTTTTCACAAGCACTGGTTAGTCATGTACACTACACATACACACGTCCATATGACTCTGAACATAGTCATATAGGAAAGTAATGTTGAAATATGTATTATATAAAAAATTGTTCTGATGTTTATGTGTTTAACAATATTATTGTCATTGTGCTAATGGTATAATTGTTCCCTCTCACCTGGGGATATTTTGTGCTTAAACCTCAGACTGCCATGCATCATGTCTTTCAGACTTTTAAAGGGTTGACGTTTGTACACCATTGAGTACATCATAAAGCCCAGAGACCAAACAGTTGTTGGCCCTGCCTCGTATTTAAAGTTCACATAGTACTCAGGTGGGCGGACTCCTCCTGTTAGCAAGAGATGTTTAGGTTAAACAAACATTTACTTTGACAAAAGTCACCAGCATCACACTACACAGAAGACTGACATCTCACTAGGACACAAAATGTCAGCTCACCTGTAAAAGCACCCAGGTAGCCTGAACTTATGACGAGGTCACCGCAGCCAAAGTCTATCAGTTTGACTTGGTTCGTCTTTGTGTTGATCAGAAAGTTATTTAACTTAATGTCACGGTGGAAGACGCCTCGGTCAAGACAGTGCTTGGCTGCCAGCACCGCTTGGTACATCAGCCTACGTGTCTGTGATTCATCCAGTAGCTGCATGTTGTTCAGCGTGAACCTGAGCAAGTCTTTGCAGGGTTGCAGATACTCCAGGATCAGGATGAACCGATCGTCCTCTTCGAACCATTCCAGCATGTGCACAATGTAGGGGCTTAACGGAGGTCGTTTCAGCAGCAGGTTTAGAGCCACTTCTGCTAACAGCGGCTTGGAACAGCCAGGCTACAGCAAAGAGCTCGATTATTAAGAGTTCAACATCACATTTAGCTTGTTTTTAAGATATAACTTGTATTAAATATAATTTAGATTTAAATATATACATTAAGTTTTGACAACCTACAATTTCAATAAACCGGTCTCCATCTCTCTTAGGGATGATTTTGATGGCGACCTGCAAAAACAAAAAGTTGTCGCATTAGTAATTCTACAAAAGTAGTCGTTTTACAAGTGCACTAGATGTTACAGATGGGTAAACTGATCGTATTAAATCTGGAATTTAATATTAAAGCTTCTGTATTGTCATTATCACAAATTTTTCCATTTAAATTGACTTGAAACACATTTTGGTCGAAGCACTGATCTGTACATGTGGTTAATAAAACAGTGATTCTACCTGCTCACGCAGAAATTTGGAAATCCCCTCGTACACAGTGCCGAAGCCTCCTTCTCCAATCTTTCTTCCCACTTCATAAATTTCATCAAAGGGAACTGCACAAATACACCAATATGTTACAATATGAGATTCACAGTCTTACATGAAGCCCAATAGCAGTGCTTGAATAAATAAACACACATCAGCTCTATATTGACTAAATATGGTCAATGTCTGAGACTAACTCTGCATCTGAAATTGAAAAATGTTGCACATACTCCGTATGAGATTTCAGACGCACTGTAAGTGAAAGTAAAACAGCAGAATTCTTTCCACTTCTTTACAACTATATTTCTTTAAATACACAATCAGGAAAATGCTACTTGGTCAAGAGTACTAGAGAAATCATTTGCGTTTGAATTATCTTAGACACGTATAAACACACACACTTACTAGGGTAACTAGACAAAGGTTTAAAACAATCAGTGGAGGAACAAGAAAAGGTTAACAAGTGGAAAAACAATCACCAGGGGTTGGATCGGTGAAACAGGCTGCTCTGAAACGGGTTCGATCTCCAATTCGTCTATGCTTGGAAGCACCTGGAAATCTTGGAGCTGCTGGCTCAAGGCCAGACGGATCTGGAAGAGGATCAGCTGGATCCTGCCGACCCGCTGGCACAAAGCTAGATGCTCCTACAACAGGTGTCCTCTTTGAAGCATCTGGATCTCGATCAGGGTCAGATGAACCAGGCTGTGGATCTTCTGGAGGATCAGTCAGATCCTGTAGAGCCCCTGAATCGAGGATGGTTGGATCTGTCTGAGGATCAACTGAATCCCACAGAGCCATCGACTCAAGGACAGACAGATCTAGCTGAGGATCAGCTGAACATGTGTCTGGCTGTGGATAAAGAGGAGCCACTTTGTGCTTCTTGCTTCGTTTTGTTGCATGTTTTACAGCCCGCCACGCTCTTTTGAAGAATGCACAGATGTGTTTCTTCTTCTTCTCCTCAATTTTTTGATTCTCTAAAAAGCCCAAAAGAAATTGAAGAGATGGAAATTACCACCAGATATTAAAAGTCACATTTTGAGTCTAGACCGCAAGAATACATACTTTCCAAAACTAACAAGCATGCTCTAAATATTAGATAAATAAACATACTTAATAATGTCACTAGACGTGTGAAAAAACAGGAGAGAATTAAAATGACAGTAGACCCACCTTCAGCTGGATTTGGATCACAGTTGGTCGGCGTGATGCTGGATGATCCCGGCAGAGGATCAGTTTGATCCTGTAGAGTTGTTGGCTCAGGGACGGATGGCTCGGGCTGTGGATCAGCTAGATGCTGATGTGCCGTTGGTTCGAGGATGGATGGAGCGCACTGGGAATCAGCTGAATCTGTGTCGGACACTGGCTGAAGAGGGGACACTTTGTTACCTTGATGTCGACACTGGGTGGTGCTTTTTACAGCCAACCATGTGTTTCTGAAGAAGACACAAAGGCTATTCTTCTTGAGTTTTGCAGGTTTTTCTAAATAACAAAAGAAAGAAAGACTTCTGGTTACTGCCTTGACTCTTTATATTGAACAAAATAAACATTTACATTTGGCATGGAAATATAAAATACTAATATATATATATATATATATATATATATATATATATATATATATATATATATATATATATATATATATATATACAGGGCTCAACAGTAAGCTGACATGAGTTTAGTAAGTAAATCAATTATTCACTTGTCCAAATAAAAAAGTTACTTGTCTGGGATAAAAAATAATAATGTTTGTTTTTTGTTTTTTTGGCACAAATGTAAATCATTCTGAAACAGTCTCATCAGTGCTCTATCAGGTATTACTTTAATCAACATATTTTTGATATTTGCCTTAAATTGACTGCTGTTACACTTTTAAACTTTATGAAGGACAATATTTTCCTAAACTGATTAAATGTCCGTTTCTATTTACGTCAAATTCTTACATGTTATCAATACATTAAGTTAGAATAACAAGACAGTATATGGTTGTTACTATTCAAATCAAATCAGTATCAACAAACTCCATCTTTCCAAATGCATAAATAATGTTACTAGATTTAATGTTTTACTTTTTTGACATAAAAATATGAAATGACGGAAAAATGCAATGATACTTTTAAATATGAAATTAAACCAGTAGGTGGTGGCAAGTCACTGTCTTAATGAGTGAATCATTGATTCAACCGATTCGTTCAAACGGCTTATTCTTTCTCACTGAATCATTGACTCGTTACGAAAGACTGTTTTGTGTGTTGCTCGGAGATTCGCGATTGTTCTGCTGTGGCTGTGCTTAGAAATATTTTTGTTATGGAAATGAAGCAAAAACTATCCACAATGTCCCTAAAATGTAAGTCATTTAATTTTTTTATTTAACTAAAGTTGTTTAAAATCAATATCACATTTGCAATCGAGCAGAAAGTCGGGAAAACATCACTCCTGGTGGTGTGATGTTGCATATATTAAATAGAATAATTATATTTTTTCTACAACAGTATGTCTGTTCATGTTTGTTTCTTTGTGTGCTGTTGTGCTTATTGTGTTGATTTCTCCGCGAGTCAAACACTGCACGGAGCCTCAACTGATGAGACCTTGATCAATACACGTTATTAGTCACCGTTTACACTGAAAGTAATAACATCTGAATCATTCTCGCCAAACAAGCGTTAATGTCAAGCCCTGTATATACAGTTTTGCTTCAACCCTAATCAAACACACCTGAACTCATCAAAGTCTGATGCTGGTGAGATCTAATTAGGGTTGGTGCTGAACTCTGCAGGGCTGCGATATGTTTGTGTGTGAAACCCTTCAGAAACTGAAGTTTGTTATTGACCTGTCGGGCTGCTCTCCATAGCTGCTGCTGCAGGAGAAGCCTCTGGATTTACTTCAGCTCCACTAACTCCAGCACAGAAGAAACATTAGAGCTAGAAAACGCAAATCTGGAGTGTTTGCTAACGTGATGCTCGATCTTTGCTCTACTCAGATTTACACTGAACTGACTGCGGCCTGACGCTGAACCCCGAGCTGTGGAATGTTGCCATTGTGACGTCACGGGCCTCTGTGACGTCATCTTCACTAATACTGAGCGCCCGTGGAATGTCCAGTTAGTGCTTTATTTTAAATATATATTAACAATGACAGATGCTAGGTTATTTCTTGGCTGTAGGCTGTACACGATTTCTAGTCGATATAAAATGAATTTCTAATAAAATATTGCTTCTCCATTCGTTGACGATATATAGTTGGTTTGACGTTTGATGCTGGATATTAGACATATATTATTCATCCACTAAAAATGTTATAAATTCTTAGTGATTAAGTATAATTGTATAAAAATGGCAGTTTATTTGTCTTAATCCTCCTAGATGTACTGCAACTCATAAAGTCGCTCTAACACCAGCAAGCTATTTTAGGCCAGCTAGGGACCATCTATAAAGTACATGGAAATAATAAAACGGTTAACGCTTTCCCACCTGAGTGCTTTTTATAATTAATAAAACAAGAGCAATTTGTACACCAAGGTGTTTGAAAGATATTTAAATTTAAAAGGGGGGTGAAATGCTATTTCATGCATACTGAGTTTTTTACACTGTTAAAGAGTTGGATTCCCATGCTAAACATGGACAAAGTTTCAAAAATTAAGTTGTACGTTTGAAGTAGTATTTTTGTTCCAAAAATACTACTTCCGGTTTGTCACAAGTTTCGGAAAGTTTTTTTCGAGTATGGCTCTGTGTGACGTTAGATGGAGCGGAATTTCCTTATATGGGTCCTAAGGGCACTTCTGCCGGAAGAGCGCGCGCTCCCGTATAGCAGAGCACTGAGAGCACAACAGACTTCACTGATCAGAGCGAGAGCGTCGCGAAATGTCACAAAAGAAGTGTGTTTTTGGTTGCCAGGGCAAGACAACCCTGCACAGATTACCAAAAAAAAAAAAACAGCATTAAGGGACCAGTGGATGGAGTTTATTTTTACAGAGCATCAACGGAGTTGTGCAAGTGTTTTTGTTTGTTCCCTGCATTTCGAAGATGCTTGTTCACAAGGCCCAGTTTGACGACGGATTTGCGTATCGTTTATTTCTTAAGGATGATGCAATGAAAAAGGGTCACGATCGTGTGTTGGAACCACAGGCGGTGAGTAAAACTGCTTCAAATATCTCTGCCTCCTTGTTAGTGCGTCCGCCTCCCATCGGACCCGGGTTCGAGCCCCGCTCGGAGCGAGTCGCTGTTGCTGCTGCTCTCGTTCAGTTTCAGCCTCTGGATCTGATTCTGGATCATAAATAAACGGCTGAATCTGACTGTAAGCCATGGTTTGTTTTGGATGATGGGTTTTCCCTCACGGTAATGTCACAGCTTCCAAACGCTCTCAACGCAAAAGCCTATTCGCGCTCGTGATTCTTTAGCTCCGCCCACACGTCACGCCTCCAGTCGGCCGTGTTTTTCCGGGAAAAATTGGTACAGACTATCTTTCTCTTATGAATATAATAAAACTAAAGACTTTTTGGATTTATGAAGGATGCAGTACTACTCTATATGTACTCAAGATTAACAGGAAATTGAGTGAAAACGAGCATTTCACCCCCCCTTTAAATAAGAATTATTGTAAACAAGATATGTGATAGTGGTTATTTTCATTACTATTAATAAATAAATTATTAATAGAAAAACAATATTAAAAATCATTATTATTCCATGATTCAGTGGTTATGCAGTAAGCTGATTCCAGGTTCGTGTGAGAACATTTTAATGTTCGTTGTTTTCAATTAAGAATGACACCAAAAATAAGTACAAACTATTGAAATTAAAACTTACTTCATTCCAAAAGTAACTCAATTACTTTGTTGATTACTTACACCAAAAAGTAATGCATTACTGTTAAAAGTAACTTTTTAGTTACTTTCTTAAAGAACGTTCTTTAGTGTTCCCATTAATGCCCTTTTATGCATAATGGTCTATACAAACACAAAACTGACTTAAAGTAATTTTTAAACACTATTTTGATTAAGTCAGACCAGCAGAAGCTGAATATTGTATATCACAAGGATTTCTGAAATAAATAACAAAACACCTGAATAATATATTCAGAATCAAAAACTAAAGTGGCTTCTGCATCATAAAAGCTGTTGAGCCTTTAAAAATGTTCCTTTCACAGCTTAAGTATGAAAACTATCAACAATGTACAACATAACACAACACATTTTGAAATAAATAAATGAAAGCAATCTGAATTATTCAGAATCAATTTCGAGAAACTCAGCACCATATTTGTTTTATTATTGACAACCATAAATTATATGCAATAAAAAGAAAAATATAAATGTTGTTTAAAATGAAATCTATGTTATCATGACGAGCTGCCTGAAAAGCCATCGACTCCACAGTAGAGACAGGCTGCATGTTTTCAACAATGTTTCACCTGTAGGAGAAAAACATACGATCCGTGGCAACCGTATTGCAATCAGTCCCCTCAGTTTATAAACCGTGCTCACGAATTCTTAAACTGTTCCATCGGTTAAACAAATTTTCAATCCGTGCGTCAGAGTATTGAATCTGTATATGAATTCATAATCCGTGCGCACACTTTCACAATCCCATCCCTCGGATTTGTAAACTCACAATTTTTTGGCTCTGCCACGACCGGGAGATTTATTTCTGTTTTTTAAACATTATTGTTCATAGTATCATATGAGACCATGATCAGATTTTTAGCGTTTATTTTACATTAATCACCAATAGGATAAGACACTGCGGCCTGTGTTTTATAGCCAAAAATAAAAGCTAAAAAGAAGAAGAATAGGTAAAAAGCAATACAAAACAAATAATGTGCCGGTTATGTTGTCATTTCTTTTCTAACTGAATGTAATGTTATAATAGGCCTAATTAATTAATAATAACATTAACAGTGAAGCATGCATCTAACTCTGTTTGGAGCTTAGTGTAATAAAATCAACAAAATAAGTCTTAATGTTAAGAAAGAATAGTATACAAACCTTTCCAAAACTGTAAAAGGTTATTTAAAAATAAGGCATTTATGAATTATTTTATGACAAAATCTTTACGGTCTTAAGTGCACTCATTGATTAAGCCTATAAATTAAAATAATAATTATAAAAATAACTATTATTTTTATCATCATTATATATTATTATACAGTTTATGCATAAGAAACCTTTATCCAAAACGACTTACGTGTTAAGATTATCACAATTTAAAGAAGATTTTGATGCACATCTTTCTTTCTAAATCATTGTATGCCACCTCTTACTACACTTGAAAGAGAATCACTTAAGACACGTTGCTGTAAACCTATTCCAAATAATAATAAAGTACGCTGCCTGGGAGATGACATAGTCGATTCACTTAGTTTTGTCATGAACACAACATAATAACTTGGGAACCTGAATATTTGTATATTATTACTATTATTATTATTATTTAGTTTATTAGGGCTATATTTTTCCTTTTGTGTCTTGCCCTCCTTGTGCAAGGTGTCAATGGTCGTCTATCAAGTCAGCAGTCTTCCCCATGATTGTGTAGCCTACAGCACTAGACTGAGAGATCATTTAAAGGCTTTGCAGGTGTTTTGATTTAATTATCTGATGAACCTTTTCACAATATTCTAATTTTCTGAGATACTGAATTTGGGATTTTCCTTAGTTGTCAGTTACAGTCATCTAAATTAATAGAAATAAACATTTGAAATATATCAGTCTGTGTAATGAATGAATATAATAATATAGTTTCACTTTTTGAATGGAATTAACTAAATAAATCAACTTTTTGATGATATTCAAATTATATGACCAGCACCTGTATTTACAAAAGTATTCAGAATGTTAAGTAAAGAGATCTGAGTAGTTAAGAGAAAAAGACGATCAGTTAATGGTCTTATAAGACTGTATGATGTTTTTTTTTCTTGTAGGCTTATTTTATATCACATTATGCACTTTATGTAATATTTATTCATGAACAACTTAATTTGAATAATGACTGTTTCATGTAATACGATCCGGAAGCCAAGGCCTATGGTTAATATGATAATAATGTAGTGATTTCTACTATAAATAATATGATAATTTCTTAATTCAAAATAAAATATTAATGAATCCATCTATGATAATCCCAGGTTGCTATGGTCACGAAGGTTTGTTTACGCATTAAACTCGAGAAAAACTTGTAGTTCCCTCAACATAACATCTCAAGGCCAAAACATAAGGATGTGGTCACCTCGACAAAATGATATTGTGGCCACAACATAATATGACATTAAAGAGGTTAAAGAGGTCTTTAATCTAGATTTAAACTGCAAGAGTGTGTCTGCCTCCCGAACAATGTTAAGTAGGTTATTCTAGAGTTTAGGCACCAAATAGGAAAAGGATCTTTCGCCCGCAGTTGATTTTGATATTCTAGATATTATCAAATTGAGTTTTTAGAATGCAGCAGACTTGGAGGAGTATAATGTAAAAGGAGCTCATTCAAATACTGAGGTGCTAAACCATTCAGGGCTTTATAAGTGATAAGCAATATTTTAAAATCTATATGATGTTTAATAGGGAGCCAGTGCAGTGTTGACAGGACCGGGCTAATATGGTCATACTTCCTCGTTCTAGTAAGAACTCTCGCTGCTGCATTTTGGACATAAATTTTGCACTTCCTTGGACATAAAGCAACAATGCCAGTAGAGTCACAAAGGTAGCTGCATTACATATGCAGAAGAAAAAAGACAAGAGCCAACTTTTTGGAGCTCCATACAGGCCCTCTTTGTGGTCACTGTGGAGTTTGGAAAACTCATAATGCCATAATGCCTTAATCCTTATATTTTACTGGCCTGGCATGGAGCAGGTCATCCGTAAGTTGTTAAGTTTAATTGTTAGAAATGACATATTAGATGTTGTCAATTACATTAAAGCTCCAGTAGGTAACTTTTGTAAAAATATATTTTTTACATATTTGTTAAACCTGTCATTATGTCCTGACAGTAGAATATGAGACAGATAATCTGTGCAAAAATCAAGCTCCTCTGGCTCTAGAGCTGTAATCGGACCTTAAAAGTTAGGCCCGACAGGACCCGAGCCCGACAGGTTTCGGCCCGATCCCGACAATTACATTTCGATTGACAGATTTTCTAAAGCCCGAACCCGTTTACAGCCCGACATTATTCAAATGTGCGCACGCACACAGCTCTTTTGCCTTTTGCCAACAATGAGCAATTTATTCATGTTTTAACATAATTTACTCATAACTAACGTAGACTAGACCACTTGGAAGTTGGAATAAATAAATAAAATAAGTCCTGTGTCACATCGTAACATCTCAGCATTCTAGACATATGGGCTCATTTAACCTATAAATAGACCAACGCACCAATAAAAACGAGTCATTTAAAAAAAATTAAATTAAGATAAATTTTAAATTAAGATGGGTATTTGGCAATAACGAAATTAAGATAAAGGCTCCGCCGGATTTGCTTTATTTAATAAAAGAATAATGCCAACATTAGCGTAAACACTCTGTCAACATTATGCATTTAAGACTCAATGAATATTTAGTTATCATTTGAAAAACCTTTCCTCACAGAGATTAGGCTCGGTCTACATGTTTTTGTGGAGGAAAATGATTGAATCCACTGTAGATGTCTTCAGCGCGCTCCTGCGCTCACTGATGGTGCGTCATTATTCACTCATTATTCTCATTATAAGCATGGTCAAAACTTTCCACACCTCAGACTTTGCTTTAGTTGCTGGTGCAACCAAAACGTAATCACCAGAGGCAAGCCTCCATTACACCTGTTCAGCATTCCTTTTTTGCATCTTTCTCGCACTAATCGAAACGCATCACATGACCGCTCGTTTACCTCGCAAACCGGAGCGCAAGCCTGAGCCCGGCCCGAGCCCGTGTAAAATGATAGAAATTAAGCCCGAACCCGACCGAACCCGTCTTCATCTTCAGCTCCTCTGGCTCCTCCCAGTGGTCCTATTGCCATTTGCAGAAATTCATCCGCTCCCGGTAAGAAACAACCAATCAGAGCTGCGGTCCCTAACTTTGTTTGTGTTCAAAATGTGGAAAAATGTATAAAATAAGCGAGTACACCATGAATCCATTTTCCAAACCGTGTTTTTAGCTTGTCCTGAATCACTAGGGTGCACCTATAATAAGTGTTTATATTCAGACTATTTTAGATTGCTTCGGGGGTACCGCGGCGGAGTAACCCAGTACCTTTGTGATTCTTCATAGACATAAACAGAGAGAAGTAGTTCCGGCTACGATGTTCTTCCGCAAGACACAAGCAGTTCTGTTTATTCTGTTTATGGCCCTCCTCTTTTTCAGATAGCTCAGTGTCAGACTGAGAAAAAGTCAATAAAGGAGAAGAAAGCGTACAGTCCTATAGCTGTGAGTATGATGTATTTAAGAAACTAGCCTTAATCTGGAGTGTTTAAAACACTGATTTCCATTTCAGGTCACAGAATCTCTGGAATTATTTGGAATGGACCTTATTGGGACTGAAAATGGCTACCAATACATACAGTATTGTTCAAAATAATAGCAGTACAATGTGACTAACCAGAATAATCAAGGTTTTTCGTATATTTTTTTATTGCTACGTGGCAAACAAGTTACCAGTAGGTTCAGTAGATTCTCAGAAAACAAATGAGACCCAGCATTCATGATATGCACGCTCTTAAGGCTGTGCAATTGGGCAATTAGTTGAATTAGTTGAAAGGGGTGTGTTCAAAAAAATAGCAGTGTGGCATTCAATCACTGAGGTCATCAATTTTGTGAAGAAACAGGTGTGAATCAGGTGGCCCCTATTTAAGGATGAAGCCAACACTTGTTGAACATGCATTTGAAAGCTGAGGAAAATGGGTCGTTCAAGACATTGTTCAGAACAACAGCGTACTTTGATTAAAAAGTTGATTAGAGAGGGGAAAACCTATAAAGAGGTGCAAAAAATGATAGGCTGTTCAGCTAAAATGATCTCCAATGCCTTAAAATGGAGAGCAAAACCAGAGAGACGTGGAAGAAAACGGAAGACAACCATCAAAATGGATAGAAGAATAACCAGAATGGCAAAGGCTCAGCCAATGATCACCTCCAGGATGATCAAAGACAGTCTGGAGTTACCTGTAAGTACTGTGACAGTTAGAAGACGTCTGTGTGAAGCTAATCTATTTTCAAGAATCCCCCGCAAAGTCCCTCTGTTAAAAAAAAGGCATGTGCAGAAGAGGTTACAATTTGCCAAAGAACACATCAACTGGCCTAAAGAGAAATGGAGGAACATTTTGTGGACTGATGAGAGTAAAATTGTTCTTTTTGGGTCCAAGGGCCACAGGCAGTTTGTGAGACGACCCCCAAACTCTGAATTCAAGCCACAGTACACAGTGAAGACAGTGAAGCATGGAGGTGCAAGCATCATGATATGGGCATGTTTCTCCTACTATGGTGTTGGGCCTATTTATCGCATACCAGGGATCATGGATCAGTTTGCATATGTTAAAATACTTGAAGAGGTCATGTTGCCCTATGCTGAAGAGGACATGCCCTTGAAATGGTTGTTTCAACAAGACAATGACCCAAAACACACTAGTAAACGGGCAAAGTCTTGGTTCCAAACCAACAAAATTAATGTTATGGAGTGGCCAGCCCAATCTCCAGACCTTAATCCAATTGAGAACTTGTGGGGTGATATCAAAAATGCTGTTTCTGAAGCAAAACCAAGAAATGTGAATGAATTGTGGAATGTTGTTAAAGAATCATGGAGTGGAATAACAGCTGAGAGGTGCCACAAGTTGGTTGACTCCATGCCACACAGATGTCAAGCAGTTTTAAAAAACTGTGGTCATACAACTAAATATTAGTTTAGTGATTCACAGGATTGCTAAATCCCAGAAAAAAAAAATGTTTGTACAAAATAGTTTTGAGTTTGTACAGTCAAAGGTAGACACTGCTATTTTTTTGAACACACCCCTTTCAACTAATTGCCCAATTGCACAGCCTTAAGAGCGTGCATATCATGAATGCTGGGTCTTGTTTGTTTTCTGACAATCTACTGAACCTACTGGTAACTTGTTTGCCACGTAGCAATAAAAAATATACTAAAAACCTTGATTATTCTGGTTAGTCACATTGTACTGCTATTATTTTGAACAATACTGTATGTGTTATGGTGGACTATTTTACCAAGTGTTCTGAAGCCTATCCTCTCAAAACCAAAAATGCAGAAGAGGTCAGGACATTGTTAATTTTTTTTTTTTATTTTTTTTTTCACCCAGTCCTTCCTCCTCAGACTTGATGCACACACAGGTTGCCAGATTAGAGACTGTTTTTGCAAACACTGCGAGGGCGTCACTAGCTGGAACAGAAAGTGACAGACTTGATGTCTCCGTTTTTAATTCCGCCCCGTACTGTAGCAGTTACTTTCACCAATCGGTCTGCGCAGTGCCACATTAAGTCGAACACACCTAATGTCAGAAAGTGAAATGCGCAGAAACGTGAAGTGCAAAGGGAAAACAGTATTGTGAGCTCACACGTGACTAAAATGAAAAATAAAAACAGCGTTGCAAATAAATTAGTAAATATGGTCATGGAAATGATGTTGCAAAATCATTGCTTTTACTCTGTTTAATTTATATTATGCAATTGTTTTCATTTTTGTTTGCAAAACTATTTTTTTTCCTCACAATACTTTATTTTGTGTTTGCAAAAAGCACTTTTTTTTCTTAATACTTTCATTTTTTTTTGCAAAACATTATTTTTGTTTGCAATATTTAAAGTCTTTTGCAAGTGTATGAGGCATTGAATTGCCTCCATATGTTTGATGTGTGTTGCTTTTCAAATGGACGTTATAAGCGGGGAGGCGTTTCCTCAGCTCAGTGTGTGAACTCACAGACACACACAAACAAAGCCAGTTTGGCGAGAAATAAAATGCACTGAAGAAAAAAAAAAACAATTACATGATTTTAACTCTGCACTTCCCCCTGCTCTTTGGTCCAGCCTCTATTTCTCTGTCTCACTATCCCTCATCTCCCTAACATGGGCATCTCTAATTTTTCTTCATGTCTTGCTTCCTTAAATTCCCCTCATCACCTCTTTGTTCTTCAAATCTTCACGGTTTTATCTGCGTGTTGTGGCTTGATATTAATCAATTACAGGAGATGAAGGAATTTGTAGCTTTGATGAAAATGTGTGCTTTAGGGTGGAGGCTGTAGATGGTCTAAAAGTGCTGATGTAAGCAGGGAAGAAGAACAGGGACTGCAGAAAGAGGACCGAGCTAATGATGTATTGATCTGACACAGCCACTGGGCACACACTTCTGTGTCTGGCTGTAATGTGTATGTATCTGCATGCAAGGTGTGTTACTTTCAAATCAGAAAGGAGAGAGCGGTGTATCTGAGCATTCGCGCATTGGAAAGGATTTGAGACTATTTTCCTGTTAAGACTGATCTCATTTGTGTTTGCGACTGTAATGTTTCCCCTTTAGGACCAACACAAACACTTCCTCTGAACCATGAGGAACTGAGACCCTCTGGTGACTGACTATATGCCTGAATGAAAACTTAATTATACAATCTGCTGTTTAAGGAAGCTTGTTGCTCAGCACGGTTGTAAAATTAAAATCATTTCATTTACTACAAACACTGATCTGTAGAAAATTACTCCCATTCACATTCACTCTGGATTCAGATCACTTGCATATCCTGCAGATCCACTGGTTCAGATTATGCTTAGTTTGATCCTCATAGAAAAAAACTATTTTATATCATTTTGCTTTTTATTTTAAAAGATAAAATGATAATCTGTAATTTGCTCCAAATTACTCCCATTTAGATCCACTTACATGCAATTAAATTCAAAGCATGCCTAGTTCGATCCTTTTAAGGCTTAATATGTAAAACTTTACATTTCTTTTAAACTAAAATACTACTCTGTGATCTATTTCCATTCACATTCACTCTCTTAGAAAGAGTAACTAATTTACTGATTTTGTGTCAATGTTAAATAAAAATCAACAGAATTTGTGTATTTTCACACAGCATTTAACACAACGCGTGCAGACCGATGTGCTAATACTTTTATGTGTCGTTTTTAAAGACGTCTGTTTTTTAAATTAGCTAGTATGAACTAATAGGGACTAATGTTAGGATCTTTGAACAGAAGAATCCAGTCAGCTCATAATCATTTTAGTCTGTAATGACAGCAACGTGCCATTCGATTTACTTCTATATTGTTGTGAAGTAAAATATCGTATTTATACCATAATCACTATATTATAATAAACGACTAGGCTACCTCACGCCAAAACTGCCTGTCAAAACCACCTAGGGAGGAGACGAAGACAATTCACACAACAAGCCGCAAATTTGAGCTCGAAACTGTTGCAGGATTCCTGAGGTAAGCTGTACTTGAAATCATATTTTGCTTACATTTGCTTAAACTCTGGAATAACCTACCTAACATTGTTCGGGAGGCAGACACGCTCTTGCAGTTTAAATCTAGATTAAAGATCCATCTCTTTAACCTGGCTCACACATAACACACTAATACGCTTCTAATATCCAAATCCGTTAAAGGATTTTTAGGCTGCATTAATTAGGTAAACCGGAACCGGGAACACTTCACATAACACCAAATGTACTTGCTACGTCATTAGAAGAATGGCATCTACGCTAATATTTGTCTGTTTCTCTCTTATTCTGAGGCCACCGTAGCCACCAGATCCAGTCAACCAGAGACCAGGACAACTAGAGCCCCAGATACAGATCCCCTGTAAAGACCTTGTCTCAGAGGACCACCAGGACAAGACCACAGGAAACAGATGATTCTTCTGCACAATCTGACGTTGCTGCAGTCTGGAATTGAACTACTGGTTTCGTCTGGTCAGAGGAGAACTGACCCCCCAACTGAGCCTGGTTTCTCCCAAGGTTTTTTTCTCCATTCTGTCACCGATGGAGTTTCGGTTCCTTGCCGCTGTCGCCTCTGGCTTGCTTAGTTGGGGTCACTTCATCTACAGCGATATCATTGACTTGATTGCAAATAAATGTACAGACACTATTTAACTGAACAGAGATGACATCACTGAATTCAATGATGAACTGCCTTTAACTGTCATTTTGCATTATTGAGACACTGTTTTCCTAATGAATGTTGTTCAGTGCTTTGACGCAATGTATTTTGTTTAAAGCACTATATAAATAAAGGTGACTTGACTTCACTTGACATTTATTAACAAAAGCAATGTTTCATGCTGCTGTTGTTTTAATACTGTTTTAAATGTGTGGGCACAGCAAAATGTTCTGGGCAAAACGGGGTCAATGTCAATAGTGTATGTAAATGTAAAGTAACTTTAATTTAAATCAAGCAGCTTTCTGTTGGTTAGTGTGGTGGAAACGTGTTGAAAACTGATTTCACATCGACACTTTTCACACTTTAACACATAATTCCCAACTGTGAAGAGACTTTTACTGATTAACTACTTTCCCAATTAATGTTGTTCAGTTACTTTGACACAATCTATTTTGTTTAAAGCGCTATATAAATAAAGGTGACTTGACTTGACTTTACAAATGACTGAATCGTTCGCCCCACCGCTACGTTCACCATTCATAAACATAATAGACTGCGAAAAGCTTGTTTCCCCCTAGTAGTTAAATTATCTGCCAAAAGTCAGAATAGCAGATGTTGTCCATTTTGTTAACAATTTTCAGGGAGATGTGAAAAGATCCAAATTGGACAAAGGCTACAAATTCTTTTTTGAGCAAGTAATTTTTGATTATCAAGGTATGATTAATGAGCCAGTTGCCATGACACTGCTTTTTTAAACTGATTACTTTTATGGTTTTATGGATGATTTCTAAAACTGTTTAATAAAAACTAATATCTTGTTAACTGTGTGTGTGTTTGATACTTCAGTCTAAAATATTATTGCAGGGAAAGGGGTAATTCGAGTCAGATGGTATAGGTCGTTAGGAAAGCGTAAGGAACCACATCAGCTTGAGGTGAATACATGCAGGATTTAGTGCATGTTGAATAGTATATTTTTTGATAACAAAATTGTTTTCAACCTAGACTATTGGTTATTTCACAGCCTGTATCAGCAGTACCTGAATAATTTAGTAAGGAAGCACTTTCAGCAGTTAGGATTAAAACAAGAGAATGGGATTCAAAATGCTTTTCTGTGCTTAAAAACATTATGTAGCAATGGTCATTTTAACCTCTGTGCAATGTCCAGGGTATTTCAGAAGCTCAACATTTTATTGAATAATAATAATAATAAAAAAAAAGTTTCCCTTCATCTAAATGACGTTACTTGATTACTTTTTTCACTTGCTACATCTACACATATACAAAAAAAAATAAAAATAAAAATAAATTGGAAATTGTCTACTCCAGATTGTCTGCTCTCATTCACTCTGGATTCCTTCTTGATTCAGATCACTTTGAAAAGTTGCCTAGTTTCATTTGTAAAGGGTTTGCACATAACAACTAGGGTTAAAACAATTAGGATTGCTAAATTCAGCGAATCTCTCTACAGTGAAGAAGCTCTAGAGCTCAACTCATTGCTATTCAGATTTAATTTCAACAATACAAGGGTGGACTGAAAATCTCTCCCAGAGATTTTTATGAACAAAGGATTGCATTTAATTTGAGAGTTAGAGATTTTTATATCTTACCAAAAGTCTAATATTTTTTAAAGTTTTTGATAAAAAGTAAAAAAAAATATAAATAAATAATGCAGCTTTACTCTAGCAGAAATTGTATCATGGTTACTGAACACCCAGGGTGCTGTTTATTAGCAAGTATCCACAGCCACTGATCCCATAATGATTTGGAAAAAAATCAAAACCGAGATGTGGAAACAGTAACCCTAATCTCCATGAAACTGCTTATCAAGGGATGAAGAGGAGAGAAAGGGTATTATAAGAAAATAAGAAAGAGATTTATGTACTCCTAAAAGTACTCCATGCCTTGAGGTATAGCTACTGTAGTATACAGTAAGTGGAATAATTGACTCTGGGCTGTTGACATTGACATTTTCTAAAAAGTGCACTTTTTAAAAGTCTACTTAAATGTGTTAAGACACAGTAATAAAAGTGAACACTCTTTAATCACCTTTTATTTCATTAATTCATTATTATATTGTCTGCAAGTGGACATTCAATACAATTTAGTAGACTTTTCTCAAGAGGCCTCTTTAGGAAAGTCAGTGTTTAGAGCAGGAAAAACCACTGTGCCTTTTCACTGAGGACTTGTTTTCATGACAGTGACACTGCAGCCACCACTGGAAGCACTCCACAATGATCTCAAATAACACCCATTATAACATGACAGTGAGCTAGGCAGATGCACAACTCAATTGCTGGAAACCAGATTTCTAGTTTTTTAAGACTCTTTAAAATATTCTACTGACTAAGCAGTCTCCAAGTTTAACTGTGGTCACAAATAATACTCCTTCGCCATTGCAAATCAAAGAACCACGAAGAAGTATTCAGATAAAACTGAGGAAACTCCTAACAGCAATTAAGTTAGTGTGGGATCTACACAGGTAGGCACACAACATAGCTGCATCACATTCACACAACACCCAGGATCACATGATGTTTTGAAAAGTCACATGACCAATTAGGAAGTGATAAGTGTCTGCTGGTTGCAAGGCAGATTCTCTTTGTGTTGGTGCTGGACACTGTTGTGCGCAATGGGCTTCCTTTACATGATAATATCTAGAAGTGTGTGTCTACTCTTCACGGAGGACACAGGCCTCTGCATGGAGTTTTAAAATTTGTTGTGATCACTTCATTGTGGCCTGAGCTGCTGGGCTGCATTGCAACGGAATGTTCACCTTTGTCTTCATATGTCAATGAGCTGTGGCCAGTCGAGCATACAGAAAAGGACCAGGCCAGCCGCTGTTTTCTTGTGATTAATATGCATTGTTTTCCATTGTTTGGTTGGTTTGTTTGTGTGATTGTGTGATGTGATTTTGCTTCTGGGCCTACCACCCATGTGGCCTACTTGTATAACTTCTGCATGGTGCTATCAATGCTGGTGGTTCTCCTCCCTAACTATGTATTCTGCTTAGGCTATCCCTGTACAAGGCTGGATCCACACTGATGCTTTGCTCCTTCTTGCCAAAGGACCACATTGTTAGAGATGATGGTGAGTGGGGAAAGTGCAGGGGGGTTTCTCCTAAAGTCCACAATCATCTCCACTGTTTTGAGCGTGTTCAGCTCCAGGTTGTTAAGACTGCACCAGACAGCCAGCTGCTCAACCTCTTGTCTTGTAAGCAGATTCATCACCATCCTGGATGAGGCCGATGACTGTAGTGTCGTCTGCAAACTTCAGGAGCTTGACAGAGTGGTCTTTAGAGGTGCAGTCGTTGGTATACAGGGAGAAGAGCAGAGGGGAGAGAACACATCCCTGAGGGGCACCAGTGTTGGTGGAGCAGCTGTTTGATATGAATTTCTCCAGTCTCACTAACTGTTGCCTATCTGTTAGAAAGCTGGTGATCCACTGACAGATAGAGCTAGGAACAGAGAGCTGGGTCAGTTTGGTCTGGAGGGTTGTTGGGATGATGGTGTTGAAAGTGCAAGGGGATGGTGTCTTGTAGTTTGTGATGGCTCTCAGTCCTCTCCAAACTGAAGTTGAGTCGTTGGAAGTAAACTGGTCTTCCAACTTTTTAGCGTAGGTCTTTTTAGCCGCTCTAATCTCTTTGTTCAGTGTGTTCCTGGCCTGATTGTACAAGACTCTGTCCCCATTTATGTAGGCATCCTCTTTGGCCTGACGATGATGTCTGAGTTTTACTGTAAACCATGGTTTATCATTGTTGAATGTTAAATAAGTCCTGGCAGGAATGCATACATCCTCACAGAAACTAATATAGGATGTTACAGTCTCTGTGAGTTCGTCCAGATCGGTGGTAGCAGCTTCAAAAACACTCCAATCAGTGAGGTCAAAACAAGATTGTAAATCCTGCTCTGTTTCACTGGTCCATCTCTTCACAGTCCTTACTACAGGTTTAGCAGATTTAAGTTTCTGCTTGTAGGACGGTATAAGATGAACCAGACAGTGATCAGAACGTCCCAAAGCTGCTCGTGGAACAGAGTGATATGCATCTTTTATTGTGGTGTAACAAGTGATCCAGTATATTACTGTCTCTGGTTGGACATGTAACATGCTGTCTGTATTTTGGCAGTTCACAGGAGAGATTGGCTTTATTAAAGTCCCCAAGAATGATTAAAACAGAGTCCGGGTGTTGTTCTGTCTCTGTGATCTGATCAGCGAATTTCTGTAAAGCCAGTCTTACGTGCGCTTGCAGAGGAATGTAAACACTCAGCAGAATGAACGAGTGAAACTCCCGCTGCAAATAGAACGGCTTGCAGTTGACAAACTGCATTTCTAGATCAGGACAGCACATCTTCTTTAACACCGTTACATCTCTACACCACCGTTCATTGATGTAAAAGCATGTCCCGCCGCGCGATTTCCCCGTTGATTCTGATCCGCGATCCGCTCTAAACAGCTGAAAGCCCGGTAGATGGAGCGCGCTGTCCGGTATGGCATCATTCAGCCAGGTTTCAGTGAAACACAGAGCAGCAGAGTGTGAGAAATCCTTATTTGTCTGAGAGAGCAGAAGAAGTTTGTCTGTTTTGTTGGGTAGAGAGCAGAGATTTCCAGGTGGATGCTAGGTAACTGCGTTCGAAATCCACGCTTCCTGAGTCTGACGAGCGCTCCCGCTCGCTTTCCCCGTCTGCACGTCCTGAAGCGCTTGATCAGCGCCGCTGCTCCTCCGATAACAACGTTCAGTAAAACATCTGAATAATTTAAATCCGGTAAAAGATCTTGTGGTGTGTTCTGCCGAATGTTCAGCAGTTCATCCCTGGTGAAACTGATCATGTTTGTTAAACAAAAAACAGTAAAAACGAACAAAAACAGTAAAAACACTGGAGAGCCAAGCACTGAAGCAGCCATGCGTGGTGCCATCGAGTACACTCACTTTAGGGTCAAGATGTGTTTTTTTTTTTTTTATGAGAGGCTTATTAACAGCCAGTTTGAAAATTTTGGGGACATATCCTAATGACAATGGTGAATTAATAATAGTCAGAAGAGGATCTATTTTTGTTGTTGGTTTAAATGATTTAACAAGTTTATACAATTCTTGCTATCCTATAGTAGAGAATGAGTGGAAATGTTCCTCAGGGGACTTATAGTGCACTGTGTGATGCGATACTGTAGCTGACGGCTGCATGGTTACAATTTTATCTCTAATAGTATCTATCTTAGAAGTAATGTAGTTTGTAAAGTCATTACTGCTGTGATGTTGGGAAATGTCAACACTTGTCAATGCTTTATTTTTCGTTAATTTAGCCACTGTTTTGAATAAATACCTGGGGTTATGTTTGTTTTCTTCTAAAACAGATGAAAAGTAATGAGATCTAGCAATTTTTTTTTTTTTGCTTTTCTGTAGGATAGGTTACTTTCCCACCAAGCAATACGAAATACCTCTAGTTTTGTTTTCCTCCAGCTGCACTCCATTTTTCAGGCTGCTCTCTTTAGGGTGCGAGTGTGCTCAATATACAACGGTGTCAGACTGTTTTCCTTAAACTTCCTTTAGTGTAAAGGAGCAACTCTTCTGTTTTGTACTGTTCTAAGGTTTTGGATATGCTAAGGAATTGGGATACATCAGGAAGATTACTTACAAAGCAGTCTTTTGTGGTAGAAGGGATGGTTCTACCATACTTGTAACAAGAAGTAGAATTGGCAGTTTTAGCTATATGAAGTTTGCTCAAAACAAAAAAAATGATCTGAGATATCATCGCTTGGCTGTATAATTTCAACACCATCAACATTAATTCCATGTGACAGTATTAAATCTAGAGTATGATTTAAACAGTGAGTAGGTCCTGAGACTTGTTGTCTAACCCCAATATAGTTCAGAATGTCTATAAATGCTGATCCCAATGCATCTTTTTCATTATCAACATGGATATTAAAATCACCAACAATTAAAACTTTATCTGCAGCCCGAACTAACTCAGATCTAAAATCAGCAAACTCTTTAATAAAGTCTGTATAGTGCCCTGGTGGCCTGTTTACAGTTGCCAGTACAAGCATTAAAGAAGATTTATCATCAACACTTGTTTCTCTGGATAAGGTTATATGAAGCACCATTACTTAAAACAAGTTATGCTTGAAGCCCACCCTCTAAAAAAAAACTGAAAACATTGTTATAAATTGAAACAACACCTCCCCCTTTACCTTTTGGACATGGCTCATGTTTATAACAGTAATCTTAGAGGGTAGACTCTTTTAAAATAATGTAATCATCAGATTTTAGCAAGGTTTCTGTCAAACAGAGCACATCTAGATTATGATCAGTGATCATATCATTTACAAAAAGTGCTTTCATAGAAAGGGACCTCATATTCAATAAGCCAAGCTTTATCATTTGTTTATCCTTATTGCATCTGTTTTTTATTTGTTGAACATCAATTCAATTGTTACTTTTAAATTGGTTTGTAAATTTTTTTTATTTTCTAGTTCAGGGAACAGACGTGAGCCCACTAGCAGACCGTCAGTTTAGCCAGACTGCCTGCTTCCTGACCTGGGCCACAGTTAGTCAAGTACAAACTCTAAGACTATGTGCCATATTTCTAGAGAGAAGAGCAACAACTTTTCAACAGGTCAGGTCTGCCCCAAAAACTTGTCCAATTGTCTGTGGAACCTAAGTTATTCTGCAGGCACCACTTAGACATCCAGCCATTCAGTGATGACAATCTGCTATGTATCTCATCACGACGGTAAGCAGGGAAGGGGCCAGAGCATATTACAGTGTCTGACATCGTGCTTGCAAGTTCAAACAGCTCTTTAAAAGGTAAGTTCAGCCAAATATTAAAATTATGTCATTAATATCTTACTCTTATGTTGTTCCAAACCCGTGAGACCTCGATTTATCTTTGGTACACAGTTTAAGATATTTTAGATTTAGTCCGAGAGCTCTCAGTCCTTCCATTGAAGCTGTGTGTACGGTCTACTGTCCATGTCCAGAAAGGCAAGAAAAACATCATCAAAGTAGTCCATGTGACATCAGAGGGTCAGTTAGAATTTGTTGAAGCATTGAAAATACATTTTGGTTCAAAAATAGCAAAAACTATGACTTTATTCAGCATTGTCTTTTCGTCCGTGTCTGTTGTGAGAGAGAGTTCAAAACAAAGCAGTTTGTGATATCCGGTTCGCGAACAAATCATTTGATGTAACCGGATCTTTTTGAACCAGTTCACCAAATCGAACTGAATCATTTTAAACGGTTTGCGTCTCCAATACGCATTAATCCACAAATTACTTAAGCTGTTAACTTTTTTAATTTGGCTGACAGTCCCTCTGAGTTCAAACAAACCAGTATCCCGGAGTAATTCATTTACTCAAACAGTACACTGACTGAACTGCTGTGAAGAGAGAGATGAAGATGAACACCGAGCCGAGCCAGATAATGACTCGTTCTCTAGTCAAGAACCGTTTCTGTCGGACGCGTCTGATACTCCAGGATATTGTCTTGTTTGAACTCCGAGGAAGTGTCAGCTACATTAAGAAAGTTAACAGCTTAAGTAATTTGTGGATTAATGCATATTGGAGACACGAACCGTTTAAAACGATTCAGTTCGATTTGGTGAACTGGTTCAAAAAGATCCGGTTACATCGAATGATTTGTTCGCGAACCGGATATCACAAACTGCTTTGTTTTGAACTCTCTCTCAAAACAGACACAGAAGAGAAGACAATGCTGAATAAAGTCATAGTTTTTGCTATTTTTTTACCAAAATGTGGTTGGAGGTTCAATCCCCGGCTCCACCTGACCAAGTGTTGAGGTGTCCTTGAGCAAGACACCTAACTCCAGCTGTTCCTGACGAGCTGAATGGCGCCTTGCATGGCTGACACCACCGCTCTTGGTGTATGAATGAGTGTGTGAATGAGTGTGTGAATGGGTGAATTTGAGGCAACTTGTAAAGCGCTTTGGATGCCCATGGGTCTTTTGAAAGTTGGGGAAGTCATGGTCTAATTGTTAGCCAGTCGCAATCGAAGGGTTGTGAGTTCGAGTCTCGGGCCGGCAGAAATTGTGGGTGGGGGGAGTGCATGTACAGTGCTCCACGACTGGGCCCTTGTGCCCTTGAGCAAGGCATCGAACCCCCAACTGCTCCCCGGCGCTGATTAAGCATAAATGGCTGCCCACTGCTCCGGGTGTGTGTTCACTGCTCTGTGTGTGTGCACTTTGGATGGGTTAAATGCAGAGCGGCAGGCAGTGGCTCAGTGGTTCATGTAGGTTGTCTACAAACCGGAAGGTTGGTGGTTCGATCCCCAGCTCCACCTGACCAAGTGTCGAGGTGTCCTTGAGCAAGACACCTAACCCCAGCTGCTCCCGATGAGCTGGATGGCGCCTTGAATGGCTCACACCGCAGTCGGTGTGTGAATGAGTGAGTGGATGGGTGAATGTGAGGCAAATTATAAAGCGCTTTGGATGGCCATGTGGTCTGTTGAAAGCGCTATATAAATGCAGTCCATTTACCATTTACCAACTGCTCCCCGGGCGCTGATTAAGCATTGCTCCGGGTGTGTGTTCACTGCTCTGTGTGTGTGCACTTTGGATGGGTTAAATGCAGAGCACAAATTCTGAATATGGGTCACCATACTTGGCTGAATGTCACTTCACTGAACTATAATTTTCTTAATGTATTTTACAATAAAGGCCAATTTTTGTGTATGAGTAAATGTTTTTTTTTGTTGTTGTTGTTTTTTTTTGTTACAGCTTTTATGTCAGGGAAAGAGCGGGTGTTCTTTGATTGGAGTTTGGTTACTGTTACAGTTTATATGTAATTCCTATATAATTCCTTTTCTTAATATTTGGAAATAATAAAAAGTATATAAAAAATATATTTGCCATGACAATGTATACAACCTTTTCATTGTTTTTTATTTCATTATTACCATTATTATTAAACTACATTTGGAATAATTATTGATCCTTTCCCCAAAAATCTTCCTCACTGTCTAAATCCATCATGATAGCAGTGGTTCAGTTTAGCTCAAGGTGATCGAGCTATTTGTTGGAACATGGTAGGTGGCTGACCAATTAATGACCAACTGAAACCAACTGGATATCCTGGTAGGGCTGTTTGTTTTCCCATCCTTTGGCCAATCATTTATAACCACCTTGCATCTCAGTCCTTCCTTTTATCTATTGGTTGTCAATTTTGTTTTCCCAGGCCCCACTGTGTGTGACTAGACTCCACCTTCAGCTGATTAAGCAGCTTTCCCACCATTAGCTATCAAAGCTTCATCTCACAGCGAATTAACCTCTCTTTCTGATTCTCATTGAACAGAATGCCATCCATTCATCCTTGTTTGACAAGCATGCATCCTTGAGTGGAACAGCAAGCAGCACAATCAAGCCTTTGAGATTATTATATAAATATCAAAACAAATATTTTGCAATAGTGACTACTAGGAAGCAGAGTAAAGGTTTTTCATAATGCACTTAACCCTTCGTTGTGGTGCCAAACATGTACAGTGTGAAAAGAAGCAGTGTTAGAATGCTACAGCTAGATGCTTAGCAACCGAAAGTTGTATAACCGATGTGAAAACCCTTTGAACTCTGAAGCAAGATAGCACAGGATTTGTTTACCCTGAATTTAGAATGACCCAGAGTTAACAAATGTGAAAAGCCCCTAACAGTGCAATACAAAACTTATCCATTGCTTGAACATTTGTCAGTCTTGATGCAAGTTACATGTTTAACAAACACACAATCACTATTCAAAGAATATTTCAGAATCCTGATGATGTAAGCAGTTTACAGATCTGTTATACAGTGTACTGGGTGTGTAAATCAGACGGTTCATCATGATATGATATCGATTATCATTACTAGTGATCCGATATCTGCAAATACCTACATAAATTATATGATATGATTCAATTGAGGAGTATATACTAGATCGATATACTGTATTGATATTATAATATTATGAACTTTACCTCTTTTACACAACCATTATTAACACACAAATGCAACCAAAATATATAACATATATATATATATATATATATATATATATATATATATATATATATATATATATATATATATATTTATATATATAATAATGAAAGTAAATATGAAAAATAGAAATGACTGACTGAAAGGGAACGTCTCAGTTACATATGGTAACCCCTGTCCTTTAATGGCGGGAACAGAGACACTGTGTCTCTTATGCCACAACTCTGAACTGCTTCTGAGCGGGTTGAAACTCTTTTTGTTAAATGTGATGCAAAATCATAACAATTAAAAGAACCAAAGAATACTTCTGTTTGTGTGCATTGAATTTATTTAATACACAAGTTTCATAAATTGAGTTGAATTACTGAAATAAATGAACTTTGCTACTACATTTTAATTCATTGAGAAGCACCTGTATATTATAGTTAAGACATTTAATCAATGTATCAATCCATATCAAATCATGTTAAAACATATCAAGTCTTATGCTCACTTATGTGCCACTGTAATGTGAGCTGCTGAACAGGCATTACATATACAACATACCAAGCCCCATCAAAAGAAAAAATATATAAAAAATAAAAAATAATGTCTCTAGAAATTGCTGTGTTGCAGTTTTTTGTCTTTTATTGACATTTTTGGTATGTGCAAGTCCTCCTGGGATGTTCATTTTTACGACATTGTGTGTTAAATAAGGAAAATGGAGATGCAAAAATATACAATGCTATCGTATTTTGTAAATGCAACTTATTGTAAATTAAAAAAAACATGAAGTCATGAGGTGCTGCATCCTTTGTGTCTTTCATGTTTTCTCTGTTTCCACACTTTTCCACCCATAAATACCCAGTTTTGGTATTCAGCTTCTAAATATGGTCTTTCTGACATGACTTGAATGCATAGTATGCATTTTATCAGTCTGCTATAGTAGTTAATTTAGCATTTTGCTTTCAGTGGGCTGTGTTGCTGAAAAAAAACTTAACTATTTAAGAAAGTCAGACTTTTCTTTTATAATATTTGCACCCAAATCATTCTGTTGTCGTCGTCTTCACTAATGAGACTCATTAAAGAGGTTTCCCTGTGAGGAAAGAGAGCGAGAGAGACGAGATGAGAGATGGAGACAGAGGAAGATGTTTGAACATGGCTTGACAAAACCCAAGAGAAATCACAGTCATTTGCTATTGACACAACAGATTTGCATCATGATAATCTCTCAGCCTGAGGAAACAGATATTATATTACACTCAACAGTCACTCTGTCACAGCTGTCTTTCTCTCTTTTAACACATAAGATCATCTTCTGAAATTGTATTGGTTACATGGTAACCCTCGTTCCCTGATGGAGGGAAAGGAGATGTTGTGTCGAAGCTCCAACACTAGGGGTTGCACTTGGGAGCCCAAACACCTCTGACATCATTGAGATGTAATTGGTAAACTGAATGTGCATAGCTGGCCACACCCCATGTACCTTGGTTTAAATAGGCCAGTGTGGCATTTGCTCACTCCCTTTGTTCTGAGGAGTCGAAAAGAGTCTCAACCTGCACAGAAGCAGTTCAGAGATGTGGCATAAGGGACACAGTGTCTCTGTTGGTCTGGATATCCAGGGTGTGGCCAGCAATGCAAATATGTCTCACCAATCTCACTGACCTGTTCTCAATGATGTCAGAGGTGTCTGGGCTCCAAAGAGCGACACAATGTCAAAGTGACTGACTGAAAGGGAACAGTTAGTACCCTGAAGTTAACAATGCAGCTCACTATTTCAAAGGATAACTCTAAATATTATCAATAATATGCTACCTGTCAAAAGTTTGAAATAATTAGGATTTTTTTTATGCTTATGAGAGTAGTCCCTTATGCTCCCCAAATTAGTAGCATTTATTTGATCGAAATAATATTGTTAAATTATGAGAATTAAAAAATAAAAATAAAAAAAAATTGTGAAAATTATTACAGTTGAATATACTATTTTAATCTATTTTAAGTGTAATTTATTCCTTTGATGGCAAGAGATTAGTATGTCCAGCTTCAGTGATCATAATATGCGTAACAGTCATTCGTAAAATCTAATATACACGGGCACTGGGATTTTGGCACAGTGGGAATGGCGGGAGAGGCTTTTATTAACAGAAAATAAAGCAAAACATAGAAATAAAGTGTCCAAAGGGGGAGAGTGTCCAAAACAAACAGTGGATCTGGTGTCGTGCTACAGGGTTCATGTGGGTCGGGCAGTGTTCATGGAGGAAGGGTCCAGGTAAGGGGCAGAGTCCGGCGGCGGAGAAACCGGTCTCTCGAGGAGAGGCGCGTTGGGCTCTTAAACAGCGGCGGTGATGAGGCTCTATTTACCGTATTTTTCACTATTTACCAAATGAGTATAAGTCGCATCAGTCCAAAAATATGAAAAAAAATGAGGAAAAAACATATATAAGTCGCACTGGACTATAAGTCGCATTCATTTAGAACCAAGAGAAAACATTACCGTCTACAGCCACGAGAGGGCGCTCTATGATTTCAGTGTAGACTACAGGAGAACTGAGCAGCGTAGAGCGCCCTCTTGTGGCTGTAGATGGTAATGTTTTCTCTTGATTCATTTTTAGTTTATTTCTTAATTAATCTTGATAAATAAGTCGCACCTGACTATAAGTCGCAAGACCAGCAACTATGAAAAAAAGTGCGACTTCAGGTGCTTCAGGTGTGCACGCCAGCAGCCCTGGCTCATCCAACGCCCCTCTTCTCTCACACAACCTCTCCTTCACCCGCCTGGTGAAGGGCAGTGATTTAGGACGGGGTGCTAATGATCATCAGGAGGGAGGCAGCTGACTCGTCACAATTGTGTTTGTAAGAAATAAAATTATTGAGCTATTTTTATCTTCAAACTGTTAAACATATATATGCGTTGATTTTTATGTGAGAAGACAACAAGTGAGGGACTTTTATTCCTTTTAGATCCATTTTTAACTAGTGTAATGCTACATTTCTCCAAATCTGTTCTGATGGAAAAAAATAAAAATCTACAAGTTGGATGGCCTTAGGATGAGCATTATTTTATTTTTTTTTTTATTTTTTTGGATGAGCTAGCAGCTTTTGGAAATAGTCATAAATAAAATACGAAAGTGAGCAAAAACAAATGTGGTGTCTTCAAGATTATTACCCAAATCTTATTAGAATTAACAGCCCAAAACATTTATCATAAGACTACAAACTGCATTTCTGTGTGGCTGTGAGAAATATTTGCACTTGACATTTCAGTTCACATTTGCCAATGTGTTGATAAATATCACAGTGATGAATCATCCAGCTGTGGGATATGATTATTCTGTGGACTGCTGATTGGCTGCAGAAACGAGTGGGCGTGGCCTACCTACTTAAACTATTAAACACTGGATTACCATTACTGCTCATCAGCAGCTAACTGATGGCTCACAAATACTAAATGGACAAGACCTCTTGTCTCTCATGAATTATAGAACACCTAAAACTACAAGTAGGGACAGTACTTTCCCAGACAGCTCTGCTGAAATAATGTCTTCTAATATAGCAGGTAGTTTATCCTTAGAAATGTTTCATTGATGCTCAACAATAAAGGGATTTTAAATGGAATAAACTTGAGCTGGAGGCTGGACTGTTTTGTATCAGTTTAGGGCACAGCAAAGTATACTACCAGTCATAGATAGACACAGTCCAGAGCTGCATATTTAAGTTTACATTTACAAAACAAAAATACACAATAAAGTTTTTCCTTTACCTTCGTTTGCATACAAATGACAAATGTTGTCAAAATAAATATAAAATTTGTATTAATAGAACAGTGTTTGTAAGACTGGAATCTATCTATCTACCTATCTATCTATCTATATCTCTCTCTATATATATATATCTATATATATATATATATATATATATATATATATATATATATATATATATATAAATGTGTGTGTGTGTATAAGAAGAGTTCATTATGGTACAGACAGACAGACAGATACCACATGGGCAGACTCAAGGGCATAACCTGCAAGCTTGCTGGTGTTCTGGAGGCCAGCAAAGTCGACATTGCCTTTGTTCATGAGACAAAATGGAAAGGATCGAAAGTGAGAGAAATTGGCGAAGGCTACAAGTTCCTCTACGTTGGCCACTGCAACTCCACAAATGGTGTCGGCCTAATCGCCAGCAAGAAGTTTCATGACGACATCGTCGAGGTAAATCGGGTGTCCAAATGCCTCATCTTGATCAAGATTGACTTGTACTCATTACAGCTGCGAGTCATCTCATTCTACGCCCCACAAACTTGCCACCCTGATGGAGAGAAAGATGACTTCTGGCAGTCCCTGGAAGCCCATGTCCTCTCCTTCAAACAAACCGACCGAATGGTTATTGGTGGGGACCTTAATGGACATTTTGGACAGGAGAGGGAAGGAATTCACCACACGCATGGTGGACAAGGGTTCGGGATCAGGAACGTTGATGGCCGGTGAATCCTTGACTTCGGCGATGCGTACAACTCGGCCATCGCCAACACTTTCTTCAAGAAGCGGAAATCACAATGGGTGATGTAAGCGAGTGGCGGCCACTCAACTCAAATTGACTACTGGCTGGTGCAGCGAGCTGATCTAAAGGCCGTTATGGATGCCAAAGTCATCCCCTCTGACCACGTCTCCGCTCATCACTGGTTGATGATACTCGACTTGCGCTTATGCCTCGAGGAACAATCACCCCCGCACACCAGCCCGGAAAGGATAAAAAAGGTGGAAGCTGCCAGAGCAAAAGACCCCCCTTAAAACCATCCTTGCTGGGATTCGTGCCGACCCTGACCTACCAACAGAGCAACGATGGACTTCAGTCATCCACCAAATTTGCATCACCACCGCCAAAACTTTTGGCAAAACCAAACACCTCGAGGAGGTGGCGAGAGTGATTGAGAAATAAAGAATGGAAAGGCGTCAGGCCTTGACGATATTCCAGGAGAGGTGTTGAAACCGGTCGTCCAAGGATGGGCCAAACTGCTTGCCGACTTGTTAAATAGTGTCATCGTCGACAGTGCCATTCCTGAAGGCTGGAGGATGAGCACCACCGTGCCCATATGGAAAGGCAAGTTTGATGTCACTTAGTGCACTAACTACAGGCCAGTTCGCCACATCTGCCATGCCATGAAGATCTTTGAGCATTTCATTGATTGGCGCCTGCAGGTCATTATCACAAACTCAACAAACCAGTGTGGCTTCATCAATGGCTGTAGTACAATGGACGCCATCTATGCACTGCATCATCTCATCGCGCGACATCGTGAAAAGAACAAGACTGTCCACCTTGCCTTCCTCGATCTGGAGAAAGCATTCGATCATATCCCGCACGACCAGATCTGGCACTCGCTTCGGTCCCATGGAGTCCCCGAGGCCTACATCGACTGGGTGAGGATGCTTTACCACCGCATCACCAGTGTCGTCAGCTACACTGCCGGTACGTCACCACCATTCGATATCTCTGTTGGCATCCACCAGGGATCTGCCCTCTTGCCCCTGATTTTCATCACATGTATGGACACAATGACGGGGAGCCTGATCCAACGTCTCGTGGATGAGGCCCACCAGCAGCTCCAACATCAAATGCAGCAATGGTCAGACCGACTCGATGTGAACGGCATGCGGCTCAACATCACCAAGACCGAGTACCTGGAAGCTGGCGTGCAGACAGATGGATCCATCGCTATTAATGGCCACACCCTGAATAAAAATGCAAAATTCTAATATCTCGGCTCGCTGATCTCCGCAGATGATGACTCGCTGCCTGATGCACTAGCATGCGTGAATGCTGCATGGCTGCAATGGCGGCAAGTGACTGGTGTGCTTTGTGATAGGAAGATGCCGATCCGCCTGAAGTTGAAGATATTCAAAATGGTCATGCACCTCTGCTACAGCCAAGCACGAAAACACTATGCACGCCGTGGAGATGCGCATGCTCCGGTGGGCACTCGGCTTGACCCTGCTGGACCACATGCAGAACGAGGACATCAGACGGGGAATGGCCGTCACTCCGATTACAGAGCCATGATGACTCTGTGCCTCCCGCAGTCTTGTGTGCCAATCGATGGGCCCCACATTGCAGGACCAATGCCCAGAAGAAGGAGTTCATTATGGAACCATCAATGCCAATAAAGAACTTTTATTTGTAATTTTGCCCAGAATTTGTAAATATTAACTATAACTACAAGTGGGAAATATATTTAATCTCAATGCTGCCCTGCGACTTTTATTAATAAAATACACTAGCTACTAGTGAGGACGGGGTAAAACGCGGTTTTTAACTTCATTGTTTGTATAGAGAGATGCACAGATGCAGGTAATTCATAGTTGTAAACTTGTCATTATCTCTCTCTCTCTCTCTCTCTCTCTATATGTTATGTGAGCGGCTGAAGCGCCTTGGCTTGGATATGTTGTAAGCACATTCAGAGTGTGGGGCGTCAGTGGGGCCTTTGTCAGCATATGAGCCCTTTGCTGCAAACCTCTTGTTTGTTTCTTTAATTAAGTAAGTGCTGTCTATGACAATCACTAGCCGAGGGCGGGAAGTCCTCACACTCATGGATGGTTTGGTAGGGAAGGAAGCACATGGGCTCTGAGCCAGCATAAACTTGCTACTTAATACTTTTTGCTCCAAATTGGTGTGATTTCGGTGCTTCTTCCTCAGCTTCTTGAAGAGAGCAGTTGAGAGGTGCAGCTGCGGGAAGGCTAACCAATCCTGGAGAATTCTATCGCATCACAATTCAGGAAGTTAGGGTCCTCAGTGGCGCCTTCTGAGTCGGCACGGCCAGGCAGGATACGCAAAGTTTGAATCTGTCGGGGATCCCAATGCAATGCAATAGTATTAAGAGAATAAGGCTTCAGTATTTGAGGAGAAAGGTGTTACCCAATGCGATCAGCTTACACTGTACACAATTCTCAAAAGCGCATTTTGACCCTTTCGGTTAAATATTGAGCTGCAAACATCATAAACACCTTTTAAGTAGTCAATACTGGCAAATGACCATGGTATAAGCCGATAATGCATGGCTAGCTTTGCATGAAACCATTTTATTTCTCACATGTCATGCTTATTCTGAGGATAAACAAATGTATTTCCATGATATCTTCCAAAAACAGGTTAAATTTAATGTGCAGTTACATTCGGTCTGTGTATCTAGCTGTGGTTTCCTCGGGACAGATTGAAGAGTATGAGCTCACACACATTCTGCACAGCTCTAATCCTGTTACAACCCAACACCAAACCACATTATGTGTGTGTGTGTGTGTGTGTGTGTGTGTGTGAGAGAGATCTATCCAAATTGTGTTTGATCTATATACTGTAAAATGTTTTATATATTTTAATCTCTATGAAGTATTGAGTTATGGTCTGAGGACAGGTTTGAAATAATGTAATGCTATCATTTGATAACACAAAGAGGACATAAAACTATTTATTTACATTGTTTTGTAGTGATCATCTATATTTAAATATAGTGCAAATGTTGTTATTTATCTGTTTTATAGAAATGTTAATGTAAATTTGTTGGATGTTTGTCCAGTGCCTCAGGAGTCAATGTTATGTCCGTAAACCAGCAGTTCAAGTTTCCCCGTTTGGCCAAAACCCTCTATGATGCCCTCCCTTCACACACACACACACACACACACACACACACACTAATTACATTACAGCTCTTGGCTGTTTCTCAGCTTTCATCACAGTCTCACACCTGTTACCTAGTATCTCTTCTGCATCTCATCCTCGTCCACTCATTCTCTCATTTTCCTTCGGCTTTCTTTCAGGTGCTCTTTGATTCCATCAGCATAAAATAAATAGTTCTTGTGAATTACATGATAACACATCTGAGCACAGCTCTGGACATTAGGTGTGGATCTTTGATGCTTTGATCCATACAGAGGATACTGTTAATAATTCATATTTTCAAAAGATCTGTAGTTCCTGTTGCTCATTGGTAGAGCATTGTGTTAGCTGCACAAAAAGGTAGTGGGTTTGATTGCCAGGGAACACACATACTGGTAAAAAAAAATAAAAAATAATTATAGCCTGAATGCACTGTAAATCGCTTTGGATAAAAGGGTCTGCTAAATGTAAAATAATAATAATAACAATCTCAAACCTAAATCATGCACAATAGAAATGAATCCATGACCTTTTGAATATAACATCCATCCATTAGTACACAGGCATTTTAAAAATGCATTATGCAAAAGAAGGGATCAGTGAGAGACAGAGAGAGAGAGAGAGAGAGAAAGGGAGGGAGAGAGAGAGAGAGAGAGAGAGAGAGAAAAGGCATTTAAGAGGAAAAAAAGTTAAGGATAGTAACTTTAATTTATTTGAAATAAAATTATATTTAGTCTGATTACTGTCATACAAATAAAAAGTATATTCTGTTATTTTAATCGTGTTGTATTACCATAAGGGCTAGGCGATACGAGCAAAATAAATTAAATATTAAAAAAAATTTCATATCAGTCAATATCGATAATTTTCACAAAAAATGTCAGGCGGATTTCCTCTCCTGAGTGAAAGTTGTAACTAGACAGTTAATTGTGTAAATTACTCTTACTGTAAATCCAAAGAAAGCCTTGTTTCTTGAGTTTGTCAGTGCTGTTTTCATCTGGCTTTGAACTAAATCACAGGGACATTTGTGTTCTTCGCTGAAGTCAAGCACGTCTTGCTGTTTCTCACAGCTCTGGCGTGTGATCGAGACACATCAGCAAATAAACACCGCACTGCCATTCGAGCCCAGCTGATAATTGGTCCGTGTTGCACCTCAAAAGCTGTTTGTTGTGCTGTTGGTGCATAAACATTATATCAAACATTTATTGTTCATGTATTATCATTCTGTCGAGGACAAATATATTGTGACTATCAATATTGTTTAATCGCCCAACCTTAGGCTACGTCCACACGAAGTCACAGTTTTTCCTATCCAATCTTTTTTTCCCACTCGTCTCAAGAAATATCTGTGTCCACATGAAACTGACACAAACCGATGTAGTATACATGCCAGACCAGTATGTGGTGCTGTAATTCTGCCACAGAGAATACACTTAAAACGTAGAAGACTTAGACTGTGCACATAAACTTTGTGGGACTACACACATGAACGATACAAAATGTATGCGTATATACTGTAGCTAAACGTGTTTCTGTGTGGATGGGGCGTTAATTACCATTGCTAGAAAACTTCTTTATTTTGTTTCATTGTGCGTATTGAGGCTCTGTGAACCTAATTTCACAAGAAAGTGTAATTTATTTATGATTTTCCAAAGTGGTTGCGAATCCATGTGAATTTGTATGATTTGAGTTGTGCACAACCAACACTATTTCATGGGAAATTGCAATTATACGTTTTGGACGAATTGGTGACTATTTCTTACAAATTTGTACAATTTGATTTTTACGTGTTTTTTTTTTGTTTGTTTGTTTGTTTTTATACGATTGATGATTAGGTTCAGGGGTAGACCTTAATGTTTTTTTTTTTTTTTTCAAAAACTGTGTTTCTGTATGATATATATACAATGTTAGTATGTTTTTGTATGATGTTTGAATCAAAATCACCACCTCGTCAAATAATTTCCCATAATACAAGGTTTACAAAAACCTTTTTAGAAAAAAGTAAGCATGAAGGTACACCTCTAAAAAATACCCATCAGTAGGGTGTAAACACTTCTTCTTTTTTCTCAGTGTTTTTCATATTGTATTTCAGTTGTTCACTTTAACTATTTTCTGTTTTGTTTTAAAATGTACTTTTGTCATGCCATTAAAGCTATCTGAATTCAATTTAATTAAAAACAGAGAGAGAGAAATGCATAGAGAGAGAGGGACTGAATCAAAATCAGAGAAACGGCAGTGTATGTGTGTGTGTGTGTGTGTGTGTGTGTGTGTGTGTGTGTGTGTGTGTGGCTTCACAGAGCTTTTAATGTCTTTATGTGCCTCTCTCTCTCTCTCTCTCTGCGCTGCAGTGGGGGAGTATATTCAGAGCCTCACATGAGGGGACGAGACAGCAGCAACCTCCCCTCACCTGCCTGCTCGCCCCTCTCCCATCCTCCTCTCCTTCAACACAGCACGGCTGCTCTGAACGGGACCACAATATCACCCCTCGGCTGGAGGAACTGATCCAGTTTGGTGGCTTTTTCCCATAAACACTGCTTAAGGATTTTCTGGAAAAGAAACATGCCAGTATGGATTACCCAAATTCTAGCCAAACAAAAGGACGCAGCACTCTTGAGAGGAAGAAGAGAAAGAGGGATGACACGCCTCTCGCTTTAACCTGACTTTCTTTCTTTCAGAGTCAGATTTTTTTCATGCCCCATGACTTTTTCACACATGTGGTGACTGAAGGGTGTGTTGGTGTTGGATGCCGTCTAGTTGAGGAACACATCTGAGACTGTTGCACTGTTTTTTCTCTTCTGAAATCTTTCCTTCAAAGTCTTCACAAGCCGTCCTACTCCTACCTTAAACTCTTTGAGGTTATTTCAGGTGAAATTTGCCAGACGTCTGTGTTTGCATGAGTGTGTGTGGTAACATTTGACCCATCTGTGTATGTGGGCGTAGGAGGGCGACGCCTGTTAACGTCTCAGAGTGCGCTCAGTCTGTCTGGCACATACTGAAGCATGAATGGCTAGCCTGTAATCTCAAACAGCAGGGTGCATGAAACAACACAAGCCCTTTGACAGTTTAATGAGGTTAAAGCGTTCAGCCGTCGTCAAATGTGTTCAAATAAACACTGGTTTGTTTGAGAGTCAGCATCTGGAAAATGTGACTAAACAGTTCTGTTTAATTTGAGTGCTTAAGTAGAAGTGCTGTGACCGCATTTTTAGTGGTAGTTCCCTCAGAAACTAAACAAGAAGTGATGAGAAAGTGTGAAGTAGATGGTAAGAGGAAAGGATAATCAAATCAGCTAGCAGTACAAACTAGCAAACTAGCTACAAACTGTTTCTTTTGTGTAGACTGCTTCCTCAGATTTGAGCCCGTGATTAGATGAAGATTTACACGTACCTTCGGACAGCTCAAAGCTCAAAGTGTGCTAGCAGAACGACAAAGCATTTGTTAAACCAAACATTTCGCAACCCTCTGAGCTCCAAAGGCATCTAGCTTAAGTATCTTATTAAGAAAGAAATTGATTTCTATGTGACAGAGCACCAATGATCACTATTAAGGGCTTGTGTTGTTCAACTGCATTTTTCTTCATTGATCTAAATAATGCCAGATACTGTTGAGGAATTGGGTTAATAATAACCATAATGTACAGAGCTATCTTGACCGATCTGGTGGTGTTTGGTGTCTATGGCGGTGACATGTACATATTGGCAAAAGATGTTTGCTGCTGTTCGCACCTAAGCAGAAGCGTTTAACACAGACGTAGGAGTGCGTGGGACTGAATTTTCCTCAAGCACACTGACTCTCTCACCTCACACTTTCACATGTGCAACCAGTTTTTACCAATTCATTCAGCGCACAACATGCATTTTTATCCAGCTGAACGCAACGCGCACTCCACAGTTCAGAGTCTTTAAGAGATGAGAAACTGACAAGAAACACCTACGTGAATGTAGAAACTCAAGTTGAGGTTCAAAGAGGGAGATACAAGGAAAGCTACCGTAGTGAAAGCGGAACAGGTGGAAAAGCACAAAGCCAAAGTGAGGCACTTGAAATCATTCTCTATGGATACGTGAAGGCATTAAGCAAACTCAAACTGCTCTTCAATATTCACTGGGAGAGAGTCGTGGATTTCAGGTTTCACTGTGAGGAATAGTGTGTGAAGAGGAAAACTGTGGAAAACAATCAGTAGATACAGTCAAGAATTTCATCTGCAGTTCAATTCAAAATGAAAAACACCTGACGCTCTTGAGGGCTTCTGTCGTAAATAGTTGTGTTATGATAAAATACTCAGTTTTGACCAGTTGTTTTTTTAACTTCCATCAAAAACTTTGGCAGATAAAAATTTGGAATCAAACTGCCCACTTTTTGGAAGCAAAACATGAAACAAAGCCACATATTTTGCCAAACACTGTGAGGCGAAAGTAATTTTCGTTCTTGGAGCGCTCTTCCTTTAAGGTCTCTCTTGACCAAACATTCAATCTCTCCAATTATCCTCCCATCGCTTTGGAATAAAACACGCAACATGGACCGTAACGCAACCACGTACATGCAGCATTTACTGATTTAGGAGTAATTTGGATGTAGTCCCAGAAAAGCGCTGGTGGAAGTGGCCTTGATAAAAGCGTGAGAGCAAACACAGAAGGGTAATTTCATGCTGAATTCCCTGAATTAAGCACATCAATGGGGACAGGAACAAAAGAAGTGCTGTACCACAACATTTCACTTCAAGCACAAATGGACTTTTTTACATACTGGAATTAATTTGTTTTCGCACTCCCCAATAGACTTGAGAAACGAGAGTTTGGACTTCTTGTGCAGAAGAGTTTTCTAGTTAGGTAGGATGAAATGGACTGTTTTAAAAGCAGGAAGCCATGAGAAATATTTGTGCATGTGTCTCTGAACCAGAAATGCTTTGAATTAAACCGTTCTCCTACTGAAGACCCGAGTACATTCACTGAACTCATTGGACTCATTGGATCTGGGACATGCTGTTTGGTTGAAGAAGCACAGCAGTTTCTCTGAGCAGGTTCGTGGCCTGAAGGTGTCAGGGTTCAGACGTCAGGATGGGGTGTAACATGTGCCTGGTGCAGAAGCCCGAGGAGCAGTACAGGGTCATGTTCCAGGTAAGACATCAACCTAAAGCCATTTCTTATCTGTCCAAAACTTGAAGCTTGCTCTGAATGGCCTGATACATATCACTTATATTCTTTTCTCCCACACTTTTCTTTTATCAGATTTTTCGCTTAGCTTATTGCTAATACACAAGGATTTAAATCAAGGCTTTTAAATTAGCTTAATTGGAGGGTACTGTCATGATTCTGCCCTCGTGTCCTTGATTTTCCCTAGTCTTGAGGCAGGATCATGACAGACCCGTGTTTTGTGTACAAGCACATGGCCTTGTCTTTGGGCCATGTGCTTGTGTTGTCTCGTTCCCTTGCCCCGCCCCCCTTGTTATCCTAGTCTTGTCGTGATTGTCCTATCTTTGCCACCTGTCGTGTCTTGATTAGTTCCCCTATTTAGATCTCCTAGTGTGCTCTGTCTTTTGTCGGTTCATTGCGATTGTTTCATTGTGATTTGTGACTGTTTCCTCAAACTGTTCCACATATGTGTTTCTTCCTGTCAGCCTCCTGAGATATCGTGTCCTTGTAACCCCTCTAAGAAGTCTTTGTACTACCGTGAGTGTTTGTTAGTAGTTAGTGTTCAGAGTCTTTGTTTACCTTGTTTATTGTGTTTTTGTAGAGTTATTTAGTGTCTTCCCTAGTCATTGTTTTCCCCCTCGTGGGTTTTGTTTTCCCCTTTTTGCCTAATAAATCCTGTGTTCAGTAAATCCTGTCTGCACTTGAGTTCCTCCCTACCCCTCCCTATAACAGGTACATATACTGGAACGAAATGTCGTGCCTCACAGGACCACGGTGCTACATGAATACAGACACATGAAGTAAAAAAGTATAAACCTATGCACAATTAACTTACTGAAAGATTTTGACTATAAATATACTATATATAAATGTTTACTTATACATCGACTGAAAAATAAAAAAAAACATACACTATACAAATTCTTCACACAACACTGTACATGTGCCAAGAGAAACATCGTAAGTCAAGCAGCCTCCTGGGGAACAGTGCAAGATTACATGAGCATGTAAACACACATATTTGTGGGAAAATGTACACCCAACAGTGTGTGTGAAAAGTGTCTAGTGCATATTGAGGAGAATTGCACAAAAATTATTTGATTGCACAAAAATGATCCCAGATGGTATTCTGGTTTCAGATGGTAGAGGGCTTGTGTGGGGTTCCAGAGGAAGGCGAAGTGTTTTGACTTCAGGGCTCTCACAGCCCGGGGGAAAAAGCTGTTGATGCTCCTGTACCATGTTCCTGATGGTAGGAGCTGGAAGAGACTGTGGGAGGGATGGGTGGGGTGAAGTCGATGAACAGCATTAGGAGACATAGGAGTTTTTATTCTCTAGGTGGGTAAGAGCCAGGTGGAGGGTGGAGGAAATTGCATCGTCTGTAGATCTGTTTGGACGATATGCTAACTGGAGTGGATCGAGTGTGTTGGGGAGGTTGGTTTTGTGTTGTGCATGACTATCCTCTCAAAACACTTCATCATGATTGAGTCAGTGCTATGGGATGGTAGTCGTTTAGACAGGACACAGGTGATTTCTTTGGTACCGGTATGATGGTTTTGGATTTGAGAGATGTGGGGATGATTGCCTGGTTCAGCGAAGTTTTGAAGATATCTGTTGACATCTGTCAGCTGTGTAACACAGTCTTTCAGTACACGGCCGGGAATGTCGTCAGGACCCACAGCCTTGCGTGTGTTAACCCTTCATTATGCCTGAGTTGATAACCACAGGTAAATCCGTGCATGGCTTCTCACTACCACGGTTATATGTAATTATAATGAAGGTTACGTTTTCAGTTCTGTAATAATAGTGTCTGGGATTAAATGCACCTGCTCTGCACTCAAAGTATACTGTACTCCGGCTTTCACATATCTCAAACTATTCTCCATTTAATAATCATCTTTGTCTATTGTCTGCAGTATTTCTGTCCAGAAGCTATGATCAGTAACAATGTCTTTTATACTAGATTAATCTAGAGTTGCTGATATCTCTTTATACCTGTCATACAGACGCGGGCATCTGTTGTGGTCTCCGGTACGTTGTTGCTGTTGTGTCTCTTCCTTTTCTTTTTCGGCTGTGAAACAACAGGTGACCTGTGTGACCTGTGCGTAACCAAACCTGTAACATGCTAAAACTGCTTACAGATAGTATATTAATAAAATAAAAGTATGTGTAAGTACATATATTTCATGGCTGTTAAATAACACATTAACGTACACTTTTAAACAGAGTTTAAAAAGTTTTACATTAAAGTACATTTTGAATGTGTTAATGCAATCTTGTTGTGCTTTAAACATACTTAATTTGATGTGCTGACTAACATACTAAAGCACAGTATTTTATAACTGTAGTGTGTTATTTGATTGAGTTATATTTTAAATGTACTGCTGACTATATCACGTCTAATTACAATATTAAATTAAAAGTTTAAGGGCAAACACAATCTGCTATAACACAAGTGTTTAGCATGAAAATTAAAAACTGGCAAAAAGACTGAACGATAATTTACATTTCCACACCAGATGTTGTCTTGATGTGTACAGGCTCTTGGTCATAGCTTGACATTTGAGGTTGGGGGAGTCAGACCGAGCCAATCACTTTTAAACACATTTCAGCTTTTCTACAGTAAACCTACAAATTAATTTTTAGCAACATTATCATTATATGCATATTTACTTTAAGAAATTTTAGCAAGGCCTCCCATCGCAAGCAACACCATGAACAGCCTTTAGTCTGATGTTTGCAGTCTCTCATGTCTCTCATAATCACGTCCCCACAGGTTTGGCTTCTCTGCCAGTGTTTGCAGGAAACGGCTTGTTTTGCATTCGTTTGTTTGTCTTAGTTTAATACGATTTAATGAGCTTATTGAGTCCGGCTTCCTACGAGTATCAAAACACCCATGCCAATCAAAACATTTCATTTTCACAAAACGTAAAAAAATGATCTGTGGCTTTGATTTACAACTTTTAAATATTTAACTTGGCTAATAAAAAATTCACAACAAAGACTAGCAATGAACTTTTGAATCATTGGGGCGACCAGGAAAGCCATTGATGCTGTATATAACATGTTTTCTGAGCAATTCATGCACATATTTATAAATGATTATGTTGCGGAGTACTTTTAAATGAAACATGTATTGTTACATACAGACAAATTATATACAATTTATGTGTGCGATGGCAGCTTGCATGTATCATTGCTAGAAAATCTTGTTGATAAGAGACCAGCAGTGCTGATAAAGCCAATTAACAGAACAACTCAACCTTTAGCGCTTACAATCTACACAGAGAGAGAGGGGTGCAACTATGAAATTAATAATATCATAATTATTTATGCATTCAGATTATTGATTGCAATTTATTTAATTGGGGGGAGGGGGGGGTTCTGTTTTATCTCAATAAAAACAGCTACAACTATTTTTAAATGTGTATGTTTGTGTATATGTATATCTATATATAGATTATAGAAAAATATTTTTTTTTATATCTGATGCTGCTATTATTGTGGCTGTTCTGAGGAACATGTTGTGTGCAGTACTAGAACTGACAGCTATTTTTCTTAGAAAATTGGCAAAAAGGTTTAAATCCATAATGGACCTGCATCTGGCGAAGAGAAGAGAAAATTAGCTTTAGCCATTCGACAAAGGTCAAAATAAATGAGGAAGAGTGTTGTGAAAAATTCAACACCATAATTGCAGACATTCTTTGGAGACCTCAGGTTAAAAGGAGCAGGAGGTAATTTGCTGTGTTTTTTTTTTACTTTAGAGGTTTTGTAAGCAAAACACAGTCATGTTCAATTCAGACGAGATTGAAATCACAAATGATGTTTGTCACCTTCACTGGAGAAACTAGTCCCGCATGGATAAAGCTTTTCTCTTTCAGTGCAGACTTACAAGAGTTACATGAGAACAAATAAAATCTTTGCCATCATGGTGTGGTAATGGAGCAATTTTAAAAAGAGCACAAATTGACCCCACTTGCTTGCCTACATGTACTTGTACAAATAACTAGTCTTGAGGTAAACAAGTAACTTTTGGTCACTTTTGGTCACACAGTAAATGCATAATTCAAAAAAGGCAAACTGTTAGCAGTTTGAAAAATCAAGAATAATAACAGAGTTAATAAGAGACAAGGCTTAAGACCAGCCCAAGACTAAATTGTAATCCTGAGCTGTTTCAACTGATAGAAACTTTCACTGACAGATCTTTAAAAAGACCAGTGCCAGTGTCTCAAGATGCACACCAGTAATGTTTTTTTCCAAGGCATGTCCAGAAAAAAGATTTAAATGTCCTTACTAACTATGATCCTGGCTTAGTTAAGCCCTGTCTGTGAGACCAGGCCATTAGTTCTCAAACCTTTACTAGCACCAACATTAAACAGGACTGAAAATGTTCTTCTAAAATCTTACTCCAGCAGTAGTGAATGCAAGTTTCACTAAATAAATAAATAAATAAATAATAATAATAATAATAAAAAGAACTCCGAATGAATTTGCTGGGAATCTGTCAATCTCCCAGAAGCTCTCCATCAGCACCAAGCTGCACACCATCTCTCCACAGTCTGGGAAAGGAAAAATGATCCAAAGAGGCAGGAAAGTCCAAAACAATTCCTGGAAGAAAGAAAGAAAGAAGAACAATTGTTTTAAAACATATCCAGCCGTTATAAATGATTCAGTTGATTGAAAGCAATAGACACAGTTGCAGTCTAAAGTTTATATACACCTTGCAGTATCAGCAAAATGTTCATAATTTAAGCAGTAAGAGGGCAGAGAGGTAGAATATTCTGCAAGGTGTGTGTAAACTTTTGACCACATCTGCATCACATAAGAGCTGAATTACCCCAATCAGCAGGGCACAAGGTGGTTGAATGTTGAAAGAATTCCTGATCACACCATCTTCACTGACACGACCAGCCCCAGAGGAGATTTGCTGTACATGGACTTTATAAAGATTCAGCTGTTGTCGATTGGATGGTGGCAGATCTTTTTGCGAGCTTGCAGTCAATTGTAACAAAGGGATGGGGTTTAAGTGAATTAAATGATTGGAGAAGTCATGTATACTTCGTTAGAGAGAGGTTGACATTTTGATTAAAAAAATGAAATTCATATACTGTATATGGATGAATTTTCACAGTAAGATAAATAACATGCCTTATTAGTTGAATTGCCTTATTTAGACTGAACTTAAAAATACCCCCCAAAAAATGCAGCAAATGACACATGTTCAGGTCACTCACTATTCAGGCTTAAACCATGGAGTCCTAAAAAAACAGAATGCAAGAGAATGTGAGTCATGAGGCTGACGACAGGATAAGAATGAGAAGAATACATGACAATAAAGAGCTGTTTGGACTGCATTACTGTTGGAATCAGATGGAGAGATGAAGGATGGATAGATAGCTTTTTCTTTAGATGGTTGCCCTCACATGATGACAGTAATTGATTTCTACGCATCACAGAGCAGGAGTGGATTGGTGGACCTTAGTGGCTCCTCAGGACCCGACGGGACCCTCCAGAGCAGTGCCTGACTGTAACGCTCACAGTCTCTGTTTCATCTCATCGCAATTTCCAGATCCTTCATTTGTTGGACTTTTGACTTGTCAAAGAAATGAGTCATGATCAAATATCACACTGATAACCCTCAATGTCTTCACAACTCACAGAGACTGAGTAAAAAACACTGAATAGAAAGATATAACCACATGACAGATTAGATTTTCAGTTAATGGATGAAATATCAGTGCCTGCTTCACAGCAAAAAATAGCTGTGACAGTATTTAAAGCAGCTGTATCTATAAACAGATGCAATAAAAAAATAATTCAAGAAATACGACCATTCAGTATGCAAATATTACAATGGCATCTTTGTTATTAGTTAGATTATGAATGGTGTTAAAGTTAAGTGTGAACATGCAAATGTTAAGTAGTTTGAGTTGAATTAAGTGCACTTTGGAGAAGAGGAATTTCAATATAGTGCTTCCTTTTAACCACTGTAAAATAATTTAACACACACACACAGATTTTTCTCTTATTCTCAGAAATAAAACCATCCAAGCAGTTTTCACCAAAACCGTCCAAGTCTCTTGCTGCGTACAATGTCTTTGACAGCCTTTCTTGAGATGCACATTGCTAAAAGACCCTGCAAATTAAACTTAATTAGTCGACGTTATTCTCTTTAGTCCATCCAGTCACAGAAATCTTGTGCTCTTCAACCTCAACCAAGTTAAAGAGCTTCGAAAACCAGCATCAACCAACAAATTCATTTCTTATTACCAATGCTGAAAACAGTAAATATCTGTGTGTAATCTGTGATACAAGTTTTTATTTCATGCTTGGAAATTCCAAAAGAACAGCATTTATAACATTCTAAAACAGAAGTAGAAATTATTTAGTCACTTTTGATCAATTTAATGATTCCTTGCTGAATCATTAAATTTATTAAAATAAAATAAAAACTCACTGTCCATAGTCTTTTGTACGGTAGTGTAATTATAAGAGAGAAAACACCGACCCCAGACAAAAGCCTCTCATTATGTTAAGCTTGTGTAATCCTACAGAGTACAGAGCACAAAAGAAAAAAGAAAATAAATACAAAAATATAAATAAATAATAATTGGCTAAATAAAAAAATAAAGATTCAATAAATAAAGTGATTAAATTAACATTAAGTGTGCAAAGAATTATGGGTTATAAAATGCATTTACTCTAAATACAAATTATATTTTATCATCATACAAAATCCATTCTGACTCTTCAAACGTGACCTTGCTGTTTTTCCATTGTGTGCCACAAAGCCATTTCCACATTGCAGATATGATAACATGGAAATGGGCATCAGACACATAAGAGAAGAGATCCACACACAGATCCCCTCAAAGCAGGAGAGTGTGTTTACTGATGGGGGGTTCAGTTTTTCTCAATATACTGAGGCACATGTGTAGCTTCAAACCGCAGAATAAACACCATCAGTCTGCCCAGCACACTCATGCTATCCAGCACCCCATCCATCATTCTGAGCGCCCTTTCCCCCCTCTCTCTCTCTCTCTCTCTCTCTCTCTCTCTCTCTCTCTCTCTCTCTCTCTCTCTCTCTCTCTCTCTCTCTCACTCTTTGAGCTGCATTGCAATGGGATGCTGTAACTTTGGCAACCAGACTCATTAAGCAAGCAGCATGAGTGGTCTTACACTGGTTTTATGTGTAGTGCGTTAGTATTAATGAACATATGGCACAAATAATTGCTTCAAATGATCAAAGAATCACTCTGCTTCAATCGAACACACACACACGGCTCCGCACCTCCTCTTGGACACACCCTTTCTTTCTGTCTGTCTCGTCGAGCCAGACGTATCCTCACATCTCTTCTTCTCTCTAGGCCTATCAAAAGGGTTTTCTTGCATTAATCTTTTACCAGCAACATGAGTTGTAGAATAGCAGGAGAAAGCCACGCGTTAGCATTCCCATTCTTCTCAGGGGCAGCTGCTGAACCATTGCAGGAGCCTCCATTAATGTTTCATTTGAAATCTGCTGTCTTTACTATTACGGGACACAAAACTTCCTAATCTGTAAGTATCATGTGTATAATGATTTTACAGCAACAGGAAATCTATACTATGAAATAAAATTAAAAAAATATATATATATATAATAATAATAATAATAGTAAAAATAAATGCTAGTTGTGAATGGCCTTCAATGAGAGAAAAAAATGCTTTTCAAAACCAGTAGTTTTGGTATCTACTAGGGATGTGCCCAGATCCAAATACAGTATTCAGAAAGGTAATGACGAGTACTACGGTAACCCTAAAGGGAATAAATATGAGATATAGGAGAAAAATATATTTTGGTGCTTTCTCTCACAATTATATTGTTGGGTAATTATCTTGTATATGAATTCCGAGCATCAGGGAGACATTGCAGGACATTGAGATCACTTATGAATGCGCATTTGCTTTTTACTTAAACTTTTTAGATTCATGATCGCACGTAGTCTACTCTACTACGGAGCGGCACTACTTACCACACAGTTCACAAGATTAGATGTTTGTCAGTGATCAAGATCTGCAGATCACTCACCATCATATCAGTCATCTTTCCTTACTCTGTTTTTGTGGTAAGTGAAATGTTATGTATTGTAATGTAACAGGCAACTGCTAATAAGCGGCTAACCATGTCCCTTTAGTGGCTCCGTAGAACGCATTATTCATTTTCTGTGCCTCTCTGAATTTGGATTCACTATTTTTACTTTGGCAAGCCGTCTCTAACTCCTGATATAAACTCCAAACATACTTTGTTTTGGATAGATTTTGTCATAAATGATGTCACACTTGGTTGTTCATTAAATAAGTTTGAAGTATATAGGGACCTTTAGCATAAATCAAGCGTAGCGTTAGCTCTGGCAGGTCATGTCAGTCAAGCTTGCATCATCTAACTTGCAGCTGAGTCACATCTACCTATAGGAATATGACACCTTCTTACCTATATAAGGTCCATTCAGTATTATTCAGCAGGTTACTGCTTTGCTCAGGAGCTAATTGCCCTCCTACATCCCCAGCTCCTCCTTTTGTTCACATTCGGGAATTGACTTACTCTGATATTCCTTGTTGAGTCAGACTCTTGTATCCGGACTTATTTTGTTATATTAAATTGTCATTAAGCACATTTACGATATCTGCCACATTTATTTTGGTTCTGTTCCCCCTAAAGAGGTTATCACTGCTCCTCCTACTCTTAGCCTTTTTTAGCGGGGTTATAACATTTAGCTCCATTAACTGTACACAAATTTGCGATCGCCTCAGAGTCGGTACTCTTACATTTCATTTGAAAACGTCGGCAGACTTGTCTCCTCTCCGTCTTTCAGCGCACTCTTCAATCTGCAGACTGCGGCGGAGCAGCAAGATTGGACTCAGGACAATCCGTTCACCGCTCATCACACAGTTTTTTAATGCACAAGCAGTCTGACAATGTAACGAATGCACACATTAAAAAAAAACAGAGAAATCCAGTTGCAGTGTTTTAATAGGGGAATCCAAAATCGTAATCCAATCACCCAAAATGTCAATATCAGAAAGACAGTCCAAAACAAGAAACATGAAAAACACTAGGGAACACGAAAAAGCAGGGTGACATAAACCAAGGGCTACATGAAACTGATAGAAACAAACAGGGTATATATGGACAGGTGAAAGTGATGAAAGTTTGAACAGCTGAGTGCAATTAACAGGTGTGCAATTAACAGTGATGAATGGGACAAAGGCTTGTGGGAAATGTAGTGCCTGCAGTGGGGTGACTATATGGGGAAGTGAGACCACTAGTGGACACCCAGGGAAACACAGACCAGACACTGTGACAGACAACAGCCGGTTCTCCACCATCATCGAATCTGTCTATGATTGCATGAAGAAACAGATTAACCCTTTAACTGCCGCTCGACCAAATGGTTGAGCACATTTTGAGTCACTATATTTTATTGAGAGGAGTACCTAACTTAATTCAAGCTGATTGAGCCATCTCTACCATCTGGTAGAGGTATGTTAAGCCAAAAAAAATCAACAGCATTTGTCACAACACTTCTTCTTTGATGGATGTCAGAGAGAAAGAAATCACTCCTGCCATGTAAACTGTTTTTGGTGAAATTTTGCAAGGTAAGCATATTTTATTGACATATTACACTGTAAGAGCCCTAACTTTACAAAATTATTTTACTTGGTGCCATGAAAAAACTTTAGTATGTTTTCAATAATTTTTCAAAAACGTGCTCAACCAAATGGTTGATTTGTCACTTTATGGTAAACGTAGAAAAGCTAAGCTAATGTTTTAAAAATTATGGGACGTGTTGGAAAAAAAAACATTGAGTGTGGTAACTAATGACATAAGGAGATAAGAAATGCAAACAAAAAATGCTTTTTACTTGGTGGGGCAGTTAAAGGGTTAAAGTGAGACGATGACACTAAAAATACTAATGTGCCTAAGATTTTACACAGTACTGTACTTTACAAACAACATTGTTGCTATTTCATAAAGAATGAGCATACAGTAATTCACAGAACTGATTAAAGACAGTGACAGACAGCACTCATTTCAACTAAATATCAGAGATCGACAGAGATACAGTAAAAACATTATGTGTGGTTGTGTATTAAATAATGACCCAGATCATGAAATACATTTATTAGCCTTAGATTAAGGGAAGCACAACTTGAGACATGAGAGCAAGGAGGGTGTGAAAGCTATGGATTTATTTTAAATATTTTGTAATGTTCTTTAATGTTATCGATAGGTTTTTATTATATCGGTTTTGGCACTGTTTAGGCTCCGGTACCGTTTTAAAAGTATGGAAATGCCACTGGTATCGTAAAAAACCCAATCGATGCCCAACCCTACTCATAATTTATTTATTTTGACTGTGAACAAATATTCATATCTGTCTGTGCTCTACAGTATACAGCTACTGTTCAGTTGCACACTGCATGCACACCCTAATGTACATGAAAAAAACTAAGAATACCTCAGACTTTACGATTTCAGCCTGACAGATAATAAACAACAAAATGACATTGAAAGATGCAACAGTAGAGAAACATGCTAAAACGCTCAGAAAATCTTAGCACTGCATAGCAATCATCCACAACACCCTACCACTGTGGTGTGACTTCTGCATCTCAAATCTTCTTCAGAAAACGTAATAGTCAACTTGGAGCTGTTTCATCCTTTTGCATAATTTAGGTATAAGGAATTCCCCAGAACTCTGAGCACACACACACACACACACACACACACGTATGCAGACGGCACATTTGTAGCAGATCATATCACAGGAACGTGTTAATGAGGGTTTAGCACTATGTGTGTCTAATTAATCCCAGTGGAATTAATCGTCAGGGAAGGGATCAAGATCTACTCAATATGGAGATGAGTGTCAACAGTGAGTTCATCCTTCACCTCATCAGTATGTGCACCTGCAGGTGTGGGTATGTACAGGATAAATGAGAGGGTCAGAGGTCAAGTCAAAGGACTGCAATACAGATTATCTATTTGCAATAAGTTATTAACCTCCTTAAAAATCATTCAAAATGGTAAATGAGCAAGAATGCCAATGTAAATATATTCATTCAATAAAAAAAAAATTAAAAGTAAAAATATAGAAATAAAATAAAAGTTTATACTTACAAAAGCGTCATGTTGTTAGTTTAATAATACGCTTAAGGCAAAAACCAACCTAGGCTGAAGGAAAAACATGCTTGTAGCAAAATTTGTGCAAAATGATATTACATTGCTTTTTAACAGCACTTTCGAAGTGAAATGTCTAGTAAGTATTAACAGTGTTCAGTTTTATCCAAAACAGATGAGTGTGGTAATATTTTACAACATTGGTTATTGTGTGTATTGCTGAAATAAAATGGTAAGTGGTGGTAAAACACTAAAACTATCATGCCTAACAATAATGTACCACCTACACTAATCCCTACCCTAACCCTAAATAATATTGGTAACAAAAGCAATCTGGAAATAAAAAGGCATTTGCTGGAGCAACCATGCTATTTTACCTAGCTTCTACAAGCCTTTGAGCTGTTTATCAAGTATCATAACATTCAATGGAGTGTTACCTGAGCGCTCCGCATCTAAAATGCAATAATGCACCAGGTACGCTACCAAGCAAGTTTACTATGTCAGAAAATCATGCATATGAGTCTTTGTTAATAAATAATCCTCCCCTGTAATCATATTTTTTGAGAATATGAACAAAAGATGTTGGTGTTTTACTGCCACTAGAGTTCACTTCAGCAGAAAATGCATTGAATTGTATCTGAATTTCCTGTGGTTTGCAAAAATGTAGGTAGAGGCAGGTTTTTTCAACAAGCCTAGGTTGCCAAACACTATTAGAATCAACTAATTTATTCAAATCTCTCTTGTAAACAGGAGCGCTATTATCAAGATACCAACTCATGCAAGATTTGTATTTGCTGCAAAAAAGATAAATGTTATGTTTATGCAAGACTCCAAATATACAGTCACATGACAACCTCGGAAAGAAGGTTTCCATTTCCCTTTATTTGTGTGAAACATATCACTTACTGCCTAAGAAGAGTATCCCGAAGCTCATTTGGTTTTTCAAACAAAGTAATGTTTAAGACATCAAAGATTAACAGTGAGAAATACGGAGGCAGGAGAGATGCGGATTCAACAGTGGAGATGTTTAGACTCCCTCGTGGTGTTTGTTCTCAGAGACTACAAAACGAAACAATGAACCTCCGTACAAACAAAAGCTGATTGAACAAACAGTGCCTTCTGTAAAATCATCCAATTGGTTTGTTTTTCAAGAGGTTTTCGTAACATAACTTTGTATTTCATTTGAAAATATTCATAGCAGCAGGCCCACAGTAGGAAAGGATTGCTCCGCTTCATGGCGCTTCAATAGATATGTATTCCCTTGACAAACTGTCTACAGGGTATGATAGTAGTTCTGCATAGTTAATTTTTACATACAAAACAGCCACAGCTTTCATGTAAATGTTGCATGGGTAATATAATATAATATAAATATAAATATAAATTAATGCATTCATTTTACATAGTTTACCAGCTGCTTTATACATTAGAATGGAAGTAAATAAAGAGACAGAAAGCATGCATGTATTTTTTATTTCCAGAAACTGTCAAAATATAGAGATGATTTAAGACAAATTCTACAGAATGGAAATTAACCAATTCTCTAGTATTATCTCAGAGATAAAGAGAAATGTTAGTGCAGCTACAGGTTTAATACTTCAACACAAGGTTTTAAAGGTGCATGTGAGAATGTATGGTGCACCCAGCTCTGAGCGGTTGTATCTAGAGCGTTTGCTCCGAGCCACTGTGAGACAGGAGTCCCAGGAGAACGAGCGGATCATTAGTATGCTTCTCATCGTGTGCACACACTCAAACTCTGTGTGTGCTCCACAAAACATGTGTCAGTATGCCACAGTAACACATACAAGGTACCATTAGACGCTAAATAATCCCTCTGTATCGCACAACACTTGTTTAATCCTAAAGACAGATCACTTGTAAAAAAAAAAAAAAAAAAAAACCTTTCAAGTTTTTCCCAGTGTGGCAGCTATAGGAAAGGACTTTACGCCTTTCAATTTAAAAAGCAAGAAGTTTCACAAATCTCATATCTGGAACATTTAAGTAATGTATATTAATTTTGATGCCCATATTAACTGGTTCTCATACTTAGTTTGCAGAAAATACTTTGAAAATACACTACATGCCGATTTACTGGAAGTCGTGGCCTAGTGGTTAGAGAGTTTGACTCCTAACACTAGGGTTGTGGGTTCGAATCTTGTGCTGGCAATACCACAACTGCCCTTGAGCAAGGCACTGAACCCCCAACTGCTCCCCGGGGCGCCGGAGCATATATGGATGCCCACTGCTCCGGGTGTGTGTTCACAGTGTGTGTGTTCACTGCTGTGTTAGTGCACTTGTGATGGGTTAAATGCAGAGCACGAATTCTGAGTATGGGTCACCATACTTGGCTGAATGTCACGTCACTCACTACTGTATTAAGGGTGTTTTGAAATATGGGACTGAAGCAATATAAAGTGGGCTATCACAAACAGTGATATTCAGTGAAGATGCCTGAATTTAGTATTTTAGGGCTGCATTTTCATGATTTCAGTTTCGGCTCAGTGTAGAAAAGGTACAGGTTGTAGGACCTGCCACTAGAGGGTGCACTACCAGACCAATAACAGTCAGATGCGTCCTCGCGCGGGTCTAGAGATGTGATGCCCCGCGTTTGGCGTGTATACCCCATAATACTAAGCTTGTCGATCGTTATAATAGCATACGTTTTCTGTAAAGATACGAATCAAAACAACTCACCTGTCGAGTAAAACACAAGCGAGATCGGCATCTCTTTCTAGTTGAAGTTTGTCGCGAAGCTCTCTCCATCTAGAAAATGCAACACCGATATTGATCCTCGCTCTTTCTCTCCTCTTGGCCCAAACTCTTCTTGGGTCGTTTGGTTGGCTCGTGCGCTTATGTTTACGGGAGCTGTCCTTGTCGACAAACCAGTGACAGACAGTTAACAGTAATTATGTTCCATAAATAAGTAACACAATCCACCATAAAATGTGGAAGAAGAAGTAAATAGGGAACTGCTTAGCTGGATGCTAGACACTACTTTCGCATTTGTCCACGACACTGTTGTCATTTGGTTTCTACGTCAGTAAAAGGCCGCATTACCTTGTATCTTACGTCGTGGCCCCATAGAAACAGTTTTTGTAAAAACAGGCAAACAATTGCGTCATTACCTGCATCATAACCTGCGTCATAACCTGCAACTCTCTGTCGCTCAGTAGATAAAATACCGGATGGACAGGAGGAGAAGCTCGCAGGCAATTTTTTACTGTCTATGAGGCAATCAGGGGGACGTGGAGGCATGAAGTCAAGGGAGAAGCCCATTGAGAGTCCATAAAAGCAACGGGACAAAATTATTCAACAATATCTGCAAGATTCGGTGGGTGATTCAGATTTCTCTTGGCACAGCGATTAGAAGACTTACAATTGTCCGACAGGTTGCTCACATGACTTCTACGTCATCAAGCTCAGTTTGAGTCTGCGCAGTACACTCGACCCCACAGGAAGTGTGTGCTTCTGATTGACTTCACTTGTCTCTTTTGAATCCAATGGGGTCACTGTGTCCATTTCTTTTATGGTCTATGGAATTTTCTCATGATTTACAAGTAGTTGAAAACATTAGAGATATTGTTATTAATCAGCTGGACAAAATATATAACACTAGCCTAGTGGTTTTTGGATATTTTTACTGCAAATATCGTACAAATTGTAACTTTAATTACCATTTGAATGTAATTCCTCAAATAAAAGCCGGGGCCTTTAATTACCTGAACTGCAGAAGGTAACAGGCCTTAGATGCATTTGATGCAGACCTTTATTTTAAATTAAGCATTCCAGTGGACAGAGATCATAACACTAGCACAGAATCAGTTCAGAATCAATCACCAAAAGAATCAGTTTGGTTCAGACGCTCTGTGTCGGTCTCCTTCACCCTGAATCACACATGCACAGTCATCAGCTCCTCGGTTCTCGAATCGGACGTCTCCGACAGAAACGGTTCTCGGTTCAGTGTACTGGTGATCTGAAAACCGATGCAACCAGTTCTTGACTCGAGAACGAGAAACGCTCCGGCAGTGTGTGTGTACGTTCGTTATGTGGATTTGCTGCACAAATTTTGCCCCGGCCTTTATTTAAGACCTGCCTTTATTTGTCCGTGTTGACCACGCCCCCGGCCACTATAAGAGACCAGGCGCTTATTTGACTACCGGTTTTTATTTGAGGAATCGTGGTAAATTCCAACTTATGATAAGAATTTGATCATTTATGGATAATACTGAATTAAAATTTTATTTTGAACTCTACAATAGCAGGCATATTATCATTGGACCAAATAAAATATTTTTCTGGAATTTATTTATATTTTTTTATTGAACTAAACCTGGCAAACCAACTAAAAAAAAAAAAAATAGCTGCTGCTGAGATGTCCAATGTCTGTTTTATGCATTAAACATGAATTAAACAAAGGATTTCTATTTTTTTTATTATTACTGATTTTAATAAGCACTTTTTTAAAAAGTAAGCTAAGGTCTTTTTCACAACTCATTGCAGTATTATTCCATTAGCTTAGTAAAATGCATGCTAAAGCTGTACTGAAATCAACTTTAATTCAATAAGTGCACAAAATGTTTGTTCCAAAAACAAATGCAGCTTGAAGTAACATCAGACAAAGGCTGAGAGACAATAAACTTGATTAAGACGCACCATGAAAAAGGTGTCTGGTGTGGTGTATATTTCAAAACTCTTCATAAAATAACAGCAGTAACAAAATAACAGTAGCATCTGTTCCCTTTATTAAAAACGCAGTTAGACTGCAGAACAACATTGGACAAGAAATGTAATTATGAATTCAATACATAATACATTATAATGCATTCTTAAATAAGATACAAATAAAGGACAGTTTAATTATATCCATAGGTTGTATTTAATAACCCCCGAGACCCCCTGTAGCACCAGTCTTGGTTAAAATGCCACTCATGTAGGAGATAGGAGCTAAGACAGTCTCTGTGTATCTCCCTCATCATGCGCTCTTTCCCTTCCCCCTGTTTCGTCTCTCTCTGTCTGTCACCTTCTTTGAACTTTCCCCTTCCATCCCCCTTCTGTGCTGTACTCCAGCTACACATATATCTGTTCCTCTGCAATCATGTATCTGTCTCTGGACGTGTAACCCTGCAGCCACAGGAGCGGACGTGCGGCTGGAGATGTAGTCCGCATTACGCCCGTCTGAATTAGCGTCTGGGGACGCGGTTGTGCCTCCGTGCTGGAGATGAGGACATCTCCTATGTAATAAATCATCGCTTACTGTTCATTAAAGCATCCGTCCGAACTCCGCTCCAAGTGTGTGTGTGTGTTTATAGCTCTGACTAGCAAAGACGTGTTAAACTGTGTGCATGATTGCGTTTATGAAAGCCAGTGCCCCTGACGGTCGTATCCTTGAAAAGATATGAGAGTGGAGAAAAGTGGCCTTTACAGCAAGACTATTAAAAACTGAGCGACGATGAATCCTCAAGCCCTGTGTGGCAAAATTGGACACAACAGAGCAGCAGTAATATTGTGTTGAAATGGATTTTGCAGGGACATCCTGGTGTGTATAGAAACTTCCAGATGGCAGACAAGGTCCCACATAGAGTCTGAATCAATACAACACTACATTAAGAACAGACAGTACAGAAGACTGCTGAGAAAAACTTGTGAGTGGAACATTTATCAATAAAATAATTAATACATTCTAACAATTTTTTGAGCAATGACAAGAAACAAAAACTGTGAACAATACCAGTATACAATTGGATTGAATCAGCTTGAAAAGCCTTAATGTAAATAGTTCAGGTGACCCAACTGAGCTCAATTCGTATTAAATTTCAGTCTTATTTAAGGGGTTTGTGTACACTTACATTTAGCAGACGCTTTTTGTGTGTGTGTGCATGTGTGTGTGTGTTCATGTGTGTGTGTCTGTAATGGTAGGCTTGGGGTTTTTTTGGTTATGTAAATCCTGCAAGGCACAAAAACAGACAACTTCTTGTGTGAAAATAACCAATTTGTTTTGGTTTGGTTTGTTTGAACTCAGAGGGAGTGTCAGCCACATTAAAAAAGTTAACAGCTTAAGGCCCCATCCACACGGAGACGGAGCTTACCCCAATCAGATCTTTTTTTTCCTCGTCTCAAGAAATATCCGCGTCCACACGAAACCGCATAATGATGTAGTATACATGCCAGACCAGTATGTGGCGCTGTAATTCAGCCACAGAGATACACTAAAAACAGAGAGGAAGACTCGGACTATGCTCATAAACTTGAGCGTGGTGCACAAACGAAAATGGAACAATTCATTTATTAATCTGTGTTAATGTTAGTTAATAAAAAGACAATCGTTCAGTGTTTGTTCATGTTTTTGTTGCTGTTACGTGACGTAGAGGTGTCTGACTAGGGGGAGACGTGGGCTGATGACGTCATCGTTTCAGAAAGTATACGGATTAGCTGTCCAGATGAAAACGCAAAGACGGCGTTTTCAAATGTATCCACTTTGGGACCCAGTTTCAAAAAATAGCGGTTTCACCTGATGAAAACGCCGGATGCGTGTGGACGAAACGCCTATCCGATAAAAAAGTTGTGCGTATTCACAGAAACGCGTCTCCGTGTGGACGGGGCCTAAGTCGTTCGTGGATTAATGCGTATTAGAGACGTGAACTGTTTAAAACGATTCAGTTTAATTTGGTGAACTGGTTCAAAAAGACCAGGTTTCATCGAATGATTCGTTCGTGAACCAGATATCACTAAACTGCTTTGTGTTGAACTCTCTCAAACAGACACGGAAAAGAAGACAATGCTGAATAAAGTCGTAGTTTTTGGACCAAAATTTATTTTCGATGCTTCAAAAAATTCTACCTGACCCTCTGATGTCACATGGACTACTTTGATGATGTTTTTCTTACCTTTCTGAACATGGACAGTATACCGTACACACAGCTTCAATGGAGGGACTGAGAGCGCTCGGACTAAATCTAAAATATCTTAAACTGTGTTCTGAAGATGAACAGAGGTTTCACGGGTGTGGAACGACATGACGGTGAGTTATTAATGACATAATTTTCATTTTTGGGTGAACTAACCCTTTAATCACTTAAACTGGTCCACCAATGTGATTGCGCGTGTGCTCCGTTAACAATTACCAGACTTTAAATCAGAGTTGCTGGAGGAGAACAGCGAGGAGAAGTGTCTTTGCTCTGGGTTTTCTGGCTGTTGTAGCAGCTTGGTGTTCTTTGATGAAGCCGCCCACTCGGTCCTGAGCCAGAAACTCACACTGTTTCCTTCCGAATCCTGCTGAATATTATCACACTAATCCCTAATTACCAATCGCTCTCGCTGCGTCCCATCCATACCTCCACACAAACACACAGGGGGGCACTTTCACACAAACGTTAGGGCTTCATAAGCCTCTGGGAAAGGTCAGAGAGCCACAGAGGTCAGAGGTCAAAGATGACCTGCGATAGGCTCTCTGTAATCACTTCAAAATCTTTGCACATTACTGGTTTTCATTGCATGAACAGTTCAAACATTCTTCAAAATATCTTCTTTTGCCTCAGAAGAATGAGCGCCTCTGGGCTTTGGAACATGAGAATGAGTAAATGATACAAGAATTTTCACTTTTGGGCGAACTGTCCTTTTAACAAACCACATCTGGTACATGGGTGTGTTTATCAAACTAGTTTTGTTATGTACATCGATAAGCGTCCAACAGCTGTCCACTGTTAGTCAAATAAATGTCTCTCATACTAACAAACATTCAGTCTATGCATTTTTATGTCAAAATCATTCCCTCACATTGTCAAGGCTTCTTTCCTCAATGATCTATTTAAGCATTAATGTAAGATATCATTTCCACTTTCCTTTTCATATTTTCATGTATTATGTTCACATATATATTTTTCTATATTCATTGTAACATAATTTATTTCTGTTATTGTAAAGCTGAATTATGACTTAAATCTATAAAAAATATATAAAAATAACACTGGTCACAGCCACAATTTATTCATTAGAATTCATTAATACATTTTTCAGATTCTCTCTTTGACGTATACAGGCTCTTTTTGTCTTCTGTATGTGCATTACCTATACAAATCATCTTATCATGATTCTGAACTTGTTGCTAATGCATAAATGTGGGCAGTAATTTGATAACCATGTTTTTTCAGCTTATTTATTTATTATTTTTGGACTTGAGTTATGTAAAAGTGTGTTTTCAAGTGCTTTCATTTTAAAATATTGAAGAAAAATGGATAGCATGACCTGTTTAACTCGTCTAACATTTGAAGATTCGCTGCGGTGATGTGTGTGTGTTTGTCCAGGTGAACGGAGACCTGACTGGACTCTCTCCGGAGCAGAGCCTGCATGCGCTGCGCTGCCGGAGGAGCGTGAGGTGGGGTCCGAGGAGGAAAGCAGCCGGACCTGGAGCTGCTGGAGGGACGGCGGTAATGACTGAGTGTGTGGACAGCGGGACGCAGACAGATATCAGCTTCCAGCACATGGTGACATTAGGCAGACCCGTCCATCACAACAGTCCATCCCCTCCGCTGCCGCCCATCCCAGAGCCATACCTCTTCAGCCAGCTGTGAGTACAGCTTTGAGAACAGACGTCACTATTAGGGAACAGTACTAGCAAAATCACTGCTATTATGATCTATGCATGTTACACGTAATAAAAATAACTACTGTTCCAAAGTTTAGTGGGTCAGTAAGATTATAACTTTTTTTTAAAGAATCATAAAATGCTCATCAAGCATTTGTTTGCTCAAAAATACAATAAAAACAGTAAAATTGTGAAATATTATTTCAATTTTAAAATGTAATTTGCTGATTTGCTGCACAACAAACATTTATGATTATTATCAATGTTAAAAACAGTAGTGCTGGTTAATTTATTTGTGGAAACAGTCATGTTTTCAGGATTTATTTAAAATAGATATCTTTTACAACATTATAAATATCTTTACTGTCATTTTTGATCAATTTAATGCATCTTTGCTAAAACAAAAAAATAAAACAAAAAAAAAAACCTCCAAACTTTTACAGAAAATACTTATTTAACATCGGATACATTTTAGTTAGGGTTGTTCTTACACTGTAAAGAACATTTCTTGCACTTTTTTTTTTTTGTCAAGCGACCATATTTGAAATATTTGTACATATTTATGTGAGATGTGCATTGATTGTCATTATCGTTGTAATGCATTGCAAAAATAGATAATTAACTATCTGATTAATTAACTACTTTGGTATAATGTTGAAAATGCTACAATTAACAATTACATGCTTTGACTCCAATAACGTGTTTCACTTACAAACACTAATACTGCTTTTCTGTGACTTTTCATTTCTGTATGTCACTCTATTGGTTAATTCCATCTTTTGCTCTTTGATATGGTTTCTCTCCTCAGTCCTGCTGCAGACCATGTGTACTACGACCCAACGGACTACTTTGACATCAGTCAACATGAGGTGGACAGACAAGATGTCCTGGAGTATGAGGTCAGCACTGTTGAGGATACAGCTGCAGAAGCGTCTCATCTGTGTGTGTGTTTAATTCTCTCACTATCTGTTTTCCTTTAGGAGGTGGAACTGTATAAGTCCTCTCAGCAAGATAAACTGGGTTTAATGGTGTGTTACCGCACTGACGATGAAGAGGATCTGGGTATCTATGTGGGTGAGGTGAGGAATGGGGAATAATGGGAACCTGCTGACCGATGAATTATGAATGAAGTCTGAGAGAGGACTGTGAACCTACGCCCTGATGTTTAACTGTTAGATAAATCATCCATTTAAATAAAACGTCACATTAAATCCAAAACACTGTATCAAAACATTGCTGTTTGAGCGTCCTGACACAGCTGACTCTGTGGCTCGACTGTTATGGTTTTTGTAAATTATTCCTCACCTTTAACTCAACATGTTTATATGGCAGAAATCACCCACTTAAAGCAAATGGTGTATAGTAAAGAAATAATATAGGTTAAACATGCATAGGTACTGTTGATCAGATGCATTTTAAACTAATCCTGTTTTTGAAAAAGAATAAAAACTTTTTGCATGGCTATTTTATAGTTTCAGAAATTAAAATATATGTTAAAAATATAACCATTAAGTTCCCAGTGTGCATTCGTTTCAGTATACACAGTAACTAGTTACATGCAACAGATATAAACTTGCATTTGTGAGGAAGGATAAAATAGGTGAATGTTTTAGTTTTAAAAGTAGTCTATTTCATGCTGTAGCTGCAGGGTTAATACAATACGTCCCCTATGAGCTGCATATGTGATTATTATGTAGACCTATTGTCTAAATAAAACGTATGCTTTAAAAGTAGGGTGATCATAGTTTCATCCAGAGTCTGTCTGTTTGCTTCAAATGGTGTCTGATGACGTTATTCTATAAAAAATTATTTGCATTAATTCTAACATCCAAAAGTAAAACAATATATATTTTTTTCGATTATTATATGCCTTTTATCCAATTCTCTCAAAGAAAGAGTAAATATTGTTCCTATACAGATATGAGACACTGCAAAAATAAAAAACTTACCCTTAAAGGCAATAAAAGGATAATATTTGTCAGTTTTGTGTGTCCAGTTGCCATCATCTGAAGTCTTTGTGAGTGTTGGCGTCATCTTAAAGGCACAGTTCACCCACAAATTTTTAATTCTGTCTTTAATTACTCATGTTGCTCCAAACCCATAAGACCACATTTATTGTATTTTGTCTGCTTACTCTGAGGCGCAAGTCATTTATTATATATGAATATTATTATTTATTATTCTCCTTAGTGATATCTACTGCCAGATTTCCAGGAATTGGCGATTTTGTTCTCTTTGACTCCTTGGATACAAATGGCATGCTTTATTTGCGAAGGTTTTATGCGATATTCCAATTTTGCGAATAAGTTAAACTGGATGGAAACCCAGCTAGTGACATAAGTTACAGACATTCATAAGCCAATCCATCAGATTCATCCGTGTATTCTGCACACCATGAAGGCGATTCAACACGTGTTTACCAAAACAGCTCCAAAAGGTTGCGTAGTTTGAATTATTTGGTAACAAACAGCTTGCATTTAACTGGAATATTCCTTAAAGATGTATGAGAAGTCAATATTAATACTGTAATACTCTGTCTTGTCGTTGCAGGTGAACCCTAATAGCATTGCTGCTAAAGATGGCCGAATCCGTGAGGGAGACCGAATACTGCAGGTAATTAAACAACTCTGATAAACAACCATTCAAGTTGAGTTGAGTTTAAGGGAAGAGGCTTGAACAACATTGTTTTTAATAGTGAGCCAGTAGAATACCCCATCCAAACACCTTAAACTAAATAAAACCATTTTATGCTATCTTATTAAAAATGATAGGCTTCTTACAGCTACATACATGTATTTGTGTATGTGTATTTGTGTTCAGATAAATGGGATGGATGTGCAGAACAGAGAGGAAGCAGTGGCCATCCTGACCAGAGAGGACAGCACCAACATCTCTCTGCTACTGGCACGAGCAGATATTGAGGTGAGACTCACCTTGAAGTCATTGGAATAAACCATAATAAACACTGTAGGCCTATCTTTGCACAGTCAGATATGATCACTTAGTTCATTTCAGTTAATTGCTTTGGCAGTGTTTCCTACAGAATTGTCTTATTGCAGCAGGGGGAGTGTAACTGAAAGACATGCAGTCAATTTACTGTCTTTGAATTGTTTTGCGGCACCCAGCCTTTATCTCATTGCATTCAATTTGAAGCGTGAACACAAAATTGGAGGATATATGGTTTATTTGGCTGTGGGTTTAGTAGTGGCGCAGTGCCAGTGCTGGAAACAATGCACTTTGGTGAATGACAAAGTATTACTAAGGCTATTAACAGCCACAGATTTAATATTCAGATATTATATGAAGTGTATAATGGTCTGCTTAATCAAGCAGTAACAGACAAAGGTGTTTCAGTGTACAGGTGACCACATGGCTCTATTCTGTTCTCTGTTTACAATGAAACAGACAGGAGAGGTCAGAGTGACAGAAGCCCAGACGAGGAAATAAATGGATGGGAGAGAAAAAAAATAAAATGAAAGGACACACAGGGTCGATTCGACAGTCTTTTGTTCTGCTCAAGGTTACGCTTGAGAGAGAAACACACTTCGAACATCCCATAATACACCACTTCCAACAGCGAGTCACCATGTCCATTTAATTTCCTTTGACAGATTTCCATAGCAGCCCGAGACATCGGCTGTGTTCAGAATGGAATAATAAATACTGCTTGCTGAACACTGTGTATTACACTATATACTGCCAACTCTTTAAAAAGATTCAAGCAGCAGTAGATCACATGACCACATTACATTGCAGGTTAACTAAGTGGCATCCATTTATCATATTGGAAATGATTTTCCATTTTTTATCACAATTTTGTATTGCCATATTAATTACTGCAGATACGGTTTAATGCAACACAATGAAATTAAAGGTCAACTTGGGTGCATTGCATTGTTGGATATAGTATACCATGCAGTGTTCATGATTAAAAACAGCTAATTCTGACAAGGTAAAAACATTAAATCAGATGACAAAGCTACAACAGAGTAGAGAGAGAATTAAGATCAACAAACAAGTGTTTAAATCAACACACAGATGTTGATCAGTGTGACTCATCTTCATCGATTGGTCCCAAACCTCATTGTCTGTCAACATGCTTTAAAAACCAGATTTATCATCTTTAGCCCATGTGGAAGCCATAGCAACAGTCTGAATCCCATTGGTAAATATTTAAATAAAATATAATGCAAACCTCGGAGGAACGACCCGGTTCATGAATACAAATAAACCAAGTCAACATTTGAAGTCTGAGGCATGTTTATGAAGAACATTTAGCATGATGCATACAAGGGAAACAACGTAATCAAGATCTCGAAAAATACATCTTATTTGCATATAATAATCTTGATAAATTAAGTATAGAAAGATGCTGATCTGTCACCCACAAAGACAGATATTTATATTGATTAAAATGTACAGGTCTCAACAAGGTTATGTTGATGAAAATTGGTCTGAATAAGACCCATTTGGGTCCAGTTCTAAATAAAAAATAATTGTTAGTTGTATTCAATGTCTAGAATACTGTCAGATGTATTCATGAATTTGGCATAAAGTAAAAATCTAATTGTGAATAAAAATTAATAATAATAATAAAACATTTAGTGGAAAATGATTAAAACCAGAGAGGAGATTCTACAGTTTTTAGGATTTGGGGTCAGTAGTACAGGTGTGTGTGTGTTCTGTGTTTTCTGGACGCTCCAGATTGTGTGTGAGCCCTTGGGCCAGTATATTCCCAGCACAGATGGCTCATTTGAGAAACCTCTCATGTTTAAATGTCTCCTACAACAGATGAGAAAAGACCCTACAGTCATTTACAGTATCCAGACAAACACTGCCCTCTGCTGCTCAGGCAGGGACCTTTTAATGTGTTTGCTGTTTTAATGTGTCATACCATTGGCCTGCAGTGTTACGCTCCAACCAGCTCTAAATCACCTGCCTGTCTAGAAGTTTCTAGTAATCCTGAAGACATTGGTAGCTGGTTCAGGTGTGTTTAATCTGTACAGGGCAGTCGACCTCCAGGCATGGAATATGACACCTTGAACCTAGACTAGTAGATCCCAGCCATGTACAGAGAACAGATGGAACACGTTTTACATAATTTTACCTCTTTAAGGGTTTTTTTTTTCTCCTTAAGCTCAACGGCTCACTAGTAGAGACTCTAAGACTTAAAATGGGTGTGCGAGGTAAAGGAGTCATGCAAAATGTGCAGTTTTGGGGCTCCAGGACCGTAGCTGGGAACCACTGCTTTAGACCAATCAGAATGTTTATAGTCTAAACTCATTGCTCTGCACACAGTTCCTGGCATGATTTTAATATTTTCCTAATTTAGTTATTTTCTTTTCCTATTTTGTAACATTCATTTTTGGCAGAATGAGGCTGATGATCTGGATTTGGAGTTGGGTATGGACCTGGATCTAGAAGACTTGGAAAATGTCTCTAACTCACCCAGCCCTCATCACCGAAGGGAAACTAGCTCTTTGCTGAGCGACATCAGTGGGATCCGAGCTGCTCGGCCCAACTTGTGGCACACTGCGCTCAATAACAGCCAGGAACTGGACAGCGGGGTGGGTCGTACTGACGAAAGTACACGCTGTGAAGAGTCGTCAGAGCTGGCCGATGATGCCACCAGCGCATGCACGACCAATGCCACCAATACACCCGGCAGTTTGCGCAAGTTCCGCGCTGCTCAGCACGGATGGGAATACATCCACTACAGCAACGACTCGCTGCTGGGGCCAGATGGGGTGGGAGCGGTGGATCACGGGACTCCTGAATCACTAGGCTTGGTGACTAGCAGAGCACTGATGCCAGGGCTAACTGAAGAGGAATATGAACGTTACCGAGAGCTACTGGAGATCCGCTGCCTTTACGAGAAGAACGGAAATGCACTTTTCCTTTTGGATGGAAGGAACCATGGTGGAGGAGGAGGGGGTGATTTTGCAGGGGCAGGTGTTCCTATAGACACGAATTGTAACGAGAGCCTGATGCATCATGAGATTGCCCTTCTAGATGAGGAAATACGCCACCTGGAGTTTAAGTGGCGTAATGTTTTGCGGGCTCAAAAGATGCAACAGTTGCGCCAACGCTGCCTGAAGGTCTGGCCAGCGGATGAAGATGATGATGAAGAAAAAGGAGCAAAGGCAAGAGGTGCAGAGGCGATCCACCACGATCTGTCAGATATCAACGAGATCCCAGAAAGGGAACGCTCTGATAAGGAGAGTACAAGCGCTTATAATACCGGCGGGGAAAGTTGCAGAAGCACACCTTTGGCAAGTGAACGACACCCTTCACTGTCTGGGGCTGGAGATTCCAGTGCCTCTGCAACCATGCGACCTCGGACGCCCCATCACAGAACAAGCACAAGTAGGGATAAGAATCTAAACCTACCATCAGATGCCAAGAAAAAGAGTGAAGAAACAGCGGACAACAAAAACTCTACTCCAGCAAGGCTTCGGTCGTTATCCCGGAATGGCGGGAGTAGTAGAAAGGGCTTGGATGGAGCACGAAGGGGCTCCCATGCAAATGGGATCGTGAAAGGTGGAAGGAGTGCTGAAAACAGTCCATACTTGTCCCGTCGCCGCTGCAGTACCACGCTGCCTCAACGCTACCAGAGTTGCATGCAGTTGAGGGACGTGTCTATAAACGACAGTCCAGAATTAAGGGATGCCAATGAAAAGGTTCCTTCTCACTCCAATACCTTAACTTGTCTAAACAGAGAATCCACAGCTGCTCTTGCAACTTCTTTGATTATAACTTCTTCACTGCCTCCATCTTCACCTCAAATGGAGTGGAAGGTAAAGATCCGCAGCGATGGCTCACGTTATGTTGCTAAACGTCCGGTAAGAGACCGTTTGCTAAAGGCTCGTGCCATGAAGATTCGAGAAGAGCGCAGTGGGATGACCACGGACGATGATGCGGTCAGTGAAATGAAGATGGGACGCTATTGGAGCAAGGAGGAGCGTAAGCAGCAGCTGCTGAGAGCTCGCGAGCAACGGCGACGCCGTGAGTTCATGATGCAGAGCCGACTGGACTTCATGCGGGAGAAAGAGAAGGAACAAGACTCTGGACCTCAAGGACAGGCTTCTATACTTGAGCTGAGCCAGAAAAAGAGTATGAAGAAACGCAGCCGACGCATCCTGGACAACTGGATCACCATTCAGGAGCTGTTGGCACATGGGACCTGTTCTGTAGATGGGAAGAAAGTGTACAACCCTTTGCTATCAGTGACCACAGTTTAATAAATGGTGTGAAATGAGACCAAAAAGATATTTGAATTACAACGTTTACCAATTATTTGGGGTTCTCTGACAAAAATGCAGAGTAGTCAAGAAACAATGAATATAAATGTACAAGAAGACAAAGGCTAATTGCAAATGAATGTAAAATTTTCATAATTAACATGAACTCTGGGAGCAGCTCTCTGTTCCTATCCAGGTGCTGGTCAAAGTTTGATAATTCCACTAATTCCATTCAAAAAGTGAAACTTGTATATTATATTTATTCATTACACACAGACTGATTTATTTAAAAAGTTTATTTCTTTTAATTTTGATGATTATAACTGACAACTAAGGAAAATCCCAATGTCAGAAAATTTTAATATTACTTAAGACCAATACAAAGAAAGGATTTTTAGAAATCTTGACCAACTGAAAAGTATGAGCATGAAAAGTATGAGCATGTACAGCACTCAATACTTAGTTGTGGCTCCTTTTGCCTGAATTACTGCATCAATGCGGCGTGGCATGGAGTCGATCGGTCTGTGGCACTGCTCAGGTGTTATGAGCCCAGGTTGCTCTGATAGTGGCCTTCAGCTCTTCTGCATTGTTGGGTCTGGCTTATTGCATCTTCCTCTTCACAATACACAATAGATTTTCTATGGGGTTAAGGTCAGGCGAGTTTGCTGGCCAATTAAGAACAGGGATACCATGGTCCTTAAACCAGGTACTGGTAGCTTTGGGACTGTGTGCAGGTGCAAGGTCCTGTTGGAAAATGAAATCTCCATCTCCATAAAGTTGCTCAGCAGCAGAAAGCATGAAGTGCTCTAAAACTTCCTGGTATACTGCTGAGTTGACCTTTGACCTCAGAAAACACAGTGGACCAACACCAGCAGATGACATGGCACCCCAAACCATCACTGACTGTGGAAACTTTACACTGGACCTCAAGCAACGTGGACTGTGTGCCCTTTCCTCTCTTCCTCCAGACTCTGGGACCTTGATTTCTAAAGGAAATGCAAAATTTACTTTCATCAGAGAACATAACTTTGGACCACTCAGCAGCAGTCCAGTCCTTTTTGAAGCGAGATGCTTCTGACTCTGTTGTTCAAGAGTGGCTTGACACAAGGAGTGCGAAGCTGAAACCCATGTCTTGCATACGTCTGTGTGTAGTGGTTCTTGAAGCACTGACTCCAGCTGCAGTCCACTCTTTGTGAATCTCCCCCACATTTTTAAATGGGTTTTGTTTCACAATCCTCTCCAGTGTGTGGTTATCCCTATTGCTTGTACACTTCTTTCTACCACATCTTTTCCTTCCCTCTGCCTCTCTATTAATGTGCTTGGACACAGAGCTCGGTGAACAGCCAGCCTCTTTTGCAATGACCTTTTGTGCCTTGCCCTCCTTGTACAAGGTGTCAATGCTAGTCTTTCTCTTGATTGTGTAGCCTACAGAACTAGACTGAGAGACCATTTAATTAAAGGCCTTTGCAGAGGTTTTGAGTTAATTAACTGATCAGAGTGTGGCACCAGATGTCCTCAATATTGGACCTTTTCATAATATTCTAATTTTCTGATATTCATAATATTGGGATTTTCCTTCATTGTCAGTTATAATCATCAAACTTATAAGAAATAAACATTTGAAATATATGAGTCTGTGTGTAATGAATGAATAAACAAGTTTCACTTTTTTAATGGAATTAGTGAAATAAATCAACTTTTTGCTGATATTCTAATTATATGACCAGCACCTTTATATTGTTTTGATGCTTGAAATTTCAGTCACTCTCAGACTGTTACAATGCAGTGGTGGTCTTGAGCATTTACAAATGAGATATACACATTTTCTTTCATAAAAACTTAAATCTGAGAACATTTCATAAGAGAAAAGGTTCAAGGGCCTGTTGCTTAAACTAGGAGTGAGCTCTCTTTTTAAGACTACTTCTTGGTCAGAATAGGTTTTTATGTAGTGTTTATGCATTTATTTTTATTTTTTTGAGGATATTACAAAGTTAACCTGGTGATTGTGAATTGCTGCTGTTGTTTTGGCTCAATTATGTATGGTTTTCTTCACCTTTAAAGAATGAGCCATTACTTAACAGTTGAATTTTTGAGTTGATTTCACAATTTTAGAAGCATATTAAACCATTGAACAAAAGAACCAAAAAGCACATTGACAACAAAAGTACAAAAAGCAGGACATTTTCAGCACACAGATATAGGCACAAGGTAATGTCAATTGTTAAACACTGACATTGTCCAAAGACAATTACATGATTGTATATTTTTTGTGGTACCTTTGTCAACACTCAAGGAACAAATCAGATCATATCATCACTCTTAAAAAATATGTTGTTGCCAGTTTGCAAAATCACATTTCAAACTTATTCTTTGATATTGTAAAAAGTATGCATGTTGTTGTCTGGGAAATGTTTAAATTATATCGTGTGTACTGTCAAGTGAAGTTTTTGCCATCTTTTCTGTAATACTGCTCAACAGGACAATTATATATTGTGTCCAAATTATCTTTTAACATCTTGCAGGTCTAAAATGAAGGAATTTCTGCTCCTAAATGGTTTTGAATAAAACTTTTGCAATTTCATTGACTTTCACCAATTATTTGCACACAAAAAAAAAAAAAAAAAACTCTAAACACTTCAATAAAGAAACAAATCACCTAAAATGCAATCAAAACACTACACAATGGCAGTGTTTATGCTAAATAAAATGGTTTTGTAACTCAATACAAATTTACATTCATATGTAATATTCTTCTTTTGCCACAAAGGTTTTGGTAAGAAAAAAATGACAGGACACTGGATACCATCTCTTAATTTATTGGATGTACAATTATGAAAAATAATAATCATAAAAAAGACTGGAAGCCCAAGATTATTTACAATCGTTCTTTGATTCTGTGGCAAGGTCTCTCAGAGATTCCACTGTCACGGTCTCATGCTCACTTACATCATGATATGTTGAGCTTTAAAAAGACGTTCCTCTCTAGATATGACAAAAAAAACATGACCAAAAAGTTAAAGAAAAAAAATAAAAATACATACAATACATACATATACATATATAGAGAGAATTATCTATAAAAGCAGAATCATTCAAGTATCAAAAAACAGACCACCCAGGATTACTTTACAATTTTATATTGTTTACATTTTAATCATTTTACCAAGAATATGTCACCGTTGTATTCGCTAACGTGATTAGTTGTGCAAACACTGCGGCTGTTACAGGTGCTAGCATTAGCATCTGCTTCTATTTAGCACTATACCCATTTTTAACGTACCATGTTAAAAACGATGAAAAAAAAGAAGAGAAAAATCTAAATAAAAAGTACCAGACCTAAAATCCTTGTAAACTAGGGCTAAAATGCATACAGGAATATTTCCCATCTACAACTTATGTTTCTGCATTATTAGCTACACAAAACATAAGCGCAAGTTCGTCCATGACAGAGGATTATGCAAATTAAAAAAAAAATTCAAACTTTTCATCCGTTTCATTTTAATTTTTTTTAGACATACCCTGCTTTCTGCAACTTAATCACTAAAGCAAAGACACAAAACTACACATAAAAACAACTCGCTGTTGTTTGTAGTGTCACATTAACGCCATTGTTTTGCATTAGAAATCACAGTATACGTGTAAGAGTCACTACAAGTACCAGGATCTGGACTGTAGCATTCTCATTCCATCATAAACATATTAATTTAATAATAGTGTACCATAAGACGTCACAACATAATCAACAGTTTCTCTCCGTAACCTTCAAAGGCCAAACCTTTCCTATTGAAACTCATACCATAGTTCACAATTCTCATGTGTGAATGGTCTTGCCACTTGACTTAAAAATACTGACCCTAAGAATCAAAGAGCTCAACTTACAGATGGACTGATCTTAACTGGACATCAAAAGACAAGGCAGTACTCTCTAATCAGTGTTTGCCTGAACGGGAATCAGTGTTTCCAACTCAATGGGTTTATTTTCGAAGTTATCAGACAAAATAAAAGCATCTACACTTTGTGAGATGAAAGACCACAGACAAAACGAAAGCGTGTCGACGGTCGCTTCACAATGAAAACAAAACAATCTCAAAGAAATCAAAGTGAAGACTGAGCATACAGTGACTGCTGAGAGTTTCCAGTGTCAGAGAGCTTCTGAAATCTGATCAAAGCCAGATGTTTTTCAGAGGAAGAGGTTTTGTTAAGTGTTTGAGTGGACGGGACTCTTTTTGTTTGTTTTTGGCTCGTGTGTTTACGGTGAGAGCCTGATGATGGATGGGAGGATCTCACTGCAGGTGTGAGGAGACTTCTGACACTTAACATAGATCTATATAAACACACACACACACACACACACACACACACTACAAGTGATGTCTCATCCACAGTCATGCTGTCACTGGCATCCCAACTTTCCTTTCTGTCTGGCATCCGACACAGCGGTCAGCTACAGAGAGACACACACACATACACAGGGTTAAAAGAAATCAAACAAATAAAGTGTGGGATCTAATCAACATGCTGATGCCATTTACAACACAGATGTCAAAAGTTTCAAATGAATGTGGAGAGAAAAAAGCTGAAGCCGATCTTTTATTTCTCTTTGTCCTGAAATCTTCTCCCCTTTGGACCATAAAGACTCTGATGGTTGATGCAAATTTCTTGATACTCTCAGCTGCATGATCTGACTAGATCTACCCAACTGAATATTCAACAGTATTCTCACTGAATTGGATACAAACAACATTTCAGTTATACATATGTGCTTTAACTTAACACATTTAGACTGTGGTTCTGTTTGTTGTCAGTTAGCTTGTTATTTTTCATTAAGAATGAAATACACTGCATGAAATGTTGCCCAGATTTTTGCTTTGATTTAGCAAATTGACACTAGCTGCCAAAGGTTAGCGCTGACTTTCGTAAAGAAAATCCCGTATGATGGGTACACACTCCCATCTTCAGACGATATTTCATATGCATGTGTTAATGCCACTGTGCTTTGCTCAAATCAGGCTTTATTTTGTGAGAATGATCAGGAAAATAAATGATGTAGTTACATAATCTGCTACAAAAGGATGATGAACCTTTGTTTATTGGGCATTACAGATGACTAGCCTTTAGGGTCCAACGGAATAGGATTTGAGGAAAGGACAGCAACAGAAAAAGCAGATTGTTCAGAAATAATGAGAGAGAAAAAAATATAGTATAAATGGTATGAACTTGTAAATGCTTAAGCAGCACCCATAATTCATGTGATCACATGAGGATTGTTAAGGCTTGTGAAGAATATATGCATATAATTCCACCTTTAAATCCATAAGACCAGAAAATAAAACCCAAACCACAGCTCGAACTTCACAAACCCATGTTCACCACAGCACTGACTTTAGTCTGCTTTAAACAGCTCTTACTACTTTTTACTTTGATTCCTTGACATCGGACACATTTTGAGCAGGCGGTGTGTTCAGACACCTCTGTGTGATTTGGTTCAGACGTTTAGGCCCAGCCTAGTTTTCCAACTCAGACTTAAGACAACATCAAATCACAGTGCTCTACGCAAATCCATAAACTGGAGGCAAATTACATTTACAGTGAGGTACTTCGATCCAATTCAGTTAACTTCTAATGCACTGGAGCAGGCTTCTGCCAGCGGTCTAATGTCTCATCTAATGTCTCGTGAGGGAAGGACAGAACGTGTATCATCTATCAGATGTGCATAGGAACATAACAGGACTAAATAAAATCCATCTAGTCCTCACAGCCCATTATAAAAGGTTTAGATGCCAGTATGCAAGATAAAAGAAGCCCAACAAGTGATAATCTGATAATCTACTGGCACTTTCCACAAAACAGGTACAAAATGGGGCTTAAAACCTGTGAAGTCCTTTTGTCTCTTCATAGCAAAGTGAAAAGAGCTTAGCCTTCAGAAGACTTTGTCCATCAACCAAAAACTGTGCAGTTATTATGAGATGATTATACAAATATTCCTTATAAATCAATTCCTGTTTAAATACAGTTAAAAAACCTGATTTATGTTTTTTATTAAATAAATTACATTTTATTAAGATAAATAAAACAATAAAAAAAAATAGATATTAAATCAACTAATAAAATAAAAACAAACTAATAAAAAAATACATTCACTACATTCACTTAAATTAATAAAAAAATACATTTACAAAAAATGTAAACAAAAAACAAAATAAAACAAAAAAAACAACAAAATAGAACATGAAAAAATATAAATAAAATATGAAATAAAATAAAACAGTAGTTGAAGTTGACAATAATAGCCAATACTAATTTGTGAAAAAAATAAAAATGCTGATTTTATTTTTTTTTTTGAAGTAAATGACATTTCACTCAAATTGTGGGACATTTATGTTTAAATGTGTTTAACTGTTTTGGTAATTAAAGTCAATAAATTATTAATTTGGTAATTTATTTAGGTCAATTAAAACACCCCTTTATTTTTACATCTTTCTCACATGTTTCCTCATTAGTTCTATTTCTAAATGTTTCATCTGTGCCTTTATTGCATGAAAAAATAAATGTAAAAAAATTACGGGACACCAAAATGTACCGTATTGATGGAAAGTGCTTTATATCGTAATCCTTGGCGGCGGGGACTGTTTTGATCTGATGCTACATGTTTAGTGGAGTCCAGGTGTTTGAGCTCAGACTGAAGAAGAGGAAGAGGAAGTCTTCATCAGTGTCTCACAGCGGTCGACGCCTGGAGCAGACCAGCACCACAGAAGGGGAGAAGAGAGACAGACTAGTTAAGAGAAGAAAAACTGAGTGAGAAATGGAGGAAAGGTCCTTTGAGCAGGATGGAGTAGGAAATGTTAGTTTCTTCACGACTGAAACAGGAAGGTTAAACGACAGCACTGGTCCTCAGCAGAGCTTTACTTTGGTTTCAAACCAGTTATGATAGGACTACAGGTGAGAGGGGCTCCTACCTGAACCAACTTAAAGGGCTACGTCAGGACAGAGAGAACAGCCAGAGCTGTGTGAGACAGACGGAGAAGAGAGAGGAGGCTTCTGTGTGCAGGACAGCGAGGGGGAAGGAGTTCGGTCACAGTCTATCTAGAGAGTGAAGGCACGGAGCGAGAGGAAAGGGTGCGAGGGGGCGGTCCGGTCAGAATATGGTGGTCTCGTACTTGGTGCTGACGGTGCGTTTGGGATCTTTGGAGTCCAGGATCCAGGTGGCACTGCTCTGAGCGTCCACATCCATCGCTTCCACCTGAAACAGCAGAGGAGACGCGTAAATACCCTGTGTGTAACTCCTCAAAGAACCAGCAGGGGGCTCCGCAGTGCTGCAGGCGCTGCTCAGAAGGATCGGTCACAGAAAGAGAGGAACCATGGGAGTTTGAGCTACTGAAGTAATAAAGGACCAACACAGAAATAGAGCGGAGGAAAGTGTAAAGAATGAGAAGAAGAATACTCTAAACAGAGCAGTGACCGGACTACAAACACAGACAGACAGAGGATCATTTCACTTTAGGATTCAGCGCTGAGTTTTTTGTTTTTCTGATTCAATTTGGTAAAGAAAAGCTAGCTTTCAAACTAATTATATAACATTGTATATTTGTTCATATCGAAAAAAATATATTAGTAATATAATTAGGCAAGTTTTTGCATATGTCTGCATATGTTTGCATACTGTATGTTCATTTTTTTATTTTTTATTTTATGAAAATAATTTTTATAAGCAAGGATGCATTAATTTCATAAACAATTTTAGAGACATTTAGAATGTTTGAAAACATTTCTATTACAAATAAAAGCTGTCGAAATTTCTATTCATCAAAGATTCATGAACAATATTTTCAGTTTTCAACAAAAACATTAAAAGGCAAAGGTTTTAAACATTGATAATAATCAGAAATGTTTCTTGAGAAGCATATCAGCATATGAGAATGATGCTGAAAATACAGCTTTGATCACAGAAATAAAGTAGGTTTTAAAATATATTCACATAGAAAACATTTTTAAACTGTAATAATATTTCACAATATTATGATTTTATTACTAGGTTTTTGATTAAATAGACAACACTGGTGAGCAAAAAGACTGATCTTACAAACATTTAAACAATCTTACTAACTCACACTGTAGTGAACCTCACAAAGTGTCTAAAAACAGAACTCTGGAATATTTAGTTAGATTTGATGTTACTAAACTGTGTGTGTGTGTGTGTGTTTGCATGCGTGTGTGTGTGTGTGTGTGTGCGCTCTCACCCCTGACTTGCGCATGCTCCCTCGTGGTTTGGGGACAGGTCTGCTGCTCTTGGTCTGGATGATCTCGGTGGCTCCGGCTGCGCTCGGCTGTTGTCTGGTCCTCTGGGCCTGCAGGGCCAGCTGATAGGCCACTTCAAACGCCTGTCCCAGCGTCAGGATGATCTCATAGGTCAGGTTCTGTCGGGAGGTGGAGACACGCTGATTTACGATCATGAAGAAGTACTTAAACCACTATTAAGAAATGATCAAAGTATTCAAATGATTTCAATCCATCTTCAGAAGTCTCTTTAATAGCCTCATCAACAGCATCATCCATCAATACATTCATACAGGCCTCCAACATTATTCTGCACTTAAGAGGCTTGTGAACTCAATAAGCTTAGCTATGTCATATAGAGCAGCTTTTTATATAATTACACATCAGAGAGTCTCTGAAAAGTTAAGACCAGGACGGCTGTAGATACTGTTGAGTGTAATGAAAGACATGGAAACACTGATTTTTCTTCTTTTCTAATCTGTCAAAAACAAACACTGTAGTATTGAAAATAAACTTGCAGATCCTCCACAAAAAAAAAAGGAGGAAAAAAAAAAAAGAATCAGGGCTTGTAAGTTCAGCCGGTTTCTTTTTTCTTAACAAGCTTTTGAAGACAGAGTATAGCATATCCAACGCGGTCTACAAATAACATCATTTGACACAATCATAATGGAAGGGAACTAAAATTTTAGAGCATCTAAAAATGAATGTCTGGCCCTTTTTTGCTTTCATATGAAATTAATTATTAATTAAATCTAAATTAATAAAGCAGCAGGCTGTGTAAATAAACTCTGGAACCAGGATTATTCAATGTAGTCCAGATGCATGCAAACATTACAATGTCTTTAATGTCAATTTTGATCAAAACCAAAATGAAATTTCTATATTAAAAAAGTAATTCAAATGTATTTTCAAAAGATATATTCATTGTCTAATCAACTCTTAACTCAAATAAAAATGTATCAATCGCAGTATATCAATTGTTGCAATAAGCACCTGATCAGTTCTAATAATCACATGATTTGTGTATTATCAAATGTACTGCTAGCTGCAGCTCTATTAGAGTCTGGCTGTAAGTATTTGAGGCAATGATAGGTCTAGTGTGTGTCTGTATCATTCAGGCAGATGTATTATCAATGTCATTTTAATGGGCTGCTGCTCACAACCTCTCCTATAAAACTCATTGTGATACTATCAGAAGCCTGGCAATTGGCCCACGGCGCTCTGCACACCACAGAGAGAGAGAGAGAGAGAGAGAGAGAGACTCTTAATGCCCCCCAAAAATGAGTATTTCAGAGCATTAGTTCTCAGTTGCTGGTCATTAAACAGGTCTGTACTGATCATCACAGACAGCAGGGAAAAAAATAAGAAGAAATGCAAATTTGGGGGTTTTCAATTAATTTTACATCTGCAAAAAGAAACAAAAGTGATGTGTTTTTGAGACACTGTAAATCAGTATACAGACCTGAAGCAAAGCAGCTGAGAACTACTAATGTAGGAAGTGCTCATCTCTTAAACAGTGTATGTTTGTCTCACCACGTCTATGGTGCTGAACACGTGGCAGTAATGATGGCTGCTCTGCAGATCTTTAGTGATGTAAGCAAACGTGCAGAGGTCCTCTGGGTCCTGAGCCGCACAAGATATGTTCCTGATCTCATGTTCTGCAATGATGTTCTGCACACACAAACCAAAGTGATATTAGCCAACAGATCCAAGAATTTCAGCAAAAGCAAACAAACAAAAACGCCTTACTACTACTACAGTTCTCACAGGAATAATTAAAACAATCAATATCTGTTGATACTGATGAATACAATTAGATGCATGGGATAGATTGGGTGAAGTAATTGGATGGAGCGACAGACTGGATTGATGGATGGACAGATAGAATAGATTGGGTAGACGGGATGGGATGGGATGGCTTGATGAATGGATGGGCTGGATTGGGAGAATGGGAAGGAAGGATGGCATAGTATGGATTGGGTGTAGAGATGGATGAGTAGATGGATGGGATGGACTGGGTGGAGAGATGGATGGGTGGAGAAATGGGTGGTGGGATGGACTGGGTGGAGAGATGGATGAGTAGATGGTGGGATGGTCTGGGTGGAGAGAGGAATGGTTGGATAGATGGATTGGGTGTAGAGATGGATGGGTGGATGGTGGGATGAAGGGGTGGAGCAATAAATGGATGGGATGGACTGGGTGGAGAGATGGATGAGTAGATGGATGGATGGGATGGACTGGGTGGAGAGATGGATGGCGGGATGAATGGATGGGATGGACTGGGTGGAGAGATGGATGGCGGGATGGATGGATGGGATGGACTGGGTGGAGAGATGTATGAGTAGATGGATGGGATGGACTGGGTGGAGAGATGGATGGCGGGATGGATGGATGGGATGGACTGGGTGGAGAGATGGATGGCGGTATTGACTGGGTGGAGAGATGGATGGGTGGATGGTGGGATGGATGGGTGGAGAGATAGATGGATGGGATGGACTGGGTGGAGAGATGGAAGGGTGGAGATACAGATAATCTCATTGCTGAAATCAGTTTCCTAAAACTACCTCAAAATATTCCATAATAGTTTTTACCATAACAATGATCAATTAATGTCAATGCAATGCCTACTGACTCAAAAATGAATAAAACTTAAAAAAAAAAAAAAAAATACAACTAGGAGCCTCTATCAGACACCCGTGACCTTTAGCATTGAGAATATGACAAAGAGCTCAAGATCAGCCAAGAGTCACTCCATAAATCTGAGTTCCTCAGTGCGCCTGTTTATCAGTCATGTGACGCCCGTGAGCCAGAGGCTTCAGTTTAATGACCCGCTCTTTATCTGCCTGCTCGGGGGGGGAATGACAGAGGGGGATGATGTCATCACCTTGTTGACAGCATCAATGAATTTCACACCCTTGTACGTGATGGAGAGGACGATGGTGGGGATCTTCCTCATCTGTTCTGTCGACCTCTGAGAGAGAGAGAGAGAGAGAGAGAGAGAGAGAGAGAGAGAGAGAGAGAGAGAGAGAGAGAGAGAGATAGGTCATTTGTTAATGTGTTTCAGAACATATGGGGTTAATATAATACTCAGAATATTTCAATACAAATGCATTGATCAAATGATTGTATGGCAAACACCATAACATATTTTGTTCCAAAATTTTCAGTACTGTAAAACAGGGTCCCACTAGGGGGCCTCAGCAAACATCCAAAGGAGGCACAGGATGGCTTAAAAGTATTTAAATTAATACAGCTTTATTATTATATTAAATAGTTTACTGTAACTACATTAAAAGGTTTAAAAATTGAATAATATTCAGTTTTCATGCAGCTTCAAAACTTCTGGTTCAATTAACTATCAACACTTTCAGTTTCTGTTAATAAAAATTCTGAAACAAGCAGCTTCATCACAGCTGCAGGGAAAAAAATGGATATAATATCTTTTTATTAATATATATTGAAACCTTCAAACGTAATGTTGAACAGTGGACAGCCCTGAATCTAAAAGGTTGAGAACCACTGCTGTTAAAAACAAACTAACAAATAAATAAAAATAAATAGTAAACAATATTAAAATATAGTATTAGACACCATGCACCATAACAGTATTTGTTGTACTAAACAATGTATTTTACCCATGTTTATTATTGTTATTATTATTCCCCATTTATAATTAAATGTGACCCTGGAGCACAAAACCGGTCTTAAGTCTCTGGGGTATATTTGTAGCACTGTATGGGTCAAAATGATCTTTTTTTTTTTTTTTTAGGATATTAGGATATTAAGTAAAGATCATGTTCCATGAAGACATTTTGAAAATGTCCTACTGTAAACTTTTCTCAGTATTTAGATTTGATTGCATCCTCAGATTCCAGGTTTTCTAATAGTTGCATCTCAGCCAAATATCGTCTGATCCTAACAAACCATACATCAATCGAAAGCTTATTTATTCAAATTTCAGATGATATATGATGATCTCGATTAATAAAAAAAAAATTGACACTTAAGACTTAAGGTTTTGTGGTTCAGGGTCACAAATATCAATAAAAAAAAAATGAATTAGTAATGTAAATTACAGTAATGAGGAATTAAGTTAAAATGTACTTAATTTTCACGAAAATGAATGTCATGATGCTAAAAGCCTTAATAGCCCTTAAAATGTTTTATTATTATTATCATTAATATTTTGGGATGAGATGTGACCAGTTTCATTGTAAGATTTACCTATGGCCAATGCAAATATTTAAGGGACAGATTTCTTAAAAACCTGTAGTTTGTGTCTTGTCATGAAGTGTGGCTGAACATCTCTGCACTGACCGGCTGAGCAAACCGATCTGCTTGATTATTTATCACAACAGTCTGTCTCTCACACACAGGACAGTGCAATGAAGCGCCAGTCCATTTTCCACTTTCTGCATGGACCTTGTTAGCCAAATATTATGAAACTGTCCTTTTTGTGCGCTAGTGCCCCGTGGAGGACTCGCATGGGTGGCATTTTCCCTGACAGCGCTGCTTGCTGCCCGTTCCAGAATATAATACTAATGTCAGCGTCCTGGCGTGACTCCTCACAGGAGACCTTGAGCTCCCATTGGCTGAAGACTCTGTGAACACCTACCCTCATTTTAGCACAGGCGTCCTGCGTTGACTCTGTTCCTCTTAGTTCTTTAATGAGCATCGAGCCCAGATACTGCAGAACGAGCAGAAAGACAGGGAGAGACACAGATTTCAGTGTCAGTGACAAACAGTTAAATCACATTATCGAAACACAATCAAGGGTTCGGATGATTTCATAACCCGTCCCCTCAATATGAGTTATGACCCTATTATTATATAAAGAGGCTGTTGTGCGATAGAAATATCATTACGTTGGCCTCGTAGCCGCATGATTCGAAGATGAGCTTCTCGGGCTGATGGTGCCAGTTCTGGACCGGTGTGTACGGCGCCGCCTGACTCGGGGGTCGTAAGGTCAAGCGAGGCTCCCGTTGACGTTCCTCAAATCTCTCCTTTAGAGAGGAAGAACAATTTCAGGATACGCTGAACCTAATGTGCATGATTTGAGCAGAAACAGAGGGATCGGTGGAGTGTGACTCACCTGCGGCTGTGGTCTGTCGTTGGGCCGCTGTCGAACAGCCAGGTCATATTCGGAGTCGGGACCCCTCCTCCTCCCAGAATCAGCAGCAGGTAACAGGGGATCCATGGAGCGCGTGTAGGAGTCTGAGTGACTGAGAGGAGACGAGGTCTGGGACATGAGATCCTGACACTGCAAAAGAGGGAGATCAGCCAACCTCAAAGATGTCCTCGTCCAGAAATGAGCTCACAGTAAACTGCACTGTGTTCTAGACTATACTCAGGGTTGATGCCAGAATTCATTTGTTGTGAATAAAAATGAGGCCATGAGGGACACAAGTGCAAACTGTTTTCAACCTGGGTGTTTCAATGAAGGAAACCACACAACTTATTCTAAAGCTTTAGTGGACAAGAGAACTGAATTGAATTGTATTTCACATTATGGTGAGAGAGATCAGGGGAAGTGATGGGAGAAAAAGAATAAATAAAAACTTAAAAAGGACTTTATTTAGTTTTTTATTTTGAATTACAGTCATGAAAATTTTTAGATAAAAACTCTTTGAATATTTGCTGAAAAATTATTCCATAAGAGAGTTTAAACCACCAATTTCATAAGATATTCATTTTGTTTAAGAAATCTTGGACTCTGGCATGAACTGCTTGAACAGGTAGACTTCATATTATATATATATATAAAAATGAGGTAAAAAAATGATATATATATATATATATATATATATATATATATATATATATATATATATATATATATATATATATATATATATATTATATATATAAATATATAATATATAATATATATATATATATATATATATATAAAAAATTTATTTATATATATATATATATATTTAAAATTTATAAAAAAAAACAACAACACAACTTTTGATTTTTTTTAAACACAATCAAATGAATAGACATTTATAGATCAAATATTTGGATTATTATATATTTTTTATTTTTTTTATTTTATTAAACAAATTAATCAGTGTGTCAAGCCAAAATATTCATAAAGAGAACAATCTTGCAACAAAAAAGCTGTAAAATGAACCGCCTGACCTAAAACAAGTCCAGTTTGCCTAAAGACTGTTCCACAACGTGTCAGTGTGGGTGTACAGAGCAGTACTCACTCTGATCTGAGAGAGGCGGGGTGGTTTGACCGGAGGCTCCTCATACGGCCGTTCAGCTAACGATGCAATAATCCTTTTCCTGTGGCCCAACAATGTGATCTTCAGCACCTACAGACATAAAACACACACAACCAAGGCAACAATCACACTCTTCATTTCTATCATGCAACGTAAATACCCTGTTCCCCACCGAATGAATCAGAACCAAGAAACTGAATTTTTAAAATGTAAACTATGTAAATACTTCATATAATACTTCATATAAAACAAACAACAAAAAGTCAATACTGTAAATGTCTCACATTGACGATCTCCAGCTCCCACAGGTTCTTCACACATTCTAGCGTGCGATAGCCGCTGGACAGGAAGTTCGGCAGGTATTCCTGAAGACCCAGGACGTCCAGCCACGCAGAGAGGGACGTGCTGCCGTCACAGCCTAACGCTTTCACCTGCACAGATCAAACAACACACAACGAACTTCAGACACAGATACACTACCGGCCGACATACAACGGATATTATTATAATACCGTTAAGTGCATGAAGAGATTATTAGCATGAGACAATCCTCGTCAGAGCATTTTAGACCGAAACAGACCTTTGGTAGAGAACGTGCAGCACTGAGGATCTTCCTGCGATGAGCAGGATCCGTGATGCCAATCTCTCTCAGGTCTTGCTCTTCCATTACGTCATTTCCCTACACAATCATACACACACACCCATCAGGTGAAAAACGATGAAAATACAACATACAGTACACAACATCACAACAAACTACCTACAGTAAACGCACAAGCCCATATCAATAGTGTGTGGCAATAATGCACCAACTGGTAAATGTATTATTATTAATTTCTGAAATAAAACAAAACAAAAACAAGGTTTAATTCAATTTATTGCAGGGCAAAGAAAAACACCTGGAAGCATTGATGGTCATCTGAAAACCACATCTACTATCAACAAACAGTGAACTGTGATTACTGTGAAATGACCGATTAACAGTGCCCACAAACTGAGCTTCTGTGTTTGCATGTGACCATTACATGAACCACAAACTGTATGCTGTGGAGAAAATAATGACTCCTTTGAGCACTGGCTGTCATTGTGTGCCGACACAGAGAGAGAGAGTCCATTCACATACTGACTCATACTGAAACACAATCATTCAGCTCCAATCCATTCTTCAAGAGCATTTCACTGCTAAAATCAAACCATAACCATACTAAAACAAGCACTAAAACAACAACAACAAAAACATAACTAAAAGAGCAAACCATTAAAAAAAATACAAATTAAAATAAAAAACAAAACCAATAAAACACTGACATCAAAAAGCAAACCACAAAACAAAACCAATGACAAGCAACAAACCAGAACAAAAACAAAACAAAGCAGAACAAAAACAAAACAAAGCAGAACAAAAACAAAACAAAGCAGAACAAAAACAAAACAAAGCAGAACAAAAACAGAAGCAACAAAAAAGCAACAAAACAAAAAAGCAAAACAAAACAAAAACAAAACAAGCAGCAAAAAGCAACACAAAAAAAATTACAGCAAAAATTAAAACAAGCAACAAAAAGCAAAACAAGCAACAAAAACAAAACAAGCAACAAAAAGCGAAAACCAAACAAAACAAGCAACACAAAACAAAAAATAAAAGCAAAACAAAACAAAAACAAAACAAGCAACAAAAAGCAAAACAAAGCAGAACAAAAACAAAAGCAACAAAAAGCAACACAAAACAAAAAAATTACAGCAAAACAAAACAAAACAAGCAACAAAAAGCTAAACTAAAAATCAAATACAAATCAAAACCTGTAAAACATGAACAAAAAGCAAACCACAACAAAACCAATGAAGAAAAGGAACATACAACAATAATCACAAGCCTATCGTAGTATCCTAATCATGAACAGCGTGAAGTGAGAGAAAAGTGATCATGTCATCTGTTAATCATTCACCAGCTGGCTTTTTGTTCACACCTGCTCCTCATAACGGTGTATTAATCATAGACTAGGTCTCGATCGCATGTGATCTTGTCTCTTCACACAGCACTCCGGTGAACATACAAAGTAGAAACCTGCACACCTGCTACAAGACATGCAGAAAGTCAAACAGTCAATGATCCCAAATGTCCTGTTCATCCCCCTGACACTTTCCATTCCAGAACAGACAATGAAGGAAGGTGCAGATCTGCTCTGAATCAAACAAATCACTGTCTGTCATCCCTCACTCTACTCGAACACGAGCGATCTGAACCACTTTAAGTCTCGTCTGCTCATTCTGTGATAGTGAGAGACGGGGAACAGGCCGGAGTGAAACTGCCCAAATCACTGAGTGAAGAAACAGCAGCTGAACGCAGAAAGGTCGAGGTGGATCAATCTGTCTCCATTCTGCTCTCTCTCGCTCTCTCTCTTTCCAATCCACTTAACTCTTCTTCTCTCATTATCAGCCTTCAGTACAGACTGAAATCAGATCTCGGAGTTCAACACATATAGATATGGATGGGATAATGTGACGATGAAACAAATGGAGGTTGCGTATTCAGTGGCTCCAAAACATAGTTAAACACTAAAGAGAGTTCAAAACGCTGCTACAGATTTTCTGTAGCTAACTAATGTCACTTTTCATTCACTGACTTTCTCATTCCTTTTCAAATCACAAGCAAATATTTGTATACTTAGCATTTAAATCCCAAAGTGCAGATATATAACAGCGATGTTTGCTTTAGCATATGGCAGTGATAAAAGCTTGTGTGACTCACAGCTCCAGAGACTTTGCAAAGTTTGCAAAGAAATAATGTTTTTTAGAGCTATCTGATTTCACAAAGACATCTGAGAATAAAACTTTTATTCCAGTTGTGGAGAGATTCCTCATGACGGCAGAGGAGGAAATCAGCCACTAATAAGGGAAGTCCACAAAACAGCTCGCATGAGCAATCAAAAGAAATCTGTGCGCTTAGGAGCCGAGGAAAACCTCGGCGGAAATCTCCCTAGTGCAGAGGAACTTGAATTAACTTTGAGGAATGATGCAGATGCTTTATGACTTTGTAATCATTTTGCACCCTAGCAATCATGTGAATGACATCCAAGTGTTGCCTTATTCACAAGAACTGATTAGATGCTAAGTTCAGAGCACATGCACTTCTGGGTCAGTGATAAATGAAAAAAACTTGACATTAGGGCTGCACGATAATGGTTAAACTGATATTCACGATTATTTTGATTAAAATTATAATCACGATTATTAATAACGATTATTCTATCCTACTGAAATTTTTTTTTAAAACCTGCTAAAAACCAGCCTAAACTTGGCTGGTTTAATCTGGTCTCCCAGCCTGACCGGCTAAGGAAGTGATCGAAACTCCTCTAAAACCAGCCTTATGACCAGCTCTGACCAGCAAAGGCCGAGCTGGATGACCAACTATTATCAGTCAAGCAGCTTAGGCTGGTTTTAGCTGTGTGTTTTTCAGCAGGGAAATGCAATAACATTTCATGTGTCCTTTAAACAACCTCCACTGAATTCATTTGACCATGATAAAACAAAACTCATGGTTTTGGTTGGTGTTTTGTCATATGTATTCACATTACATTTTCTAAGAGACCATTTGAACAAATTTACTGTGCGATCTGAGTGGCTTTTTCTCATTTGTGAACAAAGATCGTTAATACACACTAAAAACTAGCATGGCCATGCCATTTTCAACTCGAAAACTGGTAAAAACTACAGAAACTCCAACAATTCAAATTTTTGCAAAAAATTCCCCATTGTATTGTCACAGGTAAATCATAAACATACAGTACTGTATACATATGCAAAAACAAGATCTAACACGTATAAACTTCTATGACTTAGTTGTTTTCCTCAAGGGGACCAAATAAATGTCTATAACTTTTGGGCCCCAAAACGCATGGAATACCAGGACACACACACACAAGATTTTGCAGCATTTTATTTGGAAGTTTTCCTTGCACCAAAAACAATAATTTAGTTTTTGCTTTGGTACCTTTGAGGTGTCTGTATGTGAATGAGATTGTTCTGATTGGCTAACCGTCTTGTGTGTGAAAACACTGACGCAATTCACTCTGAATATCCTCAAAGAGATACAGATCTTCTTCAAATAGCTTCAGCTCATTTTCCAGTGTCACTGAAGAAATCAGGCTGTTCTCACAGGTACGACACAAACAGCAGAGTACAGTGCTCTGCTGAAACAAATGGATGTGATAAACACACATAATTAACCTGTTTAACTGAATATCATGCATCTACATTTCACATCTGACATCAGCAAATTACAATTCCCATACTGCTCCTCTTGAAATCCTCTGTGTCCCTTTAATTTTAAATGCCTTTTAAAATTTAAGCACAAGTAAAAATAGCAACGTATTAAAGTAAAATTGGACGTGGCGTCTTAATGCAAGACCCAAAAACACAGCAGACGAGCTCATCTCATTTACTGATCACATATCTCATCCGTGATCAAAGGTGATCGCCTGCTTTGAGGTGAATTTAGGAGAAGTCAAATGCAGAGACGACAGGATGGGAAGATGGAGCGGAGCTGGATGCGGGAGCTAATGCACTTCTGGAGAGATGTGAGACGACCTCACCACAGGTATCTGAACGAAAGCAAGACCTCAGAGTCTTACTCCCACACTCCATCTCCATAAAAATGCATTTGGGTTTAGTTGGGAAAGGAGGGTAATGGGGAAAGTGTCTCTATCTAGCACAGCAAGTACATTACTTCAGATCGGACTTTTAGAAGTTCTTCAACATGCATGAAACTGCACTAGTTAAAAAAAGAGAGGAGAATCCTGAAATGCTGTTTTTCAAATGTACGTTTTCCAAACACAGAATGACACTTACTTGCATCAGTTCGGGCAAAATTCTGGCGAATTCCAAAGTAGTGTAAATGGATGGACAAACAACTATTTGGAAAAATACACTTGCATTCTAAAGTCTTTTTTTTTTTTTTTTACTTTTTTTTTTAAATGTTTTTGACATTCTCTGTTGCTCACCAAATATGCATTTATTTGAATATATTGTAAAATGTAATTTATTCCTGTGATTAAAGCTGAATGTTCAGTATATATATATATATATATACAGTCTTGTTCAAAATAATAGCAGTACAATGTGACTAACCAGAATAATCAAGGTTTTTAGTATATTTTTTATTGCTACGTGGCAAACAAGTTACCAGTAGGTTCAGTAGATTGTCAGAAAACAAACAAGACCCAGCATTCATGATATGCACGCTCTTAAAGCTGTGCAATTGGGCAATTAGTTGAAAGGGGTGTGTTCAAAAAAATAGCAGTGTCTACCTTTGACTGTACAAACTCAAAACTATTTTGTACAAACATTTTTTTTTCTGGGATTTAGCAATCCTGTGAATCATTAAACTAATATTTAGTTGTATGACCACAGTTTTTTAAAACTGCTTGACATCTGTGTGGCATGGAGTCAACCAACTTGTGGCACCTCTCAGCTGTTATTCCACTCCATGATTCTTTAACAACATTCCACAATTCATTCACATTTCTTGGTTTTGCTTCAGAAACAGCATTTTTGATATCACCCCACAAGTTCTCAATTGGATTAAGGTCTGGAGATTGGGCTGGCCACTCCATAACATTAATTTTGTTGGTTTGGAACCAAGACTTTGCCCGTTTACTAGTGTGTTTTGGGTCATTGTCTTGTTGAAACAACCATTTCAAGGGCATGTCCTCTTCAGCATAGGGCAACATGACCTCTTCAAGTATTTTAACATATGCAAACTGGGATCCATGATCCCTGGTATGCGATAAATAGGCCCAACACCATAGTAGGAGAAACATGCCCATATCATGATGCTTGCACCTCCATGCTTCACTGTCTTCACTGTGTACTGTGGCTTGAATTCAGAGTTTGGGGGTCGTCTCACAAACTGCCTGTGGCCCTTGGACCCAAAAAGAACAATTTTACTCTCATCAGTCCACAAAATGTTCCTCCATTTCTCTTTAGGCCAGTTGATGTGTTCTTTGGCAAATTGTAACCTCTTCTGCACATGCCTTTTTTTTAACAGAGGGACTTTGCGGGGGATTCTTGAAAATAGATTAGCTTCACACAGACGTCTTCTAACTGTCACAGTACTTACAGGTAACTCCAGACTGTCTTTGATCATCCTGGAGGTGATCATTGGCTGAGCCTTTGCCATTCTGGTTATTCTTCTATCCATTTTGATGGTTGTCTTCCGTTTTCTTCCACGTCTCTCTGGTTTTGCTCTCCATTTTAAGGCATTGGAGATCATTTTAGCTGAACAGCCTATCATTTTTTGCACCTCTTTATAGGTTTTCCCCTCTCTAATCAACTTTTTAATCAAAGTACGCTGTTCTTCTGAACAATGTCTTGAACGACCCATTTTCCTCAGCTTTCAAATGCATGTTCAACAAGTGTTGGCTTCATCCTTAAATAGGGGCCACCTGATTCACACCTGTTTCTTCACAAAATTGATGACCTCAGTGATTGAATGCCACACTGCTATTTTTTTGAACACACCCCTTTCAACTAATTCAACTAATTGCCCAATTGCACAGCCTTAAGAGCGTGCATATCATGAATGCTGGGTCTTGTTTGTTTTCTGAGAATCTACTGAACCTACTGGTAACTTGTTTGCCACGTAGAAATAAAAAAATATACGAAAAACCTTGATTATTCTGGTTAGTCACATTGTACTGCTATTATTTTGAACAAGACTGTATATATATATATATATATATATATATATATATATATATATATATATATATATATATATATATATATATATATATATATACATACACACACACACACACGTTTTGCTGTAGTGTGTCAGTAGTCAATATCAGTTTACATTTCCAAACTATGGAATGATGTTAAACATTATTATTATGTATTTGCAATTGCATTCTCAATTTGTGGATGCATAAAATGTGACAATCCAAATGCAAATGGAAATGGCGCATTACTGTTTGCATTTTCATTTAAGCGAACGCACAGTGTCTGCCAAATTTAAAATGGAAATGCAAAGTCTGTTTGCAATTGTGCTTCCCATATCTTACGAGCTGTGAGTCTGTCATATTTAAATAGCAATATTAATTACCACATTTGCCTTTTCACTCTCTTTGCACTGCACTACACTCAAATGGAATCGCAATTCCTTTTGCATTTGAATTTCTGACGTCTACACGAAAACCTGTCAATCAAGTGACAGGGGTGGGGCCCTTTTATTGGGCGTGTTTGCATTGGGAAGTGACATCACTCACAGTCGATGGTAATCAACAATTATTAATAGACGATTTTGCAGAATGTTGTGGAGGACATTTTGACACTCACGCAGCAAGCTGACGACAGTTCATACGGTACAGATTTCCTTTTACTTATAAGTCATTTGGTTTTGGACAGGTTAAATGAGTTTGTGGCCTTGACGAACAGCAACATCAGTAATTATGGCTTCGCCAATCTAAAGTTGCCGGTGTTCTGAAACTTTCGATTTCTGAGATATCACTGGGCGGATCATACGTATTCATGAGTTTCCTGTTTCACGTTAAAGCGACTCTGAAAATATTAGTGCGTTGTCATCGGATCAAAAATATAAAAAGAGGCAATTTAGATAATATTTAGTTTAATTTGTAATGGTTGTATATATAAACATTTCACTGAAGTATATTTCTGCTGCTATTATTATGTTTAAATGAAAAATGAAAGTGGTATTTCACAAACACATTTAACCTGTCCAAAACCAAATGGCTTCTGAGTAAAAGGGAATCTGTACCGTATGAACTGTCGTCAGCTTGCTGCGCGAGTGTCAAAAATTGCACCAATTACTTTCTTTTTTTCAAAACATCCTGCAAAATCGTCTATTAATAATTGTTGATTACCGTCGACTGTGAGTGATGTCACTTACCAATGCAAACACGCCCAATAAAAGGGCCCCACTCTTGTCACTTGATTGACAGGTTTCCGTGTAGACTTCGGAAATTCAAATGCAAAAGGAATTTCGATTCCATTTGAGTTTTGGCAGTTTACATCCGCATATGTGGTATTCAATATTTAAATATGAAAGGCTCATAGCTCGTAAGATATGGGAAACACAATTGCAAATGGACTTTAAATTTTAAATTTGGCAGACACTGTGCGTTCGCTTAAACGAAAAGAAACCTACAAAGCTATCTGAAAAACAATGTGCAAGTGCACCTAGGACTAAAGCTTTTTTTTTCTTTTTTTTTTTACATATAGTGTGGTCACACCAAATGTTGATTCAATTTCGTTAAGTTAATAGAAGTTAATATTTATTTTTGATGGCAGCCTCACTTTACAGCAGATTCTCTTATGAAAATAAAGTACAAAATAACATTTATTTGAAAATGATCATTTTAAAATGGAAATGGATCAGGAGCCAAATGACTTAAACATAGGAAGCTTTGATAGTTCATTTTAAATCAGGCGGAACAAAAAATGGACTTCTGGTTCAGCGATGAAGTCAGCCACGCCTCTGTGTTTCATTCACTAACAGTCGGATTCAAACTTGTAACTGACCCACGAGAATCTGTTGGACTGATGCATTAGAAAGATCTACCTCACGAGAGTAATTTGTTTTTGTCAACTGGCTCAAGCTGTCAGCTAACTGCAGCCTACAAGATGGAAAACTAAGAGGAAACAGAAGTGAATGGAAAAGAATTGCTACAAAAATAAAACATGTTTAAGCATGTAAAAACCCAAGCTTCCTGGACCAGAATCTTCTTACAGAGAACAAATAGTCAATTCTCCACTGTCACATGAAAAACAGAGTCAGCGCGGAGAAAGACGAAGTCTTCATCTCCAAAAAGCACTGGGGAGGTAGTGGAAAAACGACACAAAGACGGGAAGCAGCTTTATAGTGATGTTCAAAGCATTATGCAGCTATTAAACACATCGACAGCTCAAGATGCTAAACCCGCTGAGCTATTAAAATAGTCCTGTGAAAATGCCTGCCTCTTTCCAATCAGCTCACTGTGACAAAAACTTGACTTTTTTGAAATTTCAAATGCATTGAGATGAAATTGAGACTCTAGCTTAAGAAGCTCAATGCGGCTGGGCTACAGTGTGATAGGTACAGACCAGCATATAAACAAATCTAAGCAGTGTTAATTTTGACACGAAATTTTAATTTAGTTTTAGTCTTAGTCTTTTGACTATAATTCTTTTTAGTTTTAGTCAAGTTTTAGTCATCTGATTTGTTTTAATTTTAGTCTTATTTTAGTCGACTAAAATTGCTTGGTATTTTAGTCGACTAAAATTGCTTGGTATTTTAGTCGACTAAAATTGCTTAGTATTTTAGTCGACTAAAATAAGACTAAAATCAATAACAGATTTACTAGACAATTTTTTACAGCTGGTATAGGAAACAAACTTAACCAAAATATATAAAACACAAATTCAACTTTATTTCAACACAACTGTGTCTTTATTTCGATTCAAAAGCTTTTATGCAGCAACAAACACTGTCATGATAATGTAAACAATAACTAGCTGCCAATTGACCATCAATAAAAGAAAAATAAGGTTAGGTCCAGGACCTTAAAGCTTACAGCTGAGCTGAACAATAAGTGCATACATTTAAAGTAAATATTTAATAAGTTGGGTGGATAAAAAAAAGTAACAAGATTTTATAAGGTATTAATTTGTCTAGCAATATTGTATGTTTTAAATACTACAATATTGCTAGATTTGTATGTATAATGAGAGGATGTGAACATTCATGTTTCACATGACTAATATAGAAATATTTGTGATATTGTCATTATAAAATATACTAAACATTAGTATTAATCAAATGTATTTATCATGATATTACGTATTAGTATTAGTATTGTGCTCACATCTAATTTGAAGAAGGGGCTATTTTACAGTACTTTTCAGTTCGTAATATTTAATGCTACAACATCTACGCACTGCACTATTCCAATTTTGCTTAGCTCAATAAACAAAAGAACATCGTTGTAAAATTACATTTGAGAAAATGTCCGGGTGGCTCGTCTGTAAATGTCTTTTCAAATTGGTTGTGTTCTTGCCACGAATGAGCGCTCTGCATGCTTTACACTTTGTTTTGTTTTGTTCGTCGTCAAACGTGAAGTGAGCTGTGGACATTTTGTCGCTCTTTTAGACAGTAGGGACTTTAAGCAACAGCTGCGAATGGAACGGCTACAGCGACCGGAAGTTTGCCGTCACACCGCTGTAGCCAAGAACGTAAAAGTCACTAAGCAACGGTAAAACAGAACAGCGCAACGCAGCATTAATTCATTTATTGAGATCCAAAAAAATATATAATTTAAAAAAGCAAGAGAAGGATTGCTTTTGGCGTTAAATGACAATATTTTGTCAGAAGAGGAGTTTTTAATATTGTATGATGTAAATAAGTCTAAAAACATAACATTTATTTACCTAACCTCACGTTGTAGCGACTCCGGCAAATCAGCTGTTCTCCCGTAGTAGACCGTTAAATTAGAACGTCACAAAGTAGCAGTTAAATTCGCGCAGGCGCAATACAACGCCAGAATGGCGTTGCCGTTCCACCAGAGGCTGTTGCTTAAAGTCCCTATCACCTCTTCGAATGCCGACTTCCCGGGAGCTCATAAAAACTGAAAACCTTCGCTTCACGTCTCAATAAGTCAGGCTCTGATTGGTTCTCTTCTCTCATGCAGTCTGTTCTGTTTTGCCGGTTCTTTTGCTCATTCCTCGCATCTCTCCTGTCTGCTGATTTGATTTTCGTCACAGTCTATTTTCGTCTCGTCCTTTATTCGTTGACGATAATGTCAATCAATTTAGTCATAGTTTTAGTCTCCATCAGTGCCTTCTATTTTAGTTTTCGTTTCGTTTTCGTCGGCAAAAATATATTCGTGACGAAAATAATGATGAAAATATTTAGTCAACGAAATTAACACTGATAAGATGAACTCATTCCTTACTACACTCCACTGAAACATTCAGAGAGAGTACGGCTGTACAGTCTAGCCAAGATTTATTAATCCTGCATGTATAAATCAGCACAAGTCCACAAATGCATTCAGGCAAGGCAGTTTGTACGCAGCAGAGAGACTGGCCTCCTGTATCTGTACAAGTGCTATTGTGGAGTTGTGCTGAACATTTCAATCCAAAGGACAGAGTGTGTGATTATGTGACCGCATCGAGCCATGCCACTGATTCTGAGTACAGTATCAGATCGTGAGCTTACTAACTGAATGAAGCAAACGGAAACGGCACACAGTACACCACTGTTCAAAGGTTTGACGTTAGTAAGATTTGTATTACTTCTGAAAGAAGTGTCTTCTGCTCACCAAGTCTGCATTCATCAAAATAAATAAATAAAATAAAAACAGCAATATATTGTTTTTATTTTTTTACCATTTATTTTACAATTTAAATTTACAACTTAAAATAACTGTTTTCTACTTAAACATATTGTTAAAATTCAATTTATTCCTGTGATGCCAAAGCTGTATTTTCAGCATCATTACTCCAGTCTTCAGTGTCACATGATCCTTCAGAAATAATTTTAATATGTTGATTTGGTGCACAAGAAACATTTCTTCTTATTATAAGTGTTGAAAAATGCTGTGCCGATTAATATTTTTTGAACGTGATAATTGTTTACCAGGATTCTTTGATTAAAATTCTAAAGATTAGCGTGTATTTGACTTTTGTAAAATTAGAAATGTCAGCTTTGAATTTAATGTGTAGTTGCGGAATAAAAGACAAATAAAAAAATACAATTAAAAATATTATAATTTGTTGTAGTACAAGTATAATAAACATAGTATAAAGTGTGTGTGTTTTTTTTTCAGGTATCAAAAACTGCTATAAAAATTGTATAATTATATTGGTATCACTTATCAAATACTGTATGCAACAGTGCTAAACCGGACTTCAGTGTAATTATGAATGGCTAACTATGAGCACTGATGGATTGTAGCCTCACACTGTGTTTTTATATCAACGTAAGGATCTAGAATGAAGTTGTGAAGGAGCTGCAGAGATGGACGATGCATCAGGATGGGGTCTACACACACACACACACACACACACACACACTACTGACCAGCTTGACTATAAAACATTCATTACTCCTGCAATGAGGTGGCGCTCGGCGTGGAACAGAGGGTCTGTATCTCTGATTTACAACACACACATCACCTCCTTCGGTCAGCTGAGGCTTTCAACTGCATCACCATCGTTTCTCATTACCTCACATGGTAAAAACAACACAGCCCCTCATAAGGCATCGGGCTTCTTTCATAAAGCCTCATGGGCTTCTCAATCTAGTGTAGACCCTGTTTGTGGGCTGTGTATATATGACTATATATGAATCCTCAAAAACATATGAATCAACAGCCAAACAGAAAAGAGTTACTTTAGTGTAACCAATCACAACTAGGCCTATAATTATAAACTATTTGAAGAATTTTGAGAAAATGTGTTCTAGTTCTGGATGCCCAAGTCAAAAGATCCCAACGCCTAATCCCAATGATACTTCAGTTGCTAGATATAACTTGTGCCCCCTTTCAAAGATAACTTCTGGCCTGTTTTATCCTCCACTAGGGTCGCTTAGCAAAGTAATTTTGGAAAAGAAAAAAATGCATGATTTGAGGTATGATTCTTGGTGTTGATACTTGGTGCCCTAGCAAACACCACTAAAACACATTCTTTATTGGGATTATCAAAACCTATTTTCCAGAGGCTAGTGTTTTTAGACAGTCTGCAGTTACAGGAAGTGATTGAGCTCCGTCTAAATTAAACTTCCACTTACCATCCGGTCTCATAATGTCGTAATTAGGTTTGTTAATGATTGATCATTCAGGGCCAGGATAAAGACCAGGATATCTGCCTCGATTAAGTGCCTAGTTCTGTTATGGCAAATCATGTTAAGACCAAAGAACGCTCACTGTTCATTTGACCTCCCAGCTTAAGAAGAACGCTGACAGTTCTGCTGCTGTTTCAGAAGTTCGCTTGGCTGCAGGTTCGCTCTGCTCAGCATACTTGTAAACACTTAATGCTTATTCAGGGTACTAGAAAACTCTCTCTTTCTGCGTGTTTGCATGAAGACGATTACTCTGCAACATCAGAGTTACCGGCCAAGATCCATAAGCATCAGAACATCATAACAGGCAAACAAAAGCTAAAGTAATTTCTGAACACTTTCTTAATGACAATCATACTTGATAACAAGAATAAGGCATTTAAAGACTTTAGGTAGCACAATACATAATACATGTACAGTAGCAATGAGAGTGAGATGCTTTTATTTGTAGGTAGGAGTTACTCACCATGAACCGCAGGTCGTCAAAGCCGTTGAGCAGTAGCTTGCTCTCATACTGCGGAAGTCCGATATTCTCCAACCAATCCCCGACCGGCTGTTCAAGCAGCCTCCCGAATCCACCTGCGGACAGAGGAAGGCGCTTGAGCAGCGAGAAACCATTGATACGGTAGCATCGGCAATTGGAGGAAGAGACATGGCACTGCCACATCATCCTCGGCCAACAGTGCCGAGAGCACAAACACCAAGACGGCAGAGGCGACAGGATCCCGGCCGAGAGGTGTGGCCGCTCCCACAGCAGGGGCGAAACCACGCTGGCTAAGAATGAAGTTTGTTGTTTCCGAATCTGGGAAGAAGATGGGCCCAATGCTGGGACTGATCACAGATTTAGACTCCACATTATGTCCTTGTTGAATTCATCGACATTGGAGAGGTTTCAGCAGTAACTGTGAAGTACAACTGGGTGCCGAGAGCAGCAATTGTCAAAGTTTCCATCTGAGCTCAGAAATCACCCAATCAATCAAAGGTTTGATTTCACAATCCAAAAAGTCACAGAAGACGATGTGCACAATTGTAATGAAGCCAGTTTCAATGCAATCCTGGACAAGCTAGTTTCTAAAAATGCGAGTTTGCAGATCCACCTTTGCATCTTTTAATGAGGAGGAGCACAGGAAAAACATCTCACGATTGAACATTGGTATTTCTCTCATGGGTGTCCAAGTGGAGTTGGGTGCACAAATAAACTCTTCACCTATAACGATCACAAACACTCATTACTCCCAAGCAATGTCTACCCATCGTTTGAACTGATGCAGTGACTCAAAATCTCCTGATCTCTTAAGCTTGCTATAGGACTCTACCGTAAGCCTGAAAACTGTAAACTTGCGTTCTGCACTCCTCATGCAAATGAACTTCTAATCCAATCTCTACGATAGCGTTACTTAAAAGCCAGGCAGGATTCCATGACTTGCATTGCACAGAGTCACTCTGATTCTCAAGATCAAAGGTACATGAGGCTTAGGCAAAGAGCAAAAAAGTCTCCGCTCTAATAAAACTCTCAAAATCAACTTTATTTCACAACAAATATCACATTTAGATGCAGAAGGATCTAACGGAAAACAAGGCACCGCATGTAAGCCTCACAGATAAACCTAGATTTAAAGTTAGTGTAATCAAGACAGAATTAAAAGCAAAGCGAATGGAAAGACCAATGAGAACTAGCATCCGCCCGAGTCATTCAACTTAATCAGAGACAGCAAAAGTACAAGACTTTGGTTTCCTGGCACAACAAAGTCTCTCAGAGTCCCGTAGAAGTCCAAACAGAAAGCGGGTGCTCGCCCCACATCAGTCAATCCTCAGTACGTTGCAGACATCTCAATATCCCTCTAGTTTGTCAAGACATCACGGCTGCTGTTGAATTAGGAATGCAAGGTCATTGGGGGTGTTTGCTGACCCCCCAAATCTGCTCCAGACTTGCGGTGCGACGAGTCTGGATGTTGTAAGAAATGCAGCAGCAATCCCTTCGGCACAGAAGGTGTGGTCTCCTTGTTCATCCGGACACTGTCAATTCTGCTCTGCTCTGCAGCGCTCCTGCTCCTGCTCCGTCTCCTCCTCTCTCTCCCTCGCTTCTGCTCTCCCTCCCTCTCCCTGTCTCCTCCCCTCAATGCCTCGCTCTCTCTCTTACCCTAAAAGAAAATGCGGGCCTGCTGTCCATTATCTAAGGACTCATCAAACCTTTGTCCCATTCATTGACCCAACCAAGACCATTACTCTTTTGTCAGAGGATTGTTGGCTATGGTAAGAATATTAGATGCATTCATTCAAAAGACAAAGAAAGGGGAAAAAAAGCCAAATAGTTTTTACCCAGAAAGCAAAGCACAAACACAGAGGCATATGTAGAGCTTCTAGGCTGGAGGATGTAGCTCTGGGTTTATTGCCAAGCTGCAGGGCAGTTCTTCTTCTAATTCCCCTGACACTCATGCATGTTAATATTTTAGCACCTTTATCCACACAGACAGAAACAAAACGGACAAACTCTGCCAACAATCCTGTTTCAGGAGTTTATTAATGAAATACTGTGCTATAAGTAATGAATAAATAAGCTTGCAAAACCACCAGTTACAGAGTTTTCCCGTGGTATTAGAAGAGGCAAGCCAAGTTCTGCAGTAAACAAAAAATAGTTCACTTCAAACTTAAAAAAAATCATTGTAGTAAATTGTACTAGCATGCTACAGTATTCTTGGAGGTATCTAGGTGGTGGCATTGAACAAAATGTCCCTAGATTTATTCTTATATCTTAAGGCTGATTTCCTCAAGTAAAATCACCAGATTTATGGCATCATTTATGTCCAAAGCACAAACAGAGCAGGGCCTTCACTGTTACACATTTTTTCTAGTTAGTACAAGCTAATGTAAAAATTTTGGATTAAGAAAAAACATATCCTAAAACTAAAAACAAAGAGTCATCATGTCCAAGTAGGATGCCCGTGGGAAACAGGAAATGAGGTCAGAGGCAGTGCCATGTGACCAAGGATAGAGTAAGGACTGGTCCTCTAGCTAGGATTTGCACTTATATGGGCCAATGAACCCAGTTGGAACACGGAGGCCTCTTGTAGAGACACACCACTTGAAACTTGTGTTTATTGGCTTTAAGATGCACTGATGTGAGAAGGGTGCTTTATTCAAGGCTTAAACTTAAGAACAGCAGCTTTCCTGTCCATTTCTGCAGCAGTTGCCAAACTGCACTTACAGGAGCGCATGGTACAGCAAGCGTGACGGCCCCTCTGGTCTCGATAGCTTTAGCTTGGTTGATTCCAGAGGAAGGTCAATAAGCTGCCTCCATACAGAACAAGGTCACGCATCAGCAAGGTGGAATCGTCAAGAGTCTCAGCGTCCATTGATTTAACTCTCAAGTGTCCCCTTGTCCTTCAGTGACACACTGGGATTTCTCATTCTCCATTTAAAGGGCCAGCCAACTCCATTTCCTCTGTTCACTAATGTCTTCTGGTCCTGGCCTTCGTCTTTCTCTTGCCCATCAGTGGGTTATAGTTTCATTGCTGGACTGCTCAGTCAGGTCTCATTTCACAGGGGATCCGATGTCAAGGTAGATCCTCATTTAAACATACGGTCCAGAAAGACACTTGATGGTCAGCTAGCATCAGGAGGCCAAAGCTTTGAGTGCAACAAAACTAGGGAGTTCAATGAGAAGTAACTGATCAAAAAAACGAAACAAAATCTCTCTCTCAATGAACACAATATGAGACACATTGAACACAGTGTCCGGGTCCAAGCTTATACTCCATTTCAAATGAGAATACCATCTCAACAGCCATGTATGAACACTATTCATTTTACAGCACACCTTTCAGCTAAGCTTTTTAAAATTCACAGTGAACGCTTCAGCCTCTGGGCTCACAGATTCAGAAAATATTACTGCCTGGTCAACTGAGATTTCAGTGTAGAGATAAAGGTTAGGATCATAATATTCAGGAGAATTTACAGCACACCATAAGTGCATCCTTGATGGTCGTCTGCTTTTGGTACCTGAAAGAGCGTTTGGACCTGGAAATGATGGCACATGACGTTAGACTTGACAATCTGATAGATGTAATTTATTTATTACATGATTACACCGTGCTCTCTCTCCTTTCATTCAAATGCAACTGATATCATCTTGTGTCTCAGTTATTGACTGCATTTACTGCAAAAAAACAATTATGTTCTCGTCTTTACTTATGTGGTGAAAAGCAGATTAATTAATGATATGACACTACATTATGCCTTATATTTTTGTCTTGTCTGAAATTTGTCTAGGTTTGTTAGGATTTCTTTTTTTTATTGCAGAAGCTTTGTGTTTAACAAGCTAATAAAATATTTCAATGCAAATCAATATTTTATGTCTGATTATTTACTTACGTGGCAAGTAGCCATGTAATAAGTGGGATAATCCACACACATCCATCCAAATGTTACGTGAGGTATAATGTACATCCAGTCGGTTTATATAAAATTATTAAATAATTGAACACATTATATCAAATTTAGTGATTATATTTTATCAGCCAACCAAACACAAAGCTTCCACCAAGAAAAAGTGATCCAAGCCAGAGTCTATAGCGCTGACTTTATCAGCTTTTACCCCCTTTTATCAATGGATAACAGATCTCAGAATGTCACAACTGACCAATCAGAATCAAGTATTCCACAGAACCATGTAATGACGCAGAATAAACCCCTTCAGTGTGATGCAAAGCTCCTGATCACCCTGTCAGGGTCTACTCTACTATAACAATGGCTGGATGTACATTATCCCTTACATATTTGTTAGAAGAGGGCAAATTAGGAATGCACACATACAAATAATAGTGGATACATTATAAGCGGATAAATATTTCATGTTATTAATGAAAACCGATAACCGATAAATGGCCGATATTAAATATAAAAAAAAAAACTGTTTAAAAAAATATTAGTTTTTTGCCATCTCTGTATAATAGCCAACTAATTTTCTAAATATTAGATTTGAAAATGTTACACATTTTTTAAATCAAAATAGACAGTTTACAAGTTAGTGTCATTATCACATAGTGTCATAGTGTCATTATCACAAACCTGTGGCAGGGCACTCCTGGTCTTTTGAGAAGTCGATGCCAGCACCAATTAGAGTCATGATCTTCTCAATCTGTAAGCAAAAAAACAAACTATGAAACCAAACAAAGACCCCAACCTCAGTGCAATTTGAAAAAAGCAGCTGCGATGTATATTAAAACATTGCATTCATGATTTCCCAGCAGAGCAGACGAAGCAGTAATGCAGTAACAAATCCGACTGAGAAAACACTATCTATCATCCCACGGTTTTAAGAATCATGCACAATGCAAATAAAAAAAGAGCAAAATACTGGGTTGTACCAACCCTGACCAATACAGTCATAGGTGGGTCTGTCACCTACCCGAGCTTACCCATGGATGACAATCTAGAGTCCAAACAGCCAAGAAATTAAACACCAAGGCATACATTTAAACTTGAAAGCATGCAGGAGAACAATAGAAAAACATGTCCAGGATGTCATTTCATATAGTCACCATCATCAATCACTAGTCCAACCAGTTAAATGTCAGACTACAAGACATTGTCTGAAAAGACATAAGGAGTTATGTCGACCTTGGATCTGAATATATCAATGCAATTAAGCGAGGCAGGACGTTTCTGAAAGTTAGAAAAGTCTAATGACATGTAAGCAACTCCTCACTTGGAGTCAGCAATCATTGATCATGATGTCCACACCCTTCAGTGATTGACAGAATGCTGCGGTAACTGAAAGGACACTGATTATGTGACATCAGCACAGTCTGGCTCATCATTTCAGCATGGGAATTCATTTATTTAATCAGGAACAACGAATTCAGTAACTTCAAAAAGGCTGTATCCTGAGATTAAGATCTTTGTCTGTAGTGGTTGATGGATCTACTGATGTGTGGAAGCAGCTCCTAATTCTCCAGGACAACAGTGGAGTTACATAATATGAAGAAAATGGAGGAGGTGACAAGGCATTTAATAATGACGCACATAAATTCTTTTAATTGGGGTTAATGTGTCTGTGTGGCTGATATTAAACACTGGCAGAAATTCGAAAAGTAATGAACTATGAGTTAGTAAAAGAAAAAGGTTCATTTTAAGTGACAGCAAAGCTGCCGAGCAGCAGTTTATCCAAAGTAGCGAGGTCAAAAAGACAGCAGTAGAAAGAAAAAAAGGAGCGAGAGCTTGAATCCTGCCACCACCGCCAAGAAAAGCTGGCCGAGAGAGAGCTGAAAGAAGACACTAATAAGGTTTCCAAACGTCTAGTGACAGTCAAACACTTAACCAAATAGATCACTTCTATCAGGACTGACTCATCCTCGTTTTTGTTCCAAACCTTTCAGACATTCTTCAGTGGAACACAAAAGAAGATAGTTTGAAGAATGTAAATGCTGCTCTCTTTCATACCATGGAAGCATATATGTGATTGTAAAGATTTTCAATGATTGTGAATGAGTAATTACTTTGATCTGTTTTTCATACAAAAACTATTAGATGACCTCAGAAAACCATATGTTCGTTTTGTTTCCGTATGGAAAAGAACAGCATGAACATTCTTCTTTTAATTTTTTTTTCAATATAACTATTATTATCATTATTAACTTTTTATTTTAATTTTATTGCTGTCAAATGATTAATTGTGATTAATCGCATCGAAAATAAATGTTTTTGTTTTCATAGTATATGTGTATGTACTGTCTATAATTATTAAGTATATATAAATACCAGTCCCTCCAGAAAAACGTGATTATGCGATCGCTTGATTTAATGCATAATCAGCCAAAGGCCACATATTTTCAAATACGCCGCTCTTTTGCCGCATAAACACACATATCTCTTACACAAGTAAAGCGCCATTTACCCCCTATTGCCATGGTAACCCATGGAACATCATCTGAAACCCCGCAGTGAAACCAGGGTGAAACTTAAAGCGCACAAATCATTCTTATTTGCCGACAAAAATAAGCATAAAAGAACGTGCAAAGCAGTTTCCCGATTTGTTAAATGACAGTGGACCGAAATTATATTGCGAGAACTTACGAAAACTGCGGTTTGAAGAAAAAAAGGTGATTCCCCCAACACCCCCTTCTCACTAGGCTACTAACACTGTTGTAGTTTCATTCAGAAGTTGATGCAACTTTACAGTTGTAAGATTGCACTTTTTTGTAATGGAACAGTATCAAAAACTTACAGTTGTAATCATATTAGTAGTAGGCTATGTAAAATAATTTACGTTGCAGTAAGAGATTGCAACTTAAATATTCTGTGGATTAGTATGCTTGCTTATTAAAGGAAGTAATAAGAAATTACTCTTTACATTAAGGTAGTAGCCTAGTGAGAAAAAGTTCACGCAATTTCATCGCATAAAATTGCAAAAATACCCCGCATATTCCATAGCATTTTTTAAGAAAAAGTGCCGCAAAATCAAGGATTTTTGCCCGTAACAATCACAAGAAAAATTCACGTTTTTCTGGAGGGACTGAAATACACACAGATGCATGGATATGTTTAATTAATAAATGTGTTAAATTTATATATTAAATATATTTATATATAACAAATGTAAATATATATATAAAGACATTTAAATATCTTCAAAATATATGCTGTATGTGTGTGTATTTATATATACTTAATATACACAGTACTCACAAATATACTATGTAAACAAAAACTTCTGGATTTGATTAATTGCGATAAATCATATGACAGCACTAATTAATTTATTATGTAACTTTATTATTTAAATTAAGCAACTTTTATTATAAATTAGAATAAACTTTAAAAAAATTCCATCTAATTATAAAAAAAAAATTATTCCAGGGTTATTTAAATGAACTAAATTTGTTTTTACTTAAAGTGACAGTTCACCCCAAATTGTTGAAGAATGTTGGTAACCAAACAGTTTTGGTTTCCTTTGACTTCAACTGTATGGCCCAAAAATACAAAGGAAGCAAAATTGTATGGTTATCAACATTATTGATATCTTTGTTTCACAGAATGAAGTTATACAGGTTTGTAAATGTAAACATTTGTGGATGAACTACCACTTTAACAACAATGGAAGTTTTGCAAAACACAATCATTAGAACACCTCCATTTAACTTTGCTATCAGCGAGAAGGTTTTTTCTTTCTGTAGAGTGAGTAATAACCGGCGAGCAGCAGCACAGAGCAGAGGAACAGCAGACGTGGACGGGAAGCCAGAGGGACGTGTGGAGGGTCTTACTCTTTGGGACGGCCGCTGTCTCCATGGAATAGAGAGGGAATGCCTCTGTCTCTGCAGGGAGAAAACCAACTTCTGTTCAATTGCCATTTTTTGCTTAAAGGAAGAACAAAGTTTGAACCTTAACAATGGCACATCAGAGAATCCCCTTAAAAACAGTTAATGGGAACTAAATATAACCGTGACCCACAGGTTGGTTTGATTTCTCAGTGACCGTGTTTCCAGAATTAAACTCTTTGAAGACGCACAAACACTTGAATGGCTGTCAAAAAAAAAAAGAAAAAGTCTGGGAAACAAAAGTGGGAATGCTTTGATCCTGACGTTAATGTTGCTTTGGCTCCATCCACAACAGGAGAGTATTTTTGATTTTAGGATAACCTGGTGAAGTTTTTTCATTCCGGTCTCATCCAGAATCCATCAGAAGGGCAGACGAGTCATCAGTTATGTCTGACATCTCTCTGTCCAACAGCACAGTTTTCTCATTTTCAATATCCACTGCATCTGCTACAGCACTCACCGCACATGAACAGCTATTCACTTCCTGCCTTTCACAAATTTTCACACCATTACAGCTAGTGGCCGAATTAAATGAGTTTGTCAAAAATAATGCTAACATAACAAAAAACAGCAGAACTGAAACGACAGTATTAATCAGGCCATGCTGATTGCACACTGACTGATGAAGTTGAAAATCTGCAAAGGTCTGTTTGTGTAGAGGCTTTTCAATGATATCAAGCTAACTTTCTGAGAACATCAAATATTAAATCAAATAAACAAGCACAAGGGACAGGGAAGTGTAGAACCTGTGAACATGACTACAGCCGAAACTTCACAAATGATACTAACAGATTAATAATCTGACTTTAAACCAGATTTCAGCAGCAAACCCCAACCCTAACTCCTCTTTGCCAAAAATGAGTATTTATCTACATCAGTACTTCTCAATATAATCAGTGTGTCTGCTGACCTTATCACACAATTGGAAAAAGAATAAAGATGAATAGCAAACTGATGTCTAAGTCAACTTGTGATATATTTCAGTGCAGATAAGGGCAAATGTTACATGAACACTTATGTAACTGGCTGAATCCACAACATATCCCAGTCATTGCCATATATATAACTTAAACCTGAGCTTACTTGAGCTTCTTCAGGCATCTCTTCCTGTCGTTATCTCAGACTCTCTAAACAGAGCCGGAGATCTCCAGAGGTTATTCCAGACTAACTCTGCTGCATGCAAATAAGGCAAAGCATGGTAAAATCACACGCGGCTCAATTAATGAACCAAACGGAGAAATACTGCATGCAAAGGAAATAAATGAGTGAATAAATGCTAAATAATTAACTGTTTTCTGAATAAGCAAGAGAGCTTTCATCATACAGTATACTGCTTGTGTTTGCAAAACAGCTCTCTCTCTCTCACACACACACACACACACACCTAAAAATAACTAAATAAATAGCTGCTTTAAAAAGAATATAACAATAGAAGTGCACTGGTTGTAAAAGAACGCTTCTGTAGGTCAGTGACAGTAAGAAAAAGTTCAAATCTGCAAAATTATGTGCAATAAATATAAAATATGATAAATACGAAATAAACTAAACAATGTCATTGATTCCCGGTAAGGGCCTCTTGATGGTAAACAGCTCAAACAATAGTGGAGTCACAGGTCGACAGATGAAGTACAGCTGAGCCGTAGTGCAATACAGCGAGGACTGAGTGTGAGAGACCCTCTTAAGAACACATAACCACAAAGAGCCCAGGCATCACGCTAGGCTGGCATGGCTGAACAAAAGAGAAAAAAGGACTAAGACACAGTGGCAAGAACTAGTCACAGTCGTGCCAAGACAGGTGCCAGTCGACCCATTCAGATCGGTTCAGAGCAGAAGAGCCTTTCTCTGTAAACAAGGTTACATCGCAAACACTGGCACAATGTGTTCTGGCACAACAAAGCAGAAATCTTGTTTACGCAAGTCTGTTTTTTATGCTAATCGCTTATAGATGCCAAATTGGTCAGTTTAAGGGAATCAAAATCATAGCAAACACTGAAAAAAAAAAAAAAAAAAAGAAGTTTGGGACAACAAACAATAAATGTAATTAATGCACATATATTTTTTTATACTCATTGTTGAAGTCATGTTGGTTCAAGTGTTTCTTTTTTTTTACGTTTAAGAATTTATATTATCACAACAATCAGAAAAAAAAAATCTTCGTGTTTAAATACGGTGTTATAGTCTGTAAAATTGTTTACATAATTAAAATTACCATACACTATTGTCAGAAAGAAAAAATGGAACATATTAGAAATGTGTGAAATGTTTAGTGAAAATATTATAACTTTTTCGCTAGTATTCTATAACATTGTGAGTTTATATAAGCACCTTTTGTTGTTTTCTCGTTGTAACTGATAGAGCATTTGGACACGGAAGCGATGCTACGTGACGTCAGACTTAACAAGCGAATAGAGACAGATAGACAAATTGATAGATACAGACAGACAGATAGATAAATAGAGACAGATACAGACAGACAGACAGATAGGGAAAGACAGACAAATTGATAGATACAGACAGACAGATAGATAAATAGAGACAGACAGACAGATAGGGAAAGACAGACAAATTGATAGATACAGACAGACAGACAGACAGACAGATAGGGAAAGACAGACAGACAGACAGACAGATAGGGAAAGACAGACAGACAGACAGATAGGGAAAAACAGACAGACAGACAGATAGGGAAAGACAGACAGACAGACAGATAGGGAAAGACAGACAGACAGACAGATAGGGAAAGACAGACAGACAGACAGATAGGGAAAGACAGACAGACAGACAGACAGATAGGGAAAGACAGACAGACAGACAGACAGACAGATAGGGAAAGACAGACAGACAGACAGACAGACAGATAGGGAAAGACAGACAGACAGACAGACAGATAGGGAAAGACAGACAGACAGACAGACAGATAGGGAAAGACAGACAGACAGACAGACAGATAGGGAAAGACAGACAGACAGACAGATAGGGAAAGACAGACAGATAGGGAAAGACAGACAGACAGATAGGGAAAGACAGACAGACAGACAGATAGGGAAAGACAGACAGACAGACAGATAGGGAAAGACAGACAGACAGACAGACAGACAGATAGGGAAAGACAGACAGACAGACAGACAGACAGATAGGGAAAGACAGACAGACAGACAGACAGATAGGGAAAGACAGACAGACAGACAGACAGACAGATAGGGAAAGACAGACAGACAGACAGACAGACAGACAGATAGGGAAAGACAGACAGACAGACAGATAGGGAAAGGCAGACAGACAGATAGGGAAAGACAGACAGACAGACAGATAGGGAAAGACAGACAGACAGACAGATAGGGAAAGACAGACAGACAGACAGATAGGGAAAGACAGACAGACAGACAGATAGGGAAAGACAGACAGACAGACAGACAGACAGATAGGGAAAGACAGACAGACAGATAGGGAAAGACAGACAGACAGACAGACAGATAGGGAAAGACAGACAGACAGATAGGGAAAGACAGACAGACAGACAGACAGACAGATAGGGAAAGACAGACAGACAGACAGATAGGGAAAGACAGACAGACAGACAGACAGATCGGGAAAGACAGACAGACAGACAGATAGGGAAAGACAGACAGACAGACAGATAGGGAAAGACAGACAGACAGATAGGGAAAGACAGACAGACAGACAGACAGATAGGGAAAGACAGACAGACAGACAGATAGGGAAAGACAGACAGACAGACAGATAGGGAAAGACAGACAGACAGACAGATAGGGAAAGACAGACAGACAGACAGATAGGGAAAGACAGACAGACAGACAGACAGACAGATAGGGAAAGACAGACAGACAGATAGGGAAAGACAGACAGACAGACAGACAGACAGATAGGGAAAGACAGACAGACAGACAGACAGATAGGGAAAGACAGACAGACAGATAGGGAAAGACAGACAGACAGACAGACAGACAGATAGGGAAAGACAGACAGACAGACAGATAGGGAAAGACAGACAGACAGACAGATAGGGAAAGACAGACAGACAGACAGATAGGGAAAGACAGACAGACAGACAGATAGGGAAAGACAGACAGACAGACAGATAGGGAAAGACAGACAGACAGACAGATAGGGAAAGACAGACAGACAGACAGATAGGGAAAGACAGACAGACAGACAGATAGGGAAAGACAGACAGACAGACAGACAGACAGATAGGGAAAGACAGACAGACAGATAGGGAAAGACAGACAGACAGACAGACAGACAGACAGATAGGGAAAGACAGACAGACAGACAGATAGGGAAAGACAGACAGACAGACAGATAGGGAAAGACAGACAGACAGACAGATAGGGAAAGACAGACAGACAGACAGATAGGGAAAGACAGACAGACAGACAGACAGACAGATAGGGAAAGACAGACAGACAGATAGGGAAAGACAGACAGACAGACAGACAGATAGGGAAAGACAGACAGACAGATAGGGAAAGACAGACAGACAGACAGACAGACAGATAGGGAAAGACAGACAGACAGACAGATAGGGAAAGACAGACAGACAGACAGACAGATCGGGAAAGACAGACAGACAGACAGATAGGGAAAGACAGACAGACAGACAGATAGGGAAAGACAGACAGACAGATAGGGAAAGACAGACAGACAGACAGACAGATAGGGAAAGACAGACAGACAGACAGATAGGGAAAGACAGACAGACAGACAGATAGGGAAAGACAGACAGACAGACAGATAGGGAAAGACAGACAGACAGACAGATAGGGAAAGACAGACAGACAGACAGACAGACAGATAGGGAAAGACAGACAGACAGATAGGGAAAGACAGACAGACAGACAGACAGACAGATAGGGAAAGACAGACAGACAGACAGACAGATAGGGAAAGACAGACAGACAGATAGGGAAAGACAGACAGACAGACAGACAGACAGATAGGGAAAGACAGACAGACAGACAGATAGGGAAAGACAGACAGACAGACAGATAGGGAAAGACAGACAGACAGACAGATAGGGAAAGACAGACAGACAGACAGATAGGGAAAGACAGACAGACAGACAGATAGGGAAAGACAGACAGACAGACAGATAGGGAAAGACAGACAGACAGACAGATAGGGAAAGACAGACAGACAGACAGATAGGGAAAGACAGACAGACAGACAGACAGACAGATAGGGAAAGACAGACAGACAGATAGGGAAAGACAGACAGACAGACAGACAGACAGACAGATAGGGAAAGACAGACAGACAGATAGGGAAAGACAGACAGACAGACAGACAGACAGATAGGGAAAGACAGACAGACAGACAGACAGATAGGGAAAGACAGACAGACAGATAGGGAAAGACAGACAGACAGACAGACAGACAGATAGGGAAAGACAGACAGACAGACAGATAGGGAAAGACAGACAGACAGACAGATAGGGAAAGACAGACAGACAGACAGATAGGGAAAGACAGACAGACAGACAGATAGGGAAAGACAGACAGACAGACAGATAGGGAAAGACAGACAGACAGACAGATAGGGAAAGACAGACAGACAGACAGACAGACAGATAGGGAAAGACAGACAGACAGATAGGGAAAGACAGACAGACAGACAGACAGACAGATAGGGAAAGACAGACAGACAGATAGGGAAAGACAGACAGACAGACAGACAGACAGATAGGGAAAGACAGACAGACAGACAGATAGGGAAAGACAGACAGACAGACAGACAGACAGATCGGGAAAGACAGACAGACAGACAGATAGGGAAAGACAGACAGACAGACAGATAGGGAAAGACAGACAGACAGACAGATAGGGAAAGACAGACAGACAGACAGATAGGGAAAGACAGACAGACAGACAGATAGGGAAAGACAGACAGACAGATAGGGAAAGACAGACAGACAGACAGACAGATAGGGAAAGACAGACAGACAGACAGATAGGGAAAGACAGACAGACAGACAGACAGATAGGGAAAGACAGACAGACAGACAGACAGACAGATAGGGAAAGACAGACAGACAGACAGACAGATAGGGAAAGACAGACAGACAGACAGACAGGGAAAGACAGACAGACAGATAGGGAAAGACAGACAGACAGACAGACAGACAGATAGGGAAAGACAGACAGACAGACAGACAGATAGGGAAAGACAGACAGACAGACAGATAGGGAAAGACAGACAGACAGATAGGGAAAGACAGACAGACAGACAGATAGGGAAAGACAGACAGACAGACAGATAGGGAAAGACAGACAGACAGACAGATAGGGAAAGACAGACAGACAGACAGACAGACAGATAGGGAAAGACAGACAGACAGATAGGGAAAGACAGACAGACAGACAGATAGGGAAAGACAGACAGACAGACAGATAGGGAAAGACAGACAGACAGACAGATAGGGAAAGACAGACAGACAGACAGACAGATAGGGAAAGACAGACAGACAGACAGATAGGGAAAGACAGACAGACAGACAGATAGGGAAAGACAGACAGACAGACAGACAGACAGATAGGGAAAGACAGACAGACAGACAGACAGGGAAAGACAGACAGACAGACAGACAGGGAAAGACAGACAGACAGATAGGGAAAGACAGACAGACAGACAGATAGGGAAAGACAGACAGACAGACAGACAGATAGGGAAAGACAGACAGACAGACAGATAGGGAAAGACAGACAGACAGACAGATAGGGAAAGACAGACAGACAGACAGATAGGGAAAGACAGACAGACAGACAGATAGGGAAAGACAGACAGACAGACAGATAGGGAAAGACAGACAGACAGACAGATAGGGAAAGACAGACAGACAGACAGACAGATAGGGAAAGACAGACAGACAGACAGACAGATAGGGAAAGACAGACAGATTGAGACAGACAGACAGACAGACAGATAGGGAAAGACAGACAGACAGACAGACAGACAGATAGGGAAAGACAGACAGACAGACAGACAGACAGAATTAAAAAAAAGAAAAAAGACAGACAGACAGACAGATAGAAAGAGACAGACAGACAGACAGATAGAAAGAGACAGACAGACAGACAGATAGAAAGGGACAGACAGACAGACAGACAGACAGAGAGAGACCAAAGTAATCTCCAGTGTTATCTGAAACTCAACAGAGAGTACAGTATGGCTGACTATCTGCTCTCAGTCAGGGATATAACACACAGACAGTTACTGACCAAGTACAGACTGAGTGACCACCAGCTGGCCATAGAGAGAGGACGACACAGAAAGAGCTGGTTACCTAGAGAAGAGCGAGTCTGTGACGAGTGTAGATCTGTCTGTAGATCATTGAGACTGTGACAAATACACATCTCTAAGAGACTCCCTGTACAGTCAAATACAGCACAACACTCCTGAGTTCCAGTCACTCCATGAACATTTCAAATTAAAAATATTACTGGGTGAAGGACCTGCTTCCTCTGTGGTAGAAAATGCCACAAACTAAGAGGTAAAGAGTGAACACATCTACATTAGTAGTACCATCAATGTTTATAGAAATGTATATGGATGCATTTTATTTTTATTTTTCTTATAGATATATATTATATGTATTTTTGCTTTTTTTGTTTCTATTCTGCTATGTACAATGCTTTGTCAATATGTACCTATGTATGTCATGCCAATAAAGCAATATGAATCGAGTTGAATTGACAGACAGACAGATAGGGACAGACAGACAGATAGTGATTACCATCAGAGGGCAGGAGAGAGTATGGAGCATGGACACAGAGTATGAAAGGAAACGAGTATGTGTTTTATAGCAACTGCTCACACGGGAAAAATTCCACACAAATCTCAAATGTTTGGCTCATGAGCAACAGAAACATGCTGAAACAGCGTGAGAGACAGAATGAGAGCAGAAGAGAAGATAATCAGAAAAACAGTCAACAGACAAAGAGCAGGTCAACAAATGAGGAAAACAAACTTGTTAACAGCCGGTGAGTTTTCTCTGCTCCCTGACCTCTCGTAATTTCACATCGAATGTCTCCATACAGAAAGCAGAAACACCACAGGTGTTGCTACAACACGCTAGTTCCAGACTAAACTGTTATTGTTAGAGGACGTGTCTTCTGACCCACTGAGTAAGGTTATCCACTTGGTGATAAGGTCTTGAAAAATGGAAAAACGTACAGCATAGATACACCATTGATCTTTAAGAGATCTATCTTTTTTTATCTTTTCTTTTTTCAGCAAAGGGTTAGAAAAAGAAGGTTCTTAAAGTTGGCATGACATGGAAATTCACCCAATCAATATCAACTGAATACTGCCACATACTGACAATTGATGGGTTTCGGCTAGACACTTTTCATGTTAGGTCTGTTTTGTGTGTTAGAAAAGAGTCAAGCATAACTAACAGGCCTCAAGACAAAAACGGCCTCTGATGCTCCTCAGCTGTTCCTCTGCGTGCTTAAGTGTGTAAGACAACAGTCTTCATCACCTGCGACCGTCTCGTCTGTAAGAGTGTAAGACCGGGTGTGATGGAAACTGTGCACAAGTCCCTCCGTGTTTGTATCCAATGTCTAGATCTTCAGATTGAAGTCAAAGCTATGGTAATACAAGAAGCGTGATCCTGATTGGATTACAGACTTCCCTTTCACATTCTTCTTAAAGAAATAGCCACATGAAATCTTTAAAGGAATGTTCCATGCTGAGTTAAGTTTAATCAATGACATAAATAAGTTTAATTAAAGCCATAAATATGTAGCTCATAATTTTATTAAAACACAAAAAAAAAACAAGAAGAAGTAGTGTGCAATTATCCAAACTATAATTTTTGTGGCGGGACTACTTTTCCAAGCATATGAGTCGTGTCATGCACCTAGTGGTACAAATGTAGCAGATGGCTTTTGTTTAGACTGTGTCTGGCCGTTTTTCATCATCTGACATTATGAAAATATGCAGACAACAGCAAGGAGACAAGTTTATGTTCTTCTGCTGATTCAAGACAATGGTCTGGCAAACTACCTGCTCAGCTCCACGTAAACAAAGGATTTACAACAGCCCCTTTTTTCAGAACAACTCTTGGACAATGTGTGAAATTGACCTGGTTTACAGGCGTTAATAACATCACAACAATGCTTAAAAAAATCTGGAAATAACAAAGACGAGGTGTCCTGAAGCAAACACTTTCAGAAATGGATAATTCTCTGGTTCATAGAAATAAGTGACCTGTTTGAAATTACAGAAAACCTATCAAACATCAGATCTTAAACTGAAAAAGAGAATGCTTGTATGAACCCGTTTTTGCATGATGATCACTGCACAATGAGAAATGACAGACTGAAAAGGTCACCATTTACCATTCATTCCCTGCAACTCATACATTTTCCCAATGGACTCCAGCTACTGACAATTATCTGTGAGTTCACAAACAGACTCTGAGAATTACATCGGTTTTGATCACTTGTAGATAAATTAAAGATCTACTTTCAGCGATGTACCCCCAATAAATGTTTTTTTTTCTCATTTGATATCTTTAAATGTGATTTAAAACTGAAACTACTTCTAGAATATTGTCTAATTCATTTATAATTCAAGCACTGAATATTATTTTAATAACAGCTGTGAAAATAAAATAAAAAAATCGTCAAACGCAATACTAACATCGACTAATCTATTTTCCCAAAATAAAAAAAGATGTTCCTAAAACTATGAACATTATAATTAACGTGCTTAAAAAAAAAATACACAACAAAAAGACTAAATTCAACTGTTTGGCATTTTCCACTCATTTTCTCTTTCAGCCGTCAATGGAATTTCCAGCCAAAATTTAGTGCTCGGAATTCCGATTTATTCCTATTCATTTGTGTGTTGTGTACAATGCAGGAAGGATGGTACATCCAGGCCACAAGGGGGAGCTCTTACCTCGTCCCATTCTGAAGTGAATGAAGGTGATTTTTCCAGTCTTCTCTTGGTGGTGCTACAGTTGGACACTGACTCACTTCGCCCGCCCAACCCTGTCTCTTCCTCACCGGGTGGAGACACCAGCAGGTCGGAGTCAGACTTCGAAAGGCTACGCGCTAGTTTGAGATCACCTGGCGGAGGCATCCTTCTCGTCTGTGGAGAATCGCGCGCTGGTGAGTGGTGTTTTGGCGAACTCCTTGGCTCTTTGTGGACCGTGGCATAGATAGCTTTGGGGTCAGTGTCCTGGAGAATGGTTTCCATGGTGACTGCCGATTTGGGATGGGGAAGGGGGGCGGAGCTCGCGGATGTCGAAGTGCTGGAAGCCGCGCCGGACTTCGCTTCAGAGGACGGCAGTGTGAATGCTTCCTCCCGACAGTCGACCACCGGCGAGGAACCGTGAAGCAGACCAGTGAACTGCTCAGGAACAGCAGCGCTTATATCCTCACCGTGCGAGGAGCTCTCTGTCAAGAGAACAGAGGAGAGAGTGAGAGAGTTACAGGCGGACTGTGGAGCCGTATCTAGACCAGATAACATGAAACCGCCCACTCTACTACTGTCCAGTGCCTGGAACAGATCTGGGGTTGTTTTCTGACTGGAAAAGGGGAGGAAAGAAATGCAGAAAGAAAGAACGGCATTATGAAAGTAAGAAATAAAGAAAGTTGGGCTCACCAAATACCAAAGTGCCTGTATTAGAAAATTCCAAATGCAGGCTACGAGCAGCTGACTTTTCTCCATAGAGGTCTGTTTGTGACTTGCTTGTTCTATTCCCTGTCTCTCTCTCTCTCTGTTGCACTGCTAACAAGCAGACAGCTTTATAAGGCTTGCTTCCAGAGAAGTTATGCCTCACTAAGGACTCCCTTCATTATGAGTGGCAAGCTTGAAACAGGATACTACAGAGGTGACTGTGAAAGAAACACACTCGCTCTCTCTCACACACAAACACCACTTTGCCATACCGTTATGTTTTCTTAAAAATTAAATCCCTGTATTATGTACTATAGGCAAGTACATAAATACTTCTATGCAAGCTTGATTTCAAGGAGAGATGCATTCTCAGGTTTAGTCACATGGGGCACTATACTACACGCTAGTGAAAAATGCCATCTTTTCAACTCACTTTCCTCTTGCAGATCAACTACCGATCTGAATATACCTACTTCCCTAATATATATCAGGTTAAAAAAAAGTGTGAAAAGATGTATGAATGTTATCAGGATATATAAACACTGTCAGGAAAAACTGAAACTTCAGGGGTACAACAGCTTAACTATGTACAATCTTTATACATAAAGTGTGCACTCTAACACCTTAGAGTTGTACTATGTATCATTAAGGTATTATAAATAAACCTTTAATGGGTAAAGTTGGTCACTTTGAGGGGGTACAGCCTAAAGCCCCTTTGACACTGTGATTCCGGAAAATACATTGTTAATGTGTTCCGGCAATTGTGCCCGTGTTGCTAGATTTTGCCCCTTTCACACTGCCAGTGATTTCCCGGAATATGTGCGTGCGTTCACACACAACCCGTAAAGGTCTCGGAATGACACGTGACATCAGGGCGTGTCGTGTAATGTACGAGTCGAAAACGCTAGGCACGTTATCTTTCACTGAAGCTGGCGAACGATCTCAGCGTCAGCGCGGAAAGTGAGGAGCTAACTGATCTCTGCTTCATTACAGTTTGCACTTTTATTTAGCCGTGAACATTGATCTGCCTTCAAATTCCTGGTAAAAGAGTTGTGCGATAACGTGCTGCATCACTACAACACACCCTTTACGTCATTAGCTCTGGCTTTTGTTCACACAGCGCTCATCCCGGGTTGAAACCCGGCAATGTTACTAGGTCCCCAACAAGGGATCAATCCCAGAATCGATCCTGGGGCGTGTTTGTGTTCACACAGAAGACATCCCGGCAATGTTCCGGCAATTTTCAGGGTCCAACCTGCAGTTTGAAAGGGGCTTCAGACATAAGTTGCTGCTACCCTAAAGGTACATTCTGAAGTATGCATTTTTGATGTAAATTCTCTCTCTCTGCGTGTGTGTGAGACATAGCAACAACGAGTCATGCGCCTTTACACTAGAGTTTACGGTACGTCAAATACAGATGAGCTGCACATCCATTCAGATTAACTGAAAAACAGCACAGATTGCTTGATGGAGAGTGTTTGGTGAGTCAAAAATAGATATGTGCTAAACTTAACCTCAAACTCACATCTGTGAATTTATTAGCCATTGACTAATATTAAACATAATTTAGTCCCCCAGAGTGAAGATCACAATGTAGAGGGTTAAGACCGTAAGCGATTTTGCAGCTAGACCGATATTTAGTAACTCTATCGCCCCCTTTAGGACTGGGGTTTACTATCACTACAGAAATGTAAGTATGTACAGAAAGCCCACATTCACGTCTGTTTTACACGTGTGCTCTACATAGACGGTTTTTAGCAAGAATGTATGTTCTATATTCGCAAGTGCAACAAGTGAAAAACACTCGTCTGCATCTGTTCTCTTCTGTAAATGCAGTGCACTTGCCTGAAATGTCTCCTCTGGCAAACAAACACACCAAGAGATAAATCCAACCCCAGGTCCCTGATATGAGCCAGGCGACTGGGCAAATGGCCACCATACCAGAGATATCTTGGTGTTATGTGTTGTGTTTGGAGACAAGAAACCCAAGTCAGCCATGTCAAAACCTAAGGCCAGAGACATTCTGTATGCAAGTACACAAACACATTGCACACACTTGGTTGCATTGTACATAGCTGAACATAAATCTTGTGTTGTATGGGTGGTAGCAAACCTCAGTGTGGTAGCACAGTTACTATCAGATATCAGAAAACCAGATTTACTATTATTCAGATAGCTAGCTATAAACATGTCAACAGTTAAACCAAAGAGCCTTTTTAGGCACTGATTGGATATCTTGGGACAGTTATTTTCAGTCTTCCAAGCACAGGTTCTGTCAAAATTAATGGATAAATAGCAAGAATGAAAATATTTGCTCCATTCCTGCAGAAGTTACCTGAAAGCGCTCCCATAGAAAACGTAAAAACTGTGCACAAAAAGAACAACAATATGACCGAGACTTAACTTTGTTTTGCCTTTTGAAGTCCAAAATAAATCAGAGCATTGGAACCTTGTGAGTTTCTTTGTGCCAATGTGAATCAAGTCAGCTCTAATATTTGGTTTATGACAAACTACAATTCGAAATCTCCTGAGAACTTCATGTCTCAAGTTTTCTGAGGCATTGGGACTAAAACCTACCACTCTACAAGGCATTGACATGTGTACTGGAGGATCATCCAGACACACAGGGCCAGAACCATGAGTCCAATCACTTAACACGTAAGTGACACACCTAAATACACATACACAGGCAACGCAGGATCTGAGACTGTATTTGAGCACAACCTGTGAGGTCATTTTAAAACAACCAGACCCTCTGGAGAAGATGAAGTCAGTGCTGTTCTCCATCCAAATTTTAATATGCATAGGAAACTTTTTTGCCCTCATGTGAAACTCCCAAATGTACAGATTCCTATTGAATCAACAACAATTTTTTTTTTTTTTTTTACAAAATTTCTCCAAGCACTGGTAAATGTGACCAAACTTTTAGGAAATTAACTACATTGATTTGAAATACTTTAAATAAGAGAGAAGACTCTCTTAATGGCCACTTGTAAATGCCACACAAATAGCACAAAAGGCTACATCACACAGTCGATCTGATGACAGTTTCAATGTAGTATGTTACGAAGCCAACCATGCAATACTGTAACATTCTCACAAATACATAGCCAAAGACTTAACAAATACAAAGAGGGTTCACTTCCATTACTCCTGAATGGGAGAAACTCCAACGTGCAATATGGCAGTACAGTCCAGCCTTCTGAATATAAGAGACAATCTCTGATTGGTGAAGTCATTGTGTCACTGCAGTGGCCGGGTCCCACAGAAACCTGAGACTCGTGCTTATGAATGCACATGTGCATTGGCTTATCTAGCCTAAAAAATATGCTTTTTTAATGCTGTTCAGTATTGAATGAAACAAGTGTATCTATAACATTGATCAACATTTTCCTTACCTGATATTATTATCAATATCTACCATTTCACATTATGTACAGTGTTAGTGCCAGTTTTTCCTTTTCAAACAGTCAGGCACACTTGAGCAGTGCTGGCATCTGATGAACTGAAGTAATGTCACCCCTCAGAAAGTTCTAGCTGACTTCATCGTTCAGCTGTTGCGATCTCCTCGGCTAAGTGCTAAGCGCGTGCCAACAGTGAGCAGCATTTATTAAAAGAGGGAAGGGACGTCTAAAACACACAACATGATTTTGCACTTAGAGTAAAGCTTTCATCTCCAAAGCAATAAGGTCAGACCCTCCTTCAAGTTTTCAATACACCAATGCATCGCTCCCGCTGTGAGACCCCAACATGAGAAATATGACGAGCTCACGCCCTGTTATTTGTGTGTGTGCTAGTGTGTGTCTACAGGCCGATTTCCTGCAGTGTAACTGACAGGTGCTGAGTGCAGGACGGCTCTGGACGTGGCAGCTGAGGTCTATGAAGCTTGGCGAGAGACCAGAAGGACAAGGAGACGAGGAGAGACGCTCTGCTGTTTGTTTTGAAACATGAGGAGAGCGTGGGGCTTTAACAAATTTCACTGAAGTTTATCACACTCAACAATATCGTAAAAACACAACCATATTCAAACAAGAATTTAATACCATTCTACAATATAATGGCTGTACATGTCTGTTCTTATCATTTCTTCATATAATGCACCCTTAAAGTAGCAAGCAACCCAATCAGAATGGCATTCTCCTGTTAATGCTAACTAGAGTCGTGTTACACTGAGTAAACATTGTTCTAAGTTAGGCAAGGATTTCTGAGCAATGACTTTAGGAGGATCAGAGAGGGACACAGAGACAGTCGGGACATAACAAATGTGTCCACTTTTGCATTCACATCCTACCAATATTCTTGCTCCAAAAATGTTGACAACTGCTGATATTTTGAAATAGTTCACCCCCAAAAAAGTAATATTTGGACATCTTTTGTCATACTTCAGTTGTGTTTTTTTGGAGCTTGCATGAAAAGGAGCAGCATGGACATTCTTTAAAATTTCAGCTTTTGTGTTTGACAGGACAAAAAAAAAAAAAAAAAGACAGCATAGAAGTTTAGATTATATGAAGACCTTAAAGGAATATAGCGACGAAAAAATATGAGATGGGAGGAAAAGTTACATTTCAATGCTTTTGTATTGACTCACAAAACCATTGAAATATAATTAAATACATACATATTTTTTCTCGCCTAATTAATTTCATCACAAAGTTTCTCAAGGAACACAAAAGTTATACAAGAGAATACAAAAGTTTAATGACATGCGAAAAGTTAAGCTAGCAAATGCAAAGGTTTAGCAAGCAAACGTAAAGTTCTATTAGAGTAATGGAGGTTTAGTGAGCAAAAACAAGTTGAGCAAGCAAAATTTAAAGTTTAATGAACAAAAATGAAAGTATAGTGAGTGTAAACAAGAAAGTTTACACAAACGCAAAAGTTTAACAAGCTAGATTTAGCAAACAAACGTTTAGTGAGCAAACAAAAGTTTATTGGTAGAATGTAAACGTTTAACGAGTGAACTTGAAAGTTTATCAATAAAACAAAACTATGGCATTTAGAGCACAAATGTAAACGTTTAATGTTCAAAACCAAAAGTCTATTGGGGAATGCAAAGTTTCTCATGTAAATGCTACGTTTCTTGGGGAAACACAAATGTTTTGTTTGACAATGCAAATACAATTTCCCTCCCATCTATTTTTTCCCCCCATGTCCCTTATAAATGATGAGAGGGTGAGCAAATCATATTTAAAAGGAACTATTCCTTTAGAGACAGCCCAAAATTACAAGTCTTCGACAGAAAGCAAGCAATTTACAGAGTAGAGAAGAGGTAGTCTCAAATTGTTTGACATATCGGAGTCTAAAAAGTATTCGTCACTCAACTGGTTATTGTTATTCATCCATGGCAATAGCAATAACACTGTAAAGAATAGTGTTTACATCTCCTTCAGCATTCACACAAGCACACACTCACCTCCAGACGTCTGTCCTGTGTTGAAATGAGCTGCAGGCGGCTGCAGAGTGTTTGTGTTGGACCCTGCAGGTCGCAGGTCAGTGTGTGCAGTGGTCTTTCGCTGCAAAAAATAACACCAATATCCACACATGAAGGAAATGTCCAGGTTTTGTCAGATGCACAATCACACACACAAAACAGATGCTGCATGCAGAAGATAATTAATTGTCTATTGCACACCAGACAGATGTGAGACTGCAAAAAAAGTGATGAAAACATTAATGAACAACAAAGCTTTGTTACCAAAACCTTAGAGCTTCCAAAGCAGGCAGCATTTTAAAGCATCATGGAATCCAAAAGGCAACTCAATTACGCTGCCTACTGATTTACTTTGCATTAGCCGAAGGCAGCATAACATGTATCTCCTACAAAGGAGGCAATCCAAAAATGCAAATACTTGTGTGTGCTGTGTCTTTTATGTTTTGC